>NC_085137.1:343409354-344147021 GCF_035046485.1 Aedes albopictus
AAATTGATGATCCTCCTTCAAGGGGGTGGACAGCTTTGCTCAGAGCAAGCTTTTGTTGATCGAGCAACTGTGAGTTGCTCCCTGTTGCTCCCATTGGCTCAAACATTGTCCGCTGATCCAAGTAGTCCGACGTATGCCCAAACATTCGACCCGTCAAACTTGGTTGGATCGGAAGTCTCAGGCCTGAATCTTAAGCCATGAAGTCTAAGATGATGCAACTTGTGAGTAAGAAACGTGAGCTCTGTTATGTCACGAGATTCTTCAAACCGCGCTTAAGACTCATAATGACCAAGAGCTACGTGTCTGTAGGTCGGCTCCAGAGGCACGTTCTCCTACTCATCTCAAGGTCAGTTTTCTGGCGCCCGGCTTTTCCCGGGCTCACAGAAACATGCACGAAATTCTTGTAAAAATTTGTGGGCTTCGTGGTTAGAGGTCGTCGTTGAACCATTTCGTAGACCTTGGAGTGTGGGTTCAAATTCCCCGCTCCAGTCGGTGAAAACTTCAAGTCAGATGAAAATTTCCCCCACTGGATTACTAGACGTTTCGTGTGTTGTCCGTTGTGCCACTGTTGTGCCATGTCAGTGATCGTTCAGTCTGTGCAGACACCCTTTTCTTACACACCCGTAGGTGAATTTCGTTGCACAATTTCTTAGAAGAATAAACCACCATAAAGAACATCTTTTTTTTTTCTTTGTGCCGGAACTGGTCCACAGAAATTCTGAATTTACAACACTTAAACAAAAAATAAACACAAAAAACATCGATAAGGTATCCTGATATCCTGCTAGCGATACGGATATTTTTTACTGCATAAACAAACAAATGGTTACACTGTTGAAAATGCTTTGACATCCATGTGCACAAAAGAACATGTGCTCGATGAACAAATTCAGATTTGAAATTATGAAAAGAAATCCACGTACTCCGGTGAGACTCGAACTAACGACTACCAATTCGCTAGACAGGCGCTTCTATTCCTTCAAGCTACGGAGTCACTCGTCTATCTCCGTCGCCAGCAGGCCTAGAACTGAACTCGATTCCACAATCGCACATGGTTATCTTCTTTTCACAATCCAAACCCTCTTCGGATGGGATTAGATGAACATCTAACACATTGTCTGTTGTGCACATGTATGTCAAAGCGGGAGAGGAAGTTATTTTTAATTGTCGAGAGCTTCGGGCACTGCCTTCCAATCACTTATTGGATAAATTCATCGAGGGATTCCTGGAGAAGTTCGCTGAAGGATTGCTAAAGGAATCTTTGAAAAAATGTTTGCAGAAACGGCACACTAACCCAGCCAACACAAAGTCTTATATGATGTTGCATAGGATGCTAAAGTGGAGGCCATATGCGTACATGCTTTCTTTTACCCGCGTGTAAAGTGTACGTATATCGCCTCCACTTTTGCATCCTATGCAACATCATATACGAACGTGTGTTTGCTGGGAAGGTACTGGTATCTTGATGAAAACCGTCAATAAAATTCTGAGGGATCCCTGGAGGATTTTCTTAAGGAATCCTTGGAAGAACTGGCTCTACAATTTTTTTCTTCAAGAAGTCTTTGATATAATTTTTGATAAATTCATTGAAGGGATTTGTTTACAAGAGAAATTGTCGAAGCATATCCTGCAGAAACATTGAAAAATCCTTGAAGATGTTTCTTTAGAAAGCCAATGAAGAAATTAAAAATAAATGATTTTTTACGGAATCCTTGAAAGAATACCTAGGAGAGCTTGAGAACCCTCTGCAGGTATTGATAGAAACATTCCTTGAAAAAATGCTAAAGAATAGATCCTGCAGTTATTTCTGGGAGAATCCTTGGAAAAAATGTAAAACCATCCTTGAAGGAAGATCCGAATAAGTACAAAGCAATTCCTGAAAAAAACTACCTAGAAACCCCCTGAAGAAACTACCAACAGAATCTCTTGAGATTTTTTTTTCTTAAGGAACTTTTGAATGGATTCTAAAGAAAATCCCGGCATGTGTGTAGTAATACATCAATGGCTCTCTGGAGCAATTTCTGAAAAAGTTTTTGGAAAACATTGGAATTTCTAAAGGAAACCCCCACAGAACTTTGTGGAAGATTCTCTGAAAGAATCTCCGAATATTTGTGAAAAAAATTGTCCTGGATTTGCATGAAGAAACGTTTAGAGAGATTCCTGGAGAAACCCCTTAGAGAAATTCGTAGAAGAATTTGTCAAGAAATTTTTGGAATTTTTTTTGATCAATCTCTAAGTGAAAACAAATCCTGGAGCGGACCTGGTTGGATGGTTAGAACACGTGACTATCACACTGAGGACCTTGGATCGAATCCCACAGTCGAACAATATTTCTGGAAGAATACCTTCAGATTGTTTTGTTTTTGAAAATAATACATGCATGAACTTTTGTGAGAATACTTTAACAAATTTCTTTGAAAATCTCTCAAGACATTCCTAGATAAATTTGAAAAAAAATCTTTTGATAAATTTCTTGTGTAAATCCTGAAGAAGTCCATAGGAAAATTTCTGAAGCAATTCCTGGTGAAACTTACCTAGAAATGTATGCACATGAATGCATTCTGCATACCTTGAGAAATCCATGGAACAATTCTTGCTTAAATTATTCACGGAAATTCTGCAAGAATGTTCTTTCTGTAAAAATTCCAGAAAAAAATCGATAAAACATGAATGAATCCCTAAAGATGCCCCTGTAGTTATTCGTGGAGGATTTTCTAGCAATTTTAGGAAGAATTCTTGCTGATCTCATAGAATTCCTGCAAGAATCCAAGCAAATATTAAGAGTGAAACAAACCTCTCTTAAGCAAACTTTACCTTAAGAAACTTGTGTTCACCTAGTAATGTGACTTGGGATGTTCCTTCTACGATAATTACAGAGAAAAATCTAAAAATCATACAAAATGTATAGAGAGGTCTTCCCGGACTAGCTCTTAATAAGGCGTGATAGTGAAGTAATTTCCATGGAGGCGCTTACAATTGGAAAGCCAGAATTACCAGCTCAGACTTTACCAAAACAGCACTGTGGCTAATTGGTCTTGTAGAAGTTTTTAAGGTCATCATAAAACCTTGAAGCAGCCCAATGTTTGCTCCATTAAACTTATAAAACGATCCATGAAAAATTTCCAAATGATCTATTGATAACTTTTTAGTAGAATGGCTTAAACGATCGATAGAATAAGCCAGAAATATATATATATATGAAACGACCCCTAAAAAGAATGGAAAATTATTCATAGAAAATACGAAAACGATCCATAAATTATGAAAAATGATCCATAGAAAAAGGAGAAACATCCATAAAACGTAGAATTTGATTCGTTTTGGAAACGATCCATACAATTTTAGAAATGATCCATAAAATTTAGGAAATGATACATAAACCAACAGTGTAAATTTGACGTTCTTGTTAAAGTCGTCCATGGTTTTATTGGATCCATATTTTTGTGGATCATTTCTCCAATTTTTTGGATCATTTCAATAAATATATGGATCGTTCCCATAGTTTAAAAGATCATTTTTATAATTTATGGATCGTTCCCCAATTTTCTATGAAAATTGCATGAAATTCTGGAATTTCTTATAGCTATATTTTATGAAAAGAAGAGACCATTCGACAATGTTTCATGGATCCAAATGACTGCTTTATGGCTATCTGGTTGTGCTTCTATGGAAAATTGAAAAGTTATCGATGAATCATTTGGCATTTTTTCATGGGTCATTCGTGGCTTTTTATGTGCAAAAGAATATTTTCCCAAAGCTTATACCTTCTAAGAACCTCTAATAGTTTATTTGCCTAAAAAAAATACTTGGGTGGAATGCTGTTTTTTAAGAATCAAATAAAATGAGTTTTTTTTAGAAATCCATAATATGCACACTGCAGCTCTCACTAAAAGATATATGGAAGCTGGCCTAACCTAAAATCCACAACCAATAAATCAATCGTTTATCTTTCACCTAACACCCAATGACAAGAATCGTTTCAATATTAGTAAACTATAATGAACCCTAATTGCTTCTGGACATATAAGCAGAAACTTCAAGCTGTTCTCGACTGCTAAAATGTGCCACAGATAATTACCAAATATATTTCTACGACCCTTCCCAAACCAACGAAACGCCAGGTGACCGATAGACAGACTTTTCTCCGCTACACCGGGGAACACCGAACTTATTTGTTCTCACCATCCACCACAATTCCCTCAGACCCGATCCCTGTTGTACGACCGAAATTGCAATCAAAGTGGTTGGGAAAAAGTTTTGCGCGAATTTCCGACCAAACAAAATGAGAAAACTTCCACAAGAAGCCGTGTTCGCCAAACGACACCCACTAGTGTTCAAGAACTTTCCGATAACCCGACCAATAAAAGCGATCAGCATCGTCGGACAGAGTTCTGCCCCCACCCCCCGCCCGTTCGAGGCCGAGAAGAATTGGAAATAATTAATTGGATTTTATTTTTATTGATGATTCAACGGTTTTCTCCGGAGAGTGACAGATTTTCTCGATAGGCGTTGCGGTCTTCTCTATCCGCACAGAATCCACTGGCACTGTTTGTATCAACGATGAACTTCATTCTATTCCCAGCCCCCCTCCTCCCCCAACCGCACCGAGAAGTTCTTTGTCGCTCCTGGTCCTGCGAGTGCATACCGAAATGAGTTATGGTAGAATGGATGACCATCATTTTGCTCGATCGGGCACCAATCGGGGAGGACGTGCTCTATCGCATGGCCAGGCTGCTTCCGTTCTCACCACCACCACCGCACCAATAGATATAATGTAGGCAGGGGCCCTCCGGGCGATGAATACGATAGGTACACAAACAAGCACCGATCAGCAAACGGATCAGCTGCATTGGGGGGAACGAGCTATGAGGCGATGCTCTTATACTATGGGGAGCTTAATATCCTACGAGGGAGCGTCGTGCAGCCAGCAATGAATGGAAGAGGCCTGTCGCTATGCTCTAATGACTGTCATAAATAATTTTATGGATTAGACCAGCATTATTCCGATTAAATCAATTATTGCTACCCGGTTCCGCAAATCATCATCGTTCTACGCATGGGAGTTCTGGCGAAAGATAACGGGTCAGCAATCAGTGAGGATTTGTTGCTACAAAAGAAGATGATGAGGTTCTGATGCACGATTGATTATGAACTGACAATGGTGAGAAGGTTAAAACTAATTCGCTTTATGAATATTCAATCTTGTAATAAATATATGAAAGTGAATTGAATACAAATCTTTCACATTTTTAATTAGATCATAAATACTAAATGAAAATCGTTTTCCACAAAATTTTCCACTGTTGAGAAAAATCGGTTGGAAAAGTCGGAAAAACTATTTCAAAGTCCGGAAAAATTCTAAAAAAAATTTTTTGAAAGGGAATTATATTATATTAAATTCCCTTTCAAAAAAATTTATATAAGCTATATTCTGTAAAATTTTCAAGATGTGGTTTTTCTCCGTTCCTAATTTTTGGCAAATTTTGTGGAAATTGTCCAGATGTTGGTTGATTTTCGACCGTCTTGATTATTAATTTGAGAAAATTTGCTTACGATTTCTAAAAAAAAAACATTGTATCTAAGATGCTTCGTTTTCAAGATATGATTTAAAAAAAAACGGCTCATATAGCACATCTGGAAATTTACACAAAAATGGTCATAACTCAGGAACAGATAAAAACCACATCTTGAAAATTTCCCAGATTATAGCTTATGTAATTCCCTTCCAAAATTATTTTTTTAAGAATTTTCCCGGACCGCGAAAATAGTGTTTCCGACTTTTCCAACCGATTTTCCTCAACAGTGGAAAACTTTGTGGAAAACAATTTTCGTTTTGTATTTCTTTTTCAATTGCTGAGAAAATTTGCTTATAAATTCACAAAAAAAAACATTGTACCTACGATGCTTCGTTCTTGAGTTATGATTCTTCAAAGTAGGTGGTGTCTGTTGAAAATGTTGGTTTCCCACTGGAGTTTTCCGGAAAATTAGGCGGCCCTGATTTTTTTTTTCATTTATGTGGCGTAACATATCAAAAAATCAGAGATGTATGTTTTATGGTTTTGAGATACGATTTTTTGAAAATGAAAGGCCAAATTTTCCCATTCAAAACATTTGTGTAATTTGATTATATTTTTTATTTTCATACATGTATGGATAACAAAAAAAACCCGATTTAATCCACCTATGGTGAACAGAACCCTTCTTACACTTATTAAAATTTATTGTTGTATTCGAGGTTGTATTATTTGTATTTAACATATTTATTTTGTGTAATTGACCAAAAGTTCTAGAAAATATTGTGGATTTGGCATCTAGTGGATTGGTTTCCAAAATAGCATCATGGACTATGGACTAAACTACCAGAAGTGCCAGACCCCTCCTAGAATCTTGTATGGAATGTTTAAAAAATAGCTTGCATATTCTGGAATATTGTATATTTTGTTAACTGTCAAAATATCTTGAATCGATTAACAAATGGGTAAGAAAATCATCGAGAAGCACTTTGTCTAATATCTCTTAATCAGTCGATTAAATTAGCTACGAAATACTTGGTATTCATGGTTATGGTGTAAAAAGGACAAAAGTGATATATCTAGTATGTTCATCAGTTTTAGCATTGGCTAGTTATTTTAGCTATTGTAATTTAAATCAGTAAGGTTCATTAAAAATATTTCTGTCCGGTTCTTGCATTTTTCCCACAATATATGAATTCAAAGCTTTCATTCAACATAATGTTAGTTTTCATAGAATTCCTGAGTATTTATTATTTGTTATTTATAATTTTGTTGAAAACAGTAAACTGCTAGTATACAGTTTGTATGAGGTCAGCATTATTTATTGAGAAATAATTTCCCATAGACTGGTCAAAAACTAATGCAAGATAACAAGTGCATATAATAATAAAAAAAGAATTTATTGAAATACTCTTCGTAAGATATCTCAGTAATCAAATGTCGAATCGAAATAAAATTTCAGGGCCTTTTACTAGGATATTGTAGCTTTCATTTGGTGCTCAGAGAACTCAAATCGGTTGACAGACGGCTGAGATATTTATTATGGTACCCTTGGTCAAAAATCTCTCAAGAAGTTAACCTGTATTACTCCCATGAACTCTTTGAAAGATATCTCGGTAGCCAAATGTCCAATCCTAATGAAATTGTATAGGGTTCTACTAGAATGTTGTAGCTTTCATTTGGTGCCACGAGAACCAAAATCGGTTGACAGACGGCTAAGATATTTATTGTGATACACTTGGTCAAAAATCTCAAAAGGTTTAGTTGTATAAATCCTAAGTACTCTTCGAAAGATATCTCTGTAACCAAATGTCCAATCGAAATAAAATTTCTGGGCGATCTACTAGAATGCTGTAGGTTTCATTTGGTGGCAAGAGAACCCAAATCGATTGACAAACGGCCAAAATATTTATTATGATACACTTGGTCAAAAATCTTAAAAAGTATAGATGTATGACTCATAAGTACTCTTCGAGAGATATCTCGGTAACCGAACGTCCAATCGAAAAAAAATTCAATAGCGTTCTACTAGGATGTAGTAGCTTTCATTTGCTTCCAAGAGAACTCAAATCGGTTGAAAGACGGCTGAGAAACGTGCGTGACTTTTTTTTGTAACGCACATACACACACACACACATACACACATACACACACACACACACACACACACACACACACACACACACACACACACACACACACACACACACACACACACACACACACACACACACACACACACACACACACACACACACACACACACACACACACACACACACACACACACACACACACACACACACACACACACACACACACACACACACACACACACACACACACACACACACACACACACACACACACACACACACACACACACACACACACACACACACACACACACACACACACACACACACACAAGGGGCAGCAGGGACAGGAGTCCAGGGGCTTGACGAACCCCCCCTTCTGCGAGTCGGGTGGCAGCTTGGGAATTCATCCTAAGCGAAAATCGTTCACACATCCGTGTGGATTACCACCTTTGGCTCCTTCGGGGAGTGACCGAGCTTCTGGTTTCCAGATAGCTCAAGCAGAGGATGCCTAGGATGTGGCGGGGTTTCAACAGTGGGCTCTGTTGGATCTCCATAAAAAGCCACACATCCGCAAGCAACTCTGTACAAGCGACCTGGTACCGCTTCCAAAGTGCCTTAGCCCAAATACTCGGAGTGCCAACCGGCACATCAGGATCGATGCCAGTAACATCCTGATTATGGCATACTGGTCAACGCAAACGACAACGGACTATGGACTATGGATCGGATGGCGATGATGGGCTGACATTCGTGCTGTTCTGTTCCCTGAGTAAGGAAGGGTGACACCTACTTGAAACGGCGAGCGGGCTAACAGTACGTTTGCCTCCGTCCCGTTAAAACCTTGGCAGGCCTCCAGGTACGTTCAATACTCGCACCAACAAAGGTGGGTAGTAGGCTCAGATGGAACATTCCTGACCTACGCTGATCCGGCTCTGGACACGTACCCCATGAAGGTACGCGTTCAACCCTCGCTTGGCCTCCCTGCTTTGCAAAGATAACCAAGGGATCATAAGCGACTACTACAACGAGTGGAGATAGCGGCCCGGAGTGGGGACCCAACAAAATGGAGAATCTAACGAATACCGAAGTCGAGGAGGACGCGAACGTGTTCCGAAGAAGCGAGAGGATGCAGAGATCACCAGTGACACCGCTGGAAACCGCAGCGATCGCTACCAGTAGCACAATCCGAAGCGAGCTCCAAGGAAACCAACAGGAGCTAGGGTCTTCGAACCAGCGAGTGTTCACACCGACGCCGAAGAGCAGTGCTGCTCAAGAGTCGGGTTTGGGTGAGGTGAGGAAGAAGGTGAACGAACTGTACGAGTTTGTGAAGGACAGACACAACGTGCACCTGAAAATTAAGCAGATGGTGACGAACATCAAATCTGCTGTTATAGCTGCCGAACGAGAGCAAAAGGCACTTAGATTGAGAGCTGAAACAGCTGAAAAGGCTGTAACGGAAGCTGCAGGAAGAGCTACGGCGGAAACTCGGGAGACGCCTAAGAGTCACCGCTCGGAGAAAAGAGGTAGGGACACGCCTGGAGACGAGGAAGTCCCGAAGAAGCAGAAGAACGATCAGTCGCGCGTCGACAATCAGAGAAACGATGGCAGAGACAGTGGATGGCGCACCGTTGAAAGCCAGCGAGTTAAGAAGAAAAAGCGAAAGGAAAAAATAGAAAGGAAGACGGAACCGGAAAAGAAAGATAAACTTCGGCCATCTAGGAGGAAAAGCAGAGGTGATGCCCTCATAGTCGAAGCGAGCGACAAGACAACGTACGCTGCGCTTCTCAGGAAGGTGAGGGAGGATCCGGACCTTAAGGAGTTGGGCGAGATCGTGGTTAAGACACGGCGCACGCAGAAAGGCGAGATGATCTTCGAGCTAAAGAAAGATCCAGCTGTTAAGAGCCTGGATTACCGGGAACTCGTCGCGAAATCCCTGGGCAGCGATGCAAATGTCAGGGCTCTTTCACAGGAGGTGGTGATCGAATGCAGGGATCTGGATGCGGTCACGACAGAAGAGGAACTGAGATTTGCCCTAACCGAGCAGTGTAAGCTGGATGTTCCGGTGCAAATTCGATTAAGGAAAGCGTTTGGAGGCACCCAGACGGCGGCGATTCGCTTATCGGTTGACGCTGCAAACAAGCTGGTGGAGATCGGCAAGATAAAAGTTGGTTGGGCGGTGGGCAATCTGAGAGCCACTCCTCGAGTTGCTAAGCAGATGGAGAGATGCTTCCGGTGTATAGAGTTCGGTCACCAGGCGCGAAGCTGCAAGGGCCCTGACAGGTCCACATTGTGCTGGAGATGCGGCGGTAGTGGTCACGTTGCTCGAGACTGCACGAAGCAACCGAGGTGTATGTTCTGCAAACCGGAGGACGGAAACGATCATTCGACGGGTGGCTTCAAATGCCCGATGTACAAGAATGCGAAGGCAGGTCAACAATGACAATGATGGAGATAACGCAAGTGAATCTCAATCATTGCGATGCAGCACAGCAACTGTTGTGGCAGTCGACAACGGAAACCAAGTGCGACGTCGCAATAATTGCAGAGCCGTACCGAGTTCCTATCAATAACGGTAACTGGGTGGCGGATAAAGCAAGGATAGCGGCAATCCAAGTTACAGGCGGGTTTCCCATTCAAGAAGTAGTGGATAACGATCATGAAGGTTTTGTTATCGCCAAGATCAACGGTGTCTTTGTGTGCAGCTGCTATGCGCCCCCAAGGTGGACCCCTGAGCAATACAATCGGATGTTGGATCTACTAACTGATAAGTTGATAGGACGTGCGCCGGTTGTTATCGGCGGGGACTTCAACGCCTGGGCGGTGGAGTGGGGAAGTAGGCTGACCAACGCAAGGGGTTACTGTCTGCTGGAAGCCTTAGCGAAGCTGAATGTTAAAGTGTGCAATGAAGGCTCTGTGAGTACATTCCGTAAGGACGGACGAGAATCCACTATTGATGTGACGTTCTGCAGCCCGTCGCTGATGAACAACATGAACTGGAGAGTAAGCGAAGAATACACGCACAGTGACCATCAGTCCATCCACTACAGCGTCGGTCGGCGGATCTCCGCTCTGCCGAGCACCCGGAGGACCTGCGAAAGGAAGTGGAAAACGAAGCAGTTCGACAAGGAGCTTTTTGTCGAGGCACTTCGGACAGACAGCGACACTCCCGCTATGACCGCTGTGGAACTAACGGAAGCAGTAGCGAGGGCATGTGATATTACTATGCCCAGGAAACTCGAACCGAATAACCGCCGGCGTCCAGCTTACTGGTGGAATGAAACGCTCAGCACCCTACGTGCTGCCTGCCTTAAAGCTAGAAGACGATTTCAAAGAGCAAGATCCGAAGCGAGCAGAGAGGAACGCAAGGTGATTTTCCGCGAGGCCAGGGCCGCTTTCAAGCGGGAGATTGCTCTGAGCAAGGCCAATTGCTTCAAGGAGCTGTGCAGAGAAGCAGACGCCAATCCCTGGGGACAAGCTTATCGCGTCGTGATGGCGAAGATCAAGGGCCCAGCTACACCAGCTGAAATGTGCCCTGAAAAGCTGGAGGTAATTGTGAACGGCCTCTTTCCGAATCACGGTTTAACCACATGGCCACCTACGCCGTACGTCGACGGGGTGGAAGTAGCTGCCGGCGCAAACCGGGTGTCTAACGAGGAACTCCTTACAATAGCCAAAGGACTAAAAGTGAAGAAAGCCCCTGGTCCAGATGGTATCCCCAACATGGCATTGAAAGCGGCGATCGAAGCGTTTCCGGACATGTTCAGGATAACGATACAGAAATGTCTGGTGGATAGCTACTTCCCAGACATTTGGAAGATCCAGAAGCTGGTGTTGCTGCCAAAGCCTGGCAAGCCGCCAGGAGACCCAGCATCGTATCGACCGATATGCCTGCTGGATACGCTTGGCAAACTCCTGGAGAAAATCATCCTGAACAGGCTGATAAAGTGTACGGAAAGCGAGAGCGGACTGTCTAATAGGCAGTTCGGGTTTCGGAAAGGGAAGTCGACTGTGGATGCAATCCGGACAGTCATTGCGAATGCGGAGAAAGCCTCAAAGCAGAAGAGGAGAGGTAATCGTTACTGCGCCGTGGTAGCTATAGACGTGAAGAACGCATTCAATAGCGCCAGCTGGGAAGCCATCGCCACTGCACTACACAACATGAGGGTCCCTGACTATCTGTGCAAGGTTCTGAAAAGCTACTTCCAGAATCGAGTCTTGGTCTACGAGACAAACCAGGGTCAGAGATCGGTTAGAGTCACGGCGGGTGTGCCACAGGGCTCCATACTCGGCCCAACGTTGTGGAATATTATGTATGACGGAGTGTTAAGACTTGAACTACCCGGAGGAGTCGAGATCGTCGGTTTCGCGGATGACGTCGTCCTTTCGATAACCGGTGAGACCCTGGAAGAAGTAGAGATGCTGACGGCGGAGACGATCGGTTCCATCGAGGCCTGGATGAGTGAAGTAAAGCTGCGGTTGGCTCACCATAAGACAGAGGTAGTGCTAGTCAGCAACTGTAAAGCAGTTCAACGAGCCGAAATCAACGTCGGCGGACAGGTTATCCCGTCAAAGCGTGCGTTAAAACACCTGGGCGTGATGGTGGACGACCGATTGAATTTCAATTGCCACGTCGACTATGCCTGTGAGAAGGCAGCGAAAGTTGTTAATGCTGTATCCAGGATTATGCCGAACATCGGTGGACCGAGCAGCAGCAGCAGACGTCTTCTGGCGGGAGTATCCTCTTCGATACTTAGATACGGAGTTCCGGCCTGGGCTACAGCGCTGAAACTGATGCGGAATCGAACAAAACTTTCGAGCACGTTCCGGCTCATGGCTATTCATGTGGCGAGCGCGTACAGGACGATATCGTCGGAAGCAGTCTGCATTATCGCCGGGATGGTTCCCATACACATCACCCTGGCAGAGGATGTAGAGTGTTACCGGAGAAGAGGCACAGCAAACGTGAGGAAGACAACCAGAGCGGACTCGTTGGCTAAGTGGCAGCAAGAGTGGAATGACGCGGAGAAGGGTAGATGGACCTACCGGCTTATCCCAGATGTGTCGGTATGGATGTCCAGAAAACACGGAGATGTGAACTTCTACCTAACACAGTTCTTGTCAGGTCATGGATGCTTCAGACAGTATTTGTATCGATTCGGCCATGCAGAGTCCCCATTCTGTCCGACATGCCCAAACAACGAGGAGACACCGGAGCACGTGATATTCGACTGTCCGCGATTTGAAGAAGTACGTGGTGACATGCTAGCGAGCGCTGCTGGAAATCTGAGTCCCAACAACGTAGTAGAGAGAATGTGTCAGGACGAAACCGTATGGAATGCGGTGAACAGAGCGGTCACGCGGATCATGTCAGCTCTCCAGCGGAGATGGCGCGAAGATCAAAGAGTATTGGGTCGCGATCGGAGTAGGCTTGATCCACCGCCGGGGACTTGACCGAGTCGTTCGTTGCGTAGTACCGGTTATAGGTCGTCGGGGCGCCGGTGAACCGGAAGTCTACCACCAACCGGAATCACCGGGCCGACTTCGGCACCTTACTGGTCGGGTTGAAAACATCGGTGTCGAGAGAACTTCCACCGTCGGGGTCTTTCTCTGTCGGAGTAGGCTAGGTCCGTCCACCGCCGGGGACTAGACCGAGTAGACCGCGAAAAAGCACCGGTGCTTGGTCGTCAGGGCGCCTGTGAACCGGAAGCCTGTCTTCAACCGGAATCTCAGAACCGACCTTGGCACCAGCCTGGGAAGTATCGGTAACGGAAGAAGTTTCAGTGTCGGGGAACTCTTCGTCGGATAGGGTAGATCCACCGTCGGGGACTATCCGAGTCGTGCGCGAAAAGCCGGAGTGCTGAATGGCACACGGACGGCATTAGAATAACAAATTTGGTGTATGTTTGTACCAACTGTGTCGCTGAATGGCGATAGGTTAGGTACGAACACTAAAAAGATTAGAATAACAAATTTAGAAGCGACAAAATGTGCATGAGCACAGAAGAAGAAGAGCGCATGAGCGCATTGCCCCCCCTGAAGCAGTCGCATCAGTGGTACCAGGGGGATCGAGGCGACAAGGTGTAGCAGAGTTTTTCCAATCGGTTTTCTCTGCTCGGGAGGTTGGGAGGAAAAAAAAAAAAAAAAAAAACACACACACACACACACACACACACACACACACACACACACACACACACACACACACACACACACACACACACACACACATACAGACATTTGCTCAGTTCGTCGAGCTGAGTTCATCGGTATATGAGACTCGGCCCTCCGGGCCTCGGATCGAAAGTCGGTTTTTCGAGCGATATTTATACCCTTCTTATGGGTGTAAGAAGGGTAAAAACAGAAATCACTCAAAAAAGCAATACAAGGCACACAGGGGATAGACAAAATGATCGGGACAGGCAAAATTTTCACTTTTCAAAAAATGTTCAGCTAGCTGTAACTTTTCGAAAAGTGCATCAAATATTCTCAAATTTTCACTGTAAGCTGATCAAAATTTGGAAAAGATTGGGCTATTCTGTACGAAGTTATAAAGTTATAAAGGTAGAATTATCCGATAGCCAGAAAAGTGAAAATTTTGCCTGTCTCGATCATTTTGTCTATCCCTCGTAGTTTAATGAAGATTTACAATATCAGACAATTTTAGAGCAGCTAGTATAAAAATATATGACTCTCAATATTCAAAAATTAAAAAAAAAATATCTCAAAAACTAAAAAACATACATATGTGATTTTTTATACGTTACGCCAAATTTCCGTAATTTTCTGATAATAATATGAAACCAGGTTACCTATTTGGTCCCGAGAAAAAACGTGAAAAACTAAAATATTTGCATATTTTAAGCACAAACACAAGATTTGACCAATTCAACGTATTTTTCCTGAAAACTAGAATTCAATAGCTTTCAAACAAAAAAAGAAGTTTAAAATCGATTAACTGGATAAAAAGTTATGATTTTTTGAAATTTTTTAGATTTTTAAAAATTTTGCTTTTTGGAACCACCATGTCTGAAAATGAATTACAAATCCACCAAGTTTCACGATAATCGGAGTTGCACTATATCCTTTATCTATGGAATGGCTTTACATGAACCCTACCTATGGAAAAAAATTCATCAAATTCTGAGAACCTTCCTACAATTTTGTACGATAATAAAAATCCCCATACATCGGAATTATTTGAGAAAAAATTTAAAAAGAACAATCACTTTTGTACAAATTCACTTATCACTTTTAAACAAATTCCTCTAGAATTTGTTATTTTGAGATTTTGCTGCTCTATATTTGGAATTTAGAAGGAACTATATATTTTATTTTGTGAATATTTAGGCCCAAGTTTGTGAAGGTATGTCCAGATAATGGCTTAAAGTTTGGATAATGTGTTGAAATTTTCGAAAGTTTCAGTGCATGTTACGAACTATTTTTGGCGAAGCTCTGTTTGTTTTGCAGAATTATATAATACAATTGGATTCTTTAGCGGTGTTTAGATAAGATCATGTTCTGATTCTGGGTCTCCAGTTAGCCCAGCGGTTAAGGCTATGGATCACAAATTCGGAGACGGCGGGTTTGATCCCCGTTCCGATGGGGAAAAATTTCTCGACTCCCTGGGCATGGTGTATCATTGTAGTTACCTCACAATATACAAATTAACGCAATGGCAGGCAAAGAAAGCCCATTAATCAATAACTGTGGAAGTGCTCAAAGAACACTAAGTTGAAGCGAGGCAGGCCAAGTCACAGTGGGGACGTAGAGCCATAAAAAAGAAGGATAACATGTACATCATGAGAGCAACTCCATCAAATGAAATTGAAATGAATTGCATAATGAAAAATAAATGCTTGATGTTAATTATGCACCTCGTTTGAGTTCCATTATGAATATTAGGGGGATTAGGGGCATAATGGACACCCTAAGCAAATGAGTACGTTAGGCCTGTATTACAGAGTAAAACTTAACATATTATCAGTTCACTTACAACTTTAACTTGTTTCCTACGTATTACAATCATTTACAGCAGGTATAATGTCTTTATTGTGAAGAAATAATGAATTGTAAACCGTGTGTTTTTCAGGGCTGGCAGGAAAGGTACGGGGCGAAATGGACACCCATCGGGGCATAATGGACACCCCTGCATGTTATATGCTAATTCTTTGGTTACATCGGCCAGTTAAGCAATTTGCCTACGGCGATCAATACCACAGATATAATACTCCATCTTAGATGAGTTTACATAACATCAAAGTTAATTAAATAAACTTTAGACTAAAATAATCAGATTGATTATTTCCCAACTATCTTAAACACCTAACAGTATGCAATGCGCGTACATCCATTCGTACTTGCCAGTGTTCATTTCGCCCCGAATTGACTACAACATTAAAATTGCTATTTTAAGTAAATTCCGATCAAAAATAAAATACTTCATCCATGGCAAAATCTCCGCATACATGTAGATAAGGTAACAATTCACTTGTTTTTATGATGGACACACTCCAACACTCGTAATCAGTGCTGAAAAATTCATTTCGTCATATTTAAATTCAATCACCTACATCTCATTTTGGAGGCTGAACCTGAGAATATGGTATATGAAAGACTTGTGCAGCTAGACCAGTTCTGCTAGAAAGTCACGAAAAACCGCTATTTTTCGAATATTTAACGTAAATGTCATGGGCTTCCTTTGAAAAATGCCAAATGATATTCACGGTGAATATCATTTAGCATTTTTCAAAGGTGGTCCGTGACATTTACCTTAAATATTTGAAAAATATCGGTTTATCCGTGACTTTCTAGCAGAACTGGTCTAGCCGCACAAGTTTTTCATATACCATATTCTCAGGTTCAGCTTCTAAAATGAGCTGTAGGCGATTGAATTTAGATATGAAGAAATGAATTTTTCAACACTGCTCGTAATACCTTATTTGCTGCTACTTCGAAATTATAAGAATTTAACCAAATGAAAAACATATTTTAATTTTAATGATATTTTCGTTATTTTGAAGGAATATAAATGGTAGTTTTGAAAAACAGAACCATGACTTGCTCCTCTACTCATATGCAATAAAAGTTTAACATAAAAGTCAACGGTTTCGGCAAAAACAGGGGTGTCCATTTCGCCCCGGGTGTCCATTATGCCCCTAATCCCCCTATGCAACTCATATGAGTTGTATAATGAAAAAAAAAAAAAAACATTTCATAAAATGTTGCATGTTATTCTTTGCAGAACTCAGTTTTTTCAGCACTCTTCGTATTTATCCAACTCGGCAAGTCCCTATCTGCAATGGAAGTCGTTACGACTCGTGCTGAAAAAAAATCACATTTTGTAACTCGTCACTTAAATAACTATAGGTGGAATCGTGAAAGTTTGGTTAATTTTCAATTTTATTGGTTTTTGCAGAAACACTCCTTTTATATTCAATTCAGTGAGTGGAATCGAACGATTTTCCACAGTCACATCACATAAGCTCTTTGGATTCCCGTTTATTGGATGACTTTTCTACGAATTCTAAAACTTCTCATCTTGGTGTACTATTCCCTTTAAGTAGTTAACAACCCATCTAGGAAGAAAATTGTCGCAGCACATGAACCGGCACCATTCGGCCATTAAAACGATAAAATTGTTCGGTACTCTCGGAACCATTCCAGCAAAACGATTTCCCTTCCTTCCACCCTGTTTCCTACCGTACCCATGTTTTCTCCGCAACATTTGACCACAAATATATCGCAGAGCACATCATTGCCAAGAGCTCAGGCCATTTCATTTCACCATTTATACGAACACACATACATATGTGCACTACCATCACCACCCGTCCGCAAAACCCCACCGCCCACTAAAAGAGCTAAGGGGAAAAGGTTAAGATATCTGTATAATTTTCTGTAAATATTATTATTGCGCTCGCTTCAATTTCATTCCTGCATCTTTGATTTCACTTTCGCACCTCGGGGAATTTTCCTGCGATTGCCGGCGCGGCGAGGACGACGATATGGCTCCACTTTACATCCCATATAGTGGTGGGCCCCGCAATCGTACATACGAGAAATGGCTCCCCGCACCGAATCAACCCCATGGTGTGATGATGCTGTACCACAGTTGAATGCTGCTTCTGCAACTGAACGGTACATTTCCCATCTCACAGCACAACTCTCGCTGACTGACTGAGGCAATAACGTATGCGATGTGGTGGAAAATAGCTTGTCCTTTTTCTCTGTTGTTCCTTTCTGGTTTTTTTTTCCTCCAGTCAGTGGGGCTTTCTCCTATCTCTGCCCCGTTGTGGATTTGGGTCTGGCAGCGTCCGTTTTGAATGCATATCTAAATAAATAAATAAAAGCCGGTACCTTGTCTCCCGACGGCGGTCGTCTCTCCACCCAACTGACAACTTTGTGGACGTAAGGACCCCTGGAGGGAACAACAGCACTGCTGATGGTGTTGTGTGCCTTTTGTCAGCTCCCCATTTGTGTAAATACACATTTGTACAGACACACTGACTGGCACCTTAAAAGTGAACCCTCACCTTCTTAAGTTGGCCGTTGTTGTCCTTATTACGTTGACTTTCTTGATTCAGACGGTCGCCGGGTACGCTTGGGGCGTCCGTGTCGTACCTACTACAAATGCCGCATTGCCGTGTGGAAGTCGGCACGCTGCGCTGGCAAATTCAATTCTTTCTATCTCGCCGGTACCACGTCGACGTTACACGTATTGACTGGGATGAAATTCGTTTTTCCTATGGAAGTCGGGATGCCCTCTGGGATGATGGAACAGGAGATGACAAGCGTGTTTAGGATTCTTTCTTCTACTTAAATTGACCTTTTCGCTGCGGAAAATTTGATGGCCCCGGGTGTTTTCTTTGTGGAATTTACTTGTCATTTGGAGGCTATTTGAACTAGTGCTTACTGAGTCATGATGCTGAATCGAGTAGAGCTCATTGATTTATGAAGAACGATGAGAAACAGAAGGGCAATTCAAAAGAGAAGAAGACAAGAAGACAAGAAGACAAGAAGACAAGAAGACAAGAAGACAAGAAGACAAGAAGACAAGAAGACAAGAAGACAAGAAGACAAGAAGACAAGAAGACAAGAAGACAAGAAGACAAGAAGACAAGAAGACAAGAAGACAAGAAGACAAGAAGACAAGAAGACAAGAAGACAAGAAGACAAGAAGACAAGAAGACAAGAAGACAAGAAGACAAGAAGACAAGAAGACAAGAAGACAACCCAAGTAACACAGAAAACATCTTCAGAAAATAAAGTTCAAAAAGATGTTATAATAAAGTATTATTAACGAAACTGTAAACATCTTCAGTTGAAATCATGTTTTAACTATGTATTGCGATAACAAACTACTGAAAATCTGATCAGTAGTATCAAAAGTTTTTATTTTGTATTTTTGACGTCGAGGGAACAATTATTTCAATCATCGTATCCCCTCAAATACAGATGTTGTGCCAAAAAATCAGCAGTACAAAGTTAAGACCAATATGTTCAAACATGTTCAAAACATGTTATTTTTATGCCAAAATTTCATTAATCACAACCTTGTTGGTTTGCAGCGTCCTCTATAACAAACTTGTTGATCCGGTGGCTTGGGTTACATATTAAATACTTCGAAATGTTCCCCACAAAATCAGCTCCCGAGTCACTTGCAGCCCAATTCATGTATTCACCTGTAGCGATCTTTTCTTTTCACTTTACACTTGCTACAGCAACACAAAACAACAATAGTTTTTGCACTCGCGGCTCAAACTCGTTCACAATATGTAAATGATTTTTGGAACTTCGTCATATATTTGTTATTGTTGTACTGATGTCGGAATCTGGTAGTCAAAAACAAAACTTGGTATAGGCTACGCAATTGGTTGTTTAAAATACGTTATTGTGATGTTTATCCAAAGTATTTTTATCAATTGAAATTATGTTCTACAGACATGTTCTTGAGATGCACAAAACATGTATTTCAAACATGAATATATGTTTAAGCAACTAAAAATGCTTTAGGTACGACAAATTACAGTGCTTGTTAAAATTGTACATACATCTTATCATTTGATGCATTGGAATGAAAAATAAAATCAGAAATTTCAGTCGCTTATGAAGAAATCGTCATATTTTAGACATAACGTCAACCGTACATATTTCTGATAGGGCTGAAAGTCTTTATAATAAAGCTAAATCAATCAATAATTTTGACACAATCAGTTGATTATGCCGAACAGTTTATTAATTTTGTTTTCTTCGTGCTGTGTACAAAGTGCGTCGATTTTCATATATGAAAACAAAGAATTTTGACAAATAAAGTTGGTTTAATTTTTTTTTTAAATGTAATTGTTACATGGTATCCGTATTTTTATTGAAATATTGCTCAATTTAAAAGAAGGTTCCTATTTTTGAACGGCACTGTGTGATGCAGCTACCATGTTGGATTGTGGAAAACTTGATAGGAAATTTCACGAGACGTTAAGAAACGAACGAACTTTCATTCCCATTTTTAATCAGACGAGAAGCGCATGAATTTATGATGAGTATTTGTGCTTATTTGACCATAAATGTAGAATGGCACATGATTTCCAGCCATACTATAGAACACAAACAAACATGAAAATATTTTCAATGAGAATTCAATCATTCGAAATAATTAAAAGTTATCAGATGGTTGCAAAAATGTATTTCTATTTTGCGGAGAATTTCTGCTAGTTTGGCTGTAGCGAGTTAGTATTTCGAATGTTTGAGAAAACATCTTGAAAACATTATTGTATGTTTTAGTAGTGTATTGGAAAACATCTTATATAACAACAATGATGTTCTATATGCCGCCATTTTTTGCGCTTTTTCAGTGATATAAGTGTACAAATTTAAGTTTTGCGTATATGCAAAAAAACAAAGGTGTTTGTATTAAACTCGTATTATTTACACTAATATAACAAGTTGTGTTACTTGGGAAGAAGACAAGAAGACAAGAAGACAAGAAGACAAGAAGACAAGAAGACAAGAAGACAAGAAGACAAGAAGACAAGAAGACAAGAAGACAAGAAGACAAGAAGACAAGAAGACAAGAAGACAAGAAGACAAGAAGACAAGAAGACAAGAAGACAAGAAGACAAGAAGACAAGAAGACAAGAAGACAAGAAGACAAGAAGACAAGAAGACAAGAAGACAAGAAGACAAGAAGACAAGAAGACAAGAAGACAAGAAGACAAGAAGACAAGAAGACAAGAAGACAAGAAGACAAGAAGACAAGAAGACAAGAAGACAAGAAGACAAGAAGACAAGAAGACAAGAAGACAAGAAGACAAGAAGACAAGAAGACAAGAAGACAAGAAGACAAGAAGACAAGAAGACAAGAAGACAAGAAGACAAGAAGACAAGAAGACAAGAAGACAAGAAGACAAGAAGACAAGAAGACAAGAAGACAAGAAGACAAGAAGACAAGAAGACAAGAAGACAAGAAGACAAGAAGACAAGAAGACAAGAAGACAAGAAGACAAGAAGACAAGAAGACAAGAAGACAAGAAGACAAGAAGACAAGAAGACAAGAAGACAAGAAGACAAGAAGACAAGAAGACAAGAAGACAAGAAGACAAGAAGACAAGAAGACAAGAAGACAAGAAGACAAGAAGACAAGAAGACAAGAAGACAAGAAGACAAGAAGACAAGAAGACAAGAAGACAAGAAGACAAGAAGACAAGAAGACAAGAAGACAAGAAGACAAGAAGACAAGAAGACAAGAAGACAAGAAGACAAGAAGACAAGAAGACAAGAAGACAAGAAGACAAGAAGACAAGAAGACAAGAAGACAAGAAGACAAGAAGACAAGAAGACAAGAAGACAAGAAGACAAGAAGACAAGAAGACAAGAAGACAAGAAGACAAGAAGACAAGAAGACAAGAAGACAAGAAGACAAGAAGACAAGAAGACAAGAAGACAAGAAGACAAGAAGACAAGAAGACAAGAAGACAAGAAGACAAGAAGACAAGAAGACAAGAAGACAAGAAGACAAGAAGACAAGAAGATAAGAAGACAGGAAGACAAAAAGACAAGAAGGCCTGGTGTCAGGGTTGTTATCAATAAAGAAGCCATGTGCTCGAATTAGTTAAATTCAAGCTCCAAATCAATAAAGTTCATTCCTACTTCAATTCCACAGAATTAATGTGGTATGCAAAACAATATAACAAATGCACCAATAAATCCTCTATCAATATTCACAAGACTAAAAAATTGATTATCGTAAATGTGTCACGCCTCTGCCGTTGTTCAATAAAACACTTTTCATGTAATTTATGATCCCACCGCACACGGCCACACCGGCGTTCCGAACATGTGGAAATGTTTCACGCACCAAACGACCAAACAACGTTTGGTAGCGTAAAAAATATCCATTCATTCATTTGAAAACCCATAACAGTGAGCGAGGAGGTAGGTAGGTATCTATCTGTGTCCCAGTAGCATAGTATTCACATAAATCGCCAGAAAAGTCTTCGATTACACACTCGTGTACACAGGACGGGCGTCGGAACACATGTGCAATAAAAAAGATACAAAAACGAACAGGGTAGGCCTATCGTTAGGGCGGCAGCGGCGGCTGATTTTCTCAAGATCCATTGTTGACGAAAATGGCGCGAAAGGTTATGTGGGGCTCTTCACTACCACTACCGCAGCATTCGCGAGTGGATAATGCGTGTAACGTGGAAAAAAGATAATACGTTTCATCCTTCCACGGTTCTAGTCGAAACTAGAAGGTTTCATGTTGCAATCTTCGGAAAAGAATTGAAATACACTGATTTTTTGCAGAATATAAACTTGTTCTGCAGCAATCGATTGTTCACTTTTTTCCAAACAAAGTTACTTACTCAGTAACCAGCTCTCGCGATAAAGTAAATCAACTTCCTACCAGTATGAGCGCCCAAGAATAACTCCACAAAATTCTTCGGAAATAACTCTAGGGGTTTTTAAACTCTATCAAAGATTCAAACGAAAAATTTCACCAAAAATTTCTAAAGTTTTTTTTTTACAGGGATTAATTCAGATATTTCGCTAGCAATTTTTCCAAAATTTCTCAAAAAGATATTTTAGAAAATATTGCAAGAATAGCTACAGAAACTCATCTTCATCTATGAATTTCTTCAGAAATCCTTAAGTGATTGCTCCAGATATGTATCAAAGGATGAATTTGGAAAACACTTAACGGATATCATTGGATATTAGTGTGGGTCATCGGAACCGTTTTCTCAGATCAAAGCTTTTTTGGTTCCGTTTCGGGTCCTGAGTATCTGTACAAAATTTGAGCACGATCGGTTGCGTCTACACTTTGCGAATTGCAATTGAAATTTGTATGGGATTTTGTATGGGAAAACATACTTTTTTGCATTTTAGCCATAAGTTGAAAAAGTTTGTCTGAAACTTTTTAACCGATACTGTAAAATGATAGCCTAGGATGTTCTGAAAAACTTTGTTAAAGACCGCAAAGCGATCCGATGCTTGTGAAAATAGTTATAACCAACGAACCGCATGCATGTGTTTATGTTTTAACATGTAAAGGAATAACAATAGCAACAAAATCATGCTGTTTCGCCAAGCAATGCCAACGCTATAACTTTTTTCATAAGCATCAGATCACTTCGCGGTCTTCGACAAAGTTTTTCAGGACACCCTAGGCTATGTTTTCACTTTATCGGTTACACGGTTTTAGAAAAAAATCGAGTCTGTTATGAGAGAAATGCAAAAAAGTGTGTTTTCCCATGTAAAACCCCATTCAAACTTCAATACGATGCGCAAAATGTAGACATAACCGATCGTGTCCAAATTTTGCACACTTTTTTGGGTCCTGAAATGGGATCAAAAAAGCTTCGATCTGATGGGATACCATTGATTTTTTTTATTTTTCCATATAAACGATGACCCACTCTATTGGATATAAATCCATGGGTTTTTGGAAAAACAAACTTCAGAAATTCCGAAATGCCAAGAATGCCCTCGGAAATAGCTCTGAGAATTCATTCAAGAACTTTTTCTATATTTCTCTAAAGATTACTTCAGAAATATTCCTTGATAAACCTTTCTTGCATTCCTTCCAGAATTGCCATGGAAAATCTTCTTAAAATTCCTTTCAAAAAGTCTTCTACGAATTTCTTTCGAAAGATTTTTCTGAACATCTGCCATGGATTTCTTCAAAAATTGCTCAAGAATTTCCCTGTGATTTACCTTTTTGTTTTTATAATTTCCTCAGAAATGCCTCCACAAATTCTTTCAATATTCCGTACGAGAATTCTTCCAGGGAATCATACTCGAATTTCATTGGAAATGCTTTCAGTAATTATCTTCCGAAAATCAAAAGGCTTTAATTTCTTCAGAAATTTCTGCACGAATTTATTTCCACAGACTCTTTTAGGAATTCTTCCAAAGTTTTCTTCAGAAATTCTTCCAGGGCTTCCTTAATATATTTCCCTCCAGATTTTTCCAGAAATTGTATTTGGATATTTTCCTAAATTTATCCAATAATTCCATCAAGAAATCCTCTACGGATTGCTTTTACAATTGGTTCAATTAGTTTTTTTTTTTCAAAAGGTTGTCTTCAGAAATTCCTGAGTTCCTCTTGAATCTCTGGCAGGAATAACTTCAGCGGGAACTCTTCTAGGGATTCATCTCAGCGGATTCTTTGAGGAATTTCCTACAGGAATTTCTTAAGAAATATCTACAGCTTTTTCAAAGGAATATTAACACAAGCTTATCTAGGCGATTTTTCAGTATTGCTACGGGAGTGCCTTCAGAAATATGTCCACAAATTGTTTTTTTTTTTTCAGAAAATCAAAAGTTCATAAATCCTCCAGAAATTTCTCTATCGTTTGTTTAGAAAATTTCTCGAAAAGACTCGTTTAGGAATTCTAATGAAGATTTCTCCAGGAGTTTTTGTAAAAATTACTTAATAACTTTCCAGGCAATTTCACTCAAGGCTTTTCCGAAGAATTTCTTCAGGTTTTGCTGTAAGACGTTTTCCAAAACATACAGCTGGGTTTTCTTCAGGATTTTCCCATGTTTTCACCAGACATTCCTCTAAAGATTCATTTGAAAGTACTTCCATTTAAACATATTTTACTGATATTTCTTCGAACATTCCTTCAGAAATTCGCTCAGAGACTTATCCAGAGTTTGAGTTCTTCAGGAATTTCAGTGCGAGATTTCTTCAACAGTTTTATCATAAAGCTTTACATAAATTCATCTAAAAGTTTGTTAAAAACACAAATTCTTCGGAAATACTTGTAAGGGTTTCTCCAAGTATTTCATGAGAAATTCTTTCCGGGATTACTGCAGAAATTTCTAGTTAGAAATTGCTCCTTATGACTCGATAAGAAATATCTCTACGAGTTCCTTCATGTGTGATTCATGTGAGAATTGTTTCAGATATTCATCCACGGTTGTTTTTAAGAAGTTCTTGCAGAAATTGCACAAAAATACCTAGAAGCATTCTGGAATGAATCTATGAAGGAAATTTTAAAGAAACTCTTGAGTGATTGTCCCTTCTCAAAAACTCCTTGTTATAACTTTGAAGATTCCTAAAAGAAATTCTTGAAAATTTTCTGAAGCAAATCCAGGACAAACATTTCTTGAAAAATAGAAGCTATTCTAATTTCTAGAGAAAAAAATCATGGGAAACATCCTGAGGAACTTTGAGAGTAATTTCAAAGAAAAATTGCTAAAGATATTTCTTTAACGATTTCTGAAGAAATCAATAGAGAAATTTCGGAAGGAATCTCTAAAAATGTCTGCCAAAATCCCTGCAGATATTGCTAACAAAGGCCCTTGTGGAATTCCTGTTCAAATCCATCAATAAATTTCTTTGGGATTCCTGCAGGAACTTCTGAAGAAATCCTTAGAAGACACCCTGGAAATATCTCTGGAGGAATTCATAGGAGTATTTCTTACACCATTGGTTCAGGAATAATTACATTAAAATCCAGGAAAAGAAATTCCTGCAAGAGGAAAGTCCGAAGGAAATCCTGCAGAAACGAGGACTTCTGAATGAATTCTTTCTAAGAATCTTTCAGGTAATAAGTACCTCAAAGAACAGGTATTCGTAGAAGGATTTCTTGATTAATTCTTCAAAAAATGCCAAGGAATAGATTCTTCCAGGAATTGCTGGGAGAACCCTTAGAGAAATTCCTGAAACATCATCGAATAAACTCTGAGCAATCCCTGGAGAAATATCTGAAGGAACCTCTGGGGAAACCTCTTGAAAAACTTTCAGAATATCTTGAGATTTTTTTCAGAGAAAATTCTAAATAAATTGCCTGAGGAAATTTCTGAATATATGGAAGACCTGAAGGAAACTCTGGAAAATTAACAACCATAAGTCCTGAAAGTGTCCTGAAAAAAAAAACTGCATTCCAAAGGGAAACCCCTTAACGAAATCTTGAATGAATTTCTGAAAATATTTCCGAATCTCTGTCAACAATTTTTCCTGGAATTGCATATTTTTTTGTAAATTCCTGAGAAGAATAAAAATTCTGGACTAGTTTCAAGACGAAACTTTTGAGAAATTTCTTGTGAAACTTCTGAAGAAGAATCAAGGAAAATTCATGGAGGAGTTTCGGAAATAATCTTCGAAGGAAGCCCTGGAAAAAAATCAAATAAATTCTTGGCTAGGAATGCATTTTATAGGGACACTGAAGCAATCTTTGGGAAAATTCTTGCTTGAATCATTCTAGGAAACCTTGCAAGAATCTACTTTGTATAAAAAAATCGTAAAAAAATGATAACTTGGTAGAATCCCTAAAGGAATTTTTATCGGTGTCCCTGGAGGAAATCATGGTTAATAATCTTGAGCAGTTCAGGGGAATAAAAGGATTCTAAATCAATTTTTGGTCGAATCTTTAGAATAATTCTTGTTGAACTCATGCAAGAAATTGAGAAGCCCAGATGCAATGAGATGTAAGTGACCATTTTGTCGATTTTGAGCTGAGCATATCAAAAAATTCTTCAGATTTAAAACTTTTAGAAAATTGTTTAAGATTATTTCTACGATGATTAGAAAAATTACAGTATAGCAGAGAAAGTTGGGTCAATTTTGAAAATCCTTACATTTTGTATAGAATAAAAAATTAATGAAAAACTTTAAACCTCATTTACTCAAAAGTGGGTTTTTGACACTAACAACCCTTTTCTTTTGACCCCCTCATATGGCCACGGTTTAGGAGTCTAATTTCAAATGTAATATAAGTTTGTTTTCCTGATATCCTAATAATGGGTTTAAACATGAAGTTCGGCCGGAGTTGTTCATACGGATATGTATCTTCTATTTAAATGATTGTTAGTAAGGTATTTTCTCACAATATGGTGCTGCAGTTTAGTTGATTTGATTTAATAATATCCCAGCCCAACAAAATGATACAGTTGTTTTGTTTTTGTATACATGTGTATCTGTCCAAACTTAGTCCAGGAATTCTTCTGGATATTTTGAGGAGATTCTTCAGAGATTTCTTTCGCAATTCCTTTAATTTATTTATCTTATGATTTCTTGGGGAGTTTCTCCTGAGTTTCCGTCAAAAACAACTTCCAAAAATTCCATCATTGAATTCTTTTTTGATTTATTCCGAGTTTTCTTTTGGAATTCCTTCAACGATTTGTCTCGCCATTATAATATGGATTACACTCGGCCTTTTTTTTTCGGAAATCCTTCAACGATTTCTCCTGGGTTCATTCATTGACCTTTTCCGAGTTTTCTTGAGGAATTTCGCCCAAAACTCTTTCCAGCATTCATCCATGAATTCTTTCTGTTATTCTATTACGATACTTCTTTATTGGTTGCTCCCGTGATTTCTTCAGAGAATTCTACCGGGATTTCAGGGATTTCCTAAGCGATATCTTCTGGAATTCCTTTTGAAATTCTTTCATTAATTATTTACGAGAATTCATAAAAGCTTCCTACATGATTCTTCCTGGGTTTTCTCCCGGAATTGCTTTTAATATTTCGGGGATTCCTTCAGGAATTTCTCCCGTGATTTCTCTAGAGGTTTCTCCTGAGATTTGTTCAAGAACTCACTCAAAGTTTTTTTTTAGATTTTTTTCCGGAGTTCCTTCTGAAATTCCTTCATTGATTTTGCACAGGGTGTTTTCTGCCATTCTTTCAGTAGTTCCATTCAATTTTGTTTTGGGGATTCCTACAAACAAATTTTCCGCGGTTCCTTTATTGATTCTTCCCAGGTTCCTGGATGTAAGGCATCCCAGTATTCTTTCGGGCTCCTGCCAAGATTCTACATTATTTTTTTCTAATTGGGCTTCGTGGCCGAGCGGTTAACGGCGTCTGTCGTTTAGGTGTCTCGTAAGCCTCGGAGTGTGGGTTCGATTCCCGCTCCAGTCGGGGAAAACTTTTCGTCAAATGGAAAATTCTCCACTGGGCCACTGGGTGTAAAATGTGTTGTCCGTTATCAAATGTCAGTAATCGTTCAGTCTGTAGAGGCCGCAAGGTCGAAGACGGTGTTATTGTCTTTAATTATTCAGCGGTTCTTCCACGATTTGTACGTAGATTTTTCTAGAATGTTTATTGGGACACCTTCTAGAACATATCAAGGATCATTGCGAATTTTTTGAGAATTCCTTCCTGAAATTCTGCCTTGATTCCTAGCAGTTTTGCCACGCTTTTTCATAGATTCCTTCGAGAATTTCTTCATAGAGTCCCTCCAGTATTCATTCGTAGATACCTCTTCGGTTTCCTCGAGGGATCCCTCTCGAAGATTTTTTCAAGATTTCTTTCAAGAATTCTTCTCGGTTTCCATCAAGGATTTCTCAGGGATTTCTAGCTACAAGAGGCAGGAGAATGTCAAGCATTTACTAAAAAAACAACGTCATTTATGGATCCTTATTTTTAGAAATGATCCTAGCCCGACCGGAAATTGAACTCAGAATCTCCCAGCATAGTGCCATTGATAAAAAAAGTTTAAATAAGTGTGGGGTCGAAAAAAAATTGGACTTCTTTTTAACTAGTAAGACTTTTCTGTAGTGAGTCATTATGAAATCTGATAGACCTTTTACTATTCTTTTTCGGTGGTTATCATCTCTTTCATTGCTTAGCTTAGCTTAGCTTAGCTTAGACTGACTGCACATATCTATGGTTGCATCTCCGTGATTGACCCGTACCAATGACAGTTGCACAATGAATCAACTGAATAATTGACTGGTAGTGGTCAACATTCTCACTGTGCGCGCTTCAGAAGCTTTCTTTAACGGTACAATAACGGCGCCGGCAACGTCCTTGCAGTCAGGTTGGGAGAGAACAGGAATGCTAGTAGCAACCTTTGTTGTGAAAGAGCGCGTTTACCGCTGCGACTCCACCAAAGGCTGCAGGATGGAATGTTTGTTAGTCGGGAAGGTATCGTTGGGTCTGGATTCACTTTGATAAATAATATGATCTTTTGAAGTTGAATCATGACATGCAGACTGCAGCGCTATTGCTCGCTTCACGCGGAAAGCAAGCATTTGACCACCCGCGTTCGGTAGTTGCTCAATATTTACTATAAACGACGACCATCTAGCAACTGACGACAGTTTCGACGGGCCGCCATCAGAATGGTTGACTCTGCGAGCAAGTCTAACCACCACGCAAAACACACTCCCGACGCACGGATACACTCACCTACATGACGAAATCCATCCAGCAGCTCGGTTATCATCTCCTTCATTGGTAGAAATATGTCTTGGATATAACTGATTCAGAATTTAACGATAGTATAAAATTTGTACTGAAATAGAACTTTATAGTTCACCACAGTAGGTTGTTCGGGCTGTTCGAACGAGACACTCCATCGTTTGGTTTGCTGCTACAGCTCAGTATCTTCGATAACGCCAAATCACACACCAAATTGTTCACCACCATGCTCTCTGTACTCTACGTCTTCTTTGCGTAATTCCTGTGTAATTTTTAGTCATATTGATGCTGCATGTCCAGAAGACTCTAATGGAAGTAATCAGTTTCGTCTCTTAAGTTCTGGAATTCGTATAATTTGGTATAAGAGGTCTCTACATACCTTTCCTACGTGTCCAACTAATCTGCCTTCCCATCCCTCAGCTGTCGCAAAGACGTCACCAGGACGGCTTCCAACCACTGGAGGATTGCATTAATCTTGTCTAAGAGTCAGTGATAAGCGTCAAATCTCTGTGCGTCGGTAACGCCGTATGGAGTTAGGGTAGACGATGCGGTAATGTATGCCTTTTAATCAGGTCTCATTACCTACAGCAGAGCAGTGTCACGTACAATGCCCATTGCACAAATTCCTATGATATCATGGAGGCTAAAATATGGCGGAAGAAAACCTCCCGCAGTTTAATTTTTCCCAGTCATAACCAGATTTCATAAATTCATTTAACTTACAAAACTTCGGACGTTTTATGCTTTCTGTCGCCATATTTTACCGATTGCGCGTCCATACCACACCACAAGAGCACTGGACAACCAACCACAGGAAAGAGCCCGTTTGCACAAGCCTTCAAAACCACGCGATCAAACTTTATTTTTCTCCTTGCCCACAAAAGCTCTCTGGATGCAGTTCCTCATTGGTGACAGGGGGACAGTCGGAAGGAGAAACCAGCAAAAAAAAAAAACTTTCCAACAGCATATTTATCCCTTCGCCGCACATTGGCTTTGAGCTCGTCGATGAAAATTGTGGCCTAAAATCATTGCTTCCACGCAGCTGGAGATTACTGACGACGGTCTTTTTTTCTTCTTTCGCCCATTGCTCCTTTCAAAGTAGGTTAAAGCCCTTTAAAAAATCCTGCCCCAAGCAAGCTAGAGAGAGGAGCGTTTTCCGTAGGTACCCTCTATATTGCTACGCGCCGGCACCGGAGGAAATGAGAAAATGTTTGGGTTTTCCCTTGCGTCATTCACTCACACCAGCATCTGTGTAGTATGCTACTACACGGGGTGGTCGTCCGTGGCTGGCTGTAGTCGTCGTCACAGTGGCACAGGGCTAAAAGTCGAAAAAAAGTAGTTTAATCATTTAATTGGCAAAACAGTCGAAATTTTAAACAGTCCTTTTGAAAAAAATAAAATTAGAAACTTTTTTTAACGTCAAACTTAAGCAATTTGTACCATTTTAAGAAGACACTACACCGTCTTCAGCCAGAGGCTGCACAGACTGAACATTTACTAACACGAGACAACGGACAACACACATAACACCCAGAGGCCCAATGGAGAAATTTCCGTTCGACGAAAAGTTTTCCCCGACTGGAGCGGGAATTGAACCCGCACTCCGATGCTTACGAAACGCCTAGACGACTGACGCCGCTAACCGCACGGCCACGAAGCCACGAAGGTTCTCAAAAAAGTTAAAAATGCGAAAAGCCTCAAATCATAAGAAAGAAATCATAAAAAAATAAAGTTGAACTATAGATGATACTTTCTAACATTATTTGAAAATAAACAGGTTGCGACCAAAACCAAACGACCCACTGTGCGTCGCCAACATCGTCGTCGTCGTCGGGTTGGCAAGGGACTGCCTGCGAGGAAGAAAAATTGAAAATCAGCAGACGCAATGTCTGTAAATTATTACTGTTTTTCTCTGCTTTCACCACTTACTTCCGGCTTTGGGCCGCGCCGAGGGATCTAGCTCCCCACCGGCGGTCGGTGGTGATGCCCAGAGACAGAGACAACGCCGACTGACTGGGAGCAGTGGACCCACCCGGAGAACAGCTGGTCTCTCTCTGCGCTTCCCCCTTTACTCATGAGGCGTGTAGTAACCACGACGCGTTCACATACCACATCGAGCGAGGCGAGCACACAAGCGCTCATAAATATCGCTTCCTAGAACGAAACGAACCGTCTAAAAGAGTATGAGTTATGATCCCTGGCGGGAGGGGCAACTTTGAGACATTGCTGGCTGCCTGCCGCCGGGGAGATACCCACCCAGCAGACAGAGGAATCCGTGGCAGTAGTGTGCTCGCTCGCCCGATCTCCAGGGCTATGGTGATAAACATAATTTAGTGGCAAACTGCAGATGAGCATATTTATTACGGGGATAGGTACAAATATTTAATCGCTCCACATGTGCCGGGGAATTTCAAGTTATTTGCAAAATTGATAATATTTCTCAAAAGAAATAAATTGCAAGTAGCAACATTAAAGGTGCCATTAGACTGTTTGTCATTATGCCAAATATTTGTCATTGAAGTCCGACATTCATTTAAGGTTGCTACGATTCACGTTGTGTTGGTCATTAGTTGGGCTGTTGGACTTGTTTGGCCATTCCGATTTTTTTTTTCTGTTGTTCAGCTGTAAAACAAGAATTCTTTAAGAGGTTAATGCAAGAATTCTTTACGAATACATCCAAGGACACCGCCAGAAATTCCTTCGGTATACTTTGGATTCTTTCGAGATTCATCAACTTTTTGCCGGAATTTGCAGGATTTTTTATATGATTTCAGCAAGATTTCCTCCAGGTTAAATGCATTTCTATGCATGTTTTTGTATGGATTCCTGCAGAAATTCTTTCATCAACTCCTTCAGGGTTTTTCCTTGATTCTTCTTCAGAAATTTCTCATAAGATTCCCCTCATAAATCCCCCTGGGATTCCTATAGGGATTCTTTAGGTAACTCCCCCTATGATCAGAATCCCCTCAAGAAATACCATCAGAATTTCCTCCAGGGATTTTTTCTTTGGTATTTCTCCAGACATTTCTCAAGAAATTCTGATAGAATTACTAAAGAGGTTTCTCCAGGAATTTCTTCACTACATGCAGTTCCAGTAGAATTTTTGCCTAGAACTTATTCAGAATTTCCTTCTGCAGTTCTTTCCGAAAATTTTCCGAAAATATTTCAGAAATTTTTCCAAGTTTTTTTTTTTTTCAAGAAACTTGTCTATTTGTATCTGCAGTGGGTTCTCAAGAACTCCGAGGATGTATTTTTCAAAAAATATCTTTTGAAAAGCCGTCTTGGATCATACTTTCCAGTACCAGAAGCCTGCCCTATTTTACGCTTCTATGGGAGGCCTCTGAATAAATTCGTGCAAAAAAAAAAAAACTAAGTATTGCTATTGATTACACAGTATCTTCAGGAATCTTCCAAGAATTCCTTCAGGGATTCCAGGGATCTTCAAGAAATCTATTGAAGGAATTTTTAAGAACTCCACCAGTACCTTTGTCTGCATTTTATTTTTTTTTTATTTCTTTAAAGATTTCTTCATGGATTTTTCCAGGAATACTTTCAGAAATTTCTCAAGCAATATTTATCGTTGGATTAATTTTTGGAGTTCCTCCAGGAGTTTCTCTCAACTTTTTATAATCTAGGAATTAAGGTGATATCTTGAGGAGTTGCATCAGGTATTCTTACATACATTTATATAGGATTTCCAGCAGAGATAATCCAGAAATTTCTTCAGAATTTTAAACTTATTTTCATTTTTTCTTCTTCTTGGAATCTTTATCAGGAGTTTTTTGAGGAATTCCCTTAGACAATCCTCAGAAGTTTCATTTGAAAATCTTTCAGAGATTCCTTGAAGAATTCTTTCAGAATTGGTTGTGCAGTATCTGGAAGAACTACCGATTAATAGCCGATAGGCGAATATCTAAAACAATTCCTGCAGGAATCTCTAAAAGAATCCCAGAAAATATTTCTGACGAAGCTGCAGGAGTAATTTAAAAAATCCTTGAAGGAAATTCTGCGAGAATCCCTGAAGCTATTCTTGGAAGCTCAGGGCCCTCAAGCTGTTCTTGGGAGAACCGTTGGAAGAATTTCCGAAGAAATCCCTGTGCGCATATATAAAAAAAGAGAAAATCTACTTAAAAGCTTCATGCTACAGCTTCTGCAGGATTCCCTCGCTTGAATTCTTGAAACAATATTTTTCTATAGATATTTTTTGAAGGGATCTCTGAAGGAATTTCTGAAGAAATCTCCAGTATATATGTTGAATCTATTTAACCCCTGCAGAAGTCTCGTGAAGAAGTCTGTTGAATATCTCTAAAGGAGGATCTGAATAAATCCCAATAATTGTAGGAATTCAAGGTGAAATTACAAAAGCACTTCCTCGAGAAATAACTCGAGAAACTCATCGGGAAACCATTGGGGGAATTCCTAGAAACGGTTATTGAGGAATTTTTAGCAAAATTCCAGGAAAAATCTTTTACTAAAATTCTTGGGATTTTCTAAGAGTATTTCCGAAGTAATCTCTGGACGTGTAACTGGAAAAATTCCTGTAAAAATACCTGAAGAAACGCCTTGAAACGCTTCGGTAAAGATCCTTAGAAAACTCGTTAGATATTTCTTAATCAGTGACTTTAATTCTATTTTCTATAAAATGTGAATATAAAATTCTTTAAATAATGCATGGGAAATTCTAAGGTTTTTTCGTGAAGAAAATGCAGAAGAAATACGTGAAAGAAACCCTGAATGAATCTATGTAGTGTAGAGTATGTCGGACACCCCGACATTCGGCCAAACGGCTCTATACCAAATAACATTCGAACAAATGGCCCGTAACCAATTTCTGGAGGGATTCCTGTGTGAATCACAAGTACACTATGTTTCATAACTATAGATCCAAACAATATTTTTGGATACTCGGATATGTAGAATGAATTTGAATCATATTGTTCTCCTGTTTAATTCATTATTTAGAGTAGACATGAGAAAAGTAATAATTCGATATTTCATGTGTTCTCTGAATCCGATAAATAATCTTATATAAATTCCCTTGTTTCATAACAATAGATCCAAGCGAGAATTCATTCTGGTTAATTTAACCTACACAAAACATTCAACATATCAATAATGAGTAGTCTCTCTTTTGTTCTTAATAAGCTCAAACAGCCTATCCAGGATACTTTTAATTTACTTTTTATGGATTGTATTCCACGTTCAAACAACTACACGGTTTAGATTTGGAAAACATCCGTACGGCTTATTTTATTCACACACTGCTTTTATAATCAACCCTACAAATTCTCAATGGGGTTCTGGTCAGGGTAAGGAGCTGACCTTTCTACAATCTGAATAAGGTTTTCACAAAACTAAGCCAAATTTGCTTGAACCGTGTGAACAAGTGTATTCATGATCTTGATAAAACATTGTCTAATTTGTTTAAGGGCGTTGCTGCAAGAAACGATAGTATATATTTTTCAGGTTCAGAAGCTCGGCACATCCCAGGATGCTCGTCCATTCGAGTCGACAGAACCCTCTCCATACCATCATACCGCCACCACCCCCGAGAGATTCCTTGAGAAGTAACGTGATTATTTTCGTAAATCTCTCCAGTACGAAAAAAGCCATTCGGTTTTTAAATTTCGACCAAAAAGGTCTCCCAAAGTGTCAAATATGTCTTGAGAAGCCAATCAAATAAATATTTGAACGAATAACAGTTGATTCGCCGCATGTTGAAGAACCATCCTATCTCGATATATCGAGATGAGCAGAATGAACTGTAATTTGTTGAAGAATTTAGAGATCGAAATGAAGAACCAATTTTTAAACTTTTGTAGCTAGGGAGAACCTTTCCCAAACAGATATAATTTCAACTTCTCAGAATAATTAACACTTTGGAAACCAAGTACAGTAACCTGTAAAAATAGTGTATTGACAAATCGAGAGAAAATCTAGATTGAAAACCATCGGAATCGAATAAAAACGGGGAGATAAAGCGATATTCACCTTCAAAGAACTGTAATCAGTTTTGTACCTTTTCTCTCTCGTTTGTCGGGTGAAGATCACTGCGTCCAGATTTTAGAACTATTGTGATATACCCTTTTGCTGTGAGGTACGCAAGTTATCTCAGTAACAAATTTGTCACTGAGATACTGTTGGGTTCTCTAACCCATTGGAGGTTGGATCGTAGCACTTACCTTAGCACGCAGAACTCACTTGTGATCGAGGGGGGGGGGTGTAGATGTCGACAGCTGTCCACGATGCAACCATCAACCAGGATACACTACTAACCACCGACAGCTGCGCTCATTGCAGCTACCAGCCACTGGATGCCGACAACCATACACGCCACGGTCACCGGCTTCGTCTCCTGTACCGCAAGTAGCCGTTTTCCTCACGGCCACCAGCGCGTTATTCTCTCCGTCGAAGGACCACGGCCAGATGGCCGAAACACATCCGATCCAGCTGGGCACAGCTCTCGGAACCACCGCTCCTTGCCTGTCACCGGATACCGGAAGTGACACCGAATGAGGAAATGGAAAATTGTCGAAAAACTCTTTCTTGGTATCAACTTCCGAGCACCACACAACAAACAAGAGCGAAAGTCCAATAGCTCTGCCGCCGCTCCACCGCACACCAATTGCCTCGATTAAACGAAGCGAACCGCAACGCAAACGACGCCGAACAAGACGCAACACGTTCTGCTTGTACGCCAACGCCGACTCAGAGAGACACACACACAGTTTCCACCGGCTCAGGGTGGAAGGAAGAGAACTACTGCCAGCCGATCCTCGCACCGATCGGACTAGCCACCATTATCGCTACTATTCGGCACACGTTCAAGAGAAACACTTTTGCTCCGTTGGTCCGTTCGCATCGGCGGTATATTTGAAACTGATTGAAAAAAAACAACAAAGGGGTAATCTTATATACATGAAGTGTCACTGAAATTGGTCGGTCTGCAGTCGTCACGCTGCGCTGTATGCTCTGCCCATTCGGTCACCAGACTGCAAGCATCTTGCTAGTATTTAATGGGGTGTGCATGTTTGCTCGTGTCATTCCAGTCCTAGCAAGCGACACGTTCAGACGTGTTTTGCGCTTGGTGAAAAAGTTTCGCGTCTAGCATCGTCTGTCAAAGACAACGATGGAAGTAGGAGAAGAAGAAAATTTGCTCAACGGCAGAAAGAAGCAGAAAACGGTGGTGACTCTCATGCGAGATGACCCTATTGCGTCAGGCTCGTCCATGGGAAAAACCCATAAACGGAAACCGTCCCCCCCTGCGGTCGACGACGGCAAACTTAAGCAGCAGTTGCTTGAAAGCAATAAGTTCGCCAAGCTGGCGGCTACCTCGCTGGACACTGAAGGCAACACCGCCCAGCCGGTCCCGAAAGCAAAGGCTGTTCCGGTAGTCTCTCCGCCGGAAAACACCGCCAGCAACGAGAAACAACCACCGCTGGTTGTCAAAAACGTCGATTTTTCCACCTTGATCGACAAAATGGAGAAGTGTGAGGCGAAGCCGGTGTATAAAATCACCCGATTCGGCACCAAACTACTGTGTTCCACCGCCGAGGAGTACACCGCGGTGAAAAACCATCTCATCGAGTGCGGTCTCGAGTTTTACTCGCATGACCGCCCAAATCAACGCCCATATCGAGTCGTAGTCCGTGGTCTCCCTACGATCGACCCAAAAGCGCTCGTGACGTGTCTGAAGGAACAACACGAGGCGAGTGTGGCGAGGACCACTCGGGAAACTGGCTAAGCGCCAGCATGCTACCGTGATGGACTCTCCAAAGCGAGTCATCGATGTTCGTTGCTGCAGGCTACGCAGCTAACCTTGTGGGTGCGATGTGCACTAGCCCCTCTCTGAAGCAATACCTTCTTGGTGGTTCCGGAGAGACGTAGGGTTTGGCGACCATAGGAATGGTTTAGTGGGTACGAGGAGAGAGTAGTCCTGGATTTTACTTTTGTTGTAGAAGACGGCCTGTCAGACCTACACTACCCTAACCTTCTGTTAGGGTGTCTGTTGAGCAGATTATCCCCCTATGGTTTAGAAGGAAAAAAAAAAAAAAAAAAGGAACAACACGAATTGGTCGCCCAGTCAGCCCACATCATCCGGAGAAAAGGTGAGTGTGCCGCGCTGGATGAAAAATTCCATCTGGTGTGTTTCGAGAAGGGACACACGAACTTGAAAAGGCTACGAGAAGTGACTACCATCGCCTCAATAGCCGTTCGGTGGGAGGCTTACCGAAACAAGCGGGCAGACGCGACGCAGTGTCTAAAATGCCTGTACCACGGCCACGGAACTCGCAACTGTCATCTCAAGGGCAGATGCAACCACTGTGGTGAAGCGCATGTAACAGAGGAGTGTCCCAAAAAGGAAACGAAGGAGAAGAAATGTGCCAACTGCGACGGCGCACACCCGGCTACTGATCACAGCTGAACGAAACGTGCTGAGTACATTCGCATTCGGCAAAAAGCATCTGTAGCGAACCAGCCAGGTCGGAAAACAAGAAGCAGGAACCCACCAGCTCTAACACTGGCGGATTTTCCGCCACTCTCAAACAACTCGGCTCCCGCCGGACCATCGAACGTTTCGAGCCAACAAGCGGCCTCTAACGCATGGGCCACCAAGCGCCCCATCGATCCTCGTACCAGAGTGGGAAATCTGAACGAAGGTTCCTCAACCGAGGAAGCCGACGCCATGCCCCTGTTCAGCGCTGCTGAATGCTGGGCGATATTTACGGAATTTTGTGGACGGTTGCAGCACTGCAAGTCACGAAAGGACCAGTTCAACGTCATCGGAGACATGGCCTGCAGATACGGGGTCAAATAAGCCCGTAATCCCGAATCGTCGAATGAAGCCCCCACTTCAAAACGAAGCCGAAGAGGAACAGAGGAACTCCAAATTCACCGTTCATCAGAGCGACGTTCAAATAGGTTATAATATTTAGGTTAAGTAGTAAAACATTAAAACATAACAGTTATACACATTTTTAACACATACGCACACACATTTCCACGAGAAGAATGAATAACACAAATCATTGATTTAAAAAGTAAAACTGAAGGATGAAAAAGAAAATCTTAAATCACTTAAATTACCATAACTATGTAAAGAGACAAAAAGATTAAAATAAAGATTGGATTTAACAAACATTTGCTCGTGTCATTTCTGTTGCACGCGTTGGGCGCGTACAGATACCTTGGTATCGACTGAACTCAAGACCATCTATTAATGATGAATAGAGATCCTGAGTTACAGTATGTGACTCCCCCATTCTGGCGAGACTAGCTTTATGAAGCCAACCACGTCCTTGGGAGGTAAGAATTATATGTCAGCAGGCCCTAAAAAGGGCTTGCTGAGAACTTTGAACCTACGTTGAGTGAGTGCACTGCAATAACAGAGGATGTGTTCTGATGTTTCCCTCTCCTCGTCACAGAAGCGGCAATTTGAGGTTTGGATTGCTCCGATCTTTTGTAGATGGTATCTGCAGGGGCAGTGTCCAGTTATTAGACCGGTGTAGATGTTGAGATCCCTTTTGTTGAGACCTAATAGTTGTTGGGTTTTCTTGGGGTTTATCGTTACGAGCCTTTTGGATTGGCTCGTATGGGGAAGTGCATTCCAGTTTGATGTGATTTGACTGACCATTTGTACCTTTTAATTCTGCCCTCTATGCCGCCCTGTAGAGGGCAGAATTTAGAGGTACAAAAATGAATACACTCATTCGAAGAGGGTATTCTGCATAGAGGGTTCGAAAAGTCGGTACAAGATGATCTGTAGAACATCAAGATGTCAAGATGTGGTATCAACTGTGGTACGTAATTTACTCCAATCTCACGCATGTTATAGCAATCAAATCTTAAGCACGAAATCTTATGATGGCTCAAATGTTGTGGAGTTCATTCCATTTCTTCACGTTGATCGTGTGAACATTCTTTCAGGACTCTATGAATTGTCAAACGCGAGACGTCTTGTGCTACCTAGTTCTTTCTTTAACCGGTTCAAACTTTTTAGCGAATTCATTGCGATCCTTATTCCGTTTTGTGCGATTATACAGCTTCCTCGTGTTTTCTTTCTGCCGTATTGAATTACATCTTAAAAGACAATTACAACGGCACGTTGAAATCTGCATACACGACGAGAAATTTCACAAACTGTTAAACACATGTCTTGATGTGTCAAAATCTTTCTAATTTCAACTTCAGATACATATTTTGCACATGGCATATTAAAAATTGAAGTTTACATGTAACAATACGTCAAACGCCGAAATAAACCTGAGCACAGACCCTAAACAACGTGTTGATATAGGCACAACGAATGACTTACATGTATTGGATCTATAGTCATGAAACAAAGGGATTTCAGTTTTTTTTTAATTTTTCTGTATACACACATGTGCATGAATAAAATTATATGGTAGTATGTGTAAGGCACATGGGTAATCATAATGACGTAGTGCATGAAATTATCAATTGCACTTTGAATAAATAGCATATAAATATTAGATGGATCTATAGTTATGGAACAGAGTGTAGTAATAAAGCAAGAACTTTTTATGGATAAATGCCTGAAAAGAGATGTTCAGTCCAACCAAATCTCTGGTAGACGTTTTGAAGTAATAGCTGTATGAATTTCCAAAGGAATGTCTTGAAGATTTAAGAAATAAAAAGAATTTTAAACTTTGCAAGAGTTTTGATAAAATTTCTAAAGGGTGGAGGAATTTATAAAGAAATCGATGGTGATTTTAAGACCGTCTTCCTGGAGCAGTTTATGAACCATGGAGCAACTTTGGAAGAAATCAATAGGAGATTGATTTTTAAAAGGAATACTCGGAAAAATGTATGAATAAATCTCATAAAAACTTGTAATGGGATTTCCAGGGAAATTTTTCAAGGTGTGTATAAAAACAATTATAAGAAATTTTGGAAACACATTTTTGAAGAGTCTGTGCAAGATTTTTTTAAAGAAATTATTAGAAACACTCAGAACTTGTGATTCACTGTAAGAATTTATGCAAGCATTTCTGAAGTAACACGTGGATGATTTCTTAAAAAAATATTGTTGGACGTACCATGGAGAAATTGAAAGCTTTTCTTGAGTAATTCTCGGAGAAATTTTTGGTGTATGCTTTAAAGGAAATTCTTGAAAAATTTCTGATCAGTTCTTGGAAGGTTTGGTGAATGTGACTGAGAGCAATTAAACTAAAATTACAGTTTAAAAAAACGGCCTCTGAAGCGTGGACGTTTTGGGATCCGTATGTTCAACATTTTTATTTTTTATTTTTTAAGTTTATGATTAAAATCACAATATGTTTCTTTGTCATTGTGTCTCAACTATAGAATCTAATGGATAAATGCATGGTTTATGGTAAATGGCATGGTAAATGCAGGGTTTCCAGTTAGCTTAGTGGTTAAGGCTATGGATCGCCAATCCGGAAACGGAGGGCTCGATTCCCGTCCCGGTCGTGAATATTTTCTCGACTCCCTGGGCATAGTGTATCATTGTGCTTGCCTCACAGTATACTAATTCATGCAATGGCTGGCAAAGAAAGCCCTCCAATTAATAACTGTGGAAGTGCTCAAAGAACACTAAGTTGGAGAGAGGCAGGCCAAGTTCCAGTGGGAGCGTAGAGCCATACAGAAGAAGAAGAAGAAGATAGTTTATCGATTGGAAGCAGTTGAATATTGTCTTCGAAAACTTTCGCATTTTTATGGGCCATACTGTATACTTGGAGGAATACCAGAGATGCCAGAAAGAAGAAGTAATTTGGTAGACTTATATTCACAACAACAGGCAACGTTTATTGTTTGTTCTGTTCTAGAAGAAATTTGGAAGAATAATGCTTTCAAAAGTTACACGAAATTTATACGTTGCGTAATGCTTATAGGACGCTAGAAGACATCAACTGTATTAATATTGATTATACAGTTAAGATAGAATAGGTATTTAAGTCACATCACATATACACAGGCGGTTTTGTTTTCCCTCGCATATTTGTGCGACCAGAACGAATGGAGTCTGTAATGACTTTTTTGCCATGACATATTTGCATCACCGAAACACTCACCCAATGACGTACACTGCAAACCTGAATCATCTTTGGCATTTACCACCAAAGCATTCGAGATAATCTACCCAATATAAATGCAGCCAGCGTAATTGGGCAGCACCACATTGAATCACTTCTAGTGAACCTTTTCGGCGGCTGCCTGTCTAAACTTTGCTAATCTGGCAAGATCCCGCACGGCAAAATTCAACCAACCGAACGTCTTAGGATTTGTTCGTCTGCATCGCCTTTCAAAATGGACTGCATTGCCACATTGAGGCAAAGCTGACGTGTTACACCCAGCAATGATGGCGATGATGATGGAGACGACGACGGCTGCTCTCACATTTTGTGTCTTATCTTGTGTTGAATTTTTCACCACACCATCTAACAAAAAAAAAAAAAAAGAAAACCCAAACCAGCAGCCGAAAATCGACCGAGAGCTTTATCTGTTTTGTGTTAATTTGGAGATTTTCCCAGCAGCACTTGAAAAACGGTCCTACTGTGTGCGGATTTTTCTTCAGTGGGATCCACTTCTTAATTCTCCCGGATTCTTACTGACAAACTCGTAGAAACCTAGGTGTAGTGTAAGCAGCATGTGGCAGCAACATCGACTTGCAACACATCTAGCACCACTAGCCTTTCGAGAGGAACGTTCATTTTCTCACTATGTAATTCAATGGAAGCGCAGGAAGATAATACCTACCCCTGTAGTACAGAAGATACTCTGGCCGCGCACATCATACCAATCCAGTTGGTGAAGTTGCTGATGGTGATGCGATACTGCAGCAATAGTTGTGGAAAACCATCTTAACCGCGGCGCGGTGCGGCACGGGTCTGCTAAGGTGGATAGGGTGAATGAACATAAAAATAGTCTCGATCGTTTGGTTTTTGTTTTAAGTTTTACGCTGTAGGATATACATGTCTGTACCAACCAGCAGTACCTAGGGCAGTTTGGTTCGAACGTCTGCCACTATGCCAGCCATGCCGAATGGTGAGCCGTGAAAATTCGGGTGTTGGGATGAAGGTCAATAAACTGAAGTGGCAAACGCTGTTGTGTTCTGCCTGCGAGTTAAAGTGGTTTTCGGGGGGAAACAGATGGTGATTTAAATTTGGCTCAGTATTTCTTTTTCAAAAAATGCTACAGATTTGTGGTCTGAAACCTTGAAAAAAGATTGGTGGTAGGTAATCAACGTGAAGGGGCATCTGGTATATGGAACATTTGTAATACTCACGTACTTTCAGTCCGGAGCACCCGTGGTGGTACAGAGGGCCAAATTGAAAGATCTCCATCCTGATTATTACTACCCATCACCTTGAACTGTGGCCAGGTCAAATTTCTGTTGACTTCCTTCATTACCTTATTGAGGCTGTGCCGCCATGTGCCTCTGGAGATGCCACCTCTGCGATGTCCAGCTATCGGCTTCTGATGACATCGACGATGAAGCTCCACGTTGGAGATCCAATTGTGAGACCACCATGCACGAATTATATACAGTAAGGAACCGATTTTGTCAGCGCCATTTTACGACAAACTTTTTGCTCTCGATATCTCAGGGTCCAACTTTAACCAATTAATTTGTATTTATCATCAAACTACAGCTGTAATGCAGAACATAGGGGGATAAAATCTTTGAAAAACTGCTCAGGTTTTTGTGGAGAGCATAAAATGTGCTCCGAAAAGGGGCTGACAAAATCGGGTCACTTATGTACTGCAGAAATCTATTGATGAAGACCTACAGCCGTTGAGTATTCTTCACTGATACACAACAAGTTTCACTGGCGTACCACTGCCACAACCACCCACGATTTGGTTCCCGATCAATCGCACCTACCATGATCTCGTCGATTACGATGAGAAACAGTAGCTGTTATAGGATACATCCTTGCCTCACTCCAGCAAGGACCCGGATGGGATCGGACAAGACACCGTTGTGCAGTAGTCTGCATAAAAATGATCTGTACTGTGCTTTAATGAGGTCGATTTTATCAGGAACGCCCTTGCGCCTAAGGAATCCCCACATGTTTTCGTGATTGAGACAGTCGAAAGCTTTTCCGTAAACAAAGAACACCGGGTAGAGAGACTCTTGGAATTCATTGATTTGCTCCAAGATGTGACTGAGCATGACAATATGGTCCTCACAGGGTCTTCCGGAATCCTGCTTTCTGCCTTCGGAGAGTTGCGTCAATCTTCTCCTGTATCCGGTTAAGGATCACTTTGCAGAGGACTTTGGGAACGATACACAGCAACATGATACCTCGCCAATAGTCGCATACAGTTCGCTCACCTTTTTGGGTACCTTTGCTAAGACGCCTTGCATCCAGTCGACCGGAAATGTCGCGGTTTCCCATATGTTGCAGAATAACCGATGCAGCAGTTGTGCAGATACTACGGAGTCAGCTTGCCTGATATGCGATCGACCCCTGGGGCCTACGGATGGCTGTTTCTATCTCCTGCAGTGATTAAGCTTCGATGTTGTCTCGGGAAATGCGTCGCCCTCGTTGGCTAGGGAATCTGGCTGAGACATCAATTTTTGTAAATCGATTCGAATCGGATCAACAGAATCGATTCACTGATTTAATCGAATGCTTTGAATCGATGTTTTCACATCGATACGATATTATACAAAATTACACAACTATAAAATGGTTCGTTTGCTGCATGTAGTTATGGTATGTTATGCTTGTCCAAATACATTCAATATTAAAATTTGAGATTGCACATCGCACACTCCGCAACTCTGATTCAATATAAGGTTGAGACAGTGCATTCTGAAAAAAAATGAAACTTAATATTTTCGAATCGAAAGAAAAATCCTGAGATTTTTCTGATACTCCCCAGAACTATGAGAAGTATTCCCATACAGTTCTGAGAGAAATTCCCCCAGAATCTTTAAATATACTCCTCCAGAATTCTGAAATGAGTTCCTATAGAATTATGAGAGAGATTTCTTCAAAATGCTGAAAATGATTACACCAGAATCCTGAGCGACATTATCTAGAAAAGAAAAAGCAAGACTCTTCCGGAATCTTGGTAGAAATTCTCTCTGAATTCTTCCTAGATTTTTGAGATTTCTGAGAAAGATTACTCCATCTCTAGCAGACGGATTGTCGCGAGTCCCGAGAGAGATTCTCCCAGAATCATGTGATAGATTGTCTCAGAATCCTAAGAGAAACTTCCCCTTGGGATTCTCCCAAAATGTTCCAGAATTCTAAGATGAATTCTACCAGAATCCTGAGAGGAATTCCAAAAGCAGTTCTTTCACATTCTTGAGATAAATTCATCTAGAATACTGTGAAAGATTCTCACCAAACAAAAAAGATTTTCGGAATTCTAAGATGAATTTTCCAAGACACTTAAAAGGCGCGCTTAGAATCCTAAGAAAGATTACTCCAGAATCGTGAGAAAGGTTCCCTCAAAATACTGAGCAGGATTGCCAAGGAAACCTGAGATATATTCTCACAGAATTCTAGGAGATAGAATTCTCCCAGAATCCTGAGGAGAATTCCTTTAGAATCCTTTTTATTTTCCCAGAATCCCCTAAAAATCCTGGGTAGAATCCTTTAATATGCTGAGAATAATTCTGCCAGAACCCCGAAAGGTATTCTCCAGAACTCTACATGCGATTCCCCCAGAATCCTGAGAGGGATCATATGAGGGGTTCTTCCAGATTCTATAGAAAAATATATCTAGAAACCTAAGAAGAATTTATCCGAAAATCTGATAAGGATTCTTCCTGGAAGGAATTACGAAAACTTCTATAATGGACTTCCCTAGTATCTTGTGAAGGATTCTCTAGAATTCTGAGAGGTATACCCACATAAAACAGAAAAATTACCGCAGATCCCTGGAAGACATTTCCCCAGAGCCTTTGAAAGGACTCCCCTAAACTCCTGAATGGGATTCTCCAAAATGCAAATTTCTTTAGATAATTCTACCCAGAATCTCGTGAGAGATTCTTCAATTACACTAGTTTGCAGCATTTTTGAACTCGGTAAGCTGATGATCGTTTTTGGTGTAGAATCATGCCCTGAGTTCGAAAACGTGAAGGAAAAAAATTACAGTAGAGCGCAATTTTTTTCGACTTTCCATACAAGGTTGATGATTTGAAATCAATGTTTGTTCTATTTTAACCTTCCAGGACGCGCGCCATCAAGCAACCGAAACTGCACCGCGCTCGCGCTGTATACGTAAAGCGAGGTTTTTTGGTAGTGTTGTACTTTTTACAACAGCGCGCGCGCTGAAGGGTTAAGCAAAGTCGCTCACTTCACACATCTCATTCTCCGTAATCAATGCTCCGATTGAGCTAATTTTTTTACTGTAACTCGCCCACATATGATATGTCAAATAAACGTTGAGAAAGAATTTTAAAATTGTTTTTTTTTTCTTATTGAAAAAAAAATACATTTCTTCATATATTTGTGGAAAATTTGATAAAATTTAAGGAGATCGTCCCCAAAACTCGCCAATATCTTGAATTTCATCAATCTTACGCAAAACCTGCATTCAGATGATTGAATTGTATTATATTCAGTTTTCAATTTATGGAAAAAAAATAAATTTGGTTGAACAAAACGCAAGAATTTCGAATTTTATTAAATTCCATATTTTAAAAAGTTGTAAGTAAAACTTGATATTGAGCTAAAACTCAAAAACTGTTCTACTTTAAATTTTTGGAGGAAAGTTTCAAAATCAGCGCTAAATTATGCTTCAAAAATTTTGGTCGTTGACGAAAGTTCACGACTTTCGTTTTATTTTGTAAACTAGTGTTATTAATAATTCTGAAATAGAGTGCCCTAGGATCTTAAAAAATATAGCCCCAGAATCCCAAGCATTTCTGCAGCATCATGACACAAATTCCCCAGAGTCTTGAGAGAAATTTCCTCAGATGCCTGACGGGGATTACTCCAGAAAGCCGAAATTTCAGAGAATCTTGGGAAGAGTTCCCGCAAAATACTTAGTGATATTCCCCCAGAATCTTAAACGAATCGAACGCAGAATCCTGAGAAGAATACCACTAAACTTCGGTTGGGAATTCCTCCAGAATCCTAAGAAATATTCCCCCAGAATTCTGAGAGGAATTTCGCCACAATTCTGAGAATGCTGAGTATGATTCGCCAAGAAGTCTGAGAGGAGTTCCTGAGAATGCTGAGAAAGATTTTCTGTGTGTGCTGCGAAGTGAGGGTCTTTCAGAATCCTTAGAGGAATAAACCCAGATCATTCAGAAATTTCTTAGAATTTCGAAAGGGATTTCACCCTTGGTAGAAAAACCCAAAATCCAGGCATTATTTCTCTTAGAATCCAGAGATTTCTTAGAACTCTGATAGGTATTCTCATATAATACTGCTGAGAAAAAATCCTCCAGAATTTTTAAAGGGACTCTTCCATAATTATGAGGATTCCTTTAAAATTTTGTGAGAGATTCCTTCAAAATGCTGAAAATTATCACACCAACATCCTGAGAGATCTTATTCTAGAAAAGAGAGTAAGTCTCTTCCAATACGACTTCTCCCTGAATTCTATTAAGTATTTTCCTAGAATCCTGGGAGAGATTACTACAGTTTTCTAAGATGGATTCCCTCAGAATCTTCAATAGAAATTCTTCCAGAATCCTTAGGGATTTCTCAGATTTCCGAGATGAATTCTCCTTGAATCCTGGAACTGATTGCTTCAGAATCCTGAGAGAAGTTTTTCCTTGGGATTCTCCTAGAATGCTTGAACGGATATCCCCAGAACACCCTGGTGAATTCTTCCAGAATACTTAGAGGCATTCTCCTGCAGTATTGAAAGACATCCCGTTAGAATCCTGAAAGAGATTGCTCAAGAACCCTGAGAGGAATTCTCAAAACAAAAAAAGATGGACTGACCTAGAATCCTGAAAAGGATGCGCTAGAACCCTGAAAGGGACTCTATAGACCACAAAGAGTATTCGTTTAGAATTCTGAGAAAGATTCACTTAGACTCCTGGGTGGGATTGACCAAGAAATAAAGGTATGCCTCGATTTAGTGAACCCTAGATTAAATAACCCTCCATTTTATATACATTTTTAATCGCATCGATTGGCGCGTAACATTGGATCAAGGAAAGGTTTTGAACCTTTGTTCTGAATCTGGCTACATATATACTCTCATAATAGGTTCTCACTTCATGAGCGCAGCGTGGGCGTGAGTGCTGAGCAGGAAACCAACTTCACGCGGTGGCGAGGAGCGTGTTCACCTCGTAGGCCCGAGTATAGCAGAGTTAGGCCCGACGCCAATCTGTGTTCTCCAAAGTTCGGCCAATGAAGTTCTGTCAGTCCTAGGATCTCAAGCTTCAAACGGCAGTTTACCCTGCTGGGATATGGTTAGTACATTCCAAGTTCCAAATCTCGCCTGTTGTTTCGCGCTAAATGTCGTTGTCGTTGAATCAGTTCGTAATCTTTCATTTTCGGTTTCTGCAACGGTTTTTGAGTTACATATAAATATAAATATTTGGTGTACAAGTTTGAATCAAACTACAAGCAAAATAAAGTGCTGTTAACTCAGCAACATAAATAGAACAAGGATTCTCCAATTTAAAAAAATGTGTTAGATAATGGTTAAATACACCAAAACCTGCAACCTCTCCAATCAAATAACCATCAGTAAAATAAATTTGTTCAAGATCAACCCCAGTAAATTTTCGATTAAATAACAAGTGGGCAAAATAAAAAAAATCTCGCCTGTTGTTTCGCGCTAAATGTCGTTGTCGTTGAATCAGTTCGTAATCTTTCATTTTTGGTTTCTGCAACGGTTTTTGAGTTTCGGGAACAGTTGGTTGTTGGCATAAGATCTCCTATTCACCGTGGTGAGACTGCCACCTCAGGTATAGCTCCCGGTGGAAGAGCATTTCATACGCAGCTGCTGGATGCCAGAACAGACGCTGTTTGAGCCGCACTTCCTTGGTGAACATACGCTCGAGACGTACCTCCTCAATCTAGCTGCTTTGTTATTTTATAAAAAATGAAGAACCAAAAAATGAGAAAATACATCCAGTTTCGCCTTAATGTTGAATGTAAACCAGACCAGCAACGTAGACTAACTCTGTAGCCGAAAATGGCAGCCATACGGAATGGTACAACAACCAGGATCATTATCCCTGCCACACCGAGCCATATAACGGAAAATATTGCATTTAGATCAAAAGCCAATCTACTATTTCTTTCCGTATCTTCCATCGTACCGAATGCCCGGAGTTCAGCCTTCCGATTTCTCCATTGCCTTGGGAAGAAAATTCTCCGTGTAATTAGTTGGCTGACTCATGGTGGTTTTCTGTTTCCTCTACCGGTCCAAAAAAAAATGGAAGCGCACACCAGGAAGACGTTAAATGACCGGGACGGGACCGACTAACTTGGTAGCTGCAACCGCCAAGCCGTGCAAAGTAGGAGGATATTCCATGCCGTCTGCCGTTTCGGTTGGCACCGCTCGCCGCCCGCACTGCTATCGCCTGGTCGTCAGCAAGGTGATTATATTTAAAACGGTGAATTATAATCAGCGTAGATGCTGCTGTTGAGGATTTATGAACTGTCAGTGTTTTCCGATTTCGGAGCTTTCTACGGTTTGGTGCAAACGACATGGCAGCAGCTCTGTTGTAGATATCCCCTTGAATCCCCCGGAATATGGCTGAACGCAGGCTTTCCGGCGCGCAGCAGCAACACCCAGCCAGCACGATGAGGGATTCTTTTAATTTAGTTTGACAATGGTGTCGGTGCCGTATCGTTGCAGGATTTAATTAAAAAATAAACAATTTATCATTGCACTGTGGGCTGCTCTTGGAGCAAGGATCAAGCCATACGTAATGTTCCTATGTATATCTCGCTTGATGTTGCTCTCTGTTGTTTAGGAGAGGATGCTACTCTTTGAGGCCGAGGGTTCAAGCGAAAGCATCTCCCAGGATTATTAATGATCTAAATACATAATTTCGGATTATGTCTGAAGCCTGCGGGAGCACACAAAACCGGGGGCAGATGGGAAAGATTTCTAATTAAAAAGATAAACAGAAGCCCGTCAGCCTTCCGTCATCCGGATCAGGCCAGGATAGATGATGAGAACGCGTGCTCCTTGGAACGGCACATTCTCGAAACAGGGCGACAAGTGCTCTCCAGTTCCACTCTTGCTGCTGCCTTCTGGTATGCGGAGCGGATGCTGCTTCTAGGGCTGATCTCGGCAAGAATGGTTAAGTGGATGAATTCTTGTTTACTTGTTTGCTTTCGGGGAGAAAGACCGCTTAAAATAAACACACTTCTCAAAAGTACATCCTGATTGAGCCTTAGCATATAAAAAAGTGTGATGAAAATCTTTTGAAAGGAGCAGAGAAGCTAACGTGAAGTGCATTTTTATACTTTTCACCATAGCTCCTGCTCTTCAGAACTGTAGTGTTCATTAATCTGCTATTTTTTTTTCATCAGGCAACAAGAGTACTTCAGCGAAAGCATGAAAAAACCGAACTATGGAAAGTTAAGTGTTCAATTTTCAAAAAGTGCTCCAATGCCATGCAAGCTCAAGCATACACCCGGTAATGAGTGTCTAGTGCATCATTTTCTCTCAACACTCTTTGAAATACATTGCCACTATCCTGCCATCATCGCTGGCTAGAGCTCCGCTTGCATCCTCGGATAAACTACTTACTACTGTAGTAGTGCCAGGACACCGAAGGAGCTATGTACAGAAAATGGGTACATGCCTAGCTTTTAATGTTTGTGCTGGATTTTTCGCTTTGAGTTCTTGAAGCATTTTTTATTCATGTCACTCCGTTCATCCACAGTGCGCTCTTTGCTACCTCCTTAGGGCAAAAGCGAGCGTCCTTTGCACTGCCAGCAAGCACCAGCAATGCAATGTACCGAACGGGACATCATCAGCCAGCCCGGCCTGGCCGGTAGTGTGGTTTGTCATCTGGCAAAGGAGCAGCCATACCATCCACTTCCGCAAATGTCATTTCCCTTTTGAGTTGTGGAAAAATTGCTGGGAATAATTGAGTTAAGAATTTGAATTATGATTGCATTCATTTGCAACGGTGTGCTAGAGCTGCGAGATAACGACCTCTGTAGACTTGTTATCGTGATTTTTGTACAGTGATTTTTCCTTTTTTTTCCGGGGCTCAAATAGTTGCAGTGGTAAATGCGCGGGTTTACGGCAGACCATGCTGAGGGTGACGGGTTTCCAGTCGGTCCGGCAACTTTTTTTAATAGGTATTTCTTTAAATTTCTTGCGCATGGAGTATCTTGGCAACATGATCATTTCCTCAGCAGAGGGGAGGAAACAATGTCTAAACATTTTATTTGCTTACTATTACTAATTATACACAACACATACTGTGTCCCTTGGCGGAGATAGCCGTGTCATCAACAAATAAGGATTTGTGATATCCCTGAGCCAAGGGCAATGGAAATGGCCTAGAGTTTCGATAGTTTACCTGAAGTGTACGTTCAAATTAATAATTTTTTGGAGAAGTTGCGTCCGCATGTGCAACATGTGTACTACACATGTAGCTGGAACGGAAATTTACTTGACAAAAAATCATCCACGTAAGTAAAACGAAAGAGTATGGAATGATTTGTATCAACTTCAACTAAACACGCTGCAACTTTCATTTCATTCTGTTCACTTAATCCTGAGATATTGCAGTTTTAAAAACGGTAGACAAATAAGATGCAGTTTACTAGGTGCGTTTTATTCCATAAACCATAATAAAGTTTAAAATGTGTGTGCTCTCTAGCGCTGACTAGTGTTGTTACTTCGAATCAAAGCACCCATCATCTATAAGTCCTTGATCAGCCAAACAATCATTGGCGTAGCTAAAGGGGGGCCCCCCCGTAATCCGCAAGCCGCCCCCCCAGAAATTTTTCATGACTTTATACACTGAAATTAAAAAAAAATCTGAAAACCACTGTCGTGATGACGAACATAGATCTATAATAGACATTTATTTGACATAATATGTGCTTAAATTACCAGTTATAGGAGACTTTTCTCAACTTGTCACTCTTTACAAGATCATTATTCAAAATCGTCTATGTAATTAGTTAGTTTTGTTTGGAAATATTATATAACCAGAATTATATAAATAGTAATGCTTTGTACATCTTCTTTTTTAAATCGCTGAGAAATTAAATCTTAATGATAATTTCCAGGAATTCTTTGATGGGTATCTTTAAGAATCTTTGAAATTTCTAGCAGCATTACTGCAAAATATGGTTAAGTGCTTCTTTGTGGAAATCAAGTACCATGTGGGAAAAAAATCTGGTCAAATTTGCAATGGAATTTCAGTAAAAGTTTTTGAATTCCTAGTGAGAATAGATGTCACATAATAAGAAATGATCTATGTAGCTGAAGCGTAAACGCGAGTTTATTCATTAAAACCATGCTGGAGGTGATTTCTAGTCGGTCATTATTAATTTATTTTATTTCGTGGGCCAGGGGTATTTGTGCCTCTATCAAACAATGCACAAATTAAAATGGTCATTGAGGAAGTTTTAATATATTTAAAAGCTGGTGCTGCAATGAGTAATCTTGAAGGTGTTCATGATTGGACTTCTTAAAGATTTCTCGGAGATAATTGTGAAATAATTCCTGGATGACTTCTTGGAGAATTTCTTGGCTTCTGTGTCCCTCTAAAATTATCTACAAGAATTCCAATACTACAATTCCTCTAGAAATCCTTCAAACTATTCAAAAAATCTACAAGTAATCCTAAAAACAAACCTGGGGTGAATCCCTTAATTACTGAAATTTTTTAACTAACCGCTGAATATTTTTTGCAATACCTGCAGGAATCCCTGGAGAAATTTCTGAAAGTATACCTGGAGGAATCCGAAGAGCAATTATGCGAGGAATTGCAGGAAAAAATCTGAAGAATCCGCATTAGAAATCCCTGTAGAAATTACTAGAAAAAAAAAATAAATGAATCCTTGGAGGAATTTCTGGACGCATTTCTGGAGGAATCCCTGGAGGAATTCTTCGCGAAATCACAGGAGGAATTCCTAGATGTATTTCTGGGGGAAATCCTGGAGAACCTTCTGTACAAATTCCATGCGGAATCGCTGGAAAAGTTCCTGGACCAATGCCTGGAGAATCGGGGGATTTTTTTTATTATCGTACAAATTGGTACGAAGGACCTGCAGGTTGATGATTTTCTTTTCATAGGTAGGGATCATATATATATTTGAACAAAAACTAAATTGAAAAAAAAACAGGGTCGCCTAATTTTCCGGAAAACTCCAGTGGAAACCAACATTTTCCACAGACACCACCTACTTTGAAAAATCATAACTCAAGAACGAAGCACGGAGACACTTGTTTTTGTGAAATCATAAGCAAATTTTCTCAGATTCCTAGATGTGTTTCTGGAGGAAATCCTGGTGAATTTTCTGGATAAATTCCTGACGGAATCCCTGGAGAAGTTAATGGAGTAATGCCTGGAGCATTAGAGAAATTTTCTGATGAAAATCCAAGATACATTTCCAGAAGAATTCCCAGATGAATTTCTGGAGGAATTCCAGGAGAAATTCCAGGAGGAATTCTTGGAGGAATTCTTGGAAGAATTTCTGGAGGAATTACTGGAGGAATCTCATGGAAGAATCCTTTGAGGAATTCCTGAAGGAATTTCTGGTATATTCCTGGAGGAATTCATGGTGTAATTTCTGGAGGAATCCGTGAAATAACTCCTAGACGGATTTCTAGAGGAATCCCTGTAGTTCAAATTCTTGGATTAATTCCTGGAAGAAATCTGCAAGATTTTCCGGAGGAATCTCATGGAAAAATTCCTATAGAATTTCTTGAAGAATTTCCTGAAAGAATATCTGAAGGATTTTCTGCAGAAATTCTTGGAGGAATGCTGTAGGAATTTCCGAAGAAATTCCCGGATCAATTTCTGAAGAAATTCCTGTAGAAACTTCTGAAGAAATATCTGGGGTAAATCTTGGTAGAATTTCTGGAGGAGTCCCTGGAGGAATACCTGGGACAATTCCTGGATAAATTCATTGAAAGACTTCCTGGAGGATTCCTGAAGAAATCCTTCAAAGAATTCCTAAAGGAATTTCAGGAGGAATTCATGCAGGAGCCCCTGGAGGAATTCTTGGAATAATTTCCATAAAAATTCCGGGAGCAATTTCTGGGGAAATTTCTTAAGGAGCCCCTGGAGAAATTGCGGTAGTAATTTCTGAAGGAATTCCTATATGAACTCCTGAAAAACTTCTGAAGGAATTTTTGAAGAAACCTCTTAAGGAATTCCTAGAAAAATTCTTAGAGAAATTCTTGGCAAAAACCCTGGAGGAACGTCGGCAGAAATTACTTCAGGAACTACCATACAAGTTCCAGGCGGAATCCGAGCAGGAATTCTTGGACAAATCTCTATATGAAATAAAATTCCATGGAACTATTCATGGAAGAATTCCAGGAGGAATACCAAAATCAATTCTTTGAGGAATCCTTCAATGAATTCCTGGAAGAATCTCTAGAGGAATTCTGGAAGGAATCCATGGAGAAATTTCTGAAGAAATTCTTAGAGAAATTCCTAGAGGAATTCTGAGAGGAATTTCTGGTGGAGTTCCAGGAGCACTTTCAGAAAGAATTGCTGGAAGAATTACTGGAGGAATCATTGGTGGAATTTTTGGAGGAATCCATGAAATAATTCCTGGAGGAATGTGTAGAGGAAGCCGAGGAGAAGAAATTCCTGGATTAATTCTTGGAGGAAATTCTGAAAGGATTTCTGGAGGAATTCCTGGAAGAATTCCTGGAAGAATTCCTGGAAGAATTCCTGAAGCAATTGCTGTACGAATTTCCGAAGAAATGCTTGGAGGAATCCTGGATCCATTCCTGAATAAATTCCCGGAGGTATTCCTGAAGAAATACCTGGGGTAATTCCGGTGAAATTCGTGGTAGAAATGCCTGAATGAAATCCTGAGAAAATGCCAAGGGCAATACCTGGAATAAACCTTGAATGAATTCCGGAAAGAATTTTTGGGGAAATTTTTAAAAGAATCCCTTGAGGATTTCCTGGAGGATTCCTGGAAAAATATTTGAAGGAATTCCTAGAGAAATCTCAGGAGGAATTCATGCAGGAATCCCAGGAGAAATTATTGGAATAATTCTTGGATAAACTCTGGGAGGAATTCTTGAGGAAATTTCTTAATGAATTCCTGGAGGATTTTATAGATAAATTCTTGGAGAAATTGCGGTAGTAATTTCTGAAGGAATCTTGGAATGCCTGGAGGAATCTCTATAGAAATGTCTGGAGGAACTTCTGAAGGAATGCCTGGAGGAACCCTTGGATAAATTTCTGGAGACATTACTGTATCAATTGCTGGAGGAGTATCTCGGGAAATTCCTTAAGAAATCCTTTGAGGAAACCCTGGAGAACTTCCTTCAAGAATCCCTGAAGAAATTCCTAGACTAATGTCTGGAACAATCTCTGGATAAATTCCTAGATGAATTCATGGTGGAGTTTTTAGAAGAATTCTGGGATTGAACTCTAGAAGAACTCGCGGAGCAATCTCTAGATGAATTCCTAGAGAAATTCTGGGATGAGTCCATGGAGAAACTCCCAGGAGAAATTTCTAAAGAAACCTCTTGAAAAATTCCAAGAGGAATCCTTAGAGAACTTCCTAGAGAAATTCTTGGAAGAATTCCTGGGAAAATGCTAGGAATAATCCCTGGAGGAATCCCTGAAGCAATTTCTGGAGGAACCTCAGGAGGAACGCCTGGATAGTTCTAGACAAATTCCTGCAGGAAGTTCTGGCCAAATTCCTTGCGCAATCCCAGGAAGAATTCCTGGATAAATTTGTAAAGGAATTTTCTGGAAAATTCCGAGCAACTATTCCTGGAATGAATTCCTGGAGGAATCTCGAAAGAAATTCTGGAAGCAATTATTGGAGGAATTTCAGAAGAAATTCCAAGATAAATTTCTGAAGAAATTCCAAGATAAATTTCTAAAGAAATTCCGAGAGAAATTTTTGAATAAATTCCAATAGAAATTTGTAGAGTAATTTCCAGAGCGATTTTTGGAGGAATTCCAGGAGGAATTGCGGTAGTAATTTATGAAGGGATTCCTATGGGAGTTCCTGGATCAATTCCAGGAGGACTTTCTAAAGAGATTCTTGGGGTAATTCTTAAGAAACCTCTTGAGGAATTCCTGGAGGCATCCTTAAAGGAATTTCTAGAGAAATACTTGGAAGAATCCCTGGGAGAATTCTTGGAAATAAACCTGGAGGAATTCCTGAAACAATTTCTGGAGGTACCCCAGGAGGAATTCATGAACAAATCTCTATAGGAAATCTTGGGGAAATTCCGTGGAACTATTAACGGAAGAACTGCAGGAGGAATCCCTAAACGCATACCTTGAGGAATCCCTGAATCAATTCCTTGAAGAATCTCTAGAGGAATTCTGGTAGAAATCCATGGAGAAATTTCTGAAGGAATTCCTGGAGAAATTTTTAGAAGAATTCCGAAAGGAATTTCTGATGGAGTTCCGGAAGGAATTTCCAGAGGAATTTCTGGAGGAATTCCAGAAGGATTTTCAGGAGGCATTACTGCAGAAATCATCGGTGGAATTTCTGGAGGGATCCATGAAATAATTCCTGGAGGAATGTGTAGAAGAAACCATATAGAACAAATTCCTCGAATAATTCTTGGAGGAAACCCTGGAAAAAATCCTGGATCGATTCTAGAATAAATTCCTGAGGAAATACTTGGGGTAATTCCTGTAGAAATTCTTAGTAGAACTCTTGCAGAAGTCCCTGAAGAAATGCATGAATAAAATCCTAGAGGATTGGCAGGAGGAATACCTGGAATAGTTATTGAAAAAAATCCGGGAGGAATTTTCGAAGAAATCTCTTGAGGAGTTTCTGGAAGAATCTCAAGATTTATGATGAAATACAAAGTTCGATTTCTGAGAGAATTCCAGGAGGAGTTTTTGATGAATTCTTAGAGGAAATACTGATGAAACCGCTAAAATTCCTGAGGAAATTCTGGATTAATTCCTGTGGGAGTTTCTGAAGGAATCCCAACAAGAGTTCTTGCAGGCATTTTTGAAATAATCCCGAAATTAGTTTTTGAAAGAATAACAGAAGAAATTTCCGGGGAATCACGGAGGAACTCGGAGTAATTTCTGAAGAAACCCGATGAGCAATCCCGGAAGTAACCCCATTAGGAACTCTATGGAATCTCAGGAGAGCTTTCTTAGCGAATACCTTGAAGAATTTTTGTACGAATATTCCTGGATAAAAAAAAAGAAATCAATGTCTGCAGTAATTGTTGGAGGAATACTAGGATCCCTAAAGGTTTTTTTGTACAATTTTTTCAAACAATTCTTGGAGTATTTTTTTATAATCTCTAAGTGAAATTTTTCAAAAGATTTTCTGGAATAAATTCCTGCAGAAATACTTCAAATCATTCCAGATGTAATTATTGGCGCAATCTCTAGTGGAATTCTGGAAGGCATATATGGAGAAATCCCTGTAGAAATCTTTGAATACCTGCAGAAACACCTTAGAGGATCTCTGGAGAAATTCCTAAAGGAAACCTCGAAAAAAGCACTGGAACAATTGCTGGAGGAGCCTCTAAAGATATCCCAGGACAAATCCCCGAAAAAACGTCTAGTGGAATCCTTAGATGAATTCTTAATTGAATTTCTGGAAGAAGCCATGATGGAATCACTGAAGCAAGCTATGGAAAAAAAATCTTGGCCGAATTGTTCGTTCTCATATAGTTCACGAAACTGTGAACAAATCTAAAACAGTAATTTTGATTACTCAAAACTACAATACCAATTTGCATACTCACATATCGGGCGCCCATCCCGCTTAAAATTCATCTCAAGTCAGGCCCCCCCTGGGCCCCCTCCAGGAAAAAATCCTAGCTACGCCAATGCAAACAATGCAATGCAATAATGTTAAACACCAACCTTCCGAGTAATCAGGGTACTGAGATATCTATATGAGATGGTAATTTCTTTGGTGTTACAACTATTTGTCTGTCACATTTTTTCTTGGTGAACAATAAATTGATGATTAATAATCCTTTCGGATGCTGATATTCCTACTAACAAATCTAGATTTTGATTGTATAGACTACGATGAACCTATTCCGTTTGAGCGATACGTACATGAGGCAACTAGGTCACGAGTGGCCTTTCCCCTGTTAGATACAAAATGCCGAATTGACACAAATACGCCAAGTTTATCCGAACGAAGCAGAGCAGTAGTGGCGGCGCGGTTTCTGTCATGCGAAAAATATGAATGCTACGCACAAAATTATATTACCCGGGCAGACTGCAGACTGTTTGGCTGGCGTGATTGTGGAGAAACGGTATCGATCGATCGACTCGCTAGCGAACGGGCAATGTAGCGTGTATGCATATGTAGACGGCAAAGCGTCCGTAGTTGTTGAGCAGCAGTCGTTGATTGGCATTGGCCCACAGCCTTTTTCCCTTCATTGCATCGTCTGCTAGTGAACTTCAACCGACAACGCAGCCTCTCGGACGGACGACGAACGGGATACGTCAGACCGGAACGTCCTTGATGTTGGTCGCTTCTGCTTCTGGTTCGTTCTGTTGTGAAGCATTCCACTGCGTGATGATGGCCGGCTGGCCGAATCGAGCGGAAAAATAACGAAAGTCAGCGAGAAAAGCCGGGACTTCTGCCAGTCAAGAGGCTCAGCGGCTAAAAGTCTTTCCGAAGCGAAAAGCACGCAACGGCAATAAAACAGGGCGCAGATCCTCCTCCCCGGCGATCCAACGCTGAGTACAGGACGACACGACAGACAGCCAATAAACGGCCAAAGTAGAGAACAGCCGTAAAAAGTTGTGTTTACTTTAGGCCACATATTTCGTCATAACGCAGCCAAGTGAGGGAGCAACGTCATCATATTTGTGCCACATTTCACAGTTCTGGTTGATGGTGGTGGCGGTGAATGGCAGTTGCGGTGGTCTTGGAGGCGCCAGCAGTCATATCTCGGTGATGACGACGACGACGACAATGTTATTCCCGAAATGGAGGTTTGTTTTGCCATGACGGCTGTTGTGAATTGTTGATTTGCTCCAATCTCCAATCTAGATCCAGGGATGGCATTTGAATTTATTCCAACAGGAAATAGACAAGTTCATAATTGCGTGGAGCCGCATTGGGACTTCCAGCTTGTCAGAAAAACATGTGCGCGTACAAGCCACGTGTTCACGGTTATGGAATATTTACGACCATTCTGGGTAATCAAAAACCATAGCATTTCTTTTTGGCGAGACATTTGGAACGTGGTGTAGGCAGTGTTTGAATAATATTATTGGAAGGGTTGTCAACATTGAAGCAATACATATTCATCGTTGTTTTATAACCAAAGCTAGAAATTTCAAAGAAAATTGGCCTTTTCATATCAATAAGTCCACAAATATGGTTATTCCCACTACACAGGATAAAAATTCTGAAAACTACACGTATCGTAAATACTAGAACGTTTAAATTTCCATTTCATTTCATTCGATTTTACATGATAGTACTTCTTGCACACAAAGTTGTAAGCAAGCTCCATACTGCAGACAACCTGTAATTTTACAATCCAATGGAGAATTGTGTTGAAAGTTATGAAGTTCATTTTGTTACAGCGAACTCAATGTAACAATTTTCAACTGTGTACGATCACAAAGCTGCGACAAGTAGGGCGCTGTCCATAAACTACACTCCATCGGATTGTAAAATTACAGGTTTTTTTTTTTTAATTCTTAATCACTTAACCTAATTTACAGCTCTTTTGTCCACTGGGGCACTACGTGAGCAATTTCAATTGACAGCTGCACTTACATTTTGTACAGCACCTAGATTCTATTCTACTTTATCGAACTGGTTGCCTTTCTGCTGCTTTCACTTTCTTCTACTTTACACCTAGTAGAATGATGAGCACAAGGATGATGATGGATGGCCGTTGTTCCTTTCCAGTCCGATTGGGGGTCCATTATGAGTAGCAGTTCGCCGATGTCCAGGTATCTGGGTCCGTCGAGCCATTGGGCTCAGAAGAGGGTCAGTGTCAGTTGCTCTCGGGGGAAAAACAACTGATGAAAAATTGCAAGTGAATCGTTGCAACCAACTACCGATCAAAACAGCTATGCAAGGGATTCCAACAGTTTCCCGACATCCTTTGCACAACAGAACAATATATCATCGTCGTTTCCAATCTTCGAAGCGCCGAACACTGCAGCATCAGCGACCAGAAATAATCACCCACGCATCGAAGATCCAGGTGCCTACAACAGGAAAAATTAGAAAATACTCAAATAGTTCACCAAGCGCCACCAAACACCGCCGCAGAGGAAGATGACCACAGAACGAATAACATCCAATACAGATCGTTCATATATGTACATCCCCGGACTCACTGAACAACTCACGAAGACCATTTCGAATGATTAGGGGAGACTGAGGAGACTTGATCCCTGGGGAGACTTGTTCCCCCCATATTTGCTCGGAATCAAAAACATTTTTCTTTTAGCATATTTTTTCCAAAACTGCTCCTGGACAAACGACTATGTTTTGGCTACAAGTGATTTCGATTGTACATTGCATTATTTTTTAACGGCTGATGGTTTGTTTTCAGTCCTTCAGAAATCTTTTAGGCGATTCCGAAAAATCTCAATAACTTTGTGAAAACTGAACCAAATCGCGTCGAAATTTGATAGCACATAGTTGAAATAAAATACTTTCAAACTTATTTATCCAAATAAGGCTGTTGTTAACATATTTTAATTAATTCAGCTTAGTATACACAACAGTGACATGGGGAGACTTGACCCCTCGAGGATTACATACACATTACACATGTGAAAAATAAAATTCTATCCGGAAGCCTCTATTTACTTGGAGTTCTAGTCTATTCAACGATAAAATGTGTCACATAATTATAACTTTAGTACAAACCAAGAAAAGGTGGATCAAGTCTCCCCATTTTGAGAATACGGCATATCCTTAAAAATTTAAGGAAATCTTACAATTTCAAACGCTCCATATTCATCTAAAATACAAGAAAACTCGAAAAGAAAATGAATAGGAAGACTCTGGAATTATTTTCCCTTTAAATAAACCATGTGCTCAAAGGGGGATCAAGTGTCACCCATTTTTGAAAAATACACTATAAGACATGCCTCCATAAAAACACAGTTTTGAAACATTAACAATAATTTAAAGGCCTTATGTTGTGCATTAACTTGCAATAGATGTTTACCTGCCTGTTCTGTACGGAAATCGGATCTAGTTGGGGGTTTTTTTTTTTAAGTTTCAGGTAAATTAAGAAAAAGGGATCAAGTCTCCCCAGTCTCCCCTATCTACACATACGATAAGCCAATAGACAAAACCACAAGATAGGCAACCAACACACGAAATTCAAAGATCCCAAAAACAAACTCGATCAAAACAATGTCATCTACAATATACCGTGCAATGACTGTCAAAAATGTTATATAGGTATGACACAGAATAAGCTATGTTTTAGGCTAACAGGACACAAAACACACGTAAACAAATTGGAACAGAATCTCCAATACGTGGACATCAGAATGCAATTATAAGAGCTAAAAAGCAAAACAGCTCTAATAGAACATTGCATAGAATACGAACACAGGTTTAATTTTGAAAACGCCAAAATAGTCGATAGAAGCCCACATACCAACACCTTAGCATTCCTAGAAATGTGCCACAAATACAATATGTACAGATAACACTGTCAATAGAAGAGTATATGTAAGTGGACTAAACACAACGTATGCCGCCATACTCCATACAATCAAAGCCCGTACAAACTATCCCAATTACGCCCAATAGAACGATACAAAATGCCAAGACACAAATCACACCAACAATCAAATCTAAAAAACTGCCTAATTGAATACTCCAGTACAGTGCCATCAAAATAAGTGAAATTAATTTTCAAAAAACCCAACGTAAGTTTGTAGAACAATTATTATACCACACGAACTAATTTAAATTCAACTTCAGCACATGTACAGACTACCAAAAAATTCCAATATCCAAGTTTATAATATGCTACGCAGCTTTCTACTAAGCTCAATAAAAAAAATCGTTATTAATAAAAAAAAATACTTGCATTAAGTTTCATAATCCAGTAAATCATAAAAATGAAATATATATTGCATGATCAATTTTTTCCATCACATAAACGAATATAACAAATAATGGACATAAGTGCCGACTTCCTTTCATAACACATGCAGCTATCGGACGCAACAACTGTAGCTGAGAAAATGGTTTTGAAATTCTGCGTAAAGAATAATGAATAATGAAAAACTAATGTGCATGAAAATCAATTTCACTCAAATGCTTCTCACGACCAATAGTTTGCTGCATGCCGCTAAGGTGGCAAAGGGATTTTTTTTTAAGTTTTTGGTATTGTGGCATTATTCGAGGAGTTTCTCATATAGTTTCTGCAGGACTTCTTCGAAAAATTCCTCCAACAATTTCTGAAGGAGCTCCTCTAGCAGCTTTGAAAAGAGTTTTCATGGTGTTCTTTATAGGTTTCTCCAACAGGAAAAGGTTAACATTTTCATATGAATTCCTACTGGGAATCCCAGAAAAAGCTTCTGAAAACATCCCAATAGGATATGGAGGAATTTCAAAAGGAATCCCTCAAGGATTTTCCAGAAGAATTTTAGAAGAAACTCCTGGAGGAATCTTGAAAGGAAATCATAGAGAAATTCCAGAAGAAATATCGTGAGGAGTTCCTGGAGCAATGCTAGATGGAACTTTTGGAGAAATCTTGAATAAACTCTTGGAAGAATCTTAGAAGGAGCTATTTGTAGAGTCTCAGAAGAAACTTCTGGTTCAATTTCTGAACTAAAAACGGAATTGAAGGAAACCCGGAAGGAATTTCTGAAGGAAGCCCGAAAATAACTTTTGGGGAATCCCGGAAGATATCCGCATAGAGCCCCTGGTGAAATCTAAGAAAAAAATCCTGGAGGAAATCCAGAAGGAGTGAATGGAGGAATGCCGGAAAAAGTTCCTGGAGGAGTCCTGGGATAAACCTGGATAAATCCTAGAAGGAACTCCTCGAGGAATCTCAGAAGAAACTCCCAGAAGAATCCAGGAAGGAATTCCTGAAGGAATCCGAAAAAGAACTCCTGGAGGGGTTTTGAAAGAATGCCGGAGGGGTTTCCTGCAGAAATCTCGGAATGAATATCTGAGTGAATTCCTGAAGGAAACCATAAAGGAACTCCTGGAGGAATCGCGAAAGGGACTTCTTCAGGAAACCCAGAAAGAAGTTCTGATGGAATCTCAAAATAAATTTGGGTTAAAATCTCTGAAGAGATGTCCGAACCGAAAAAAGTGCTGGTGGAAAAGAGGAGAAGAAATCCTTGAAAGAACTCCCGAAGAAATCCATGGATAAACTTTTAAAAAACCTTAGAAAAAAAAAAAAACTCCGGAGAAATCTCAGAAGGAGCTCCGGAAGGAGTTTTTGGAGGGATCTCTGAAGAAACCCCTGAAGGAATACAAAAAGTAGGAAATCTCAAACGAAAATCTTGGAGATATCTTAGAAGGAAGTGCTGAAGTTTTAGAAGAAACTCCTGCAGTGTCCTTCAAATGTCCTAGTGAATTCCATACAAATGAAACCATATTGATATTCTTAACAGATTTATTAGTGAGCAAACTAATATCTTCGAAAGGGCTCCTAGGCTAATTTGGTATTGAACTGTTTTGAGAGCATCAACTTCCTGTTCTTCGGCATTAGGCAAAACGATTGGTGGTTAATTGGGTCATTAGCATAGGTGCACCTATGGTCATGATGTTGGCGATCTGAACCTGGCAGTCGGCAATGTATTTTTTTTTTATTTCTATGTTAACGAGATTTTAAGAAATTAAATAAAAAAAAGTAAATAAAAAAAAAGAAAATCGGGTTAAGTACGGTTCCTTTGAATTCCACTAAGAATTTGCATCCTTTGACAGATACGTATTTCGACCTCAATTGTAAGGTCGTCTTCAGTGTCTTGTACTTGACGGAGCAGAGATTTTAAGCCCTAGGCTAGTTCGGCCTAGGATTCCCTTCCGAAGGAAGAACTCACATTTTGCGAGTTTGTCAGGAGTGGGATTCTACCCCAGGTCTTCGGCGTGATAGTCACGTGCTTTAACCATCACACCTGATCCGCTCCACAGTCAGCAATGTTTTCTTGCTATTGTTGTTTTTTTCATAATATTCGTTAAACATACAAGTTATAATTGAAATCAGAACTAAGTTTCGAGTTTTTTTTCGTTACTTGCTGTTTGACATAAAAAATTTGTTGAGGGGGGGGGGGGGGGGTTGTTTAACAAGCTACGTCATTAAATTAATTTTATAGGGGGGGTTTCCAAATTTGTTGTGAAATGCTACTAGGGAGGAGGGGGGTATTAAAAATCGCATTTAAAAAGCTACGTCATTATGGACGCCCCCTATCCACGGATTCGAAAAGTCCCAAAATCACTGAAATCCCGGGAATTCTTGTGCCGGGATGTCCCGGAATGGACACTTTAGAGTAAGCACATAAAACAGAGATTTACTCAACATAAAATAAGTCACCGAGCCATCTGGAAGAAATTCCGATTAAATTAATCAGCATTTGAGTGAAAAAGCTCCATGTATTAATCTAAAGAGAAATTTTCTACAAAATCAGATCAAGTACCTACCCAGGTTGAACGTTTGAACGTCATGGGACGATGAGATCACTATCGTCCGCAAAGTCGAGTAGCATGTGCAACCGTGTAATGGTAGTGCCATTCCTCCTCCTATTATCTTGATATTATCTGCCAAAGTTCATTTCTTTTCACTTGTAAGAGGCGAATGAACCCCTCTGGTTTAAAACCTCTATAATAAACGCAAAAAAAATCTTTTCACTGATGGTGAGTCTGCAAACTATGTTCCCGAAATTTATCTAGGATCATCCGTAGTTTAAACATGTCCAGTACGAACCCGATTTGTCAGCCCCATTTCGCGAAGATCGTTTTGATCTCATTATCTAACGTTCAAACTTTGACCAATTCGTTCATGCTCATCATCAAACAACTGCTGAAAGGCAGAACATAGAGGGAAAAAAGTTTGAAAAACTGTTTGGATTTTTAGGGAGAGCAAAAACTGTGCTCCGGAAAGGGGCTGACAAAATCGGGTCACTTATGTATATGTCTTTGATAGGCCCTCTCGAAAACCAGTCTAGTCCATTGACAGTTGCATAAAACCTCCGCATATCGTTCCTATCCATACTTTCCTGCGCTTCAGCAATCACACTCTCTTCGTGCTGCCATTTTTTTTTTTAGTGCGGTGGATTAGTTTCTCTGCTGCTCTTGCCACCCTGTACCGCTCCCTGTTGAGCCGAGATCCGGCAACTGGCATTCGACATCTGAAGACATTCTTTTCGCTCGTCAATTTTGACACTCCTCGTCGAACCAACCATTACCATAGCTTCTGATGGCACTGTGCAGAAACGCCTTTGGCTTACAAACGTTGGATATTAAAACGCATCGTTCTGTTGTTTCTTGAACTGGTTTGCTAAATTACACATTTTTATATTAAGTTTTTGAAATGTGTAATGAACGAATGGGTCATACAATTGCCTGATGATTCAAATTTAGGAATCCTCAAGGAGAAGTATTTTTTTTTCAATTCAACCTTAGTCATATTTTGGGGTAATTATGCGTACTCTACATCAACGAGGTACACGACAACAAATACACGAAGTAGGTCAATATGGTGAAGAAACGCATACATATAATCTCAATTTTCTCCAAAATGTAACATTCATTCGAGAAAACATTTGGCAGGCGTGACAGCGGTCTTTATTATGCACAACAGCTTCTGAATATTTTGTCGGTAGAGTATTTCAATTCGAAAAATTAGATTTAAAATGCTCTTCGCCATATACAATCTTAGAAATTTGGCCTAGATCGTCCCTAAAGAACATGTTTAATACGGCACGAAAGTTCAAAAATTCAACAAATGTTGTTTCGTAATGCTATTCATAGCACACCGAAACAGATGCCAGTGTAAATATTTTCCGTCCATCTCGAATAATATGTACTACCGAAGTTTTTGCCGTCCCGGTTCCTGAACCCGGTACCCAAGCGGACAAAACCACCATGAACAAGCGACTGTGTAACAACTTTCACTCCACTTCCCGAAAATTGTTTCTGCATGGTACCTAGTTGGCTTCTATATCGCATCGGCTTGCGTTTGATGATTCATTAAGAATTCATCTCGCCCTCGTCGCGTCCAGGTCCAGGAGAGATGGAGCTTCTCGTCGTCGCCGCTCTGGTTAGGATGAATTTTTGATGCCCAAGTTGTAAACAATACCACTTTGACTTTGTTTGTTGGTTGGATGGTTGGCTAGCTGGCGGTTGCGTGACTTGTGCCGCTCCGAGTTGAACGCTTCCTGACACTTTCCCAAGCGCTCTGAGAAATCACCACGGCGGCGCGCGTGGTGGTGGACTGGAGCAGCTAGTGGTTTCGGATGGGATCGCAGAATTGGATGGTTGTCTGCTAGTTGGCTGGTTTTCCTGAAATGGTTCCTTAGAGCAAAATGGGTATCTAAATAAGGCTACTGTTGAAAGCGGAAACTTGTGCCATGCCACACTTCGATGTGGTGATTTTGCTCAACACCGGGCGATGGCGCCGACGACGTAGTCTTCGTACCTACAACAACTTTGAACTTCAAGTAAGGAGGCTTCAATTTGCTCTAATTGCATCAGTCTTGAGCTGTTTAGGGACCATCTAGGAGGAACAACTTTTCAAGTAGAGGAGCATTTTGTTTTCAGTCCGGTTGATGGGCGGCATGTGGCTCAGGTTGCGGAGATTTGTTCAAGGTGCATTGTTGAAAGCGAAGAGTCCAATTAGTTAGGTGGCACAGAGAGCATTCAGATGTTGACGGAAGCTTACAAGTCAGAACTGTATGGAGCGTGCTGTTTGACCGTAAGTTTCATTTTGCTTTGAAACCTTTTTTTGATTCGTCTAAAATAGTTCCGTATTCTTATTAATTTCATCCTAAGTTTGAAACATTGCACATGCGTAAAATTAGATGAGATGTTTTCAAACTGTCTTCGTTTTTTTATGATAAATAAAGAGAGCATTTGAAGCCTCAACGGTAACAAAAAATAAATACGCAGTTACAACAATTTTAGAAATTATGCGTTATCTTAAAATTTCTACATTTAGTTCGAAAAACGAATCTGGTTGTGAAAAAGTACCATTTTTCTTGAGTAGCATATGGTCGTGGTTCTGCTAAACCGAACCAAAGACCATTTTTTTCTTTACCATTGGATGAAGAAATTGATGATCCTCCTTCCATGTAAAAATGCAGTAATTCTGACAGCCCTTCGTGGAGTAAATTCAAAATTTCTGTTTGGCAGAACATACAAAAAATAAAATTGCATCCAACCAGAGTGAACTGTAAACCATTCCATAGAATCAGCAAAATGTTTTAGTGTTGGTCCAGATGAAGAACATTTCAAGTTATACTCTTCGCCGTCAAATTTCTAACTTCCAACCGACTCATAGTAACAATCTGTGGGAGAATTGCACACGTAATTAGAAATACGGATGTTGGAGGATACAATTATGTTTCGATGGTGCTGATCGCCATTTTTCCAAATCACATTCAGCCAGACCGAACCAAATCCACTGCACTTTAGAATCTATTTATTCTCAACAATTGTAACGTTTTGACGTTTTTTTCTTTTTAAGCAAAATAATTTTTGCTTTAGATTTGTAAATTAAGTTTATTTTAGTCGGTTTGAATGAAATAGCAGCAATTAAATTTGATAATTGAATTTCAGATTGAATTTGAGATGACGAAACAGTTCGAGAGAAACGGTTGTGACGTTTTTCTCTTTTTAAGTAAAATTATGTAAATAATTTGTTTAATCAAGTTTCATTGATTAATTGCTTTTGTAGAAATTGACGAGAAATAATACGATTGCATTTGAATTCATAATAAAACCTGACTTTGCTTGTGACTGTTCGTTTTGTAAATATAAATAATTTGTCGGTATAAGGTTTGTGTCTCGGCTATAGCAATGCCATAAAAAGACGTAGTGAGTGCAGCAATGGCTCCTGAATATATGTATCTCAGTTACACCATCTTGACGAATCTAGACCGGCGCCAAATTCTTAATTCGCCATTCGAATTTGTCGTTGGCGCAATTTCTAGAGATAATATGTTAATTGTTTAGATAGGTTTCATGTTGGGAAAATGACTTGAGCTCGTTCATTTCGCTCGCATATCGGCTGGAAAGTAGTAGTTTTCGCGCTATCGAGTTAAAGTTTTTTGATCTAGTTGAACATTTGAATTGTGTTAGTTGACTATCGTTTATAAGTAAAATAACGTAGTCTTCGCCCAGTAAACATTTTGGTCTGTATAATTTGTGAAATACATCACCATATAAAAACCAATCCAGTCGTATAAAATGCACACAACTGCTTTATACATACCAAAGTGGAGGCCATATATATACTTCTGACGATTTTGCTCGACTTCGCTTGATTAGTAATACGATTGGCCAAGCTCCCGATGAAAATTAAACAATACAACATTTTGTAACCATTACTACGATGCCAATTAAACGTTAAAAAAAAGGAAAAAGTTGATACCCGGGAATCAAACATGGAACCTTTAGATTCATAGTCCTATACTATACCACTACACCAACTCATCTGTCTTGGACTCGAGGGTAATTTTGACCAATAAAAGCTTCAAGGTAATCCGTATTCGTCACCTTGCTAATTTCCATGAGCACCGATACAAAGACTGGGTTGCAATTTTCCCTAAGTCGTAGCGATTCAGTTTACTTCTTTTCTGACATTATATCCCATATTATAATCTGCCATTTATATACAACTTGTTACGATTTAGAATTACGCTAGTTAAGACATGTTTTGTTTACAAAAACACAACAGTCCCGTCGCGTACTCGTCGTCGTCGGTGCCGTCGTCGCGAGAATAATACCCTCAAAAATTAAATATTTGCTTTTCATTTATTACCATCCGGTGCATGATAATCGGTAAGAATCAACCATCAATCACAGGAAACTAGATTTTGGAGTAATGTAACACCAGCGATAAAAAAACGGATGAATCCCACATCTGGAATAGGTATCCGCGGACCACGGTAACCACCAGCTGGAGGTGCAAGCGAAGTGAGCGGGACATTTCGGGATGACCGATTTCAATTGATGGCTTTTGGAAGTGCTGTGATGTGCCCTAATTCCAGGTGACCGTAATCCAGGTAAAGAGCAATTGAAGAAATTTGATTAGTGAAGATGCGAACGGCATCAACAATAATTGTGAGGTGGCTGGAAGCGGCGATACATTGTACTTTTAGTGAAATGTAGTAACGTGCAGATGTGGTGTAGGGGTGGGGGTATGTGGAAATGGTGAAAATGGACTTTTTTGGTTTCGAAAACGACTTCCGTGTGTTCTGCATCCTTTTCTTATATGGAAAAATATCCAGTTTTCTGACAAATTGCAATGTTGATTTATGTTTGTTGTCAACTCTTGGGTGCCGGTTTCTATTACTATATAACGATTGCATTTGAAACATTGCTGACATGTTTTATGATCTGTCAGATTTTACAACTTGGAGCGATCTTGATTCGCGCTATATGTGGCTTTCATAATTTACAACCAAATGTATCGTTATGCAATCGCAATGACGATTGATATACTACTGTTTTTGTCATTGTTGTTGCAAGATATACCATTTGATGCGATTTTGATTTTTGGCATATTAATAAAGGATTTGGCACGCACATTCTTTTACGATATATGGTTTACTGGGCGTCTTCGCGATCGCTACTAAAGTTTTTAGTGAATTTTAAGTACAAAAAGCGCTCTGGCGCTTTTTGGTACGGGCTGGAGTAAAGTGGAGCGTCGACCGGAGTCGACAGCCCAAGGCATCGTGGCGATTGAGCCACCAATTTCGTCGAAGGACAGTCTTTCGCTTCGAGTCCGTGCAACCGCCAAGGCCCGCCCCTAGGGGTAGCAAAACGGAGTGTGAGTGAGGTCGCTTAGCCAAGCGAAGCGAAATTACCGGTGGTCGCCAATCAACCACCCGGAACAGTCCACCAAGCTACAACCCGTGTGGACCGCCCGAAAGAACGAAGCGAACCGGAACTTCCTCAATGTAACCGTTCTCCAACTCGCACGAGGGTTTGGTAAACCTGGTGGCTTAAGCGCCACTCTCGTTGGAGAGACCACCAGTCTGTTGTTTGCCCGACTTTGCTGAGACAAGTTCCTCAGGGCTTTCGAACGGTCGTTTGACTCCAAAATTACTCAAAATCCTTTCGAATCTAGATCAACTCCGAACTCTATCCCCACCTTTTCCTTAATGACCCCAACAACCTCAGCTCGTTCAATCCTAGACGCAATATCGTTACAAGCTATGACATTCTCCCGTTAAGGAAAATGTACAAAAATCATCACTAGGATGAAGCAAAAATGCAATGCATAATCTTTGGAGTTAGCGAAAAGAACTATTGAAACCTAATGTTAGTATACCTACTTAAATGTATGTTAGTTTAGGCCTATGTTAGTGACCAGATAATAAAATTGACTCACCCGTTGATTCCGCGCGTGCCCGTCGTCGTGGTCCTACTCCCACACCGTCCGTGGAGTTTCGGAGTGGTTAAAATATTTTGACGCATTGGTGCCCAGTGATTTCCAGGTGCTGGGTCCACTCCCACACCGTCCTTGGAGTCTCGGAGCCGTCCTTCAGAGATTCCTGGGCATTTCGGGTACATTCATGGAATTCGGTCGTCGAACGTGTCAAAAATCGGGACTCGCCAGGAACATCCACCAAACTGTCGTGAACTCGATCTGCCGCCGTACATCGAAATCGGGTCATAATTACAGGTATACCTCGATTTAGTGGACATTTCAGTTTTCAAAATGTCTATAAAATCGAATTTTACATAAAATCGAAGCAAAAATTTTTATTTAATTTTTATTTAAATTGTAAACCAAAATGTACCAAAATGTATAAAAACTGCATGAAAAGTGAGTTTTTGATAAAAGGCTCGAAGTTTTTAGCATTTATTAGTAATGCTCGCTAAATAATGAATAAACCATTATCTCGTTAGTTCTTTACGATGGAAATCTTTTGTCTCCAAAAATATGTATGGTTGATACAACAGCTAATAGGTATTTTGAGCAACGGACATACACAATAACGTTATTTGCATAAATGTCCTAAAAAATCAAAAACTTCAGAAAAGCATTCAGGGATGCCTTTGAAAATGTCTTGGAGGATTAACCCTGGAATACGAATTGCTTCAAAAAAAATTTCCACTACGAATTGCTTCAGAGATTCCTTCAGGGATCACTTCTGAAATTCCTCAAGGGTTTCCTTTGAGATTATTTCAAAAAATATTACATGTGTTCCTAATGAAGTGTCATTTATTTTCACAAATCATTTCAGAAATTGTTAGAGTAGTTCACCCAGGGAGAAATTCCTCTGGATGTTTGTTCAGAAATTTCTCAAGGTATTAGTTTAGAGAATCTATTGGAGATATCTGTAGAAAATCTACCAAAAATTTCTAAAGAAATTCTTCTAAAAAATCTTTTCTAAATAAATTCTTTCGGAAATTTGTCCGAGTATTGGCCGAAAATTTCCTCACGGGTTCTTTCAAAAAATCTCCTAGGGATTGAGTAGGAAATATCCTTTATGGGTTTGCTTAGAAATTCCTCCTTTTCTACTAATTCAATGAAGATTTTTTTCAAAGCATCATACATGAATAATTTCTGAAATTCCTCTATTTTTTTCAAAATAAAAAAAAAATCTACGTATTTGAGCAGAAATTCCCCCAGGGAATCTTTCAAAAATTCGTTCAGAAATTCCTTCGGAAGTTTCTTTAGCCATTTACTTAGAAATTTACTTAGAAATTTCTTTAATAAATCTTTCAGTGATGCCATCAGAAACTATTCTAGAATTTTTCGAAATATATTTCAAAAGTCCCTTTAAAAAGTTGTGCTGTAGTAACTTTGGAAATTCTTCACAAGATTTAATCACAAATTCCCACAGCAACTTTCAAATTCTCCAGAAATTCCACTAAGGATTCCTCCATAAGTTTCACAAAGAGTTGTAAGAAAGTTGTGTATGAGTTTCTGCAGAAATTCCTTCAGGAATGTTTTTAGAAAATCCTTCAGAAATTTTCCCTATTTTTCGGGACATCTCTAGATATTTTTCCGAAAAATCGAAAATTCCTTTAAACGTTCTCTCAGACGATCTTCCAAGTATTTATTCCAAAACTTTCTATGGGGTTTGCCTTAGAAATTGATCCAGAGATTTTTATTGCAAATCTGAATTTCTGTCAGCAAATTTTCCTGAGATTTCCATAGAAATTTCTCCAGGGATTATTTATTAAATTGCGTGAGATTCATTTGGGATTTATTTGCAGGAATTCCTATGAAAACTCCCCTAAAGGTTTCTTCACAAAATTTTCGAGGGATTCTTTAAGAAAATATATCTTGTATCATAAATTTGACTTATAATTTCATCAGAAATATCCAAAGATTTTCCTCCAGAGATTTCTCTACAAATTTCTCCAAGCATCACTTTGAAAAAAAATCATAGTTTTTTCGATAGTTTTTTCATGCAACGTTGCTGAAATCCATCGAAGGATTTATTTAAAAAAATGTTTCACGAGTTCCTGAAAAAATCTCCCAGGGATTCTTAAAGAAAATCTCTACGAGTTCATTCAGAATTTGTTCATGAATCCAGAAAATTTTGGAAGCATTCATCTAGAAAATATTCCACGAACTTTCTCAAAAATTTTTACTTAGAAAATGATTTACGGATATATTAAGAAGCAGAAATTCAGAACTCCTTTAAAACTTTATCAGAAGCTTTCTAAAGAATTTGTTTCGAGGATTGCTTTAGAAATTCTTCAAGAGTTATGATGGAAATTCCCAAAATTTCTTCACATTTGTTTAGATATTGTTTCAAGACATTTCTCTTCCAGAGATTGCACCAAGGGTTTTAGAAAGTCTTAGAAAATCCTCCAAAGATTCCTTTAGAATTTTTTTACAGATCATTTCAGAGATTCTTTAGAAGGATTCTTACGCAAAGGCTGGAACACATTCTTGCAAAGATTCATGCACAAGTTCACACAGAGATTTCATTACAAATTTTGCTGGTATTCCTCTATGTATTTTCTCAGAAATAGTCCAGAGTTTTCTCCAAGCGTGCTTCTAGGAATTTCTCTATGGATTCCTCCAGGAATTCAGTAAAAAAATGTTCACGATTTTTATTAGGAGATTTCTCCAGGTTTTTTTTAAATGTCTCAAGAGGTTTTCTTGGTGTTCAACCAGGAGGTTTCAAGTGTTTTTTCAGATATTCTTCCTAGGATTTTTCAGAAAAATCCACCTATGAGCTCTCAAAACATTCCTGTTTTTTCGAAAATCTTTTAGGCATTCATTTTTTTCAGATATTTTCAAATTCCTCCTGAAATTTCTTCAGCGATACTTTCGGAAATATCTCTAGAGACTTCTTCAACATTCCTAGAATTACTTCAGAAATTTCAACAGGGATTTCTTCAAAAGTTGTTCGATGGTTTCTTTCAGAAGTTGTTCCATCAGTTCCTGCAGTAAATGCTCAAGTGGTTCCTCCAGAGATCCCTCTAGGACTTCCTTCATACATGGGAATGTGCCAGTGAAAGGACGCTGAAATCGGGTTACCTAGGAATTATTTATCACGCATCTTGTCGAAGCATTAAAATTGCCTTTTTATGGAATTTGCTACACATTTTAGAATCCAACCAGCTAAGTACACGCCAACATAGTATAAGGCATCTACCAAAAATATCAGGAATATATTTCAGTTCTCGGTGAGGACGTCATAAGAAGTCTTGGATAAAGTTTGTTTGAAAGCTTTGAAGAAAAGTCTGGCGAATGTCAGTATGCATGCATTCACCAAAAATGTTGTCATTGCTAAGGGATCTGTAAAAAATATCGCCAGACAATCACCCCACAAATTTTTTTTTATTCCTGTTCGGGTTTGTCACTGCGACCAGTTTTTAGATCTATTGTGACATTACCCGTATCCTTAGTGTAGTGCATGTCGCATTACTCAATTGCCATTGAGGGGCAATAAAGTATCGATTTTGATACAGTTTTTGTTTTGTTTTCTTAGAAAACAAAACAAGAGTACTGATATTGGCCATGCTTCGGAAACCTAGATTGGGGTTACCTGTTTGGTGGACTTTTACCCCCGGAACAGGTGGTCCGTAGTGCTATTCTAAGCCGGCAGCTACACGGGCAATCACACATACCCCACACATACTCATCATCGACAAAGCGAGAGATATTTATAAAAAAAATAAAGTCAAAAAGAAAAGTTGAGATTAAGGTAAATATATGTATAAAACTGAGGTATGCTTTGACGCTATTATGAGTTCTCCACATAACAATGCATTGATATGAAGTGCTCCGTGTGCCAAAAGGTTGGAAACCCCTGCATTTTCAGTCAAAATAATACAAACAGCAAGTTTAAACTGATTGGATACAAAAAAAAAATATCATTAAAAAAATGTACATAAAATCGAGGTAAAATGTACATAAAATCGAAGTACATAAAATCGAGGGTCTATATAATCGAGGGTCCACTAAATCGAGGTATACCTGTATGCTGAGATATCGTAGGCTGTTTACAACACAGAAGTCGTCCCGGCGGAGCAATCGTGTAACGCTAAAACAGCAAATTTCGTCGCGTAAAGGTGTCTGAGTTCGCTATTCCATTATGAAAAGGTTCGAATCGCCTCGTTGAGTGCAACCATCTCCGTTAGCGATGGTTAAAAACATATTTTGTGCTGGATTGGACGCGAGTTCTTTCCGGTTTTTTTTTGGTCAGCTTATTTTCCCGACGGAGGCCGGTCGATGAGGAATCCCACGACGATTTTCCTGTAACGAGACGAAGTTTGATTAATAATTTAATAATTAGTTTATAAATACCTGATACTCCCCCGGTTCATCGCTGATTAAAGATGTTTTTTCGGTCCCACGTTGTCGTCCAGCAGCTTGTCCAATACTTTTTTTTGCAGGAAACGAACTCTTGTTCGTTTCCCTGTTGTTGTTGTTACTCGCGATCGTGCACACTGACAGTGCGATGTTTTCAGTCGCATACGTCACCACCGGTGACAGTGCGATGTTTTTCTGCAGGGTTGTCAGAGAGTGCGTGGCATGCAACAAGTTGCATGCAAGTTTGGATGCTGTCAGTTTGATGTTGCACATGAATAGAGTTGCGCGCTATTATTTATGAATTCTAGGCTGGTCAAAAATTTTTTTTATAATAGAATTCGGTTTACCGCTTTTGTTTATGGGTTATCAGGTTGCGGAGTCAGACAAGTAGTTCTGATTAGATCTGGTAATCCGGTTTGCGTAGTGTTGATTGTGGATGTGTCAAATCATATTTGATGATGCAGTCAACCAGTTCGGTTAGGTTATCGGTCAGCGTAATTGATGGACAAGTTCCATTGTGCAGATTGGTTGTTTTAGTTTGTTTTGGTTAAGAGTTACGCGTGCGCTCTATTCAAGCAATAATAATCTGATAAGTTTCTTTTTTGAAAATTCAGCTGCAGGAGGTTATTTCTATTAAGGTTTTCGAAATTCAGAAAGTTATGAAAATTTGGTTTTAAATACCTGCGTTATGTCGGCACACCTCATACTGATAATTTAACACAGAAGCCGTCATTGAACAACAAGGTTAATAAGAATATAAAAGCTTGAAAAAAATCAAACACTTGGTTCGCTTTGGCTGATCGAAAAATGGCGTTTTCACGAAAACCATGCTAGAGAAGAATGTTTAGAACTTGATTGAGACTTAACGACTGTCCTTCAGCTAAGTAAAATGACCTAGAGGTGACGTGCTTGGTTATCACTTAAAGGACTGAAGTTCGAATCTCTTTAATATTTTCGAATATTTGTTTGTCTTAGTTCACTTTGGCAGATCATTTTCATGGTTTTCTTCGACCAGTATAAATTTGAAGTACACAAATTGCTCCATTTTCACATTTCAGGACCTCAGGACATGCAAGGACATCGTTTGATATAATCACTCTTGCTCTGTGCCTGCACATGCACCGCCTATAAAAAAAAAACATAGGTGGGAAGGACTGAGCTGGGAGGGCTTCCGCCGTTCATATTTCAAACTATTTTGAAACCTCCATGCTACCATAATATACGCGTCCTCTCTGATTCATGTGAGTGATATCGATTTCAACTTCATAGACGATGAAAAATCGAGTTTTTTTTTCACAATCCGAATGGTTTTCTATGAAACAAAGAAACACAGTCAGCCACACTGAACTATAAACCATATTCCAATGTTTTTGTTCAGCCAGAGTGAACTGAGTGCGAAGTACTGAAAAATTAAATGTAATTAAATCAATGATTTCAAATAATTTACATGTATTCTTCGTCTCTGATGATTAATAAAGGCTTATAAGTTACATGTGTGTGGAAAAGTTTCAAATAATCTTAGCTGTTGTTTATTTGTGAGTGGTTGAACTTTAAGCTTAATTATCTCGGAATAAAGTTTTTGGCGCTTAGTTCGGTTTAGCAGAACCGCGGCCATATATGCCTGTAGACATCATCAAACAAGCGTCTCCATTTGTTTTCTATTTTCCTAAAAAAACATGGTGAATAACAAAATGATCAGAAAATCTCGAGCATGCAATAAATTACTAGAAATAGCCCGTTTAAAGACGTTAGACCATTTACCCGAACAGTGCATGTTAAACATTGCCTTTATACTACATGTTCACATTCGAATAAACAACAAAACTAATATAGTTTTAAATCCTCCTATTTTGTGACTGAAAACTAATAGCTTCATTATTTTCATTTCTTTACAGGTAAAATTCAACAACAGTGCTGCAATTTTTCGACAGGCCTTTATGATAGCGATATTTTGTTTTTTTCATTTTCTCCGTTTTGGTTTTCCTGTCAAAGTTGCTTTCCGATCAGCAACACGGGCGCGAAATGAAATAGGTACTCACACTCGCACGCAGCGTACTGAAAGCGAGAGCTGACAGGGCTAAATTTCCATTCAATTTTCTGTAGTTGAGTGTTTTCACCCGTGCTAACGTATAGGGCACTCACTCTCACAAGCCACCGCTTGAGACGAATGGCCTTTCAGCATGAGTAGTGTGTGGATGATTGGGAATTGATCGTGTTGGGTCGCTCACGAATGGAGCTCTCGGACTCCTGCAGTTCTCACATCGAGGAACTGAAAACGACCGCCGCAGTCATTCATTTTCGGCTGAAAAACAGGCACTGAGACAGATATTTGGCAGGACTGTTCAACAACCATCAAAAATGTTCTGCAACGGCTTTGTCTTCTAACTGTATTTCAACTAATATGTGCCTCGAATACTTCACTATCGCAACCACTGATGCGTTTCAACATGGCTACGATGCCCAAAGAGTCCAAGCGACCACGTCCAATCGAAGTCAATAGGTAGGAAATTAAGACATTTTGGTACCTTTTAGCGCCAAACGCGCTTGTGCACCGAGCCACGAAAACGTTTTTCCCTCCATTAGGAAATTTTATTACCGTCACTACATCTCACGTTTCACTATTAGCGTTAAACGTCGAAAAATCCACCCCCGCCCGGAATTGTTTGGGTCCGGGACTCTCCGCATTTTTTTTTTTCAGAATTCAGGCTCGCGTTCTCTTTGACCGGCGCACCGCCGATTCGCAACAAACGGTGTTACCCGTGTTCCCGATGCGTTGGTTGTTGCTTTGTTGATGTTGTTGGCTTTAAAATTTTATCACTTTTAATAAAGGTACACGGTATGTGCCTCCGCAGTAGCCCCGGCACTGCCGCCGCGTTCAGGATCGTTGGGTACGTAGCGAAACGAGGTCATCTTTCCGCCGAACTCGCTAAATGACCTAACGACAACGACGGTATATGATGATGATGATGACGGAGATGGAGATGGCTGTGGGACGGCAGAAGGCTCCAAGGTAGCGATGTCCCGGCACAATGTTCAATCGTCATAAAAATAAAGGAAAACTGACGGTTACGCGGTACTTAAGTGGTTCGTTGTTATTCCGAGTTGTAGTCTAGAGGTGGGCGTTGGACACTAGCCGTGGCTCGGTTATGAACATGATGGCATCAGCAATTAGGCTCTAGGTTTTGGTAGCCACCACAAATGTTACTTTCTGATGAGCAGAAACAATTGAGTCTAATGGCTTTGATTATCATAACAATACTACTTACTTACTTTAAGTCCTGAACACCCTTGGTGGCGCAGAGGGCCGAATTGAAAGATCTCCATCCTGAGCGTTCGTCAGCTATCGCCATGACCGGTTAAATTTCGGTCAACTTCCTTAATTACCTTGTTGAGGCTTCGCCGCCATGAGCCATGAGTCTGCCTCTGCTGCGATATCCTGATGGGTGGCCGACCCACCTCCACTTTCGCTCCCGAATTTCTGTCGCTATCGGCTTTTGATGACATCGACGATGGAGCTCCACGTTGGAGATCCAATTGTGAAGCCACAATGCATGAACTATATACAGCAGGCATCTATTGATAAAACCTACAGCCGTTGAGTGTTCTTCACTGATACACACCAAGTTTCACTGACGTATAGCTGCACAGATTTCACGTTTGCGTTGAAAATTTGGATTTTCGTGCGTCGACGAATCTGATTGTTTTCATACATTTCTTAAACTCGCAAAAGCAGCCCTCGACTTCTTGATCCGTGGACTAGACCTGTATGCCAGCTATATTTTGCGGCAGCGTATGGGCCATTTTCGACCGGCGGCGGCGTCATCGGCGTATCGCCGCTGGCAGCTTTCGGCGGCGGCTTGAATCGGCGTGACCAAAATATGACCATAATGTCAATGTCCACATTGGCAAAGTAAAAAATGTTGTCATTACATTCAAGAATTTGTAGCCTGTTGTGACATTACCCGTATCCTCAGTGTAGTACATGTTATGCACAATTGCAACCAACACCACAAGGCACCGAATACGCTTGCAAGATGCGATTCACACCCGGATAAGCTGCAGTGAAACCTTTGGTCCAATCCTTACCCTGTCCATCCCTCAAAATGTGACCTTCTAACCTCGAGCTGCCACGAGTACCCTGGCTTCCACCCATTACTAACAGATACCATTAAAAAGATATTACTTTGTATAATGTATACTATTAAGTACAAAAAAAGATCTTCGGCTTCGTAAAGCGTTATACACGATTGAGCCCCAAATAAATGAACTAGATAAAAAAAAATCCATTGCAAATGCAGGACAATAAAATATCTATTTTACAATAGTTTTTGTTTTGTTTTCTTAGAACCTTCAGAAGCTATCCAATTTGATACCTAAGTCGCACTATTAACACTAAGGGATCCCCGAATAATTTCAGGGAGGAATCTCAGAAGGAATTCCAGGAGAATCCTTAAAGAAAATTCTGGAGGAATCCATGAAGAAAATTCTGGACTAATTTCTGCAGGAACTGCTGTATGAAACCCTGAAGGAATTTCTGCGGGAATTTTTGGTGGTTCAAGAATATCTCTCAGAGAGATCCCTGCAGAAATTTCTGAAGAAATCCCTGATTAAAGTTTTCGAAGAATTTCAGAATGGAATCCAGGAAAAATCTCCGAAGGAATGGGGAGGATTCCTCAAATGAATTCAAGCAGGAATCCTAAGGGAATTACAGCAATAATCGCCAAAGCAATTCTAGGAGGAATCCCTGAAGGAATTCCTGCGGGAATTTTTAAATGTGTTCGAGAAGGAATCCTCTGAGGATTTATAGGAGAAATCAACGGAAAATATCCAGGAGGAATCCCAAAGAAATTCGAGTAAGAATCCAAATGAATTTCCATAGGGAATCCTCAAATGAGTTCCAGTGGGAATTTCCAAGGGAATTAAAAATAAGGATTTCTAAGAGGAATCAACGAAAAATTCCAAGGAGAATTCTCTGAAGGAATTCCAGTAGAAATCCCAGAGAGAAATCTTGGAAAAATAGGCAAAGACATTCAAAGAGGAATCAAGAAATTCCAAGAGGGAATCCCGAAGAAATTCCAGAAGTAATCCTCGACGGATTATCAGGAGAAATCCTCGAAGGAATGTTAGGAGGATTCCTCGAAGGTAGAACCCCCCAGGAGAAACCGAAATTCTTGAAGAATTCTTTGAAGGAATTTTAGGAGGAATCTCCGATGAAATTTGAAGAGGAATCACCAAAGGAATTCCAAAAGAGTTCCCCGAAGGAGTTGTAGAAAGAACCCCAGAATTCCAGGAAGAATTTCCGAATGAATTCTAGGAGAAATCACCGAGGAAATTCAAGAAATTAATCGCGAAGGAATTGCAGGAGGAATCGTGGAGGAATTCTCAGGAGGAATCTTCAAAAGTAAGGTACACCGGGGCAAGTTGAAACGGGTGGAGCAAGATAAAACAGCGGCTTAATATGATGTTTTCTATTGATGATAAACAATTTGATTGCCATAACACATAGTTTTTGATTCAAACAATCTTTTAGTAAAGGATAAATTTCCAAATTTTATTGAAATCTATTTCAAAACTTCGCATTTCATCTTGCCCCACCCGTTTCAACTTGCCCCGGTGTACCTTATTCTAAGTGGAATCACCAAAGGAATTTAAGGAGGTAACCTCGAAGGAATTCCCGGAGGAATCCACGCCGAAATATCAAGAGATGTCCCTGAGAGAATTTTTAGAGGAATCCATGGAGGATGACCAGGAGCTACCCACAAAGGAATTCCAGAAAGAATTTTCAAAGGAGTCCGAGAAGGATTCCCCAAAGGATTTCTAGGAGGAATCATAAAAAAATATCCAGGAGGAATCTTCGAAGGAATTTCAAGAGGATCCCCTGGATGAATTTCAAGAGGAATCTCTAAATGAATTTTAGGAGAAATCTCAGAAGTTATTCCAGGAGGAATCCCCGCAGGCATTCCAAGAGGAAATTCCGGAAGAATTCCAGCACAAATCCCTAAGAATTTCAGCTGTAATCCACAAAGCATTTCCAGCAGGATTCCCCAAAAGCATTCCAGTGGTACTTTCCAAGGGAATCCGAGAAAGAATCCCCCAAGGATTTCTAGGAGGTATCAACGAAAAATACCCAGATGGAATCTCTGAAGGAGTCCCAGGAGAAATTCCTGAAAAAAATCCAGGAGAAATTCCTGAAGGAATTCTAGGAGGAATCATTGAATGAATCCCAGAAGGAAACCTGGAAGTAATTCTAAGAGGAATCCCCAGAGGAATTACATGAGGAATTCCCGGAGAAATTCCATGATATACTAAGAGGAAATCCCGCAGGAATTCGAAGAGGAAACTCCGAAGGAAATCCAGGAAGAATCTCCGAAGAAATTCCATTAGGACTTCCCGCAGAAATTTCAGGAGAAATCCCTGATGGAATATCAGAAAAAAAAAACCATGAAGAAATTTCAGCATGAAACCTTGAAGGAAGTTAAGAAGGAATTCCAAGAGGAATCCCCGAAAACATTCTAGGAGGAATCTTTAGAATAATTCCAGGAAGAATTCCCGAAGTAATTCCAGGAGAAATCCCTTAAGAGGACGTCCAGAAAGAATCCTTGAAGGAAGTCCAGAAGGAATACCCGAGAGAATTCCAGGAGGATTTCCTGAAGGAATTCCAGGAGAAGTCCCTTAAGAAATTATAGGAATTCTGGGAAGAAGGGAAATTCTTCGGAATTCTGCGGAATAATCGGAAGATTTTCAAGAGGAAACACCGAAGGAATTCCAGGAGGAAGCACCTAAAATAGTCCAGGAGGAATTCACGATGGCATTCCAGGAAAAAGCCTCTAAGGAAGTCCAGGGAATCCCTGAAGGAAGTCCAGAAGAAATCCCGACGTAATTCCAGGAGGATTTCCTGAAGGGATTCCAGGAGAAATCCCCGAAGAAATTACAGAAGAAGTCCCATGAGAAGCCTCTGCGGGAATCCCAGGGAAAATCCCTGAAAAAAATCTAAGAGGATTCTCCGAAGCATTCCAAGCGGAATAATCGAAGAATTTTCAAGAGGTAACCCCGATGAAATTCCAAGAGGATTCCTCATAGGAAGTCCAGGAGAAATAGCTGAATGAATTCCAGGAGAAATCAACAAAGGAACTCTAGGAGGAATCTCCGAAGAAATTTCAGAAGGAATCCTTGAAAGAATTCCAGGAGGAAACCTCGAAGGAACTCCAGGTGAAACCCCTAAATAAAATCCTAGAGGAATCCCCGGAGGAATCCCATGAGGAATCTCCGAAGGATTTCTAAAAGGAATCATAAAAGAAAATCCCGGAGAAAACCACGAAGGAATTCCAGAAGGAAAGGAACGGAACAACGAATTATCAGGAGGAATCCCCGAAAGAATTTTAAGAGGAATCTTCAAAAGAATCTCCGAAAGAATTCCAGGAGGAATTCCCGAAGGAACTCCAGTAGAAATCTTCGAAGGAAGTCTAGGGGAACACCTGAAGAAAGTTCAAGAGAAATCCCCGATGAAATTACAGGAGAAATTCCTGTGGGAATTCCAGGGCTTATTCCCGCAGGAATTCTGGTAGGAATCTCCGAAGGATTTCCATGAAGATTTCTCGAAGGGTTTTCATCGGAATCTCTCAAAGGGAATCTTTCCGGGTAGGGAGAAGGATTCGTTTTAGGAGTATTTTGAAGTGTATCAAAAGGATTTCAAGTGATTTCAGGAGGTTCCAAATAATTTTAGGAGTGCTTCAGTGATTTTGTTTTGGAATATTATGAAGCCCAAGTAACGCACTTATCACAGAAAAGTAACGACAGCACAGGTTTTGGTTACGCAGAAGTCACTGTGACTTACTTCTAGAAAGTTAGTATTTACTTGAGAGGATTGCACGGCGTAGGTCTCAGTGGGTTCCAGGGAAAAACTTCCGGAAATTTTAAGAGATTTAAGGAAGATGTTAGGAAATTTTCAAAAGGGCTTTGGGGGGTTTCAGTGGGTTGCACGAAGATTTCTGGAAGGATTCATGGAAGTTCCAGGAGGGTTTCAGAAGGTTCTCATACGTTCCTTTATGAAGGACTTCACAAGGAATTAGGGACGTTTAAAAGAATTTAAGGATTGTTTAGTAAGGGAGTTTCATAAAGCTTCCAGGAATGGTTCCATAAAACCTTCAGGAGTTTTGTTTTGGAATATTTTTTTTTATTCCGTGTCGGGTATTTCCATCACTGCGACCAGCTTTTTGATCTATTGTGACATATGCCCATACGCTTCGAATAATAAAAAGAGTTGCAGGTTTCAACGGGTCCCAGAGATAGTATTAGGAACCCATCATAGGATTTTCTGTGATATTTCAAAAAAGGATCAAGTTTCCAATGGTTCCAAAAAAGTGTCAAGAAGTTGAAGGAGGTTTTAGTGGGTTTCAGGGGAAGTCAGTTAGTTTCAGGGTATTTCAAAGGGCTTTCATAGAGAATCAGGGTTTGGGAGAGACCTGGATAAGATCTTGATCTTACACTTTGGCTACACACTTTGTTTTTGCTATGTACACTTAAGTACACGCACATTTTCAAAATTCAGTTTATACGAAAGTCTACTAGAAGATTGGGGGACTAAGATGACCAGAAATGAGTCCTGATACCTAGTTTCATGACAGCGATGAGAACTTATTGCCGAAAAATTGTTCAAGATAGCCGACAAGCACCCAGCTGGATTTCCTTCACGGTCGACTCGCGTGACTCCCGGCAGCTGGGATAAGCTCCGCTTGGCCGTTAATGTTTCGGTAAATAGCAGCTTTTTTGTGATCATTACCCCAACCAACGAACGCGCAAGGCGACGAAAAAAATACCCGCAAAAAGCAAAAACGTTCCCCGATCCTGGTAATGAACGTAATCCAGCTGCGGTTGATTAAATTTGGCGATATTGTGTCGCTGCGAGATGCGTATCGAGAGAGGGAAGCCGCCAAGTGGAACGAACCCATATCGACAAGAACGCCGGTCGTGGTGAGGTGGCCACGCTGGATGACGACAAACACGGGCTGTGTGCGAAGCGATGGAAACCGTTCGCTCTGGGAAATTAAAGTTATGTGGAAGCTCGGTTCGTGAGGATTGGTGTGATGGAACGAGGGAAACGCATTCAACCGATTATTTTGTGGGAAAAAGCGTACGCGCTATCATGGTCCTCTCCTGCAGCAGCCTGAAATCAGCACCAGCCAGTCAGTCAGTGAGCGAGCGAGCAGTGCGCGCGGTGCGGTAGGGCAGGACCGAACGAAAAAGCATCATTTTCCGAGTGAAAGCGCACTCGATTTCGATGTGCCCGTACGTACGGAAAACTCTTCAAAAATTATTAAAAAAGTTTAATTGAAGTTGGGAAATTTCAATATAAAAATCCAATTAATTTCCATTCTCTTTTCTGCCGTCGCACTGTACGGAAGGACTGTTTTCTCTTCTCACGGGTCCAATCATGGTGCTGGGACGGAAGTCCGGAGAAAAAGGGAAAAACAGTTCATGTCTTGGCAAACGTCCTTCCGTTACCTATTCAAGTAGTTCCGTGCAAAAAATAGCCCTTCGCATCAGGCAAACGTTTGTAGTTTATTTAACTGCTGCCATTTTTTTTATTTCGAATCTTCATTCGATCTTGAGAATTAAAGACTCAATAAAGCATTGGATGATAAAACGAAGAGTGGCATTTTTTGCTTAATTATGATGCCCTTTAAACTTCTTTCTCATCATGGGAAACACACGGAGATGGAAGGAAAAAAGAGACCCTTTGGGTCCCATAATGCTTTGCATCTGACGAGTGAGTGACAAGCCGAGCAAGCGGAGAAAAATACGGAAGCTTCATTGCCAGGAGCAGCACTGGTGACAAAGTTCAATCATACTTCCATCTTCGTGGAGCAATTTTTCAACCTTGTCTCACAGTGCAGCCAGCCAGCATCCAGCCAGTCAGCCTAGGGCTGATGCCTCGTTTTTAATGAATTTTACTTTATTTTAAAAATAATTAAAAAGTAATTAAGTACAAAGATGCCACTTGCAGCCAAGTTGAGCTCGCGTGGGTCTGATGCAGTAGTGTGCATTTTCAAGGCAAGGCTTCACCGATGTGATGATCTTTTTTTTTTCTGGGGATGACATTGAGTTTGCACAAGCAAACGATGCATAAGCAATACGATTGTGTATCTAATTTAAACTTTTGATGTTTTTTTTTAAGATGATAGAGTGTACCACATATATGTTATAACACCACATATTCCGGAAATTGGGGGATTCTTCATATGTAGCTATGCCTTACATGAGTTAATTTATATACTAATACGATTTTACCAGATATGTATATCACAATAAGTGGGTTCCATGCTCATCCGGTTAGCGGCGCCAATCGCTTAGGCGTATTGTTAACCACGGAGTGTGGGTTCGGTTCCTACTCCAGTCGTAGGAGTTATTTTGGATTCTAAACTAACTTTCACAGACCATTACAATACGATCATCCATAGAGCAAATAATATGCTTGGGTTTATAAAACGCTTCAGCTACAATTTTGAAGACCCGTATACAATAAAAACTCTGTACATTTCTTATGTGAGGTCAATTCTGGAATATTGCAGCGTTGTCTGGTCCCCTTTCAGAATAACGCACATCGACAGGATAGAATCAGTACAAAAACAATTTCTATTATATGCTCTTCGGAAACTAGGTTGGATAGTATTTCCTCTTCCATCATATGAAGCACGCTGCATGCTTATAAACATTCAGACATTAAAAGAGCGTCGTGAGAACGCCATGATCTCATTTGTAAATGATATTATTTCGCAACGAATTTACTCATCTGAAATTTTATCTAAATTCAATTTCTATGCGCCTACACGGCGTCTTCGTAGTCGAACACCTTTTAAAACTTGTTATAATCGGACGGATTACGCTAAATTTGGACCAAATAATCAAATGATGTCAATCTATAATGAATATTGCGAAATGATTGACTTTACAATGTCTCGGCATAATCTGAAACAATATTTCAATAACAACAGAAATAGACACGTATAGTTTTAACGAACTACTTTTTAGACCCCTATGAAAAAATAATAAAATGCATTAATTAGAAATAGAAAACAAAATGTATGTATATGTTTATGTCTATGTACTAGTCTACGTTGGATTGACGAAATAAAGAAATAAATATTGCAGAAATAAATATTGAAACAAATATTGTATAAAACATTATGTCAAACAGAAAACTTTTCATGGGCCACCTTATTTGTTAACCTTCTCTAATTTGCATGGACCAATTTCTACAAAAACATTTAACCAAACTTTCATATCACAACTCCAAAACAACATCTCCTAAACTCTCGGAAAACTTAAATTCGTACCAAACACTGCATTACATTTAATCAATTTCTCAATTACCTCCGGAAAGAGCTTGACTCACATCTTGACCCATTATTGTTAGGCCCTTTATCCTTTCGGCACGAAAACCCACACGTCCCTGCTCTCGGTTGACATCGTTTTTGTTGTGGTGTTCCTCCCCGGCTCAATTTAATTCGCTTTGGTCGACACCGGCGTCGTCGCATGATTCCACACAAGAAGCAGCTGCCGGCCGTCACCCAAAAGGTCTTCTCGTTTTCCATTGATCCGACAATAACCACCGATAAGATTTATGTAACGAAGCATAATCTCACTAATAACCGCAACAATGCTGTACCGGCAAGCTCGTACGCGTTGGAGGTCTTCTCGCTCTCGGATAACGACCGCTGCTCCTGCGGATGACCGGTAGACGACGGTGGCTGGCGGTTTCACGATGCTTTGTCGCAGAATCGGGGAAAGATTTCCTGTGCTACCTTCTATTACTGGGCAGGGGTCATTTGGCGACAGGAATGGCACAGGGACACTTTTGACGCGGGAGAACGAAGCTTTCCGGTGTTCACACATTTCAACAAATGAAGTAAAAATTATTCTCCATGGCCGCCATTCACACGGTAGAGCGCAACCTGCTGGGCATCTGCAGGTAGGGTAGAGAAAATGTCTGCAGATGACCGAAAACTGTTCCCCGGAGTGTTGTCTGAAAAACGTTTAACTTTTTTTTCGTAACGGACGCCATCATCCACCTGCTGCGGAATCATGTGAACGTGGATGTCCACCCACATCGTCAACGGCTTCCATCAGCATAATGGCTAACCCGGCTTCGTCGGTCTTGGAAAGTTAGGTTGGCAGCAAAATCATCAGCAGGCTCAGAAGTGGATTATTTTCCCTTTGATCAGGTGCGGCTTTTGATCAATGAAGTCAAAAACCAGCCGCTTGTTTTGCTGTTTAGGTGAAAGATTCTGGGCACAACAAGTGCGAGCAACTTAAACCATTTTTTTAAACCACAACATTAATGATTTACATGCCGATACATAAAGTGAGGTGACCCTCACTTCCTTTAATGTGTTACATTTTTGACTGCTTTGTATAGAAAAATCTTATGGATTTTTCTGTTTGTGCAGTACGTATTCAACTTATATGACAGGCATTTTCACCTAAGTTATATTAACGCAACAGGGGTTCGTAGATTCTTGAATTGTAAATTGATTGTACTGGGTTCATTTTCTTGTTTTTCTCTAGAAAGTATATGAATATTTGACATATGTTTTGTTATGTTATTATGATGATGATGATGCATATGGTTGCAGAGTTTGTTGTAGCCGGGTAACCTAAATTCACTGGAGACCTTCGGAAAACAACGATGGTTATCCCGTTACAAAAGCCTGACCACCCACGAATATTTGTTATGAAACCAGTTCATTTAGCTTTCTTCTTAGGGTACACATACCCTCCAAATCCCCAAGATATTTGTAAGTATAATAGGGAACAACCAGGAACAAACTCACCAGATGATCCTATTCACCTGGTATTCTGTGTTTGCCTATGTTTGCAGCATCCAATAGGCTAAAAAGGCCCTTTAAATCATAACGAACTTGCTCTCGTTCAGCAATAATTATTAACCCTGGAGCGATCGCGCTGTTGTATTTTGTACAACACGTTAAAAAGGCTCACTTTTTGTACTCAGCAATAGTCTAGCCAATAGTGTTGTTCTGGCAATCAGTGGTGGCCAACCGCGCGATTTATGGAAGGTTAACCATTCGCGCCAAATAACAAACTCCGGTCTCCGTCAGCCTAGTGGTTAAGGCTATGGATCGCCAATTCCGAGACGACGGGTTCGATTCCCGATCCGATCGGGAAAGTTTTCTCGATTCCCTGGGCATAGTGTATCATTGTACTTGCCTCACAATATACAAATTCATGCAATGGCAGGCAAAGAAAGCCCTTCAATTAATAACTGTGGAAGTGCTCAAAGAACACTGAGTTGAACCGAGCCAGGCCAAGTCCCAGTGTGGACGTAGCGCCATGAAGAAGAAGAAGAAGAAGAACAAACTCGGCGGATGCGAACTTTCGAAATCTCCGCTCACACTATTTACTTTTTGCACCGACTAACTAACACTTGGGAAGCAAGCTTCCGAATCTTCCGCGCACATTGTTTACTTTTTTTTTAATATATAAGATATGTTTTGCAAGAGAAAAACTACTATTTTGTAATTTGCTAACACACTCAGTAAATACTGTCTTACTATTACTGAAAAGCTTCGCAGTTGCTTGACAGATCGTCAACCCCTTTGGTGTATTTAAACTGTCTGTTGGGGACAATCCTCAGGCACCATCCACGCCATTTTCACTAAACAAATAAGTCTATATGCCGACGGGTTGCCTGATGATTTCCCAGTTTTTGGCAAAATAATCAGGTTCTATCTCTTCCTTGCATCCGCGAAAATTCCCTTGTTGGCATCTCTGACAACATTTGTAATGGCTGACTTTATGGCCAGGTTTGAATTTATTCGGTCCTGGTGTCTTACCAGTTTTAAAGGATTTTGCCTTCCAAAAAAGTTTACCGTTATTAACACTCCCCTCCTCGTTGGAGGTCAAAAAGTAAGGTCAAAGCCTCTCGATGATTGCTATGCCTTCTCACCCTTGAGATGTGATGGAAAACTCATTGTTTGACAAAACAACACTGGACGAAAAATTGGCAATAATTGAGTTCCTGAGAAAGGTCTCAAATCTCACCGAAACGTCGGACAAGATTAAGTAGCTGTATTTTAATGTTGTCAAGACTAGAAAAGCCACTTCAAAGCAAAATTCTATCGCAGTTGAATCGGAACGCTTTGAGTGTGGTCATTAGCCTGGTACACGGTTTATATGGGAAAATATAAAAAATGGAAAAACTCCAACTCCTGTATACTTTTTGAGCTCCATTTTGGTCCCATATCAACTGTGCCAAATTTCAGATCGATCGAAGAAACTATATTTTAGCGCCCGCCATTCTTAGTTTTTCATACGATTTACTATGGGGAAAATTTACGTCTTCAAAGAAAAATCGCTTGAGGTCAACGATTGATCCCTAAAAATAAGTCGTTGAATGATTTCTGTAGATAACTTCACGAGGAATCAGACCACCGAAGACCGCAAAGCGATGCGACATTCGTGGAAAAAGTTATTAAGCCTTACCCGATCGATAAAATGACGAGATTTTATTATTTATTGTTATTCCTTACGTGTTAAACAGCGTGGGCATGTCATTCGGTTTTCAGTCAATAACTTTTTCCACATGCCTTCGATCGCTTTGCGGTCTTCAGAGGGTTTGTTCCTCGTAAAATTTTCAACAGAAATCATTCATCGATATATTTTTAGGGGTTAAGGGGCAACCTGTGGTGATTTTTTTTTTAAAAAGTGATTTTCCCCATAGTAAATCGTATGAAAATTTAAAACGGCTGGCGCTAAAATATAGTTTCTCCGATTGAGCTGAAATTTTGCACAGTTGATATGGGGCCAAAATGGAACTCAAAAAGTGTACAGGAGTAAAATGTATTTTGGTGTCCCACACTAGTGGTCATCATCTGCCCTCCAGTTCGAACTATTAGTCCAGTCAAAACCAGAGAATTCTGTAGGATTTTAGTCACCGTTCAATGGTATATTTATTGATTGTTGATATTTTTCGGTGATTGCTACACACTAACGCCTCGATTTATTACGTTTCGGCTTACTCTTCTTCAGCCATCATCAGATTTGTCTAAATCGATACACTCGCCACTAGTGTGGCTCTATTAATAGAGATGGCTAAAGAAGAGTAAACCGAAACGTAATAAATCGAGGCGCTAGTGTGTAGCAATCACCGAAAAATATCAACAACCAATAAATATATAAAAACCAGAGAATGTTACATCGATAACACAAGTTTACAAAATAAAACGAGAGTTATAAACTTCTGTCAACGACCAAAATTTTTTGAGCACAATTTAGCGTTGATTACGAAACCGTGCTTCACAAAATTTGAAGTAGAACTGTTTTTGAGTTTTAGCTCAATATCGAGATTTACAACTTTTTAAAATATGGAATTTACTAAAATTCAAATATCTTGCGTTTCGTTCGACCAATTTTAAATATTTTTCCCAAAAAATAAAAGCTGAGTGTAATACCATTCGATCATCTGTATGCAAGTTTTGCATCAGATTGACTAAACTCAAGATATTGGCGAGTTTTAGGGACGATCTCCTTAAATTTTATCAAAATTTCCATAAATATATAAAGAAATGTATTTTATTCGGCTTTAGGACAGAAGGTCGAAGGACAAATGGTCGAAGGACAAAAGGTCGAAGGACAAAAGGTCGAATGGACAAAAGGTCGAATGGACAAAAGGTCGAAGGGACAAAAGGTCGAAGGGACAAAAGGTCGAAGGGACAAAAGGTCGAATGGACAAAAGGTCGAATGGACAAAAGGTCGAATGGACAAAAGGTCGAATGGGACAAAAGGTCGAATGGGACAAAAGGTCGAATGGGACAAAAGGCCGAATGGGACAAAAGGTCGAATGGACAAAAGGTCGAATGAACAAAAACATTACTAGACCAAATTACCAACTGGTGTGTCACTTATAAGAATAAATAGTTCAACGACTCATTGAGAGAAATATTATGGTGCAGCCACTGACATTTCTATAGGAAATTTTTCCTTCTTTTGTTTATAGGCTATTCTTTCAAGTTGTGTTGATGTAGTATTTAATGGCAATTTAGTTTGATGTTTTGTTCAGTAATTTTTCCTTCTTAAATTTATAGGCTGTTCTTTTTGAATTAATTATCGACTATTTAGGTACTTATAATTCAATCAAAAATTTTGCCTTCTTTAATTCAATAGCTGTTCTTCCTATCTAAACAGCAGAAACAATTACTACTTGTGATTTAGACGTAACGGAGGCGTTACATGCCGTTTCTGGGGTTTCGGAGGGTCTGAGGTGCGTTACATGGGGTTTGTGGGTGTTTCAGGGGGATTTCGGAGGCATTCCAAAGAGCTTCAGAGCATTTCTCGGCGGATTTCACAAACGTTACGGAGGCGTTATATGGCGTTTTTGGGGGTTTCGGAAGGTCTGAGGTGCGTTACATGGGGTTTCCGGGGGTATTAGGGGGATTTTGGAGGCATTCCAAAGAGCTTCAGAGCATTTTCGGCGGATTTCAGAAACGTTACGAAGGCGTTACATAGCGTTTTCAGGGGTTTCGGAAGGTCTGAGGTGCGTTACATGGGGTTTCCGGGGGCATTAGGGGGATTTTGGAGGCATTCCAAAGAGCTTCAGAGCATTTTCGGCGGATTTCATAAACGTTATGGAGGCGTTACATGCCGTTTCTGGGGTTTCGGAGGGTCTGAGGTGCGTTACATGGGGTTTCTGGGGGTATTAGGGGGATTTTGGAGGCATTCCAAAGAGCTTCAGAGCATTTTCGGCGGATTTCAGAAACGTTACGAAGGCGTTACATAGCGTTTTCAGGGTTTCGGAAGGTCTGAGGTGCGTTACATAGGGTTTCTGGGGGTATTAGGGGGATTTTGGAGGCATTCCAAAGAGCTTCAGAGCATTTTCGGCGGATTTCACAAACGTTACGGAGGCGTTACATGCCGTTTTCTGGGGTTTCGGCGGGTCTGAGGTGCGTTACATGGGATTTCTGGGGGTATTAGGGGGATATTGGAGGCATTCCAAAAAGCTTCATTGCATTTTTCGGCGGATTTCAGAAACGTTACGAAGGCGTTACATAGCGGAGGCGTTATATGGCGTTTTTGGGGGTTTCGGAAGGTCTGAGATGCGTTGCATGGGGTTTCCGCGGGTTTTAGGGGGATTTTGGAGGCATTCCAAAGAGCATCAGAGCATTTTCGGCGGATTTCAGAAACGTTACGAAGGCGTTACATAGCGGAGGCGTTATATTGCGTTTTTGGGGGTTTTGAAGGGTCTGAGGTGCAATACATGGGCTTTCCGGCGGTATTAGAGGGTTTTTGGAGGTATTCCAAAAGGCTTCAGAGCATTTTCGGAGGATTTCAGAAACGTTACGGAGGCGTTACATGGCGTTTTCGGGGGTTTTGGAGGATCTTAGGTGCATTACATTTGGTTTCAGGGGGTTTAAGGTAGATTCCGGAGGCATTCCAAGAAGCTTCAGAGCATTTTCAGCGGATTCGATTTCAAAGTCGTTACAGAGGCGTTTTAAGGATGGCGGAAACCCTCAGTAGTGTCCCTATATTGTCCCCGAAACCCCAAGCGCAATATTTATTTCCAAAATGGCCTAGGATATCGGGTTTCAACATAAACTTATTGAGCCAGTTTCGAAAATATCCGTATGGCATGAGACTTTTTGATTTGTTAGACGTGGGTCGTAACTATTCAGTTGGGAGCCACTGACTTTTGTGCCCTTGCTCCATTGGTGGTTATGACCGAAAATCTTTGTCTCCGCTTCTTCACACTTCCGGTTCCTAAGTTATATGCATGTCCCGTTCGCAGTTTTCGGAACCACTGGGATTTCATTGGTTCACTCAATTTGTCAATCCTCTACATTTTTTGCCGTGATTAAAAAAATGTCACAGTCACCCATGAATATTTTATCTGCTCATACGTGAATGTTTTTGTTGCATGATAGTCAAGATCATGCACCGACGATTATCATGCAAACTACAGTTTTTGACAGTACATTTTGGATCACTGCTCCCAACGTAAATTATTTCGTTTTGTTTGCTCATATAGTATCCAGAGATTTGTTCTTCTCTAATGAATAGATTGTTTAACTTTATTAAATCGCTGTAGTGATTGGAATTTCAAATGACAATATTTCAATATATTATTCATCCTTCTTCTACCCACAGGCTATTATTTCAAGGAGTACTATTTTCCACATTTAACTTTCATGAATAACATTACTTTACATCCTTCTATTGGCTTCTACTTTATATCATTCTAGGCATCTATTTCGGATTGCAATGCGGTAGTAAATAGCTGCATATAAGCTAATTGTCGTTTTTCTGTCAAATACTGACCACTTTATCATGACTTCCAAATGGTCTACTGTCAATTATACCTTTTGTTCTATTCGACCTTTTGTCCATTCGACCTTTTGTCCATTCGACCTTTTGTCCATTCGACCTTTTGTCCATTCGACCTTTTGTCCATTCGACCTTTTGTCCATTCGACCTTTTGTCCATTCGACCTTTTGTCCCTTCGACCTTTTGTCCATTCGACCTTTTGTCCATTCGACCTTTTGTCCTTCGACCTTTTGTCCTTCGACCTTATGTCTTTCGACCTTTTGTCATAGATTCATTTTATTCAATATATAAAAAAAACAATTTACAAATTCTTTCCCAACGTTTATTTGACATATTATATGAATAGATGAATTACAGTAAAAATTGAGCTCAATCGGATCATCGATTACGGAGAATGAGATGTGTGAAGTAAGCGACTTTGCTTAAAAATAGAACAAAAATCGATTTTAAATCATCAACCTTGTATGGAAAGTTGAAAAAATTTCCGCCCTACTGTATTTTTTTCCTTCGCGTTTTCGAACTCAGGGCATGATTCTTACCAAGTTCTTCCGTTCTCCGTTCAGTTTCTGTTGCCCCACGACGAGGGTGTGGCTCGTTCCGTCATTCCATCGGCAGGGAATTTGTCCGAACAGAATAGGTCCATGGAAATGATTGGAAATCGAAATGTTGAGGTATCGTTGGATGTACAGCCGGATGAAATCGAGGGAGCCGTAGGGGGAGGACCCAACCCGAGTGAGGTTTTGAACCAGGGGGACCATCGTTCTTCTAGTTTGCCATCGAGTCTTCGACAATCCTCTAAGCATGGATTGTTGCTTCCTTCTCAATTAGCTGAAGCCACACAGCCGAGGCTATCGCAGCCACCTCCAGGGTTTTCAACAAACGCTCTAAGGGGTGCGCAACAAATGCAAAATGTTATCAGGGCTGAAGTTGTCGATCCCGTATCCAACTTCAAGACTCCGCCGGTTACTCAAACGGACCCTCCGGTATCTCTTGGATTTTCAAGTATCCTCAGCCAACAAAATTTTAATTTTGATAATCCTCAGTTCCAACGAAGTGGCGGTGAGCATACCCAGAGTCGGAAAATTGTACCGACAGGGCAAGGGTCTACAGGTAGTGCCTATGGGGTTACGCCTCGGGCCAGGCCTGAGCCAAGAAACCCTTCGGCACCAGTTGTTTCGGTTATGAACCGGAGTGAGCATGACTATATCCACGTTTCTGAGGTCGAACAACTCGTTCGTCGAGCGGTTCGGGAGGCTCTTGAACAAGAGAGGCAAAATCGAGTGGAAATGGGCGATAAGGTGTCTCAGCTTGCGAGTAATATTGCTAACGTAAGTCTAGGCAACGTGGGAGTCGAGCAAATTACTCGTGGAAAAGAAAATTCGACCTCTCATCAACGCGCTCTTTACGAACCAATCCCTCCTCTTCAGTTGAATCCCCAAGGGGAACAACCAGAACAAATCAATCGGTGGAATCAACCTAGAGTGATTCCTGAACCGGTTCCATCCATGCCAACGATGCAGCCTGAAATGCAATCAGAACATGTAATGACAGGGCGATACCCTGCGTCTAGGATGTTCCTTAGAGAGGAACAACCGTACACTGCTCCGACTAGTTCTGAGGCAACCAGGAATTATCAGATGCCTCAAGATTATTCTAGAGCATTCAGAAACGATGGTTCCGTGGGAGATGCTAATGTGGGCTACCTCGGTCGCAGGCAACCACATCAGCAATGTGCCATTATCGAGAAGTGGCCTAAATTCTCCGGGGACACGAATACGGTGCCCGTTACGGATTTTCTTCGACAGATTAATATCCTCTGTCGATCTTATGCAATTAGTAAGCAGGATTTAAGAATGCACGCCCACCTTCTATTCAAGGAGGGAGCCTATGTGTGGTATACCACATATGAAGAAAAATTTCATTCGTGGGAGATTCTGGAAACGTATCTTAAAATGCGGTACGATAACCCGAATCGGGATCGATTGATCCGAGAAGAAATGCGTAATCGCCGTCAACGGCCCAACGAACTATTTAGTGCGTATCTCACTGACATGGAAATGTTGGCACAAAGAATGATTCGAAAAATGAGTGAACAGGAAAAATTTGAACTAGTTGTCGAAAATATGAAGATTTCGTATAAACGACGACTGGCCTTAGAACCCATACAATCCATCGAACACTTGGCACAACTTTGTTTCAAGTTTGATTCGTTGGAAAGCAACTTGTACCATGTTTCGGGTCAACCCAAACCCATGGTAAATCAGCTGAACCTTGATGAGGTGGATTCAGACGACGAACCTGGAGTAGAAGATCCTGCCCTCCTATGTACCCTGCAAGCAAAAAAGGCATGGCTCTCGAAGAAAACTGGAATCAGACCCAAGGTTGGGAATGAGCCTAAAAATGATGCTCCAACACAAAATCTATTGTGTTGGAACTGCCAGCTCGAGGGACACATGTGGAGAGATTGCGATCAACGCAAAAAGATCTTTTGCCATATTTGTGGTCAGATGGACACGACCGCACTTCGTTGTCCCAATAAGCATAATCTTTCTTCGGAAGAGGAGAAAGAAAAAAACGAATAAGCGAGGATGATTTGGGGAATCGTTATCCTCCGGATGGTGAACAGATTCCCGTTTGCTATGAACACTTTAATGGAGTGTATCAGATCAAAACTCATGTAAATCGTTGTCCTCACCTCAAAGTGCGAATTCTGACCGAAGAAATTGAGGGTCTTGCAGATACAGGCGCCAGTGTATCTGTTCTTAGCTCGTTAGATTTAATCAGCAAATTAGGACTTAAGGTGAAACCCGTGGCTCTTAAGGTATACACAGCCGATGGAACTGCGTATCAATGCTTAGGATACGTAAATATCCCTTATTCCTTCCAAAACGTGACTCATGTAGTTCCTACCTTAGTCATTCCGGAAATAAGTAAAGACTTAATCCTCGGGATGGATTTTCTCAACCAATTTGGATTCCAGTTAGCGCTTCCTGGAACAGAAATTGCGTTGTCCTCAAGTGAAGAAGCTACTACTGTAGCGGCCATAAATGGGTTAGAATTGAATTTTGCCGAAGGTTACTTCGGAGAGCCCGAACACATTTGTTTTCAACTTGTCCCTAGTCCTAGTTCCAGCGAACGAAATGATTCGGAGATCGAGGACGCAAGCCTAGAAATGCCCACGGTCGAAATTCCCGAAAATGTCATCCAATCCCCTTCTGACCTCACCACGGAACATCCGCTCAGTGAAGAACAGAAACAAAGTCTTTTTGATGCCATACAGTATTTACCCGCAACCAAGGACGGACACCTTGGAAGAACTGATCTAATTAAACATGAAATAGAACTACTACCGGGTGCAAAACCAAAGAAAGTCACGTACTATCGTTGGTCACCAACTATAGAAGCGGTAATCGACGCCGAGATTGAGCGCATGCGCAAGCTTGGCGTTATCGAAGAATGCTTTGGCGCAGTAGATTTTCTAAATCCACTGTTGCCCGTCAAAAAAGCAAGTGGAAAGTGGAGGATCTGCCTCGATTCTCGACGCTTAAATCAGTGTTCGAAGAAAGATGAATTCCCATTCCCCAACATGATGGGAATTCTCCAACGCATCCCCAAGTCGAAATATTTTACGGTAATTGATTTGTCTGAATCATATTACCAAGTCCCATTAGAGGTATCGGCGAAGGATAAGACGGCTTTCCGAACCAATAAAGGCCTATACAGGTTCGTGGTCATGCCATTCGGACTGACCAATGCCCCAGCCACAATGGCTCGGTTAATGTCCCGAGTACTTGGGCATGATTTGGAGCCCCAGGTCTACGTATACTTGGATGACATAATTATCATCTCAAATACTTTTGAGGAGCATTTACGCCTCATCGAAATAGTTGGACGGAGGTTACAGGCCGCGGGACTCACCATTAATCTACAGAAGAGTAAGTTCTGTCAATCAAGAATCCGATACTTAGGCTATGTTTTATCCGAGGATGGATTAACAATGGATGTAAGCAAAATCCAGCCGATCCTTGACTATCCGGTACCAAAAACCGTGAAGGATATCAGGAGACTCCTTGGGCTCGCTGGTTTTTACCAGAAATTTATTCCGAACTATTCACAAATTACTACGCCCATAACTAACCTGCTACGCAAAGATCGTCGAAAATTTTCCTGGACCGAGGATGCTAATTTAGCATTCAACCAACTAAAAAGTGCCCTGGTTAGCGCACCAGTTCTCGCAAACCCAGACTTCGGAAAACCCTTTGTGATCGAAACTGACAGTTCCGATCTTGCCGTGGGTGCCGTCCTAACTCAAGTGTTAGATGGAATTCGGAGGCCAATTGCATATTTCTCAAAGAAATTGTCGGCGTTACAGCGCGACAGAACGGGAGTGCCTAGCTGTCCTTTTGGGCATTGAAAATTTCAAACACTTTGTAGAGGGTCAAACGTTCATCGTCCAAACAGATGCGATGAGTTTGACTTTTCTACAAAGCATGTCGATTGAAAGCAAATCTCCGCGCATTGCCCGATGGTAAAAAAAAAAATGTAACGAAGTCGTATGTACTCACAACCGTTCGGCAGCTTAAGCGCCACTTCCCGAACTAGGAAGACTGCCGACGTGCGTCTGAGTCCGGCTGAGACTCCAATCTTAGGGTCGTGGGGCCCGCAAAGTGATTACAGTTGAAACTCAATTTGGTTTTGGTCTCAAAACTTGCTTTCTATGTTTTATTTTCTTTTTTGGGTCAGTTGTAAGTTAGTTAAAAGTAAGGAAATAGCTTATAGTCAATTGAATTCGAATTCGGAATATTTAGTCAATAGTGCCTACTCACTTGAATAATATTGAATTTGTATATAGATAAGTTATTTGATTTTTTTTTTCTATATTTTCTTTTTGCATTCTTTTTTTATTTTATTTTTGTTATACTTTTATATCTTGGATTCTTTATGATGGATTTCTATCGAATAAATACTAATGATCTGGAGGAAGATGAACTGAATTATGAACTCATGATTCGAGGGGCTTCAACGGATGGCCCTCTTGATTCACGTCGCCGAGCATTGCGTAACTTGCTTCGTGAGCGACAAAATGGATACAATCAGCAAATTGCTGACCAGTTGATGTTCACCGACTATGAAGTGTTGCCTCGACAGCTTCATAGAATCGGATTGTTGTTGTCGTCAGGTTTAACAGCCGGTTGTTTGTCCCGATTGGTACACTACCATATGCGAGTTAGACGGTATGTATCTAGGGATGTCATGCAAGCGGAAAATCAAAAGCTGTTGTTGGATCTGATCTCCCGAATGGGTGAGCAGTATTTCGGGGTAAATTTTGAACTTGTTATGGGGCCGTCTAATGAACTAGGGACCATGGCCCCAGATATAGCCTATTCCGAGGAACATTTGGCCGGCAATCAATCGCATCAGCCCCTTGTGGGTGTAGGCTCAACTTTTGGTGACCACGTGCTCCTCCGTCAACCAATTTGGGCACAGTTCGACGAGCATTCAACGTTGTCTCGACGATAACGACACGGTAGCTAATCACGTGCTTAATCCCAATTGCCCCTCTGTGAATCAGTGCTCGAATTTCAACGTTTCGGCTGCCCACTGGCGGGTTCATTTCAAGCTATACGCATACGCAGCCCGGCCACTCAAGGAAATCTGCTCGATTGAAAGGCGTCATCAATCTGCCTTTCGTGGCGTTCATTGGCACAGCATCGAAACCTTCGAGCACCGGGGAGTTTGGGTCGAGATGTTTTCCTAGTGAATGCGGCGTCGAGGTTTGAAAAGCTGATGCTGCCCGAGCACGTTGATCCACCCACCGGAAACATTGTTATGCGATCGCCAACGAGCTGTTTCTACCGACACGTGCAACGCTTCGAGGGAGCTCCCGTCAGCCAGGTATAGGGAAGAAGATCAGGTAGGAGTAGATTACCTAAAACGGCCCCTTTACGAATGTATCCCCTAAAATAGAAAGCAAAAATTAATATAAAGCTGATTTTTTGGGTTAGTCTTTACATAATTTCCCAGTTCTAATGGTATCATTAGTCCTAGTTTTTTTTTTAATTTTCGTTTGTGCGGTTTGTTGATGAGTAATTTCCAGTTGGGTTTTGAAAGGTTTCGCTACATAACGTGCTTCGTGATTTGGGTGTAGCCAGTGAACGAGAGTGTTTGAACCACTTTAACCCGCCTTAAGATTGGAGTCTCAGCCGGACTCAGACGCACGTCGGCAGTCTTCCTAGTTCGGGAAGTGGCGCTTAAGCTGCCGAACGGTTGTGAGTACATACGACTTCGTTACACTACTTTCATCAGTTCGAATTTGATCAGTCGTTTTTCCGTTATATAAAGCATACTTCAACCTTTTACGCGCATTAGCTGACACTCATCATACTGATGTGGTATACGCTCAGCGTGCCTGTCTAGGCCATTATGACCCCAATGCACGACTAGGGTTAAATAGACCACCTAATATTGAAAACATCGAAGAAATGCTCTCTGAACACTTAGTCAAAATTCATGAGAATTTATCTGTTCTACATGTCGTCTGACATAAGCCTACCAAGTTATAACCCTCTTCGTGTACACTTCACTAAGGAAGCATCCATTAAGTACGTCACGCTAAAATTGGGAATTTTCGACCCCCCCTCCCCCCTTCGTACGGGTTTTTCCTATACTTAATACATTTCTTGTCACACTTTCGCAAACCCCCCTCCCCCCTAGGACCGTGACGTACTTAATGGATGCCCCCTAATGACAGTTCCTCTGTTAAATACGATCTGTCCATGAAGCAAGCTATTCATGGAATACCAGATCAACTTCGATGTTCGCATTTTTAACGAAAAGTACCAAAATGTCAATTCCTGTAAGAGATTCTTCACGGATGGGTATCGCATAAATGCATCCACTGGTTTCGGTGTCTTCAATGAAAATTTCACCACCTTCCGCAAACTTCAGGAACCTTGTTCGGTTTATGTTGCTGAGCTGGCAGCAATCAACTTCGCTTTGGGGATGATTTCCAACATGCCCGTAGACAATTTCTTCATCTTCTCGGATAGCCTTAGTTCGATTGAGGCACTCCGGTCGATGAAACCTGTTATACATCCATCTTACTTTCTTACAAAAATAAGGGAGCAGATGGGTGCACTGGCCGAAAGATCCTACAAGATTACCTTTGTATGGGTCCCCTCACATTGCTCAATTTATGGCAATGAGAAGGCGAACTCTCTCGCAAAGGTGGGCGCACAGGAAGTTGAGATCTATGATAGAAGAATTTCACATGATGAATTTTTCCATTTTGTTCGCCAGAGTTCACTTCAAAGTTGGCAAAATGATTGGCGAGATGGCCAGCTGGGACAGTGGTTACATTTCATTATTCCTAATGTTTCTTTGCGAGTGTGGTGGTATGGTTTAGATGTAAGTCGCAATTTCATTCGCGTGATGTCAAGACTTATGTCCCACCATTACTCGCTAGACGCGCATTTACACAGGATTAACCTCGCGTTGAGCAATGTTTGTACTAAAAGTGCGGTTCCGGTTATGATGACATCGACCACGTAGTTTGGCAATGCCCGGATAATGACGCCTCCAGAGCGCTACTATTGGATACCCTTGAGACCCGAGGTAGACAACCCTTTGTTCTTGTGAGAGATGTGTTGGGGACCCGCGATGTTACATACATGGAATGTATTTTCATACTTTCTTCGCTCTGCTGGTATAAAAGTTTAATTCGCTTTCTTCTCCAGTTTTTGTCCTCTTTATGTTACCAAGCTACTCCTGGCCATCCGGAAGACCAAGTCCCACAACAAGTTGGTACCAATACCACAAGGCACCGAATACGCTAGCAAGATGCGATTCACCCCCGGATGAGCAGCAGTGAAACCTTTGACCCAATCCTTACCCTGTCTATCCCTCAAAATGTGACCTTCTAACCTCGAGCTGCCACGAGTACCCTGGCTTCCACCCATTTCTAACAGATATCATTAAAAAGTTATTACTCTGTATAATGTATACTATTAGGTACAAAGAAAGATCCTCGGCTCCGTAAAGCGTTGTACGCGATTGAGCCCCAAATTAATGAACTAGATAAAAAAAGACCACCTACTACAGGAAAGGAATTTTTACTTGAATTTCTGCAGGAATCCCATAGGGATTTCTGCTGGAACGATTGAAAGAAATCCTGCAAGATTTCTAAAAGAATCCATTAAAGGCCCTCTTGAATTTCGTCGAGAATTACTAACAAAATCCCTGGAGAATTAATTAAAGTATTAATGAAGGAATAGCAGTTAAAGTTTCTGAAAGAATCCGCTGGAGAAATTTCCAAAAGAATCCATGCGAGAATCTCAAAAGTAATCCCTGGCATATTTTGGAAAAAAAATCTAAATGAATCTTTAAACGATTTTCCGAAGGAATTTCTGCAATTTACTGCAGATATTTTTATAGGGGTATCTTAAATAATCCCAGAAGGAATTGCTGAATCACAACCCTTGGAAGATTGTTTGATGTAATTCCTGGAGTAATTTCTGTAGGAGTAGTTGAAGACTTTCTGAAAGGAACCTTCTAGAAACTTCTGGAGGCATCCTCCGAAGAATTTCTGAAACAATTCTTTGAGGAGTCTCTAAATGAATCTCTGGAAGATTTTGAACGAAACTTTGAAGGAATTTTGTAATGAATTTCCTCAATAATCTGTGCAATGTGTTCCGAAAAAAAAAAAATACATAAATGGATTTCTGGGAAGTCCTTGGAGAAGTTCAGAATTCAAATTGCTTGAGAATTTTTGGAAAAAACACTGGAGAAATTTTTGAAGAAATTTATGAAGGAATCTCTAAAGTTCTGAAGCAATCCTTGAAGAAAAGCCTTTGTTTTTTAGGATACTGTGTAAACAATCCCAGGAAAGAACCCCAGCAGAAATGTATTAGGGAATACGTGGAGGATTTTCTTACGCAAAGTAAAATAATTTATTATGGAAACCCTAGAAGATTTGCAGGAGAAAGTGCTGGAGGATTTTTTTATAGAAACACTCAGAAGAATTCCTAGAGGATTTTCTTAAGTAATCCATGACCGAGCGGTTAGCAGTGTCAGTCGTTGAGGTATATCATAAGCCTTGGAGTGTGGGTTCGATGCCCCCTCCTGAGGAAATCTTTCTGTCAAATGGAAAATTCTCCACTAGGTAACTGGATGTTATGTGTGTTGTCCATTGTCCAGTGTCAGTAATGTTCAGGTGTACGATTTTTCGAAAGCATCTGTGCAAGAATTTCTATTAGATAAACCCTTGGAGAATTTTTCGAAGGAAACTTTGGAGACATTTCTGAAGGGATTTTTGGCAGATTTTCTGAAAAACACCCGGAACACAGTGTACGGTTTGAGTCAAAAATGACCCTAACGCCAAAGGAGGGTTAAGGAATCCCTTATTATTTTTAATTAACATCTATACAATTGTTTGAAGAAATCTATAGAAGAATTTTCTATGCAATTCATAGAGGAGCTTTTGAATCAATCCACGCAAGATTTTCTAAAATATTTCATTGGGATATTTCTTGAAGAAACCGTAGTTGAATTCTAGAAGTAACTTGGAGTAGCCTCGATGACACTTAACTTTTTGCTTTTTTCTTCATCGTGCTTTTCAAATGGGTGCTGGGTATCGGGGATTTCATACGAAGTTTAAATGGAATTCCAAGTGAGTATCAGTGGCGTGTGATGGGACCGTTTTAAGGTATTTCAGGGCGTTTCAGGAAGTTTCAGATGGTTTTTAGGGGCTTCTTAGATTTCAAGTCGTTTCTGGGCGTTTAAGGAGGTTTCAGAGGGCTACTAGGCGTTTCAGGATGTTTCTGCGGGAATACATGGCTTGTGAGATTCTCAAGTGAGCTTCACGGGAGTTTGGAAGGTTGAGGAAGTGTTTCAAGGTATTTTCAAAACGGTTCAAAGGACTTTCAGAGGGCTTCTCATCCATTTAGGTGATTCCCATGGGGCTTTCACGGTGGATTTTAAGGCGTTTAATGGCATATCATAAGATTTCATGGGGACTCATTGGGTTTGGAGGGGCTTTGCAGGCAGTCAGACTTAGGCTACTGGGCGTTTCAGAGGGTTTCTGGAAGGTTTCAGGGCGTTTGAATGCGTTTTAAGGCGTTTTCGAAGATTTTAGGGGAGTTTTACGTGGTTCATAGACTTTCAGGTTGGCCTCACGAGGGTTTCACATGCGTTTTAGAGCGATTCAGAAAATTTCAAAGAAATTTCGCGTATCTTCACAAGCTTTTAGGTGAGTTCCATGGGGATTTCCATCGAGAGTTCGTAGGGGTTGAGGGGCGTTATAGTCTCTCAAGAGAGCACCAGGGTGCTTTCAGAGTGTTTTACATGTGTTTTAAGGTGTTTCAAAGTAGTTCAAGAGGTTTCAGAGGGCTTGAAAAGAAGCTTCATAGGCTTTCGAGAGAGCTGCAGGGATTTTTCAGGGGGATTTCAGAGGCTTTTTTATAGTTTCAGATTGATTCAATAGGATTAAAAGACCTTCCTGATTGATTACGCTTGTAGATCCGATGATCGATATTGATGTTCGGCTTAATAGCGTTTGTCAAATGGATTTCGGCCAAATAACCTGGAACCCATCTATACACAGCCCGTGCTAATAGGCCATGGCTCTCAAGCAGTGACTCCAGGATAAAATATTGGAGAAAATTCTGGAAATGTCCTAGAATGATTTCCAGGTGAAATCCGAGAATAAATTTTGGAGGAAGGACTGTGAGAATTCCTGACGAAATTTCTGGAGGAATCTTTGGAGCATGTCTGGAGAAATCTTTCAAGGAATTCTAGAGGAATCCCTTGAGCAATGTTTTGAATGTTTCATTCAAGAATACCTGAAGAAATATGTACAGAATATCTGGAGAAATCTCTGAATAAATCTCTCGTGTATTTTTTTGTTTTTTTTTTATGAATCTCTATGCATTTCACTACAGTTCTATATTACAATCCCTGCAAAAAGTCTAGAGGAGTTTCTAGTAGAATCTAATGGAAAATCTTCGATGAATTCCAGGAAGAGCTCTGCTGAGGAATAGCTGTAAGCATTCTAAATTAAGGAAGAAGGATTCGCAAGGGAATCAATTGCGGAATATCTGGATGATTCTCTAGAGAAATCTGCAAAGGAATAAAACTAGAGGAATCTCTAAAACAAACTCTAGACTTATCCATGAAGAAATTTATAGAGGAATTCATGCAGGACATAATGCTGGAGAAGATCATGGAAGAAACCACAGAACTATTCTAATAGAAATCCATAAAAGAACCCCTCGATATAGAAAAATACAAAATCTATTGGGAAATCCCTGAATATAATTCAAGGGAAATTCCTGGTGAAATTCTTAGAGGAGTTTAAAGATAAATTCCTGGAGCAACTCCTAGAGGAGTTCAAAAATAAGTTATTTGCGGAAGTTGTTAAAAAATTTCTGGAGAACTGCCAGGGAGAACCCGTAAAAGGAATTCATGAATTCCCTAAAGGATTTTCAGGAGGATCCTAGGATTCAAGAATTTTTTTTTATGTTAATGGAAGTTCAGATCAAAGATAACAAAAATGAAGAAATTTTCAGCTTTGCTCGTCGCATAATTCGACGCTCTGCGTAAAATGCATACAAGTACTCTCGTTATATTGGTTCAATGGTTTCTCATGTAGTGTAGAAGGTGTAACAATTACCAAGATAAATTATAATGCAAACTTTGCAAAGTTACAAATATTTTGCGTTTTCCAACATATTGCAGATAATAACTTTGCCCAAATGCAGCCCTGTATCTCTAAAATAGCCAATCTCCCTTTTCTGCCCAACTGCATGTCACTCCATATAAGCTAAACTTTTTCAACGCTATTTTACCTCTTTGTGTCAATTACTCTGCCCGAGCCAGACGTTAAGCTCCAAAGCTACACTGACACCTCGAATAATTTACTTCAAAGGATATGACTGTTTTCGGGGTAATTCCGAAAAAAAAGAAAGGAAAACATCACCCAACACGATACAACACTTACCCTTTCCACTTCACTCTGCGGATCAGGATGGCGGTTGGCGGCGGTACTAAAAAAAACTGGTATGTACCAACCAGCAAATCCTCATCAACACCATCCACACTGACTGACTGGACGAGAATGAAATCAGGATCTCTACGTGACAGGAAAACATTGGAAAACCCGTCGCGTCCGACATTTTCCAGAGCGCCAATCAAAACCGCCCGGTCCACCCAAGCAAATCATTACCCTCCTACCGCAAACCCATCCAATCATCTAATCCACTGCAATCGGAGATGATCAGGAACCTAGCATAAATAAATGCCCTATATCAATCGGCATCGAATTTTCACTAATCGCTCGGACCGAACTGGGGGACGGTGGGGTAAGATGTGTCCTTCGCCTGCATGACAACCTTCAAATTGATTATTTTACCCTACCATCACATTTTACACCGACTTCCGTTTCCCCTCAACCAATCTTCCCTATCCGACGATGAAAATGGTTGACCTTCTTCCGCCCTTCCATGCCTATTCGGGACGGAACCCGACCTAGATTCAGCTGCCGATTTCACCCTCCTGTCAATGGGTCTAGCCTATTGCTAGAACTCCAAATATGAATGGATGGCGGTTGTGGTGTGCAGCAGCGACAGCATCCTGGAGCGGTTCTACTCCCCAACCACGCACACTCACATACAGATGTACCTACTGCACACAACAACAGTGCTCCTGCTTGGTGGTATCCCGAGGACGCTAGCCAAGAGGGGAATATCCGGATTAGCTTTTGTGTGCAAGGACAGGAGCAGGGGGCTTCGTTGCTTTACGACGACTGAATTGGGCGGCATTCGAAGTAAGTGGAGCTTGAAACCGCATTGCTAAATGGATGGTGACGATGGGCTAGGGGACCCCGTACGGCTGGGATAGCCGAGCCAGCAGCGACGGAACACAATTGTGATCCGAATCCGAAAATGAATGTTCAGAATTATTGTTTTACGAGTGGATTGAATGCTTTCATCCCGGAGCGATGTTTGATGGATTAAAGCCAGTGAAATGGAAAACTACCCAAAGGGAAAATTGATTAAATTGGGTAAGGTTACGTTTCCTGCACATGGACTTATAATAATGGAAGAGTTCATGGAACTCCATGCTCAGAAATTAATTCTATGTAGTTGGGACGTCATGGTTACTAAAGGTTTCCACATTTCAGTGCCCCTTATACTGCTACGCCTTCATGGAAAATACTTCAAAATAGAATGGAATAAATTTTATAAGTTTTGCAGGATTTTTTTTTAAAGATTCCTCATTGAAATCCTCCAGGGACACCACCAGAAATTCTTTTAAAGGCTCATTCAGGATTCATCAAAATGATGTCGGAATGTTTATAGATAAAAGATTCTCGCAGGTTTTCCAGGAAAGGATTTCAACACAAGGATCTCTTTAGACCTGATCATGTATTTCTTTGTGGATTTCTCCAGGGATTCCTACACAGATTAGTTCTGGAATTCTTTTAAGAATTCATAAAATGTTCTTCAGGAGTTTCTTAAGAAATTCGTCTAAAGATTCGTGTTTTTAATGAATTCCACCTGGGATTTCTTCAGAGAATCTTTAGAGAATTTATTCAAAGATTGCTACAGAAGTTCGTGCATGTATTTCTTCAATCATTTGTGAAGAAAGTCCTCCAGGAGTTCTTCTTTCGGATTTCTCCAGAAATTCTTCCAGAAATTAATTACTAGATATTACTTGTTTTCGGGTGGCTTTTCAGTCTTGCAATGAATCAAGACAAGTACTACTTGTTTAATTCCGACGTTTCGGCCATTGGACTCGGTCGTCTTCAGGGCATCTGTTAATTTCAAGACATGACAACATGACAAGTTAAATTTACCGAAATTATTTTTTTAGAAAACAACTCACATAAGTCCCTAGTATGCTGTAAGAAGCTTTGCGTTGAATTGTCCTGTTTTTAAAGTTCTGTTTAAGGCAACAAACGAGGGGCGGTGCAAGTTAATGTAAGTTTTTTTTTTCTAAAGAGAATTTTGATAAATTTCAATGTATAATGTCTTGTCTTTAAAATAAACTAACAGATCCCCTTAAGAAGGCCGAGCCCAATGGCCTAATGTCTTGGTTGATTAATAGACTGAAAATGCACCCGAAAACAGTTGATTCTTCAGTCGATCCTTATTCCAAAACATTTAGTTTAGATATTCCTCTAGACAATTCTCAGAATAAATTTCACAAACATTCTTTCATGAATATCTGAAGAGGATTCTCTAGTTTATCAAGGTATTTGAAGATTCCTCCAAAATTTTATTTTTCTTTTCAGAAATTTCTTCCGCAGTTCTCTAAAGAATTTTCCCATGTTTGTTAATTTGTTTCTGCAGGTTTTTTCTTTTCGGAAAATTCTCCAGACAGTACTTAAGGGACTTTTGTAAACGAATCGCTTCATAACTTGTACAAATACTTGTACGAATACTTGCAGAAATTCTTTTACGTTTTCTTCCAGAAATATCTCTTCGAGTTCTTCTTAAAGTCTTCTTCAAAAAATCCTACAGAAATTCCTAAGATTTTTCATGAGGAAGAACTTCATCTGTACCTTTGTTTGCAATTTCTGCAAAAAAATAAGGGGTTAATTAGAAAATTCGTCCACGGATTTCTTCAAAACCATTTTTTTCGAAATTTTGTTCAAAAATGGTTTCTCTATAAACGAAAAACATTTTCCATCTGAAATAAAAAAAATCAAGAAATACTTTGATCCTTCCCCTGCATGTGCATGAAACCCGGTTTTGAAAACATTTTTCCGTTATCTAATAAAACATCAAAAACCAAAAAATGTGGAAATGCATCCAGTTTCGCCTCAGGGTGTATCTTTAAATGTATTCTCCCACACATTCATTCAGGAAAAATTCCACGAATGACTACAAGAATTGGCATAGATTTTTTTGTTCAGGAATCTCACCAGAAAATTAAAAGAATCTTCTAAGACTTCCAAAGGTGCGACCCAGAGTTTTTTTAAGAATTTTTCAAGACATATTTTGGATAGAGCCGCAAGAGTAGTTTTTTAGAAAATCCCTGAAGGAATTTCGTAAGAAAATACTGGAGGAACCCTTGAAAGAATTTCGGAAGGAATCTCTGTAGGATTTTAAATACCTTTTTAGTAAAATTTCTGAAAAAAACTCGATAGAAGAACTTTTGAAGAAATCTCTTGCTGAAACTGGTGAAGGATTGCCTAAATTTATCAGAAAGTAGCTTGTGATACTTTTGAAGGAATCTGTGAATGTATTTCTGAAGATTTTTTTAGTAGAATATTTGTAGAAGTCCAAGGAAGTTATCTTGAATTAATCTGTAGAGGAATCACCGAAGAAATTCTCCACAGATACCTTCAGAAATTGCTTAAAAATATTTTGTTCGGAAATCCCTCCTGAAAATTTTCTAGAATTTCTTCTGTTTTGGGCGAAACTGAAACTGAAGTTCCATTTGCTTAGAAAATTCTTGTAGAAATTTATCAAGGAACCACTGGAAGAACATTTGAAAGATTTTCAGAGGGGTTTCTCTGTAGGGTTTCTCTGTAGGGTTCCTTAGACACATTTAGAGGAATTTCTGAAAACCCCATGGAAGAACTTTTAAAGAAATTCCTTGTTGGACTTTCTGAAGTATCCCTGTAGTTCTATGAAAGTAGCTGGAGATACTTTCGACGGAATTCCTGAATAAAATCTGAAGAAATCTACAGTAGAATCCTTGTAGAAATCCAAAGAAGTAGTAATACAGCACAGTAATCTACAGAGGAATGATCGAATAAATCTCAGAAAATTCTTAAAAGGTCTTGTTTTGGAGAAATTCCTCAGAAAACCTTCGATGGAATTCCTAGAAAAGTGTATTGGGGTTTTTAATGAAAATTCTGGAAAAATCCTTTTTTAATATTATTGAAAGATTTTATTGAAGTGTTCCTGAAAGAATCTGTGGACGTATTTATGAAGGAATTCTTTATTTATTTATTTATTTATTTATTTATTTATTCTACGTCTTCAACTATAATTGTTGTACAGACTGATGTATTAAATCTAACTTAATTTGCTAATTAAACATTCAAATGGTGCATTTTACAACATTCGAACCAACACATAACAAGAAACTAATATTATAACACTGATTCACACACATATTCTCAAAAGATTACAAAACATTTTTACGGTTTCCAAACGTTGTATGCTCGGTGACGGAACTCACGGAACTTAATACCAGCTGGCCAGGTCGATGCACACAGAGCCATATTCTTCCATCTCCATTTCAATACTACCTTAAATGAAATGTAATCTAAAAACTACAATCCAAATGATTCGACACTAGTTTCGTGATCTTCAGGCAGTCTCCTCTAGGTGCACCCAGGCATCGATATACCAACGTTTCAGTATCGTTCTCACGGGTAGCATTGTCGATATTTGTCAACAGCAATGAGAAATTACGATCGTTTGGGACGGTTTGCAGATTCTCATTCTGTTCGGTGCGATCAGGTTCTGCAGCATCGTCGAATCCAGCGTTCGTTTTTCGTCGCGCCTCTGCAGACACATTGGGAGTAGAATGACGAAATGATACAGCAGTCGAAGGTGGATCGTTTGGAGCTAATTTGTGCAGAGTGTCTACAATCAGTGATATTTGTGATTTTATATCAACTATATCAGCGTGACTAAGGCTCAAGTCATCCGATGGAGAAGGATTCTGCAGTGAATTAGTCCATTCGTTGAAAGCCGGCATACATTCGCAGCACATCCACAATAGACCTTGTTTTAAAGATCGTAGTTCGTGCTTGCCAATACCAGCGCATGCGGCGTGGAACGATTTCTTGCATGGTCCAACACACACAGCATGTAGCCCGAATTCTGTGTATGTGCAAATGGCACACTTCTTGCATTACACTAAATCCTTACTAATTGTTGCGTTGGTTTCGGTCATCGTACAAGCTGCAGATCGCAAAGTTCGACGTTGTTTCACCGGGATACGTTACAGTGCGGATTGATCCAAGTACGGAAAACGATTTCAGTAATTATTTCGCCAAAATTACTTTTAAAAGCAGTATAAACTTTCGGAGCAAAGGAAAGCGGTTACACAACTCAAATACAAACACAAAACACATATTCTTGTAGGAATACCTGCAGAAATGCTTGTATGAGCTTCTGTGAAGATCCCTGGATGAATAAATTTCTCAAAGAATCCGTAGAGTAATTAAGAAAGTAAAGCTTGTGGAAAATGCTGGAGATATTTCTGAAAAATACGTCGAGAAATATCTGGAAAAAGTCCTGTAGGATTCTCTTCTTGAACTTCTGCAGGAATTTCTGAAAGAATTACTGCCTAAATCAGAATCTCTTGGGGACTCCTGCTGCATTTTCTGGATTGATCCATGAAGAAATACTTGAAACTTTTCTGCGGGAATTCCCAAAAGAGTAATTTCTGAATCTGTGGTGGATTTCTCGAAGTAATTACTGCACGAGTTTCGGAAATAAGCTCTAGAACATTTTATGAAGAAACTACTGGAAGAAGTAATGAAAGAGTTTCTGAAGGAATCCATGCTGGACATGCTGATGAAATCCCTGTAGAAATTTCTGAAAGATTTTCTAAACGAATCTCTTGACTATCTGAAGTAATATCTGGTGGAGTTTCAGAATGAATCCATGGAATCGATCTCAAAGAGTTCTAGGAATAATTTCTAGAGGAATTGTGAAGGGAATACTGAAGGAATGTCTGGAGAAAATTTCTTTTAAAATATCTAGAAGAATTTCTGAAGAAACTGCTGGAGGAGTTTCTGAAGGAAACCTTGGTAGATTTTTAGATCGAATTTCTGGTGTAATTTTTGAAAGAATCCATGGAGCAAAAGTAAAAAAAAATGTACAGAAGACTTCTCAATGTATCCTTGTCAAATTAATGGAGGATTCTCATGAAGAATGTTTGCAAAATACTCCAGAGGAGGGAGTTCTAGAAGAATTTCTGAGGGAAATTATGAAAGACTTTCTGAAGAAGTCTTTGGAAAGTTTCCCAACTTCTAGAGGGAATTCTGAAGGCAGTTATAGATGAATTTTTGAAGCAATACATGGAAGATGCAGGCATCCATCGATGAATTGCAGAAGTTGTCTATTTATGGGGCTTTAATTGAATCATTCGGTAAAATGTCTAGACGTATCTCTTAAAGAACTTCTAAAAAAACTGTTAAAAATCTAGAGAGGAAAAGCTAATGAAATATAACAAATAATTACCTGTCAGAAACTGGAGAAATTCTTGGAGTGAATTTTGGAATGAATCTTTGATAGATTTTTCAAAGAGCCCGTAAGAGAAACTGGGGAGGTAATCCATGATTAGATTTTGGAAGAAATTTCGGAACAAATTCCTGAAAGAATTCACAGATTTTTTGCACGAGAGTACAACAAAAATAAAACACATAGGATGCTTGCTTACATATGTGAGTGGAAAAATCCCAAAACGTAAGTTGGCATAAAAAATATGACATTTACATGAATCAGGCCAGAACAAGTCTCATTTAATTTATTTTTTATCACTGTGCTCGTTGATTTATCAAGAAAAGAAGATGTTTTTTCTCCCTTTCCAAAACGATGAAATCTAAACGAAGCAAACAAAAAACACAATCTAGGGAAGAACAACATTTTGAAAATGGCTTTAATAGTGTAAGAAAAACTCCCCTTTTCCTAGAGGAGCTTTTTACCACCTAGAGTAATTTCCAATATCATAAATGAGACTTCTCTCATACGTACATAAGCGCAAAAAGTTAGAAAATTCGCAAAGGTTTTTTTTTCTGGAATTTGTAAAAGCATAAACTATCTACCTCATTTTCTTTTTTTAAAAATAACAACTCGAAACAGTTTATCGGATAGACATGCTGTCTTTGAAGATACTTGGGGATATTTTAGAAAAAGAAGCAACACGGATTTATGATAGAAGTCATAAATTTTCAATTTTTCAAGAACCTTACCCATCGATTTTTTATTTCTCTTCTGAAGAAAGCTGACTTTAGCTTAAAAACTTGCCAAGTCACCCAGGGTAGTCAAATGTTTCTAACTTTTATTTTTTATATTTCGTCGACTTTCAGAAGAAGCAAAAGGAAACAAGTTTTGAGATTTTTTAGATTTTACGTACAAGTTTCAATGGAAAACTATACACAATTCGTTTTCTTCCATCCAACCATAATTAAGTTACAGCGACATCAAAAATTAAATATTCAAAAAAAGTATAGGATCTTGTAAAATGTTATTCGAGATTTTTTACTGTTTTTAAGTGTTCATCAAAAAAGGATCAAACATTTCTCAGAAATTTGAATTTTAATACCGTCTTCAATAACACTTAAGAAAATCTCATTTTTTTCTCATTTTTATTTTAATTTTTTTTTTAATTTGCTGTAGCAAATTTCAACCATTTTTTTCTTTTTGTTTTTTTTTAAATCGATGAAAAATACAAATTCGAGAAAAAATAATATAAGAAGCATTTGACCATCCCGGGCTACTTGGCATATTTTGAGGATGGAAGTCAGCTTCCTGGAGAAAAAAATCGAAGGGTAAATCCTCAAACATCATTTAAGGCATCATTTCAATCCAACAAACGGGTTATAATTTTTATAGAAGAATATTAGGTATTTTTCATTCGCCTTTTTCAAAAATTAGGTAGGTAAATAATATTTTAAAACAAACATGAAAAAAATCAGATACAATTTCATATATGAACAAAACTTCATTTGAATTAAAAAAGGGCGCATCCATGCGATTTGTACGTTGAGCTGGAAATGCTCAGAAGGATAAGAAGAACCTTCTATCTATCTTTCTTTGAATTTACACTACTTAAACAAAGGAATAATCTTGTACCGACTTTTCGAACCCTCTAAGCAGAATACCCTCTATGAATGAGTGTAATCAGTTTTGTACCTTTTAATTCCGCCCTATGTTGCTTATCCTTTGACAGATACGCGTATTTCGCGTAGTGGTAGTCGAAATACGCGTATCTGTCAAAGCATAAGCAACATAGGGCGGAATTAAAAGGTACAAAACTGATTACACTCATTCATAAAGGAATAATATCAAAAACAACTAATCTATATATATAAAAATGTAGTGGCATACGTGGGACCGCGCATAACTTGCGAACGGAGGGTCCGATTTGGGCCGTCTTAGTTTTGTTCTGTTAGTTTTCACCCAAGGAAGGTTTATGAGCCATAAATCATGGACAAATCGAGTGTTTTTGAAAATCCATTCTTCATACATTTTGAACGGGGACTTGGACTTGGCTAAAGACTTGAAACGTCAAAAAACGCAGTAGGCAAGACAAAGTTTGCCGGGGTCAGCTAGTATTAACCCTAAAAGGGATACCTGGGGTCCATTGGACCCCAGGTGCCTTTCAGAGCTCGTCTTTGATGGAAGACACTCAGCGAGGTGACGAATCTGAGGCCATGAAGGTATCCCTTTTAGGGTTAAATAAGGTAAAGCCTTCCACATCTCCCACTACTAATCACTCACAAAACCCGCACAAATCCACCGTTTGTTAGTGATTTCAATTTTGCAGTCTCCGCAATCGAAAATAAGCAGGAAGAAAACAAATCGGAATCGTTGGCCAGAGTTTTCCGTTGCGATGCGGTGCCAACGGTGCCCGTAGTCGTCGTCGTCTTTGTCGTCGCGCCGGAATCGTCAAGCACAGTCAGTCAGTCAGTCAGTCAGAAGCAGAAGGCGCACCACCGATGAGGACGACGACGATGCGATGCGATGACCTAGCAATCAATTCTCCTTCATTCGCTCGGGATCTCGAGGGGATTCCGTTTTATTGATTGTTTAATGATTGACTCGTGCCGCACACTCTGTTGATGAAGACATTTTGCCGGCAGTCCTTGATGGTGGTGGTAGTGGTGCTGGAGGTAGGCGGGCATTAGAGGAGAAATGCCAGAGGTTTGGGACTGATTTTGATTTGCGGGCATTTGGAATTCGGTGGCCCTCAGTTAGCAGTCGGTCGCCTTCTGATGAATGAAGCTCAAAATTGAAATTTGTGGTGATTGCGCCTGATCTCGAGGGAGTGGCGCCTTGTGAGGACTCCCGGCAAATTGAAAAGCCTTGGTAATGGAAGAAAAAATGTGGTATTTGAACGCGTTAGGAATTGATTTTTTTCATTTCCCTGTCATCATTCTCGTTGAAAAAGAAATCATTCGAAGAAGAAATGCTTCCCATTTCCAGATGCCATTTCACAAAACTTCCGCAATAAAAAACACCCTTATCGTTGCAGCGCAATCAAATTAACACCCTCCGAAACGAGGAGAGCTATTCAACAGATGATTGCCTGGTCCTAGAATGCTGCTTGTGCCTCACTCTCGACGCTGCTGTTGAAACTTTTAAGCGCCTATCTCGTGAAGTTGAATCCGGACAGGGAAAAAAAAGCTCCAAAACCAACGGAGCGCGTGCATTCCACGGTTGCAATAAATTTAACGCCACCCACTCATCGCCACCTTCAACTGCTTTATTTTTATTTGTCTAATCCATTACTTTTACTGTCGGGGATGCCCGTAAATATCAAGCAATTTTTGACTCATTCTTCGCACCCAGCGAGACATTCTCTTCTTCCATTCAGGCGTGACGTTTTACAACTTCATCGCTCACTACCAGCCAGCACCGCTCTCTGTAGCATTCCAAGAGTTTTTCGCTTTTCAAATGAAGGAAAATATGTGCTTTTCGTGAGTTGCAGTGCAGACACAAGCGCGCCATTCATTTCACATTTTCACACTTTCGCTGTCTTCATTGGATCCCAAAATTAATGTGTTGTTTTGGCTTTCTTCGGAGCTGGAAAGGCTGCAATGTTTGCAGGAAAAACAATGTCAGATTAAACTGAGTAAACTCGATGAAAGTTTACTGGCCAAATTTCTTGTTGCATGTGTAAATCTACAATAACTAGTTTAACAAAATCATAGTAGATGCTTTACACGAAATAAACATTCTTCTCAGCATCCACACTTAACACTAGAATCACGCACTCGTCCGAACTCGTAGAAACACGTGGTATTTAACTGCCATCACTATCCAACCGTTCACATGATGGAGTCTCGGGCCAAGTCAAACAATGTGATTGAGTAAATTTAATTAAACCACCCGCTTGATCCCGGAGAGAACTTTCCAACAATTGGGAAAGCTTAACCCGCACTCGCTTAAATTGAACTTGTTCAATTTTTCGGTTTGATTTCATTCACATTCGCAGCCCACCTAACGTGGCTGCTACCTATGTATACCACCCACCTACCTGCCAGTATGGATCTGATCTGAGTGGCCCTCAGCGGAACGATAAAGCAACTCGTCATTGAACCGCAACACGAGGAGAACGGAAAAGTAAAAATGAAAAAAAAATCGCAGAACTAGGTACCTAAGCACTCACTCGTAGAGCCAAAAGATGAAGTGCCGAAATCCCACCTCGGGGAGCTCCTTGCCAGTTCCAGCGGAAACGGTAAATGAATTTTTATTCCAGCTACTAGGTAGGTACGTTCGCCAACAACGAGATCCAGTAGGTATCGGTAAGCAGACGGTGACGACGGCGGACGACGACGACGAAGTGCTACGATACATGGATCTTTTGATGGACTCAATCAACTCTCATTTAGCGGGTTGGCAAGTTTTTTGTTTCTACCCTCTCGAGGGATACTTTTGTGTTCATGTATCCTGCGCAATGGTATAGGGATTTAAATAATTGAGCAGACTTTCAATTGAGAAACTGTTCATTTTACTCAGTCGGTTTCATAGTTGATGTACACTGTATACTATACGGTGTCGACGAGAAAGCATTTTTAGAAATCAAATATTAGGGTAACCATATAATTTGGATCCCCATATATTTTGGACCCCCTGGGTCGTATTATCATAATTTTTGCAGCTTTAATGAAGAGATGTCGTTTTGTTTTAGAATCGGTCGTTTAATGAGATTGTTCTGCAAGAGCAGCAATCATTTCCTCACTGGAAATATCTTTATTTGCCTTGAAATTATTTTTTGTTAATCTCGTCATCCGTGCAAGTGTAGCGGCATGTTTACGAAAAGAGAAAGTGATGCTGGGGAAACTTGCAGATGTAAACAAAAACTTTTATCATTCCAGCGCGATAAATTCACAAAGTTCGTCTAATCATCCTTTGTCAATCAAGTAATCCATATCCAAGTGGCAGATTCTTCGAAAACTGTTTCAAGTGGCTTTAAACACCGGGTGTCCAAAATATATACTTAAGAGGGTCCAAAATAAATTGGGGTGCCCAATATAGTGAAAACTGATGCTTCAAAAATCAGTTATTTTCATCAAATTTTCAGCCAAAAATGACCTTGTGGGTGTTTTTAACGGACAGTGGATGCTTTTAAGGTCATACCAACATCATCATTATGTGTAACACCCTCTGAATCTGTTGGATTTTAGCTTAAATTCAAACTAATGTCCTTAAGGGGTCCAAAATTCGACCGTTACCCTATCCCGATTTTGATAAAACTTACTACTTTCAGTCCTGGGCACCCACGGTGGAGCAGAGGGCCGAATTGAAAGATATCCATCCTGGGCGATTGCCAGCCATCGCCTTGACCTGTGACCAGGTTAAACTTCTGTCGACTTTCTTGATTTCGTTGTTGACGCTGTGCCGCCATGAGCCGCTGGGTCTCCCTCTGCTACGTCGTCCTGCTGGGTTCCAATCTAACGCTAGCTTGCAGATTTCGTTTACGCCCCTGTGTAGAGTTTGGCCGACCCAACTCCACTTTCACTTCCGAATTTTTGTCGCTATCAACTTTTGACGACATCGACGATGGAGTTCCACGTTGGAAATCCAATTGTGAGGCCACCATGCACGAATTATATACCGCAGGCATCTATTGATGAAGACCTGCAGCCGTTGAGTGTCCTCCGCTGATACACATCATGTTTCACTGTCATATAGCAGCACAGATTTCACGTTCGAGTTAAAAAATTTAGTGCGTGTTTTTTCATACATTTCTTAAACTCGCAAAAGCAGCCCTCACCTTCTTGATCCGTGCACCTATGTCGATCTTGGTGCCACCATCGGCTGCCATTTGGCTACCAAGACATTGGGAGCTTTCAACATTCTCCACTGATGGCCCAGCTACAGCTACCGTAAAGCTGGAAGGTTTGACCGTGATTACATCCAACGATTTGGTCTTGTTGACGATAATGGTAAGACCTGCCGCTGAAGACCGATTAGTAAGATCAGCGAGCCTGGTCTGCATATCAGAGCACCGTTGAGCTAGGAGAGCAACGTCATCAGCCAACTCGAAGTCATTTAGGTGTTCCATGGTAATGGGAAGCCACGGCAACCCACAATTTGGTTCATGTTCAATCGCACCTACCAGGATCTTGTGACCAACCACTTTGTTTGGCCACTCTGATCATAGAGCTCAAACCCTTTCTCAGCATTAAAATTAAATAAATATGAGGAAATGTTAAAAGAAGAACTCTTAGAAAGCTAGTAGGGACAATCACAAACAATAATTAAAAACCAAATACCAATAAAATCTTAAAAATATACAATAAATTAAATAAAACTATCATGCAATTAAATTAAGTTCATGCGAATTACCAGCTAGGAGGCAAAAGGCGGCAAACGGATAATTTAAATTATACACCTAGGAATTGTAGACAACCTACCCACACACAACACCCACAATAACACCCGCAGTTTTGGTAGCAATTTTGGGTTGACTGGTAGTTTCGATAGCAGCCCTGGCGATCGCTTATCGGGTAACCTGCTGGACCACGGTCAACGAGAAAAAAACCTTTTCACCGGTTCCTGGGAGGCGAACGAGCCATCGCTCGTTCACTTGAGTTTTAGCCAGAAAAGCGACCACAACTCGAAAAACCAAAGTTTGATAAAAAGTGTATTGCCAGTTAGTGCGCTATAGCCTACAATTTAGGCCACATTGGTGTAGTGGTAAACCACCAATTTTTCCACTGTCGGTGAATTTTTCCCGCTCGACGGCAAAGCAACGCCTCTACTGCGAGTATATTTCGAAGATCAATCGGTACCACCGGTCAGTTTACTCCCAGGATTACGTGGAAAGAGCACTCCAAGTCGTGAGGGCTTGGCAAGATACCCGCCGTCGAAGTCGGAGGTCAGGCCACCGGCGGCTGAATCACCGAAAATACCAAGCCGCTGAAAGGACGACCAGATCGCTTGGACGCGATCCAACGAAACGGACACCCCCCCTTTTACGGGAACCGGAGGACAGTAGGACCGACAGAAGCGATCCGGCATAGAGGACCGTGCAGCAGCCGGCATCGTGAGGACCGAAAGGAGCGAGCCGGCTATACGGACCCCAGTGACCCAGCGGGCCACGTGTAGATCGCGTGGCTACGATCCGCTACCCCAGGACTCCACCAGCCAGCTTCCAGCGACGGGCCCAACAATGACACCCACACAAATCCGTGAGTAGAGTTTGTAACGGTTGCCACGTCACGAGGCCAAAACGACATATAAACTGTATCCACTTTAGCGCCAAGCAAGTAAGTGAATCCTACCTGCATGTGGATCAGCAAGTTTTCCCGGCTGGACTCCTCAAGGCGAGTCCTTTATGTAAATCAATTCCGAACCAATCGCGATGCAACTTCACGTTAACCTAGGCCACAACCAAGAACGTAGACTAGGGGGCGATAAAGAAAACCAACTAACGAAACCCGAACCGATCAAACTCTTCCTTTTCTCTCGGGTTATGTGCTTCAATATTAACTAAAACCCTGAGTTCTCTAAGTACATTTGGTTATATTCAGGCGTTTAAACTTATCAAGTCCTAACTTAAAACTTAGTTGCTTGTCTAGACTGCGCGCAGTGTTATTTAATCCTAATTGCGAACGTGTATGTATTAAAAAAAAACTAGATTGATCTGACCTGTATCTCGCTGGGCGATGGAGGTTGGTGGACGAAGAGGGGGTCACACCGGACAACGGTACCCTACGGTAGGCTGAACCGACCGATGCTCTCACAGTCGATCGTCTCTCTGGGCGGCGGGATACCACGCGGCTCACAGTCGCCGGAGGGTGCACGCACTGGCTGGCAGTTTACCGTCTCAGCACCGGTTTCCTCCCTGAGCCGGTGGTGGCGTACACGAGTATGGGCGGTGGGCGTAATTTCGCTTGATCGGATCCCACTGTGTCGGATGTCTGGGATTAGCTGTCGACGTACGCGGTCTTCTCGCCCCGTAATACCCTTCGAGGCGGCACGGGATCGATTCGGAAATAGACTACCGAATGTCCCTTAGAAGGTCTGAAACCTTCGGTTGGCCCTGGGTGCGCAGAGGGCTGAACACGGGCTCGACGACGAGGGCAGGCCTACAAGCCGCCGGGCTTCAGGTTCGTCCCTAGAGATAGCCCAGCGTGGTACTATCCCCTACACCCCGACGTAGCACCTTCGCTTGAAGGATGATTGCGTCCTTCAAATAGAAAATACATAACGTTCGCATTACAATCTGTATATTAGTCACTAGTCACACACGATTTCTTTTTTCTAACAAATTGAAGCACAATTCAATTTACCTTCGCCTCGAGGGTACGCTGCTCGTGCGGTACTCTGGTACGGCACGGAATTTGAGTTTTCGCAACTGTTCACAATAGTGGAATAGAATTGAGCATTTTAGAACAATTGATAGGAATTTAACTAAAAACACATTACTCACAATTTTGATTTAAAACTCGCACTAGGGCCTTTTATCAAAAACTTGGTGTTTAACTGGTGGTTTAGAGTATAACTGAAACTACAATATATATTTTAGGGTATAACTCTTCACTTCTAGTCACCTATGCACCACTCACTTGGACTACGATCCACTAAGCTGTAGCTATCTGTAGCTTGGATACCGATTGAATGAGGAAGTTTGGATCGGTTAACGCTGCTTGTCATGTAATCTATACGACGCGACGCCCCTATTATTTCTTTTGTTTTAACTCATTAGCTCATCAGTTTGTATAAGAACTGATGAAGCTTCTAGTCATGGTTCAAAGTGATGAGCAGATCAAAACAAAGTTACCCGAAAGGGTTTAAAAGTTGTGGTTTCATCACCCACCTCCAGGGGCGCATGAGTAATATAAAAGTGCGAAATAACCCTTGCGTATCCCATGCTTCGAATTCTTTTTTTATTTTATTTTTGGCGTTTGAGGATATTGTTAATATGAAGGTTTGAAGTAGTTCTTGTAACAATGTTACATGACCCCCTACTTCAACTAAAAAAAAATAGATTTACTTTGAAAATATATTTTTTTTCTTTGGACTGAGTTTTGGCCGAGCAAAACAAAAGAAAGAATGAAAAATAATCTTACCGTATTATTTCCCTTCAACTTCTAGACTGATTGTTTTGGACTCCAAAACCTACTCGAAGTTTAATCCGGAATCAACTGAATATCTTCATCTTAAACTACGAAACTTAAACTTTTCATTTTTTTCTTACACGTACGTTTTGCACTTAACTATCATTATTTCAATATTCTAATATGTACAGAATAACCTTTCAATTTTTCGCGGAACCATATTCACATGTTTTGCGGATCACAGATATTCACTTTTTTTTTCCTATTCTTCTTCTGAATAATTGATCCCAAAGGATTTACGCAGATAACTATCCACGACCGAAACGAACTATACACGTTATGGAAGTGTAAACTTCCTCGTCAAGTTAATACTCGACTATTCGACGCGGCGAAACGTACCGAACTGAACTTGGTGTTCGCATATTCAGGTCACGACCCGAAAAATATCTCCTAAATTACTACCTGCTTATATGCCATCCATAAACTCCTTCCCCTGTCTCTTAAATTTACTTCGCTATACTGTGATCCGGTATCACATTCAACGACGGTACCCTCATCAACTGACAGCATTCTCTCTGAACCTATTCTCAACCTTTCTCACGACTCTCTTTTCCATAAAACAGCTGTCAGTCAGTCATTCTACCCGTCGCGAAGAAAATGGTTGCGGTTCGACGCGAACTGATCGGAAATTTGAAAATTAATAGTAAATAGTGAATTATTTTAAAAGTAATAATTATAAAGGTTATATACCGCCAATAATCTATGGAGTAGTCTTCGAAATGATCGCGATTTCATACTAGTATCATTATAGTGTTGAGCTGATTCGGTCCTTCTGAAAAAACTTCTTGCGCCTGGCGGCCATGGGGTATGGTTCAAATTATGTTGTGATGCGCTACGCACCAACTGTTGGAGTGGAGGTTAATGACCTCAGGGAAAAGAAATAGCAAATTTTGTGCCGGTTTTGTACCGTGAAAATTGGTGTTTATTGTAGAATTTAATAAATTTAAATTGGAATGCAAAGTGCTTATGTAGTGAAATAACCGAAAACGAATTTGGGTTCTTAATAGTGGGCTTACAATGTTAATTAAACATTGCGTTACAGCACTGATTATGGAATGGAGCCAGTTTGGAATTATGCTGAAACGTATTATGTGTGAGGAAAATGGTGGTCATATAAACCAACAAAATTTGTTATCTAGAGCAAAGTGAATCATGAACGTTGTGTGTTGAAAAGTTACTTAAATGGATATTTACAATATTCTACGATAGTTACTGGAAACTTATCGCGCCTTTGGCTACCAGAACAAATTCTGCCTGTATTTTCTTTCTCTACGAGTGCTAGTTTGTGTACATAGCTTGAAATACGATCGTCTAAAGAAAAAACGATCTCTTTTCATCTAGTTTTTGGTCAACAACGGAGGAAACAGCGAACTAACATCTCGACGTTGGACAAGGTAAGCCTCTATGAGTATTTTAATTAGGAAATTGTTTATGTGTCTCTTCTACCAGGATCACCGTCATAGCTCGAACATCTGGATTTTATTTGCGTTGTAAATCCGCTGATCTATAGACTCCTAACTTATTCCCAGCTAAGTCTTCGAGTTCATAACAGTGTGTTCCACATTTTGCAATGATTTTTGCCGGAGAATATGTTTCGGCAAGTTTTGCATTAAAGTTTTTGACCTTGCTTGATAAAAAGAAATTTTTCTTCAAAACGACATCTCTGACTTCAAAATTTGATATTGGAGCTCGCGACCGTAAATTGTAGTATTTACTGTACTTGTCATATGCTTTTTTTAAATTCAGTCGGACTTGCTCGTTTATTTCTTGCATTTCGTTGTTCAGAGCTGAGGGGTCATCGCTCACCTCGCCTGTGGTTTCCCTAATCCTCATATACTCCTCACCTGAATTTATGTAATTTCTCCCGAAATTTACAAAGAATGGGGTAAAGTCAGTGGACTCATGCACTGCGGTTCTTATGGCCATGGCAACTTGCTGTAAGTTGTCATCCCACGATTTTTAGTTGCCACCCTTCAAATGAGATCTAATAGCGGCCACTACTACCCAATTAACACGCTCGGTAGGATTGTTGGCCGGGTGATAATTCGCATTTTTCCAATGCCGCACATGGTATTTCTTCATTAGAGTTTCAAATAACAAAGATTTAAACTGAGGTCCGTTGTCGGATATCAAAATCTCAGGTACCCCAAACAATAAGAAGACCATTGATTCCAGAAACTTGATAAGTGCTTCTGTCTTAGCTTCTCGCATGGGGTGGATTAGCACAAATTTAGAGAAATGGTCTGTTACCACCAGAAGTGAAGTATTTCCCGATTTAGATCGTGGAAATGGTCCCATGAAATCGACTGATATAACCTGCCATGGCATGGAAGCAAGTTTGGGTTTACCCATGGGAGGAGTCTTCGGCTGATTTGGGTGTTTGGACATTTTACAGGTTTCACATCCTTGACAGTAGCGCTTCACGTCCACGCTCATACCTGTCCAGTAATATTTTTCCTGTATTCGGCGAAGAGTTTTGTAATACCCGAGATGGGCAATGCCATGCTCGGCCTCGAGTATCTTTATTCGTTCGGCTTTTGACGGAATGAGCTTCCATTCAAATCTACCGTCTTCCGATCGGCCAGAAAGGACATATTTGTAAACCCTTTCGTTGATGATTTTGAAATCTTTATACCGCTCAGTATTCTGGGAAATGTTCTTTTTTAACTGTTCCAAATCTAGATCAACGTTTAAATCGTGCTGCTGAAGTTTAAGAGCCCAGCGTGCCAACCTTGCTGAGTTTCCTTCAACACTAACCTTGTTCAACCATTTAAGCGATTGCGCGTCCGTCACTACTCGGAACTGGGTCCCTTCAATGAAATGTCGGAACTTTTCTATGGCCAGAATTACGGCTAAACATTCACGCTCAGTGGCCGAGTATTTTTTTTGGGTTGCTGAAAACTTGCGTGAAAAGAAAGCAATCGGCCTACGAATCCCTTCAAAGTATTGCACCAAGACAGCTCCGGCTGCCACAGCCGACGCATCCGACTCAATCACAAATTGTTGACTAAAGTCGGGGTTGGCCAAAACGGAAGGAGAAGTGAGTATTCCTTTAACCACACTTAAGGCGTGCTCCGCCTCTTCGGTCCAGATTAGTTTTGTTTTGTTCTTTTTTAACAAATCGGTGACTGGGGCCAAGAGTGTAGAGTAATTGGGTATGAATTGTTTATAAAACCCCACCATTCCCATCAGCCTCCGGACATCCTTCAAAGTTACAGGTGAGGGATAGTTCAAAATAGGCTGGAGCTTCTCACTATCAACCGACAATCCTTCCTCCGACAGTATGTAGCCTAGATAGGAGATCTTTTTTTGGCAGAACCGGGACTTCTCGACGCTTATCGACAGAGTTGCTGCTCGTAGCCGTTCTGCTATTGTTCGTAAAAGACGAAAGTGTTCTTGGATGGTCTTAGAAGTGACCACAATGTCGTCCAAGTACACGAAAACCTGAGGTTCAAGGTCGTACCCTAGTACCAGTCAATCCAAAAGGCATGACCTTAAACCGGTATAAGGATTTACCTGCTCGGAAAGACGTTAAATCCCGACTCTCTGGTGCCAACGGAATCTGCCAGTAGGCTTTCGAGAGGTCAATAATCGAAAAGTATCGCGCCTTTTCAATTCGACCGAGAATCACCTGCATGTCCGGGAATGGATATGCCTCCTTTTTCGTGACTTCATTGATTCGACGGCAATCCAGACACAATCTCCATTCACCCGAGGACTTTTTTACTGGCAAAAGAGGATTACACCAATCCGAGGTCGATTCCTCGATTACGTCGAGTTCCTTCATTCGTTGGATCTCCTTTTCCATTTCCCGTTCAATTGCTGGGGACCACCGATACCTCCGGGGTCTCTTGGGCTTCTCTCCTTCCAGAATGTCTATCCTATGTTGCAGAACGGTTGTTCTGCCCAACTTTCCGTTCCCTTTGAGGGTTTCGATGATTTCCATGAGCTGAGTTCACTCTTCCGGTTGCAAGTCGTGTTCGGTATGGATCTCCGAGGATTCAATTGATTTGGGTTCTTCTACTGATGGCAAATCTAAACTGGCGTCCTCGAACTCCCGGGGTTTCACGACTTCCGAAGTTTTTTCGAGTATCAAGTTTATTTCAACACCCTCGCCAAAATACTGATCTATACAGTGTAAACCCATTGGACTACTGGTGACGCAATTTGTTTCCAGTCGTGTAAGAATCCCGTTTTCTTCACAAGCGGGTGTAATTTTAAACGTTCTCCAGAAATCGTTTCCAAGGATCAATTTCTTGGCTAGATTTGGAACATGTAATGTGGGGATTACCTTGGTTACCCCCTTGAAAGTATACGGAATAAAAATGAGGGTGACACATTCGTGTGGAGTCCCATCAGCAGTTCTGATTTGAATGTTGATGGGCTCTTTCAGGAAATTATGTTTAGTCAGTAAACTTGTATCGCTAACGATACTGGCGGCAGCTCCCGAGTCTAAAAGTCCTTTAATCTCGGTACCAAATATCGATACCGTAAGATAGGGACATTTATTCTCTTTTGTTTGAATGGTCATAATTTGCGGATACTTTTGGTAAATTCGCGGAAGGGGAGTCGAGTCCGAATGATTGGAAGGGTTACTCCCTAATTCCCTTCCGTATAATCGTTTTATGCTCCTGATTGGGGACCTCGGTGATTACTCGGGCAGTTCATCGCAACTACCTCAGGCTGACCGCAAATGTGACAGAACAACCTTTTATTTTTCGAACAATCTCTCCAATAATGTCCGAATTGTCTACAATTCCAACACAATATAGGGGTTTCAGTGTTGACAGCTGTTTCTCTAGGCGTTTCCTTCTCTATGATTCCTTTTTGTTCACGCAGTTTGCCTCGGGTTATCGCATTAACTTCTGGGTCCTCTTGGACAGATTCGTTGTCCCAGCTTCCCTCATCCATGCAATGTACGGGATATTGCCGAGGTCGTTGAGCGTACGATCGGTAGACCGACTTATCCAATTCGTAACAGAGGTTACATAACGTCTCCATATCGATACTTTCGATGTCGATGAAGGCTAGGTGAGGTCGATACCAATCGCGCATATTATCAACCAAAATACCTATCTTCGTTCTCGGGGACATGGGTTTTGACAATTGCTGACACAGACGCTCAATCTCTCCCATAAACGTAACGAACGTTTCGTTGGCCATCTGCTTCCGCTCGCGGATCTCGCGTTCGATGACTTTATCCTTATTTGGAACTTCGAATCGTAAACGCAAATAATATTTTAACGTCTGCCAAGTGGTAAATTTATGGCTAAACGTATAATACCATATCTCCGCTGGAGATTCGGGGCGAAACAAGAAGTTTGCCTTACTCAAAAGTTCGGTTTCCGAAACCTGATTGTTTCGTGCTAAAACGTCTACTCTCTTCAAAAATTCTTCAACCGACATTCCCTTCGGTTCTCCACTAAACCTTATTGGCCATTTATTAATAGGCACTTTGTTTGGATTGTCTCTTTCGTAATTCGGATGCTCCATCGAACGCACGGGAAATTGTACATCATTCCGAAGGTCATCAGCTGCAGATGGAGGACGACGTTCTGCTCGGTTAGTTATCTGAATTGGCGTTGAAGTTCGGTTTTCAACCCGATGCTGTCCAAGTCCAGAAGGCTGTGTTAGCTGTTGAGGTTCCCCTCCTGGATAGTGGTACCTATATCCGGCATTCGCGTAGTTCGTCGTAGCATACGTTCCTTGATTGATGTTTCTCTCTCTCGCTGTAGTTTCGACAAGTGGCGGGTCGGCTATCCTCTGCGTTTCCCGTGTTCCTTGAGCAATACGGCCCAGCATACTCTTCAATAACGGCCCTAGCACATCTTGCACGATTTGACTCACTTCGGCCCTAAGACCTGTGGTATCCCCAAGATTTGGTGTAGCCGGACTCTGCCGACCGACTGGGGATTGTTCTTGGGGTGGACACTGTGACGGTGGCGGAGGTGGTGTTGGTCGCGAGGCTGGTGTTGGTGGACGAGCTGATGGTGGTGGAACTAAGGGTGGAGGTAAATTCGCAGGTGGAGGCGGTAAAGTAGTCATGAGCGCTGGGAGTAAGGTCGAAGTCGGTGGTAATGTGTGGGTACCTTGGAAAAGGTGATTAAACAACTCACTTGACCGAATCGAATGATTCACGGTAGGGTTACTGGTCAAGTTGGACTTTAGAAGAGAATCTGACATGAACCCGACTCTAGGGCGTCTCATTCCACTATTAGGGTCCCTGGAACCTCCTGCCATGTTCTCTCTCAAAATGGTCAACGAAGCCGCTCCCTCTTCCTCAGACCTCGGGGGTGGAAATTCCAGCGCTGGGTTCCTTGGAATTGCTCCGGTGTTTCGAGGTTGTATTACTCGATCATTGGAAGCAGTAGTCGTAAGGGAAGTTGTATCGTCAGGATTACCAAACGTCTCAAAAAGGAATTCAATTTCATCAAGCAATTCTTGCTTTAATGCCGTTTGCCGGTCGTTAAAAGCATTCAGACGACTCACTCTCAAGCGTATGTGACGCAACCGTGAAATCAACATTTGCTTCCCCCCTTGAATCTCAAACTCTTGTCTGATCATCACAAGTTTAACTTGTATGACCGAGAGCTCGTCCTCGATCGTCTTGTTTGTCTTTATAACGTTCGAGCTACGCAGTTCTTCCAATTGTAATTTCCTCAACTCTCCTCTTTGTTCTTCAAGTGGAGCATGAGTCATGTTAATGTTTCGTATTTCCTGTTCGTATTGCACTTCATCCGGTAGCAAATCGTTCGGATTGATATACGATCCGAGCCCAACTTGGTTAAGAGAGTAAGCCATTGTTAAGGATTTCCAAATAACTCCGTTCAAAATTTCATGTATTCCAGTTATTCAACAAGGAAAGCTAATAATAACCCAATTTCAAAAAATGATAATAATAATAAAAAAAAATTGATTTAGAAATGCAGAATTCAGCTCAACAACTTTGAAACACCTTATAAACTAATAATATTATGAATTTGTTTAAGGTAAATGCTACTAATCGAGGCGACCGAACAATCTACGCTTACGAAAAACCGATCCTTAAAATTTCGCGTAAGTATGATTCCTAACAATATGGTTCTTTGAAAAATTGAAATTTAACCGAAAGAAAATTTTGGTTCAAATAACTAATTTACTCAAACTCAAACATCGAATTCAAACTCAAATATTCAATATTTTATTCCTAAATTAATTCTCACGCCCTAATTTTCTTAGGCCCCACGTTGGGCGCCAAATGTAACGGTTGCCACGTCACGAGGCCAAAACGACATATAAACTGTATCCACTTTAGCGCCAAGCAAGTAAGTGAATCCTACCTGCATGTGGATCAGCAAGTTTTCCCGGCTGGACTCCTCAAGGCGAGTCCTTTATGTAAATCAATGCCGAACCAATCGCGATGCAACTTCACGTTAACCTAGGCCACAACCAAGAACGTAGACTAGGGGGCGATAAAGAAAACCAACTAACGAAACCCGAACCGATCAAACTCTTCCTTTTCTCTCGGGTTATGTGCTTCAATATTAACTAAAACCCTGAGTTCTCTAAGTACATTTGGTTATATTCAGGCGTTTAAACTTATCAAGTCCTAACTTAAAACTTAGTTGCTTGTCTAGACTGCGCGCAGTGTTATTTAATCCTAATTGCGAACGTGTATGTATTAAAAAAAAAACTAGATTGATCTGACCTGTATCTCGCTGGGCGATGGAGGTTGGTGGACGAAGAGGGGGTCACACCGGACAACGGTACCCTACGGTAGGCTGAACCGACCGATGCTCTCACAGTCGATCGTCTCTCTGGGCGGCGGGATACCACGCGGCTCACAGTCGCCGGAGGGTGCACGCACTGGCTGGCAGTTTACCGTCTCAGCACCGGTTTCCTCCCTGAGCCGGTGGTGGCGTACACGAGTATGGGCGGTGGGCGTAATTTCGCTTGATCGGATCCCACTGTGTCGGATGTCTGGGATTACGTGGGATTAGCGTGGTACTATCCCCTACACCCCGACGTAGCACCTTCGCTTGAAGGATGATTGCGTCCTTTAAATAGAAAATACATAACGTTCGCATTACAATCTGTATATTAGTCACTAGTCACACACGATTTCTTTTTTCTAACAAATTGAAGCACAATTCAATTTACCTTCGCCTCGAGGGTACGCTGCTCGTGCGGTACTCTGGTACGGCACGGAATTTGAGTTTTCGCAACTGTTCACAATAGTGGAATAGAATTGAGCATTTTAGAACAATTGATAGGAATTTAACTAAAAACACATTACTCACAATTTTGATTTAAAACTCGCACTAGGGCCTTTTATCAAAAACTTGGTGTTTAACTGGTGGTTTAGAGTATAACTGAAACTACAATATATATTTTAGGGTATAACTCTTCACTTCTAGTCACCTATGCACCACTCACTTGGACTACGATCCACTAAGCTGTAGCTATCTGTAGCTTGGATACCGATTGAATGAGGAAGTTTGGATCGGTTAACGCTGCTTGTCATGTAAGCTATACGACGCGACGCTCCTATTATTTCTTTTGTTTTAACTCATTAGCTCATCAGTTCGTATTAGAACTGATGAAGCTTCTAGTCATGGTTCAAAGTGATGAGCAGATCAAAACAAAGTTACCCGAAAGGGTTTAAAAGTTGTGGTTTCATCACCCACCACCAGGGGCGCATGAGTAATATAAAAGTGCGAAATAACCCTTGCGTATCCCATGCTTCGAATTCTTTTTGCCTTTCTCGTACACCAAGGTGTACCGAAAGGCTATATGTTCACTCCAAAAACGAAAATTTGATAGAGCCTCCGGAAGGGTCAAGTGTTATATACCAATCGACTCAGCTCGACGAGTTGAGATGATGTCTGTGTGTGTGTATGTGTGTGTGTGTGTATGTATGTGTGTGCGTATGTGTGTGTGTGTGTGTACAAAAAAGGTCACCTAACTTTTAGATAGTAAACATCAACCGATTTTAACGACCGACGGTTCATTCGACGCGGAATCTGGTCCCATTGTTTCCTATTGAAAATGGTTCGAATCGGTCCAGCCGTTCCGGAGTTATTACCATTTAGGTGTTCCGGATCGGTACCCCAGGAAGGGGCCAGATATGAAATTGCAACAAACCCATGCATGCGACCCATCAAACCACGGCATTTTCGATTATCTGATGAACGGGAAGTGGGAAAATAGTCTCAGAGTATATCTGAACCGGTAGTGTTCCGGAACCGGTTCCGGGTGTCCTGCCGGAAGTGGTCAAATATAAAAGTGAGCATAACCCATGCATGTGACACATCAAAGAGCGGCTTTTTCGATAACCAGTTGAATGGTAAGCAGGAAAATAGTTTCAGACCATTTTGTACCGGTAGTGTTCCGGAACCGGTTCCAGGTGTCCTGCCGGAAGTGGCCAAATATAAAAGTGAGCATTACCCATGCATGTGACACATCAAAGAGCGGCTTCTTCGATAACCAGTTGAATGGTTAGCAGGAAAGTAGTTTCAGACCATGTTTGTACCGGTAGTGTTCCGGAACCGGTTCCGGGTGTCCCGCCGGAAATGGCCAATTAAAAAAGTGAACCAAACCCATGCATGCGACGCATCAAAGAGCGGCTTTTTCGATAACCAGATGAACGGTAAGCAGTAAAAACCTTATCTGAACCGGTTGTGTTCCGAAACCGGTTCCAGGTGTCCCGCCGGAAGTGGCCAATTTAAAAAGTGAACCGAACCCATGCATGCGATACATCAAAGAGCAGCTTTTTCGATAACCAGATGAATGGTTAGCAGGAAAAAGTTTCATACCTTATTTGAACCGGTTGTGTTCCGGAACCGGTTCCAGGTATCCCTTCGGAAGTGACCAATTAAAAAACTGAACCAAACCTATGCATGTGACATACCACATAGCAGCTTTATCGATAACCAGATGAACGGTAAGCAGGAAAATAGTTTCAGACCATATCTGAACCGCTTATATATTAAACTGACGAAGTTGAAGGGGTTAATCCAACTGAATGCGTCTGACGATGACCGAAGAATAGTAAGTCCAAACGCGTAACGCTTAACAAGCTGTTTCCGATATTTGTCACCGATAATTACCAATCAATCCACAAATAACATACCTGAACCGGTTGTGTTCCGGAACCGATTCCAGGTGTCCCGCCGGAAGTGCCCAGTTAAAATAGTGAACCAAACCCATGCATATGCAACATCAAATCATCAAAGATGTTGGATTACCAGATAAACGGGCAGCAAGAAAATAGTCTCTGACCACACCTAAGATTACCAGCAGTGTTGCAGAATCAGAAATGGATGCATCGCTGAAATTACGAAGGTGAACAAAATCAATGCAAGCGATAAATATGCGCAAAAGAACAAAATCTTAATAAAAATTAAAGCGATCTTGTCAAATCACACTATTTCATATTCCTGAGACGTCATTATACAGTAGGAAGAATCAACGTTGTATGAGGAAATTTCAATTTTATAGCATCAATCCCCTTTTGCGGTTGAAATGACTACACACAATTTTCATGCAACTGATTGAGCCCTCGCGCTCTGTCACACGGTTGGAATTTGAATGTTTTTTTATGAGAAATTTTACTAGCTCGCCCTTTTTTGTCAAATTTTACATAAATCTCATAACCTCTCTTTCTCTTCTTGGCGTAACGTCCTCACTGGGACAAAGCCTGCTTCTCAGCTTAGTGTTCTATGAACACTTCCACAGTTATTAACTGAGAGCTTCCTCTGCCAATGACCATTTTGCATGTGTATATCCTGTGGCAGGCACGAAGATACTCTTATGCCCAAGGAAGTCAAGGAAATTTCCTTTACGAAAAGATCCTGGACCGACCGGGAATCGAACCCGTCACCCTCAGCATGGTCATGCTGAATACCCGTGCGTTTACCGCCTCGGCTATATGGGCCCTCTCATAACCAATGATCATAAAATAAAGGCTAAAGTGTGCAGAAAAAAATGTGTCGAAATATCTTGATAATGATCGTTATCCAGTGCTAGTGAAGGTGGTCGTGGTCAAGCAGTCAACTGAGAGGTTTGATATTTTTCAGCTCTGCTTATACATTTACCATGATACATAACTACGGAATATGAGCCATCAGTAAGCTTCCAAATTCGAATAAGGCTTTGATATAATTGTTGCTATTCTGAATAAGGCTGACACAAATTTCGATTTTCTCTTAAGTCAAGAGGGGTCCCCTTGGAAATTTTATTCGGAATTCATCATTTTAAGGAAGGGCACAAATAAATAGGGGAGATCGGGGCATAATGGACACCCGGGGCGAAATGGACACCTCTATTTGTGCCGAAACCGTTGACTTTTATGCTAAACTTTTAATGTATAAGTGTAAAGGAACAAGCAATCGTTCTTTTTTTCAAAAGTACCATTCGTATGCCTACAAAATAACTTAAATATCATTGAAATTGAAATATGTCTTTCATATGGTGAAATTCTTATTATTTCAACGCAGCAGCAAATAAGGTATTACGAGTGTTTGAGTGTGTCCGCCATAAAAACAAGTGAATTGCTACCTTATCTGCATGTATACGTAGATTTAGCAATGGATAAAGTATTTTATTTGTGATTAGAATTTACTCAAAATAGAAATTTCCATGTTGTAGTCGATTTGGAGCGAAATGAACACTGGCAATTACGAATGAATGTACGCACATTGCATACTCTTAGGCGTTTAAGAGTGTTTGGAAAAAAAATCAATTGGATTATTTTAGCCTAAAGTATATTTAATTAACTTTGATGTTATGTAAACTTGTCTAAGATGGAGTATTTTATCTGTGGTATCGATCTCCGTGGGCAAATTACTTAACTGGTCAATGTAATCAAAGAGTTAGCATAAAATATGCAGGGGTATCCATTATGCCCCGATGGGTGTCTATTTCGCCCCGTACCTTCACTGCCAGCCCTAAAAAAACACACGATTTACAATTCATTATTTCTTCACAATAAAGACATTCTACCTGCTGTAAATGATTGAAATACGTAGGAAACAAACTGAAGTTGTAAGCCATTTGATAATATGTTAAGTTTTTCTCTGTTATACAGGCCTAACGTACTCATTTGCTTAGGGTGTCCATTATGCCCCAAATCCCCATTAACCAATAAATTTTTAAATTTTAAAGTGAAATTAGAGTCCTCCAGAAATGTTCCTACCAAATCCGTAGAGTTAAGCGGATTTGCTCAATTGTTTGGGTATTTTTTCATCAAATTCATTAATCATTTATCAACTCTACTTCCCCATTGATAAGTCAACGAGCACTGTGACAAAAGAAGAAAATTTGATTTGTTCCGTTCAAGAGTATTCTTAGAATTCAGGAACACTTCGGCTTATGGCTTTTGAGTACATATTCGACGAGAAAGGCACTATCACCACTAGGTGGATTAATCTGGGTTTTTTATTTTATTTTTGGCGTTTGAGGATATTGTTAATATGAAGGTTTGACGTAGTTCTTGTAACAATGTTACAAGTTTATTTGGTAGGACGTTTGGGACGATAGGGCTTTTTTAATAAACCGCCGTCAAAAGTAATCCTTCTTCTTTATACCATTTCTTCATTCCCCGAAATTGCCTCGGCGTGGATGAGCCGACCCTGAGAATTGGATAAGGGTTTTATGGGTTGAGCGGGCGTAACAGAGACTAGTTACAATCTCGTCGATTACGATGAGGAACAGTAGCAGTGATAGTATACATCCTTGCCTCACTCCAGCAGCTAAGTACCCGGATGGGATCGGAAAAAACTCCGTTGTGCAGTACTTTGGACGAAAATGCCCTGTACTGTGCTTCAATGAGGCCGATGATTTTCTCAAGAAAGCCCTTGCTCCTAAGGGCTTCCCACATGTGTCCGTGATTAAGACGGTTCAAAGCTTTTTCGTAATCAATGAACACCAGGTAGAAAGACTCTTAGAATCCATTAATTTGCTCCAGAATGATACGGAGCGTGACAAAATGACCCACACTGGATCGTCCGGCATGGAATCCTGCTGCCGTCGGAGAGTTGCGTCAATCTTCTCCTGTATCCGGTTAAGGATCACTTTGCAGAGGACTTTGGGAACGATACAGTAACATGATGCCCCGCAAAATATCGCATATAGTCAGGTCACCCTTTATGGGTACCTTTACTAAGACGCCTTGCATCCAGCCGGCCGATAATGTCGCGGTTTCCAATATGTTAAAGAATAATTGTGCGGATACTACGGGGTCAGCTTTGAGCATCCCAGCTGATATGCGATCGACCCTCGGGACCCTGTTCGATTTCATGCTACAGATGGCTGTTTCTATCTCCTGCACTGATGGAGCTTCGGTGTTGACACGGGTAATGCGTCAAACCGTTGGCGGATCATGCTGAGATGTTGGTGGCGTGGCCGACCCTTGAAAAAGGTTTCCAAAGTGCTCGAACCAGCGTTTCAACTGGTCAGCCGGGTCGGTCAGTAACAGTCCAGATGTGTATTTCACGGGCATAGTAGCATTCATCTTGGTCCCACTAAGGCGACGTGAGGCATCGTAAAGGAGACGGATGTCGCCGGTGTTCGCGGCTTTCTCGCCTTCGTCGACTAGGGAGTCCGCCCACGCTCTTTTGTCCCGTCTACGTGAGCGTTTCACTTCTTTCTCGAGAGCCGAATAGCGCTGATGGGCTACGGCTTTGGCTCCTCTTGATTTTGCTCGCTCCATCGCAGCTTTGGCGTTCCTTCGCTCTTCTATCTTTCTCCAGGTAGCCCACCCAAGTTATTCTCGCCGGAGGCGATGAAGGCGTTCTTGATGGCGCTCCATTGATCTTCTACGCTTCCACGTGTTCTGAATCTGGCTACAATTATTCTCTCATTAACCCGGAATCGGTCGCGTCGTGTACTGAGTACACGCACCATGAAAAATGCACGCTTGCGGTACACAGCGTGAGCGTGGCGTCGTTGCAGGTAGTCAAAGACGCGACTGCTCGAGGGTTAATAGGTTCCCACTTCATTAGCGCCGGTCGACACCGTACGGCAAATCCACCAGAAATGCCTTGAATACCAGGTCCCAACGCACCACCTGTGCATCGACTTCAAAGCGGTATACGACAGTATCGACCACACAGAGCTATGGAAAATCATGGACAAGAGCAGCTTTCCCGGGAAGCTTACCAGACTGATAAGAGCAACGATGGACGGTGTGCAGAACAGCGTAAGGGTTTCGGGTGAACTATCCAGTTCATTCGAATCTCGACGGGGACTATGACAAGATGATGGACTTTCCTGCCTATTATTCAACATCGCCCTGGAAGGTGTTATGCGACGAGCCGGGCTCAACAGCCGGGGTACGATCTTCACGAAATCCGGCCAATTTGTCTGTTTTGCGGATGACATGGATATTATTGCTAGAACATTTGGAACGGTGGCATAACTGTACACTTGCCTGAAACGTGAAGCAGCAAAGGTCGGACTGGTGGGGAATGCGTCTATGACAAAGTACATGCTGGTAGATAGGACTGAGCGAGACAGGACAAGCCTTGGCAGCAATGTTACGATAGACGGGGATACTTTCGAGGTGGTAGAAGAATTTGTCTACCTCGGTTCCTTGCTAACGGCTGAAGTCGTGCCTACTATGGGCTCCAGGAGAAACTGCGGTCAAAAAAGATTCACCCCCGCACCAAATGCACCATGTACAAAACGCTAATAAGACCGGTAATCCTCTACGGGCACGAGACATGGACCATGCTCGAGGAGGACCTGCAAGCACTCGGAGTTTTCGGGCGACGCGTGCTAAGGTCGATCTTTGACGGTTTGCAGGAGAACGGTTTGTGGCGGAGAAGGATGAACCACGAGCTCGCTGCACTCTACGGTGAACCCAACATCCTGAAAGTGGCTAAAGCTGGACGGATACGGTGGGCAGGGCATGTTGCAAGAATGCCGGACAACAGCCCTGCAAAGTTGGTGTTTGCTAACCATTCGGTTGGTAGAGGAAGGCGTGGAGCGCAGAGAGCACGATGGGCGGACCAGGTGGAGCGTGATCTGGCGAGTGTTGGGCGTGACCGACGTTGGAGAGTTGCAGGTGCAAATCGAGTATTATGGCGGCAAATTGTTGATTCAGTATTATCATGAATTTGATGTTAACTAAAAAAATTGAATGAATGAAAGTTCTGCCAACGGACTTCGCTCAGTTCTAGTATCTCAAACTTCATACGGCATGCCTCATTAGCTAGTTGTGCCAGTTTATCCAGTTGTAAAAGGCATTACCGTTGAATCAGTTCGTAATCTTTCATTTTCGGTTTCTGTAACGGTTTTTTGGGTTTCGGAAACAGTAGGTTGTTGACCTAAGGTCCCCTATCCACCGTGGAGGAGCACTTCATACTCAGCGTCAGCCGCTAGATGCCAGAACAGACACTGTTTGAGCCGCGCCTCCTTGGTGAACAGACGCTCGAGACGTACCTCTTCAATCTAGCTGAAGTCCGAAGGACAACAGTGCCCAGGCTGCACTACCAGCTAAGAGAGAGGGATCTCTAACCATTTTAAGAATCTGTCTAAAAATCCCTGCATGCAAATTTTTATGCCGATCGGTTCAGTAGTTTTCAAATCTATTAGGTTCAGACAGACAGACATACGAACTGAAATAATAAACTCGGGTATGCAAAACCCAATATTTACACCAGGTATTAAGAAGCACTGCATGAGAGGTAAAATACCTAAAAAACTGGAGTGTATTCTAAAAATATCATGTGAATGATTATATCAGGCATGGCAGTACCTAAATTATTATCAAGTAATTGATTTTTGTTTTTGCTTACCAAGCCAAATGTAATATTGTTTGAAAATGCTTTCACATCCATAAACATGTGCTCGATAAACAAATTGAGATTTCAGTTCTATCGCTGCTGTCGCCGAGAACAGACGGAATCAAACGCGTTCTCCCCGGCTCTTTTTTACCAGCTTTGTGCTGCCCGCAATAGCTTGCAAGAGTTCTTTGTTTCACGGTCGTTCACCGTGGCTTCATACGCTTACTGTGCGTCGTCGTCCGGAATAGTCAGCAGCAAATAAATGATCGAAATGTGTGATGTTATCAACACCGCACAATTTCGTTTCCCGGTGGGCAGCCCGCGCCCGTCCTGGACGGATATCGCCAGCTTCCTAAAGCAACTCAATACGGATCTTACGGTGATGGACACGGTGAATAAGACGGCCCATGATCGTTCGTTATATATCAAGTTTACATCGCTGGAAGCAATGCTGCAATCGTTGCAGAAAAATACGGAGCCGGTTAAATTCGTATATGAAGATGGACAAGCTGTAAATGTGCGAATGTGTGTCGCAGGTACCAACGTGAAGCACGTGCGGGTGTTCGATTTACCGCCGGAACTAACCGATGAACAGTTATCTCTCGTAATCGGAGAGTTCGGAAAAATCGAACGGATTGTTCGGGAAAGGTTTCCGGAGGAATTGGGTCTCGGTCACCTGTACAATGGTGTGCGTGGTGTGTATATTGATGTTAAAAAAGATATACCACCAGCAATTGTCATCGGGAAGTGGAAAGGAAGAATTTTTTACGACGGCTTGAAAAACACGTGTTTTCTATGCCGAGCCATGGGACACCGGGAAGACACCTGCCCCCAACGGCAAACTCGGAAGAACCAGAAGAACGAACAGAGGGAGGAAGCGAAAGCCAGCTCATACGCTGCAGTTGTTTCCGGAGAAGCGTGCGGATCAGTGGAACAAGAAGCATCGGAAGAATGGGAGGATGATCACGGTGTGTCTGGTAGAAGAAATTTATTACAAAAAAATAAGCATCGCTAATTTTTACGTTACGTGAAAGCTGACGCTTCTAGCTTTCATTCTAGCCCAACATCGAAATATTCCATCGGGGGAACTTTTTCATACAAAAATTGTGTATGTTTGTTAAGTAGAAATAGGGATTAATTTGGAACCGTTCATTTTGTATGGGAAAAAACAGTATTCTGAAAAAGTTGTTCGAGGTCCCTCGGTGGATTTTTTTGAGGGACCGCGCAAATGAAAGCTGAAAGCCTCTATTTTTGAATAGCGAAAAATTTGACGATGCCTATTTTTTTGTTATAAACCTTTCCCATACACACGCCGTGTGATATAATTGAAGTGTTGGACGACAACGGCCACATCTCGGACACGTTTGAAGTGGAGCAAAGATCGTCGAACAGTTGCGAGAGAAGAGCGGACTTGGAAAAGGAAAAACGGCGAAAAGAAAGCATTGAGAAGCTAGAGGAGGTAGCCAGAGCGATCAAGGATGCAATGACAAACCCGAATGCTAGCCAGCGTAGAGCTCAGTTCGCCGCATCCGGTTCCAGTTCTGGCTCAGGGTCGCGTCCGAAAAAGAAATGTGTTCGTAGAGTTTTTTATTAGAATGTATTGTAATTTAACTTTCTTAGAATAACATTATATTTGTTTTGATTCTCGGCTCCGTAAAGTTTTATATTAAACAAATGAGCCTAAATAAATAAACCGTTTGGAAAAAAAAAGAAACAAATTGAGATTTGAATTATGAAAAGAAATCCACGTACTTCGGTGGGAATCGAACCCACAACTCCCAATTCGCTAGACGGGCGCTTCTTTTCTTTCAAGCTACGCAGATGTTGTAATTTCTTGTAAATTACCTACGAACGGTGCACGCGTTTGTTTGTTTGACTCAGTGAATGCGAGGCAAACTGAGAGGAGCTGCTTTAAAAACAAAAGGAAAGATAAATTTGAAAAAAAAGATACAACATCGGAAGACATCGTAATCAGGAAAGCTCAATTTCACTTCCACCGGAATCGTCAAATCAATTTCAGCAATTGTGCCGTATCCTTCCGGTACCCTACCGAGTGGAACGTGATGATTGCGATGGTGCATTTTTTGCGAAACTAACGAAAAGCTTCAGTTTTCCCCCGGTATTCCCGGATTCAACGAAGCCATCGTAATTCATAAATTTGATGAAACCGCCCATTTGGCGGCACCATTGCACCCACCGGTTAACTGATGCACACTGGCGAAAAGCGAAATTCCACTCAGTGGTGTATCGATTTGAAACCTAGTCAGCTAAACTTGAACGCAAATTGTTTCCTCTTCCTCTAGTTCATTTGAAACCGGCCAACACATCCACTGATTCCATATTCAGGACGGGTTGAACAGAATAGCGAAATAATAAACATCCCGGGCTGTGACAGGAAGTTCCAGCAATTCTAATAAATGCCTTTCACTCATAAATAGAGCAAATCGATTGCAAATGACTGCGACTCTTCTTTTTTTTGTCGACTATCCCCGCAGGCTTCGGTTGTCCTGTAGTGTGCTCGGTCCTACGGTGATGGCAATGCCCTGTATCGGGATTCTGCGTACGTGTGTATACAAATAACCATGCCGAGGTTCAATTTACAAAGAGTTATAAAAACCGGTTCGGAATATTTTTGCTCCACGCAGTTGAATAAATGTAGCAGCAGGATGTCCCACTTTGAAAGGGCCATGTGGAGTGTTCCTGGCAGCATCCCCGGGCTGCCACAAGGATACGGCGCGGTCCAAAATGTGTGCACATGGGTGAATGAGAAAAAAACGTACTGTCAACATCGGAATTTTGCTGCAACAATGGAGCCGCCTTGACTGCCACCACACAGGATGGGGGACTGACAGCCAGGAAGCTATTGTTTCTACCACTCACTGCCAGGGCAGGCAGGTCAGTGCGATGATCTCTTGTGGGTGGACGGGAAAAGTGGGGATTATGCAATGCATTGACCTGATACAAAGTGGAGGTCAACAAAGCGCGGCGAACCTTCGGTTGTGTTTTTTTTTAAACCCTTCTGGAATATATGCCCATTGCTGAACTTTCGAGTGTTATTATTATACTATATTACCGTCACTTTATTTCTGGTAAAACTATTGTTCTTCGGCCCAGAAAAACCTGTTCTAATCTTAGCCTGTTCACAGAAAAAAATGAAAGACCAACGTCCTTGAATCCCAGTTCAATATTGTACATCAGAACCTCTATGCATAAATTTCAAAAAGTCTACCTCTAACAAAAGTACAATTTGTATTTTATCATTGTTTATTCATATTTTTTATGTTTTGACCTAATGTTAAAATTAACAGGTTTTAACCGACCGAATACTCTAAGATATTTCTTTAAGTGGTGATAATAAAGAACACTAAAGGTACATGTCTGGTTTCAATCATATTTTTTCTAGTTCCTTTATTTGGGGCTCAATCAGGTATAACGCTTTACGGAGCCAAAGATCTTTTTTTTGTACCTAATAGTATACATTATACATAGTAATAACATTTTAATGATATCTGTTAGTAATGGGTGGAAGCCAGGGTACTCGTGGCAGCTCGAGGTTAGAAGGTCACATTTTGAGGTCGATATTCCTTGTGAGATCAAAAGGATCCTGAATTGGTTGGTCTGACCTTTCACTATTATGCTTTATGATTATTAATAATGGGTAAGTGATCACTACCGTGAGGATCCTCGATTACCTTCCACAAGCAATCGAATGATAGTGAACTTGACCCCAGTGGTAGGTCGAGACGACTTGCTTTGCCGTCAGATGCAATACGTGTCACTTCACCTGTATTTAAAATGTTCAAATTGAAATCGTCGCACAAATCATAGAAAATGACCGCTCTATTATCGTCGTATGGTTCGCCCCACCCTGTACCATGTGCATTCATATCACCCAGAAATAAAACTGGATGTGATAGTGCAGACACCGTATTCCAAAGATGACGGCGGTTAATTGAAATTCTTGGAGGAATGTAAACGGAAGCTAAGCAAAGTTCTTTACCCTTTACGTTTATTTGGCAAGCGACGATTTCTACGCCAGGATGAGTCGCGATTGAAATTTTATAAAATGAGTAAGTCTTTGTGATCCCCAAAAGAACTCCCCCATAATGGTCATCTCTATCCTGGCGTATAATGTTAAAATCGTGGAAGTTGAGTTCATCTTCAGAAGGAAGCCATGTTTCACAAAGGGCAAATAATATCACAATCAGAGTTGTGAATCAAAAACTTAAACAGGTCTAATTTAGGTTCTAGACTATGACAGTTCCACTGTAGCACAGTTATCATATCGTGTACCTCACTTGATGAATTATCCATCGAAAGACATGATCGCAGCAAGGAGGGTCCATGATTGTGTCAGATTCCGAAGATACTCTATATACATATAAACATATCAATAATGCCTAAATGTTTCTGGAAAGCTGAGGGCATCATATAAACGATCCACGAGAACCCTAAAAGTAAACAGTCCTCGCTTGGGTCTAGGAGGCTTGCTTGAAGTGCGAGGAACTTAGGTAGCTTTTTTCTTGCTACCTTGTCGAATACCTATTTGTCTTTGAAGTGTATTTAACAGGCGGTGACGAGGATGACAGATTCTTGCTACAACATGGATCTGAAACTAAAGGAACCTGATTTTTCGGAGTTTTTAAATTTACTCTGCCTCCTTTGACATTAGGCAAACTTTTGAGGGAAGACTTCAAAAAGACCTTTCGGCGCAATCCCGGGGAAGATGATGACTTCCTTTTTCCAGGTGCGTGTACCTCCGAAAGAAATCCACCCTCATCAGTTTCGCCATCGTCCTGATCATCGGAAAACAACTCCTGATAGGGAGTGTTTTAAAAGATTTCACCATCTCCGGGAATCGAGTGTTTTAAAAGATTTCACCATCTCTGCTTGGAGCTCCTTACAATAGAGCGACTCTCATTTCGAATGCGTCTTTTGTAAGCCGGGCAAACTTGCAAGTCGTGTGGATCTCCGCCACAGTAGCTACATTTTTCCGCTTCCTGTGTGCAAGAGTCCTCCAAATGAGCTTGGTTGCATTTGCCACAACGGGGCTTGTTGGCGCAAAAGCTATCACTGTGACCAAACTGCCTGCATTTGGTACAATTAAAAACCTTCGGCCTAAAAAGATGCACTGGGTAAAAACCACCATCGATTACAACAAATTCCGGGAGGAAGGAACCTGGAAAACTCACTCGAAAAAACGCTGAAGGCGAGTACACCTTTTTATTTCCTTCCATGGAAGCCTTAGATAAGCGTTTACAGTCTAGGATAGCCACATCAGGAATTGTCCTATTTTTGAAGCGATCAAAGCCGGTCTTGATGCCCTCACATGTCAGCATTTAATCGAGGATCTTCCCATCCACCTCCACTTCTCGTGCTGGCACATAGACCACGTATTCAACAGTAAACGCTTCGTGTTGAGCAATTTCATTTGCTGCTTTGCAGCTAGGTGCGGTAACACGCAGCTTGGATGCTTTCACTTGGTGAATAACGGTCCCAGGATACTTACGCGTTAGCTCTCGAGAAATCGAAAGCATATTCAATGGTTTGCATTTGCGCCGGAAATAGACAACCGAAGGCCCAGGCGAAGATGGCTGATAAAACCGCGTACGAGCAATGATATCATTGGGAGGCGTTTCGCTTCCAATCGAATCGTCCATGTGGAAACAAATTAATGGAAAATAACTCAAAAGTGCAAAAGAGGAAGAGAAAAACCTTAACGTATTTACAGTTCATTTTCTTCTTTAGGACGACAACTGTTTGGTTTGTTAAACGAACAATGTTAATAATATATAGAAAAAAAATAAAGCAAAAAAAAACTTGTACTAATAATATACGAATTCAACTCTTATGTTTATTTTAGCGCACCCTGTAGGATGCAAAAATAAAGGTATTGAGAAAAAAAGGAAAAAAACTAATAAAAAAAACAAAAAAAAAATCTGTTATTTAAAGTTTGTACACCCTTACCCGTATACAGTAGTTTGGGAACCACTGTTCTGGATGTCAAAAAAACACGTGGTCGAATGTGGACTGGGGATACAATAAACAAAAGCGTGTAAGAGTGTATCGAAAGAGTGATACTTATCTGACCGGAGCAGGTAGATATTTATCACAGGCAGGCAGATGGTAAAGCTGTCCGTCGCGTCTGCCTTCGCACCCGTCGCCGCCGTCCTTTTTGTTGACGGAGGGGCTGATGACGGTGATAATGATGACTTTTGGATGCGATTATTCCTTGACCTTGATGAACGATGATGATGCAAGCACCTCGCTTCCGCGTTGCGCTGGATACCACCTTGCGACACTATACTTCGCCCAAGCAGGAGAACGCACGATATAAAAAACCTTCCGCAATTGCGGGGGAAGAAACTCTACTTCTACGAGGTCTATCGCGTGCTGGGATACGGGGCACACGTCCGACTCGTCCAAATGCAAAACAGGGAATGAGGTTTCAATCATGTCACATAATATTCTGATTATCTTTATTTTTATTCTTAACATTCATTTCTCGAATGGCTACTCTAAGCCGTTTATAGAAGGGTTACCTCGCTTTATCGAACGTAGTTCCACAATAACTACAATAATAAGGTTCAAATAATAAAACCCGCTGCACAGGATTAGTATTTCAAGCTTAACAGCAGATATAGCATCTCCATACTTGCCTAAGCATAACGTATCGACTAATAGCTCTGATCATAATTGGTTATCAGTGTTAGTTACAGGTATTTGTTCCGTTTTGTCAACATGGTCCGACATTTTCAGTTGACAAAAACGGAATAGTGATAAAAACATTTTTTTTGTCAAATTATTTTGCAACATATTCAATTTATATAAACTGAAAGTTTAAAGCAAAACACATTCCGCAAGTTAAATTATGCAGTACACTATAAAAAAATATTATTCTCTTACTCCTTGGTTACACAGTTTACATTTTATAGTTTTAGACTAACACCTACGAGAGTTTTTGCCACATTTCTGTAAATCCACATTTATAACTATTTCTTCTGAAATCTAAGAAACATACAAATATTTGTCTATTTTCGTTTACCTTGTAAACCTAGGAAAACGATTCAACTTAACAATGATCATTAAATCATACATGAACTTCATAGCTTTGCTATTGCCATAATAGCAGCTATTGTTATTCAAATTATTATATTCTACGTGAGATTCGATTTAGAGTTTTCTTTCAAGTTTCACAATTAAACAATAGCATGGAACGAGCTCACCAATTGATGTGCATCCATGTAATGCTTCATTGCTGACCCAATGCATCATGAGTCGCAACTAAGCTGTCCACCTGTCACACTCCAATGAATTCCTGCACAAACAAATCCCGAAGAAATTTCTAAAAGGTTTTTCAAATAAATTCCTTATAGCAAAATTTATACAAAGAAATGTTACAAGAATTTTCATATAAAATCCTACAGAAGTTACCATCGCATTGCTTAAAACTGTTGCAGGTGTTTTTGAAAAAAAAATGCTGAAGAAATTCTTTGAAAGGCGTGCAAAATTTTCTCATATAATAAATGCAATAATACCAATTTCCAAAAAAAAACGTAAATTTTCAATCACTTGTCGAAACCCACAAGCTTTGTCCAAGTCACAGTAATTATGAACTTACACTAGTGAATGAGGCAGTCGACTCACTTCGCCTGTTGGTCATTGGACCATTCATTATACGAACGAGCGTGATGAGATCGTTTCGAGCCATCACAATCAGGAGGCCAGAAATCAATCAAAATCAAATTAGATGGAACTGGAATTCAACCGAGGAATAGACGACCGGGGCCAACGATGTATGTAGGTACTTGAATCACCCTCCATTGTGAGAGCAGATGAAGGGTCGGGTAAATTACCTTCATTTTCCGGGCTAAATGGACCGAAAACCATACATCAGATCGTTCACCAGCGCTACGGAGCGGAGGTCTACAGAATTTCAGTCGTTTCGTTCCACACATCCATCGGAGCTGTGTGGTCAACGTCCCGCTCGGTCTCGCAAATTCACTTCCTTCCCGATGCGATGTTTGGGGGGCAGCGCGCACATGAAAAGTTCCTCCAGGACAGAGAGCAAATTAAATTGCCGGTGGCGTTCTGTCCACACAGTAGCTGGGGCATGGCGCTAACGTTGTTGCTACTGCTGGCTGACTGTAGCGCCTGGAATCAATTAATTTAATCGAATTTTAAGACTCGAATGTCACTTCCTTTCCATTCCGCACTGAAAAGGACGACGATAACGACGGAGACCGGCGACCGACGACTAGAACAACGATAGAGTAAAGTGGGGCAAAAGTTCGAGTGGGGCAAGAGTTTCTTTTGAAGTTTTTGTGCTCAATTCAAATAATTTCTTTCGGATGTCGAGGTTGTTCGAACCCTTTTTGAAAAAGAGTCTTTCACTCCAAAAATTATGAAAATTGAGCAATATTTCGAAAAGTTATGACAAAATGTTGGTTTTTGATCAAAAAATTGTAACATGCGATGGTCCTTCCAATGCATGGAATGGAATTGTAATGAAATCGAATTCGATATTTTATTTTGGGGCGTAACTAGGTATATTTTGAAGATGCTTTAGCATGTATAACTTTTTGCAAAAAAGATTTGGAAATCATATTTTACACATAGTGGGGCAAAAGTTCGAATTGTGGGGCAAAAGTTCGAGTCATGTGGCAACTTTAGGTATAAACCTAAAATTCTGCGAAATGTACATATTATCTTTAAGCGTGATGGAATTATTGAGAAAATTCGATCAAAGTTGAAAAAAATGTTGTTTTGTCTGAATTTGGCGGAAAACTACTAATTTGTGGTGTTGTAAGTTTAACCCTGATTTGGGTAAAATCTAGATCGAGTTTTAGAGTGTATTCCAGTTCTAACATCAAATATAAAGTGGTTTCAGGTATTCCTATTACCAAAGTGTCAAAATAGTGTGCTACGGTTAGCGAAATTCCAAAAACACTAGATTCGAACTTTTGCCCCAGTGGTGGGGCAAGAGTTCGAATAAAACACACACATACAAAAAGTGTTGTAACTCAAAATTGAAACGACATTTGGCGTAACTTTGTTCGGCAAAATTTTAGCTCATGGATGGTAGAATCACCACACGGTATTTATTTATTTTTATCTGCTTCGATTTTTTGAAATAGGTTGAATTTTCAACTAGGGTCGAACTATTGCCCCACCTTACTCTATGGCGGTGAATGCCGGACACACCACCACTAGAGGTGGTTTCCGAAATTCAATTGACGTCCACACTGTACTGCTTGCCTGCACCGTTGGGTAACATTGATCCGTGCTTCCTTGGAATGGCATACCGTCATCGTTGCCATCGTTGTCCGTAGGTCTTTCTGGTCGAATGGTAGGTCTACCAAACCTTATCTAATTTGCCTTTCTTTGTCGCTGCTAAACAGCAGTTATAAATAGATCAATTATGGATGGATTTCGACATGTTTGTTTGGTAGAGCTGGTAGAGCATGAACAATTCTGGATTAAAAATTGAAAGGGCCTGTATACCATGGTCTACAATGACTTTGCATATCTCTACTGAGCCCTCATCAACATTCCCAAGTAACAGTATTTAGGCAAAGAGGTTCCTAGAACCATTACAAAACCAAAATGAAAAGATTCTCAAAACCTCTACCAAGGATGGGATCATTCATTTGCAATCATTTACATTCACTTGCTACTAACTTGCTTCAGAAACATCGCAGCAAAAATCAATGTATGGAACACTTTTTCATTTTTGTTTTACCCAAAACTTTGTAGAAGAATATATTAGCGTAGAATCAATAGTTTAGCCAACAGAACGCAGCGAACGCAACTCTCCATGGCGTGAATGTAATTTACATTCACCGCGTGGAGAGTTGCCTTCACAGCTCGCTCATGACTTTGGTATGCGTGTGCGACCCCAATGTTATCCGGCAAACTTTCAGATAAAACTACAAGGTTAAATTCATCCATACTTTGTTAAATATTCGATAGCATGCTTCTGAACTAAAATAAAAGCAAGTGAATGTAACTCTTTGCAAATGAATGGTCCCATCCCTGACCTCTACAAAACTAATTGACCATCCAAATTTTACTTGGGTTTTCACATTAACGAATATCATTATAAGGCAGAGCAAAAATTCAACTTTTGAATAATAGTATTGGTCGCATTAGCGGATTGCTGTTAAGCCCTACAGAACAAGTTTGATAAAAATGGCCTAAGACCTTAGGACTTTTAATGAAATTACTACTGACTGCTTTCAGAATATAGTGACATCGTAGATAAAGCTCAGCATTTGAGTCTAGTTGAGAAATCGTCATGCAGGAATTATTTACCGAAGGCATCTGTTGAAAAAGATTTTCGGCCATTGAGCGTTCGCAACTGATACACACCAGGTTTCACTGGCAGTCATGGAAACTCAATCTAAACTTCACCCCATTAATCCTTGAATCCTACTGCTCACAACCCTCCCGAATCCCTTTCCTCAACAAACAAGAATAACCCTTAATGCCACCCACCCACATCCCGACGTCACCCACTGGAAGAATGGTTTTGTTTCCCATCTTGGCAATCGCATCATCCCACCCTCCCATATGCCAACATTGCACTGCAGCAGCAACTGCCGCCACGTATATTTCACACCCGTTACATTCCGACCGGATCGTTCAACGAAAAAAAAACATAGTTGTGCACTTAAAAAATCTCCTGCTTCATATAACTATTGCACATTCCCCGCCATGTGCTTCTTTATCTTCTTCTTGTTCTGTCTCACATCCCTGTCGGAGGCCGGGCCATCTGCCACACAGAGTAGAATGCCACTAAATGGTTGGCTCTCCTGGATTTTGTCTTCCTGTCTACCCAAGTAGTTGGGCAGGGGATGCATTGGACGGTTGCAAAGCTCACTGTGTCCGGGTTCGGGGACGATGCTCTTTCACCTTCAACTCCTTTTTGGAGTTCGAAGCGAAATCCTTTGCTTTGGCGGTGAGACAGTGCAGCATGGCTGATGCTGCTGCTTCTGCCAGCTGGGTATATGGAATATTTCCGGCAAATTGCAGAATAGTGTGAAAACAGCGATACATATTGGTGTTCCGCATAGATGAAGTTGGCAGAGAAGTGGCAGTGCCAGTGGTTAGGTACAGTGGCGCTATTTGTGATGTTGGCAACAATGCTGCTTGCAACCGTCACACGAATGAATTGGTATTTTTTCCGGGAGCATGGCAAAGGTTAACAAATTGTTGGTGATTTCTGAATTGCTTCGTATCGTTTTTTTTTTTTTGCTGAAACCACTTTGAACTTTTTTTTTTACTTATTTGGGTTAAGACTTGCTTGTATTCAAATTTGGACAAACACATGTAACATGCATGACGGTTTTGGGAGTAATTCAAAAATTTGGTAGCTGGAGCTCCTACTGAACTGCTTTTGTTCCAGCCTGTCGTTTAAAAACAGCCGCCACCTAGTTTCCAAACAAAATTTTCAGTGCTGATCGATAATATTTGTTACCAAGTTTGGACTGATGAATGTTTCAGGTGATATGTTTATGTTAAGTGTGAAGAAATTAAAATTATATGCATGAATGTAATTACATTTTGGGCATTGGAACTAATCACCTAATTGTGTTATCTTTTCAGGTAATCAAACACGATGATAATGTTCATAAACAACAACTTGGTACGTACTGGTGACTCTCCAGTGGAGAATTTAAACAGACTTTTTTTTAGTCGAGAGCAAAATTACTCTAACAAACGCCACTTGCGTGATTAGGATGTCAGGTAGAGTTCGTGCTGATATGTATTAAAAAAAACTTCCACAATGATTATCGATTTTTTTTTCTGGTTGATCCTCCAAGAATTAGATGTATAACTTGAAGAATTTGAAAGCACAATGTACATTTGATTGACGAATTGAAAGATATATGTGAAAAAAAATCATTTGTTTTGGTGGGATTTGAACCCACGACTCTGTATCAGTAATCCGGTGCATTACCCAGCTTAAACACAGAACAAGATACGGTTCTGTGGAATAAGACAATTCAATTCACACCGTCTTCAGCCAGAGGCTGCACAGACTGAACACATTACTTACACTAGACAACGGACAACACACAAAACACCCAGTGGCCTAGTGATGAATTTTTCGTTTGACGAAAAGTTTCCACCGACTGGAGCGAAAATCGAAACCACCGCACGGCCACGAAGCCCGAATAGAACGAAACTAAACGCTTGGCTGTTTGTCAACCTATTCCAATAACCTATTCTTACCTAAGTATGTTCCCGCATAGAATAAACAAAAACTAACCTCGAGTCGCCTCCTTCCCAAGTCTCCACTCGCAACAACTACTATAAACAACCGTCAGCTTGAGCTCTCCGCCGACCTGTCAGTCAACGGACGCGCCTAGTGGCATGGCTGCCAACAGCATGCGAATGGTGAAAAACATTGAGAAATTGACCATTATAAATAGGGGATCCATTGTACGATGCCTTTATTCAGTTTTAACCGTTGCATAGCACATATCAAAAAACCGTTCATTTCCCAGCAAAAAGCAGTTTCCTGGTCTGAACCAACGACATCCCAGGCATTCCTGAAAGGGAATCAGCGTTCCAAAGGGATTCTATATCGGAGAGGTTTGCTCGCGTCGTCATCCAATGTCCGTAATTGGACATTTTGATCCTTCAGCATTTGCGTTAGAGTTAACACAACTGCCACATTGTCATCAATATTGTACAATTTCAGTGCAGTTAATGCCTAATGACACACTCTGACCCCCCGTATATGCAACTCTTGTATGACTGAATTTGGTCATATAGGAGTTGCATTTGCTTTTCCGGAACATGTGTGCCACTAGGGCCTCACTACAAATGACAAACCCCGCGAATTGTCGCCCCACCAAAATAAATAGCCGTAGGTTAAAAATAGCAGCGCAGCCGAAATTTTGTTTCTTCTGAAAATTTGTTCTTCAAATTATGGCTCTTGTGGGTGGCCCAAACCCCCAGTGGTTAACTCTAAAAAGTTGGAAAGGGGGTGTACGCACCACCCAGCATCGAAAACCGGTCAGCAGCTGTGACGACTAGATAGCGCCACAGTGCAAAGTAGGTGCAAAAAAGGTAGGCGAAATTTGGTGGGTGAATTCAGACAGAGATCAAAATGTAAATAAAGAAATAGAAGTAGCGAGTTAGAGAATCGGTGCCATTGCGATTTGTTGAAAGTGAATTGAAACAGTGAAATTTGGAAGTAATTAGGAGTTTTTAATTGAATTGGAAGTTGAAGGTGAAAGAATAAATAGTCCGGAGATTGCTTGAGTCGTTTCGGATTTGTTTGTAAGTAGAATAGTATTAAAAATGTATGTGATTCGATATTTATTGAGATGAATTGTAGATCAGCTGGCAAGTCCCGAGCAGTCGGATATTACCTGTGAAGAACAAAACGGGGATTAAAAGGAAACTATAAAATGTAAGTTTGTAAATATTTGTGACACTTAATGATAATTAACGCAATAAATTTAGTTTTAAGCTGCTCTAAACGAAACACACTGCTGTGAAAATTGGTTTCTAAGTCGTCCGAACAGGGGGTTCACCAAATGTCTCGCCAAATTCCTGTGTTTTCCAAAAAACTCCTAGAGATAAGCAAAATTCGTAATTCTCCTGGAAACTTATTCTGAAATATCCACAAATACAGTTTGACGAAGTACAACAGAATTTATGATTTTTTTTCTTTTCTAGGATGATGAATTTCACCAAACATGGAGTATTCAAGCCAATATCACCATAGATTTGTTCTGAAATAACCCACCTATGAATATGAAACAATTTTAAACATTTTTTTATATCAAGTCAGAAAAAAAACGCTCCTTTACAATTTCAGTAAAAATAAATCGTAAATATTCACTAAAAATATTCTGAAATCAAATCAATTTAAAACCTCTCAATAGATTTTTTGATTTCCTAGTTCCAAAATGTTTTTAGTCTCCGGAAACACTTACAAAAGTTATTTGAAATTCTGTATAATTATGTAGATGTCTGAGATGTTTTGAACAAGCTTTTTTAGTACTGAAAAAAAAAAATACCGGAAATATTTGGAGTTGTAATTTTTATGAATAAACATCTGTACATGTTTCTTGAAACTACTGAAAAAATACCCGCTTTTTTAGTATTCTTGCCTTCGACCCGATTTCCGCTCACTCTGGGAATCACTGGTTTGTAACCATCCCTCATTTTCACGTGTTACTGATTACCGATATAGAAAAAAAATGCAAAACAAAGTTACAAAATTAAAATAGGTATTACTTGCACAAAATATAATAAAAATTAAAGCAGCCTTCCTGGACTGGCATCACGGCCTTCCAGCGGGCCACGATCCACCGGTTGGGAACCCGTGTGATAAAACAAGAAAATACTTGAGGAACCTTAGAAGGAGCCTCTGAATCTCAGGAAAAATAAAACTTCTGAGGAAATCCAAGATAAAAAAAACTCCTGCTGGAATATAAGCAGGAATTTCTGAAAAAAAAATAAAAAAATAGAGGAATTCTTATGAAAATTTTCGAAAAAAAATTATCGGGAGCAACTTTTGGAAGATTTTCTGAAAGCACATTTAGGCTTATCTTAGAAGGAACTCCTTGTGGAATTCCTAGAGCATCTCTTGGGTATACTCCACAACGAAATGCTTAAGAAATTCTGTGGAAACTACAGGAAAGAATCCCATAGAAATTCCAGGAATAATTTGACAAATGGCGTCTGGGTTAATTCCAGAAAGAGCTCTTGAAGCAGTTCCAGAAGAAACTCCTGAAGAAAGCGCCCAAATCATGAAGATTATTCTTAATCAGTTCGAATCGTATGAGATTGCCTAGAGCAGGGGTTCTTATACTTTTCTTCTTTGTAATTCACCTCTAATTGTCATTGAATGGACGACCCACTCATTCCCAAAACATATGATTAATTGTAAAAAAAAAAATTGGAAAGAATTTTCAAAAAAGTGCATTTAATCGCTTTCATTGTTACATAAGATTATTTGTGTCAAAAATGTTAAATTGAAGATTGTGATCAACTTGCGTCGAAAAACTGGAAGTATTGCCGATTTTGCACCTTATTGAACGCGACGATTTGAATCTGTCACGGATGAAACCATCGGCAGACTCGTCACCAACCAATCAGCAAGTGGCAGTTTGATGTTTCTCCGATTTCACAAATACCAGCAACAGTAAAGGTGGTACCTGAATCATCGTAGCGATTTTGAGATGCCCTCTGAAGTAGGGGACGCCCAAGTAACCATGCTGTTGAAGCTGTACGTATTGCATATTTAAAGCGCATATATTGGCATGCATTGCTTTAGATTAACAATTAAAGCTGAATTAAAGTGGCAAGTGCACGCTCAGAAAACCGTTCTGATAAACGTGAACAAACAAACGCAAATATGAGAACAAGCAAATTTACACCGTGAACTGGAACTAGTTCCAGCTGTCAGTATGGGCGGTCTAGAAAACGTGAAATCTAGTTCACGGTGTACATTTCTTATTGTTGTTATCGTTGCTATGCATAGTTCTCGTTTGTTCCCGTTGCCGTGATTGGGAGTTCACGTATATCAGAACGGATTTTTTTGCGTGTGGCGCCACTATTACTGGCTTATGATTATTGATTATACTGGTATAATCAATCGCAATTCAACCATAGTGGCGTCACTTCCCACTTTAATCCAACTTTAATGGTTTATATAGCGCAATGGATGTCTATAGGGGAGACTGGGGAGACTTGATCCCTTTTTCTTAATTTGCCTGTAACATCATGAAAAAACACAAAACTAGATCCATTTTTCGTACAGAATGGCAGGTGAACATCTATTGCAAGTTTATACACAACAGAAGGACTTTAAATTTTTGCTAAAGCTTTCAAAACTGTGTTTTTATGGAGGCATGTCTTAAGGTGTATTTTCCAAAAATGTTTCACAATTGATCCCCTTTTGAGCACATGTTTAATTTAAAGGGAAAATAACTCCAGAAAATTCCTGTTCATTTTCTTTTCAAGTTCTCTTACATTTTTGATGAATATGGTATATTTGAAATAATGGGGAATGAAATGGGGAGACTTGATCCCCCTTCTAATGGTGTGCAATAAAATAATAATTATCTGACACGTTCTATCATTGAATATACTAGACTTCCGAGTAAATAGAATTTTATTTTTCATATGTATAATGTGTGTCTGATCCTCGAGGGATCAAGTCTCCCCATGTCACTGTTGTAAACACTAAGCTACATTAATTGAAATATTTATATAACAACCTTATTTGGATGAATACGTTTGATAGTATTTTATTTATACTATGTGCTGTGCAATTTTGACACGATTTGGTTCAATTTTCACAAAGTTATTGAGATTTTTCGGAATCGCCAAAAAGATTTCTGAAGGACTGAAAACAAACCATCAGCCATTGAAAAATAATGCAATACACAATTAAAATCAATTGTAGCCAAAACAAATTATTACAAGGAAAAATTCGGTAAAGGTAGCAACTTTTACCGAAATTCGTTAGAGTTTGACAGATAAACGATAACATTTTACCGAAATTTGGTAATGTTTTACAGAATTTCGTTAAAATCTCATTACCGAACGCTCAGCGGTTGAGATTTCGGTAAAAATTACCGAACGCGATTAGCTGTGAACCTAATTATATAAAATTAAGAATTTCTCTCCAATTGATGGCGCATGGTGTTATTACTTAATAATTAACCAGAATGTTGTGAAACTTCTGATAGTAAGCTCACAGTTCCACCAACAGTAACCGATTACAAAATACAACCAGTAGCTTAAATATATTAAATATAAATAAAATATAGACAGTAGCAGCGGGCTTCGTGGCCGTGCGGCTAGAGGCGTCAGTCATCTAGACGTTTCGTAAGCCTCGGAGTGTGGGTTCGATTCCCGCTCCAGTCGGGGAAAACTTTTCGTCAAACGGAAAATTCTCCACTGGGCCACTGGGTGTTATGTGTGTTGTCCGTTGTCATATGTTAGTGCTTGTTCAGTCTGTACAACCTCTGGTTGAAGATGGTGTAGTGTCTTTAAAAAAGACTCGTAATACAAAAGCTTGGGTAGATTTAAGGAAAAACCTCATTTATTTAAATATATCTGGGGATTGTTGGAATTTTAGAATTTTCTATAAGGAGCCAAAAATAAATTTTGACATAAGTAAAGAAAAAAAAATATTACAGTATCGGTCAAACCGTCGCAACCCACCAAAAGTCAGACCAATAGTTTGAGAAACGCTGGCCTTGAGGAACCTCTGATACATTCTTGGGGGAATCTCAGAAGGAAAAAAAAACTGGAGAAATCTCGGAAGAAACTCATAGAGTTGAACTTCAAGAGGAATTCGTGATGAATCTCCAGAGGAAAATCGGGGATTTTCTGGAGGCACTGCTGGAGAAATTTAAAAAAGATCTTAAGCGAAAACTTCATGAAACTTTCTATGAAATTCCAAGGAATGTTCTTATAAAAATCAAGTAACTACTTGGCAATCCACAAGAAACTGATGGCAAAATGAAAGATTAATTACCAAATTCATAGAAAAAACTCTTACAGGAATCAAAGAAGGAAATCCTAGAAGAATTACAGAAGAAACTTATGGAAATGTTCTCGGCAGAACTCGTGAGTGAGTTCCCGTAGAAACTCAGATGGAGCCCCACAAAAGAAAAATAAAAAATAGTCAAACATATTGCAAGCGAAAACCACACAGAATATTACAAGATAATCAAAAGGAATACCAGAATTATTCTTGAAGGAGTCGTAGAAGATACTCAAGGGGCAATCCATGAAATGATTCAGGAAGAATCCCATGACATTACGTAAACGAATTCCAAAAGAAGCTCATTGAAAAAATACATCTAATAAATCCAAGGGATATCCGAGTAGAATGATGATTTTTTTCAGATATTTGATATTTTTCAGATACATTCTTAGAGGAATTGCAGAAGTAACCCCTTGAGAATTTCCCAAGGATCTTCTGAAACTTCTTGAGGAATTAATAAATATTAATAAGAAAACTTCCATGAGATGTCCCGCAGTTATCCCAGAAGAAACTCTTCCGGAAATCACCGAAGAAACTCCTGGAAGAAGTCCCGGAATACTCCGAGAATAAAATAAATATGAAAAAATTGGTTCAAAGTCTTTGAGAGGAAGTTCTGGAGAAATTCGTGAACAAATCCGGACAACTGATGCCAAAACCAAAAACTTTTGGCACGCTGTTTCGGCATTTGTTTATTTTAGCTAGGGCATCATAACTGTCACCAATCTGGGGATGGCAATTAAATTTTCGTTCCTGTCGGGATATTTCTGGAAATGGCAGCAGGCATTCCTGATGGAGTTCCTGACGAATTTTCATTGTGGTAATTGTATGACAATTTCGGGAAGAGTTTCCATTACAACTTTTGTTTTTGTTCAGCTTTCCAAAATTAATGGTTTCCTATAGAATTACAAAATTACCCACCAAACATTTATTCGGCTAAATGACTTCGATTTCAAACACCCCACGTCCCTTAAGGATAAACGTCTTGGAATCCCAGCTCAATATTGCACCAGAACTTGAGACGCACAAATCTCAGAAAGTGTACTGCTAACGATAGTGTAATTTCTATTTTGTTCTTGTTCACTTGTAATTAGCTTAAAATATGATTTGTGCGCTCAAAATCGTGAGTAGATGCAAAAGTCGGCCATTGTGGTGGCCATCTTGAGATTCCAACAAGGCTGTCACAAAACATAATTCAATACACACTCTCGGTTTGTGAAAAAATAAATGCAATGATTATTCTCTTGTTTACTGCTGTGAAAACTGACGAATAAAAATAAATGTAAATGTTTACCTTTTGAATCTTGCTCAGAAGTCTTAACGAGGAAATGGAAAAAGCAACATCTTACGTAGAAGAATGCAATCCACTTTAACATAAATTCTGACTTTGTTTTTGTTTTTTTTTTTTTTATTTTAGTTCTATTTACTTTTTTGATCACTATCTTTCTTCAACTGTGAATCCTATGGTTTTTAAAAACTCAGATTCTAACATGTTCCCAGAATTTTTGAATAGCGAACATTCGACTTTCTGACGCGTTACGTGACGCATAACTAACAAGGAATTAATTCTCAACTGATAAAGATTATGTAGAAAAAGAACATTCTTTCACACAAATCCATCACACCCGCACATACGGTATCAATTACCACCGTAATCGATATTCAAATATTCCGCCTACAACCTACACCAACCGGGTGGGCTCGCATCTCAATCGATAAACATCTCACAGGGAACACAACAACATCGACATTCGACGCTCGTCAACCCGAGCCATGTTGCCCCGGACCTCGGTATTATCCTGATGATGGGGGCCACGTCGAGAAACAGGAGAAAGTTTCAAAAACAATGCCCTGTAAACATGGCATCAATTTGCATTAATTAGAATTTCATACCAAATTGGCTGCCATGATAAATCATATTTGATTAATTCAAAACAATACCGTATTGCCGTTGGGACAGAGAGGGTCTGGGCTGAGGTGTCTTATGGAGCATGGGTGTCATCGAGGGTGGTGCAGGGACAACGATAAGTGGCAGTTGCTTTGGAGGACGACGACGATGGGTAGTGTTTTGCAAATCAAACCCTCATCTTTGTTGGTTTTCTAGACGAAATGGAAACGCCCAAAGCACATTGATATGACTGTTAATGGATCTCACGATAGGTTGTTGATCTTGGATTTTAAGTGGTAAGTATTGCGGATTTTTAGAAAAATTTCCACCCTGCGGTAGCCGCCGAGTTCTACCGCAGCTGTCAAAGTCCTACCGCAGGCATGAAAATCATCCTATCATTAAAACTGAAGGCCAAATCAAAGTATGCTTGCAAGGTGAATTGAACTGAAAACCAATAACAAACAATGATCATCGGCGTCGTATCCAAGGCTATCCAAGGCATCGCTAGGGTAGATCGATGATACCTCAGTGAAAATCAGTAGTCTGAGTAGTCTGACAGCTGCGGTAGCTTTTCGTTCTACCGTAAAACGGAAAGTTTTCTCTAAATTAGCAATATAAAGGGTTAGGATGATAATTACAAAATTGGGTAATATGAACCTGCCACAATTCTGCTTTGTAAGACGTGGAATATAAGGTGTGTACTGTGCAAGCTTGAGTTGATGACTTGGTAAGATACCTCGCTTTCAAACTAACTGGGGACAAAATCAACTCCATGATGAACGCAAATTTTAAACATACTCTAGCTGCTGCGCAACCATTCCCGGAAAAGCATGGATCCACTCCAAGATGTTAAATATTTACCCAGCACCCAGGAAAATGCAGCCTACAGGGCAACGTCATCGATTTCGCGCGATGGCAAAGGAGGCAGAGACCAGCCAGCGTCCCCCAACTCCCGCCACTGAAAACGCGAGAGTCCATCACGTTGCTGTTGTATCGCGCCTGTAGTTATACAAACACAAAGTGATTCGATGTTTTCCGCTTGATTTCAATTTACTTCCCCAATGTAGCGTGTCTGTTTACTTTGACCGCCGTCGTCGTCTTCGTCGTTGACTGAGAACCGGTTTACCATGGTAAGACAGCAAGCAACGAAACGGTTAATCGACCCAGGCATACCAGAAGAGCACGGTTCGATTGAAACTTTAGCGGAAGAAGCAAAAGTTACCATAAAAACGGTGGCTGTGTATACTTTTTGGCGCAACATAGCGCGGCGATGCGATGGCGGGCTAAGAAAAAAAATCAATTGTTTCGAAATGCAGGCATCGGAAGCTGCAACTGGCCAGAATGTCCGATAGTTTTACTTTGTCCTGGTTTTACGAGTGCTGCTAAGGAATCGTTTTACGGCATACATATTAAAACTCGTTTACATTTTATAACCCATTCAGGAGGTGATATTTCTGCAGAAGTGTGTTGAGGGAAAAAAAATGTCACTGGACAAAAGAGTCAGAACGGGCTTGTTCGGTTCTACAGCTGAATAAAAGCTGTACTGACTAAGCACAACTAACATTAGACAATAGACAGGAGATACACACGACACAAAGATCCAGAGTCATTTTAAGAAAGATTTTGAGTTATTGGAATGAAAAAATGAAAGTTTCCCACTAAATTACCATAAGTACATTTCTGGAGGATTTATGTAGTTCATTTTTAGTTTGGTGGTTTAGTGACTACCGCTTTTGATTCGTATGCAGAAGGTCTTAGACTCAATCGCTGGCCTGTCCCTTTGAATTTTTATATCTGTTCTTTTGTGTTTTTTTTATGCATAGGGTATTGTAGCACTTCTCCAGTGTGGTCTATTTTGCGCTTTAACTCAGTCAATTTTGTACATGGCAAGAAATATGCGTGCCTGCAAAACATTTGCATGTAAGTGGGATTCTTCTGGAGTTATCTTCCGAATTTCCTACAAAGATAAGTTTTATTCCAGGAATAGTTTTGGATATTTCTCGTGGGATTCCTCCGAAGCATCCAAAAAGAGTTGTTCCCAAAATTCGTCTAGATATTCCTTTAGAAATTTCTCCAGGGATTCTTTAGGCGCATCCAGCTCTAGAATTTCTTTTCAGAAATTCAGAAAAATCTTCGAACACTATCTTCAGAAATGTTTTTTCAAGAATTCCTATAATATCACGAGAATTTCTTTCAAAATTTCCAAAAATCTTAGCAGGAATCATTTGGAAATTTTATTTTAGGACTCAGAGCTTCCTCTACCGATTCCTACAGTAATCCTACTACTATTTATGAAGGAGCCATAAATACAGGTTGGACTCCATTATCCGGAGACTCGATTATCCGGAATTTTTAACTCGATTATCCGGAGTATTTCTCTAAGGATATTTTTTATGTTTAAATGTAAAAGTTTGTATTATTTAAGTTTTATTATACAGTAGCGACCCGATTTTGTCTTCCCGTGATTTAGTCCTCTCGATTTTGTCAACTTCTTAACCATATTGTATCATTTTTTGAACAATACATAAAATTGCTTGAAACTCAACTCAGCGTTACTATTTTATAATCAATCTTAATTTCAGTTGATATTTTATGGCATCATATACAAATAACGTAACTAACAAATCTCACGTTATATTTGAAAAGGGCCTAAAAATGCAGCGATTTTTTTCAGAAAATTTTTCAAAGAATGCCTGCTGGGATTTCTCCAATTATTGCAGCAAAGATTTCTCCTAGGATTTGATATCCTCCAGAGATATTTTTCCAAAATTGAATTGCCTTCCATAGATAAACCCATATGCTGAATCTACACGCTGAACTGGGCCAAAACCCAAATTTTCCAAAATTACACGATCTTATTTAAAAATCAATTTGAATTTTATATAGTAGCAATTTGAATTTTATATAGCAGTTGTCCAGCAGTCAAAAGGTGATACCGGAAAATTTTTTTGTAATTGAATTTAACCCTCGAGCGAACGCGCTGTTGTATTTTGTACAACACGTTGAAAAAATCTCGCTTTTTGTACTCAGCATTAGCGTGGTGCTGACGCAGGTAGTCGCAGGTTAAGTATCAAAATAAAATTTGGAATATTTGAAAAAAGCCATTGTGGCTAAGGAAAAGGTGCTCTTTCGTTTAAAGTTCAAAAATCTATATTTTTCAAAATTTCAAAAGGTTATTCTTCTTTTTTTGGTATTCCTGGGTGTTCCCAAAAGAATTCCTTCTGAGGTTCTTCAAGCAATTCATCGAGATATTTTCCGAAGATTTTTTACATAAATTACGCCAGGAACTCTTATTGGGTTTCCATCAGGAGTTTCTACTGGGATTCTTCCGCGGATTCTTCTTTGGATGCCTCTTGGGTTTTACCGTGGATTTTTACCGACCTGCATTTTTCTAAAGATTATTCTTGGGATTTATCCAGAAATTCCTCTGAGGGTTCCCCAAGAATTTCCTATCGATATTTCCACCAGAAGTTCTTAGAAGAGTTCTAGCTGAGATTTCTCCTAGTAATCCTTTATAGGCTTTTTTTTCGTGAATTTTTGTAGAAATTCTTGCTTGGATTTGTTCAGAAATTCTTCCAGATATTCCTCAGCATTCTTCTAGGGGTTACTCCAGAAAAAAACTCCATTTATTTCTTCATGTTTTTGTTCATTGATTCATCTTGGATTTTCTCAACAGATTTCTTATGGATTACAGTGAATTCACCGGGGATTCCTCCCAGTGAAGCGCGCTTTTGCGGTATTGGAATCACCCCACCGAGTATCACTTGTGCATCTTAGACACACGGAAGAGAGTCTTTGGCTTGGAGCATTTTAAATTTCTTCTTCTTCTTCTTTGTGGCTTTACGTTCTCACTGGAACTTGGCCTGCCTTATCTTCAACTTAGTGTACCTATATAATAAATTAAAATAAATTTCTTATACGACATCTCTATTCACTTCAAAAATTCATTTTTTTTCTCGTCTCTCTAAATTTTGCACATAAATCAAACCTCTTCCCCTTCACAATCCTATCATTACAGTATTTTATTTGTTTAACAGACTCGAAACCTTTTTCATTGAAATAAAAACTGATAAGAATCGGCTCGGTTTTTGTCACCCCAAAATGCTATCAACCCGAGCAAAGTTTCATAACAACCGGATAACATACTGTGTTATCTGATATCAAAAATAATTAACTAAATTTGTTCTCATTGTGGCTGAATAAGCAGGTAACATAACGAACATGATAACAACTAAGTATACCCGTGGTACCAATAAAATATCTCATTATGTTATTGAAGGGAAATGATAATACGTTGTTCTCTTTTCAACAGTATATTTCGGAATGGTCATTGTCTGTCATTGTACCCTAGTCATTGCCTACTTAGTATAGAAACATTCACCAATGCCTACTACAACTCGGCCATCCTGACTATCTCGATGTCCTCATCGAGACAATCATTATTCGAGCTATCATCATGTATCCACATGCGCATATTTTGTGGTGAACATACCGCGTTAAAAGGAACATTTGAAATTTGAAGACCTTCAATATCAACTACCACATATCGATCATTCGGCAATATTTTAGAAATTTTATATGGGCCTTTGAATTTTGGCGACAATTTATGTGAATCATTGTTTTTCTGTACAACAAAATCTCCTTCTTTATAGTTAGTTATTTTAGTTCGCTTTTTATCGAGATTCTTTTTATTATAATTTTGTATTTTCAAATTGCTTTGTCGAGCTTTTTCTCTTATTTCAACAAGATTTGAATGCTCATTCAATGGTTGTCTATTCCGAACAAATGATTGAAAATTGAAGTTTTCGTTTTCTATACTATTTTGTAGATGACCGAAAAGTAGAACACTTGGATAGTTACAAATTGATTTATTAAACGTATTATTGAAAATAAATTCTATTTTTGGCAATAACTGATCCCATTTAAAAGTTGTTTCATTACATAATTTAGCCAACATGGGTGTCAATGTTTTATCAATCCTTTCTACCTGTCCATTTGCTTGCGGAGTACGAATAGCTGTTTTGACGTGCTCAATACAATTTACGTTCATAAAATCTTCAAATTTATTAGAAGCAAATCCAGTACCACAATCAGTTATAATTCTTGTTGGCTTGCTATAGAAATTCATGTAATTTTTCAAATGACATAATATTTCATCAGAGTTTGTTGTTTTTGTTGGAAAAAATTTGGTAAATTTTGTAAACGCGTCAGTTGCAACTAAAATGTATTTGAACCTACAACTTGAAGGAAGTGAAATTGGTCCATAATGATCTAAGTGTAATGTATTGAAAGGAACGTTGCCTTTCTCTATTATTTTTATAAATCCCTCTTTTTTTCCTGTGGGGCTATAAAAAATGCACGATAAACAATTTTTAACATGCTTCTTAACATACTTTCTCATACATGAAAACCAATACAATTTTTTAATCTCCATCATAGTTTTTTCTATGCCTACATGACCACAATTATCGCGACATAATCTCATTATATTATCAATCATATTTTTCGGAACAACTAATAAATTCCTTCCATTTTCTTTTCGAAATAAAACTCCATCCAATAATGCAAATTTTGGAAAAGAAGATGTTTCTAACATGTTTTTAATAATTCTCAATTTTTGATCTTGCTCTTGAGCTACTATGATGTTCCTTTCTATCTCAGATTCATCAAGTAATCCAATAACATTTTCTAATTCCTCATGTTTTGTTTCACTACTTTTGTTTTTCTTACTCATGTACATTCTACTAAGAGCATCAACATGTTTCATCTTTTCTTCTTTTCTGTATTCTAATTCAAAGTTGTAGTTCTCCAAAAACAGAGCCCAACGGTTTATTTTTGGATTAATGTCCTTCTTTCGTAGTGTCTGTACCAATGCATTACAATCGGTGAATATTTTAAACTTTTTGCCTGCTAAATAAACATGAAATCTTTTAATTGCATGGATAACAGCTAACGTTTCTAATTCAAAACTATGAAGCTTTGATTCAAATTCGTCGGTTTTCTTGCTAAAGAAACTAATTGGGAGAAGTTTGTTGTCAGCCTGTTTTTGTAACAATATAGCACCAAATCCAAACGAGCTAGCATCACAGTGAAGTTCAGTATCGGCATGAGGATCAAAAATTGCCAAAATTGGAGCTGAAATCAATTTCTGTTTCAATTTGTTCTTGTTCAAAACGAAATACTGCATTTTTCTGAAGTAAGTAGTATAAAGGCCTGGCAATAACTGCAAAATTTTGAATAAATTTCCTGAAGTAACTCATCAGGCCGAGAAATCTATGAACATCTTTAGAATTTTGAGGAGTAGGGAAATTCTTAACTGTTTCTATATGACCATTATTCGGTTTTCGGTTCTTTATATTTACAGTGTATCCAAGATAATCTATTTCATTGTATAAAAATTTGCATTTCTCTAGATTAATCTCTAACAAATTTTGGCTTAAAATCTCAAATACTTGCTTCAAAACCTCAAAATGTTCTTCAATTGTTTTTGTAGCTATTAATATGTCATCTAAATAGACACATATTTTTCCTTCCTTTATGAGTTTGGCAAATATTTTGTTTATGAAACGCTGAAACACAGCAGGAGCATTACATAATCCAAATGGCACACGTAAATACTCGTACTGGCCACTAGGTGTGACGAATGAAGTGAATTTTGTGCAATCTGGTGAAATTTTTATTTGATGGAAGCCAGATTTAAGATCAAGAATTGAAAAATATGATTTATCTTTGAGATTGTCAAATTAATCTTCTATAACAGGGAGTGGAAAATTATCACGTATAGTGTCCTTATTTAACTTCCTATAGTCAACACATAATCTAATATCATCATTTTTCTTGGGAATCAAAACAATTGGACTTGCAAAAGGGGAAATACTTTCTTTGATTATACCAGCATCCAAAAGTTCTTTAATTTTCTCATCTACTCTACGTTTTTGATCGAAAGACAACCTTCGAGGTTTGAAATGAAATGGTTCTCCCTTCTTTAAACCTATTACCATTTCATAATCAGTTATTGGCTTCGAAGGTTTTTTGTAATTAACATAATAAGAATTGAAAATTTCAGAAAAAATTGCCAAATGATCTTCGGAGACATCACCTATTTTAACATTATCAAGTGGATTGGAATTGATATTGAACAAACTATTTACCTTTTGTAAATGATCTTCAGATTTCAAATTGGGTTGATCTAATGAGCAAATTTTGATATCATTCTCAATTATTGTTCGGATACCAGGCTGCATGATGATGTCTCGTCCAATGATTGCATCGAGGGTATTTAGTACATTATCCGGAACAACTTGAAATTCAATAGTAAAAAGAATATTTTGAATTAAAATTTTGTTGGTGAATATTCCTAAAACTTTGAGCCGTTTCCCACCGATACCTCGAAAACTTTTATTTTGATAATGTTTTTGAATTTCCTTCCCATTAACTAACCCTCGACGTATCAGTGAGATTGGGCTTCCTGTGTCGAATAAAGCTGTTGAAAAATCTAAATGTTACCAATCCGTTGCATTTAACCTGTTCATTTTGTGGTCTTTTGACTTTGTCCTCTAAAGAGTTAATAGTCTTGTCTTTATGCGTTTCATCCAGCTTTACAAATGATCTGCTTGAATTTGTTTTCTCCAAACGTTCAACGACCGGCCTCTGATTGGTTCTGCAGTCCTGGCTCGTTACATAAAAAACATTGCTTCAAAATTTTCCGACGCGGCAAAGGATCCAACTGTATTAACCGGAACGCTTGAAGCATCTCGTTAACGGTGTTAAAGTTCCGAATTCTGGCTTGATTTCGAAGTGTTTGATCTTCAATGCCTTCTACAAGATATTCAACTAGTTCTTCCTCTGGTAAATTGAGTTTTTGTGCAATAATTCGTTTTGATTGGTAGTATTCTTCGAAACGTTCTCGCCCTGACCATGTGCGATTTGCAAGTTGCTTCCTCAGATGATAAACATTTATACTAACTGTAAATGTGGCTTGTAAATTTTTTGACAATTCGATGTAACTCTTCAACATGTAGTCTGCATTCGAGTGTAACCAGATCTGGGCTTCCTCTTAACTGCTTGATTAGTACAATCTTCATTGTTTGATCACTGATGTTAAGTGCTTGTTTCGTATTTGCTAGGATTTTCAGAAAATGATTGACATCATCTTGATTATGTCCAGAAAACGTAGGGAGGATCGAAGAAATTTCATCAAGGCGTAAGTTGTTTGAAAATTTTGACCACAGCAACGGCTCCAAAATCGAATATTCGTTGTCGGCATCCTTGCAAGAATTCCTTGAACTTCCATGGCGTTCAATAACAGCTTCTTGATTGATGAGCTCTGCATCCTTCTGACTGTTTCCAAAATTTGCTTCATGACTGGCGAAGCATCCATCCTCTAGAACGGATCCCGCAGGTCGAAGTGAACAATTTTCTTGGCGGTTGGTGGACTTGAATTCCCTTGGAACAGAATTCGTGGTACTTGCAGAAGCATCTTGAGGGGCGAGATATCCATTCCCTAGACTGGATTCCGCTAATTCAATTTCGCTTCTCTGCCTCTGGGGTAATTTCCTCTGACCTTGAAAAATCATCTTGTTGGTGTATCCCACTTCTGAAGTTGAAGGGAAATGCTAATACGTTGTTCTCTTTTCAACAGTATATTTCGGAATGGTCATTGTCTGTCATTGTACCCTAGTCATTGCCTACTTAGTATAGAAACATTCACCAATGCCTACTACAGTTATCATCAAAGGCACCCTGATAACAACTTCAATTTTATCCAACTGAAAAAAATAGGTTTTCAGAAAGATATTTGTAACAGTCATTGATAACTACCTTCCGTTGTTGTTGTCGACGATGATGCCCCCAGTTTGACAGGTAATGGTAACATGAACTACCAAGTTGATAACACAAAATTGTAAAATGAGTACTGGAGCGAACACTAGTTATCAGTTTGTTACTACTCAGTTATTGTACTTTGCTCGGGAAGGGCTTACTGTTTGCAATATGGTAATGGAATGACCATAAATTATTTCACAATTCAAGGGTGGAAGGGTGGAAAACTTAAGAGATCTCAAACTAAATGTATGAGCAAGGAGAAATCGAAGTATGAAGTTTTTTGCGTTACGTAATTTATGGACGAAGGAAATTCTTCGTGGATTTTTAAAAAAATCATCCCATGTTTAATATGAACATTTTCTTCAAAGACTGCTTAATTTTTTTTTTATTTAAGATGACCCACCACTCACACCAAAAAGCTCTACGTTGACTCCCCTGGTATTGAACTCATCTTACTGGTGTGTGAACGGAAGTGATGACAATTACCTAGCTACAAAAAGGGGATCCTAGTGGAACTTTTTTCCTTTGAGTTTCGTGAATCCATCGGAAATTCCCCAAGGGTACTTTTGTAATTTTACACACATTTTTTCCAATCTGGCATGAAAAACTCTAAGCTCAACTGTGCACTATGGTGGCATCCCGCAACGGCCGAGAGCCGAATTGTGCAGGGATAAGGACAGAGGCCTCTTGACGGACGGACGTGAGGTGATCGAGAGGTGGAAGCAGCATTTCGATCAGCACCTGAATGGCTTGGAGAACGTAGGCACGGTAGACCACGACAACGGCAGGAACGACGACACCAGTGCAGCAGAGGACGAAAATGAACCAACTCCCACGCTGAGGGAAGTTAAGGATGCCATTCATCAGCTCAAAACTAGCAAAGCTGCTGGTATGGATGGTATCGCAGCTGAACTCATCAAGATGGGCTCAGAAAAGTTGACCACCTGTCTGCACCGGCTGATAGTCAGGATCTGGGAAACCGAACAGCTACCGGAGGAGTGGAAGGAAGGGGTAATCTGCATCATTCACTAGAAAGGCGACCATTTGGAATGAGAGAACTTCAGAACGATCACTATTTTGAATGCTGCCTACAAAGTGCTATACCAGTTCATCTTCCGTCGTCTGTCACCTAAAACGAATGAGTTCGTGGGAAGCTATCAAGCTGGCTACATCGACGGCCGGTCGACAACGGACCAGATCTTCACTGTAAGGCAAATCCTCCAGAAATTCCGTGAATTCCAGGTCCCAACGCATCACTTGTTCATCGACTTCCAGGTGGCATACGACAGTTTCGACGTAGAGTTATGGAAAATCATGGACGAAGACGGCTTTCCTGGGAAGCTGACTAGACTGATTAAAGCAATGATGGACGGTGTGCAAAACTGCGTTAGGATTTCGGGTGAACTATCCAACTCATTGTAATCTCGCCGGGGACTGCGACAAGGGGATGCACTCTCATGCCTAGTCTTCAACATCTCTCTGGAAGGCGTGATACGACGAGCCGGGCTCAACAACCGGGGAACGATCTTGTACCGACTTTTCGAACCCTTTAAGCAGAATACCTTCTTTGAATGGGTGTAATCAGTTTCGTACCTTATAATTCCGCCCTATGTTGCTTATCCTTTGACAGATACGCGTATTTTGACTACCACTTGTAATCTTCCTTAGTGTCAGTTATCCAGGAGTGGATAACTGACACTGAGGAAGATTACAAGTGGTAGTCGAAATACGCGTATCGGTCAAAGGATAAGCAACATAGGGCGGAATTAAAAGGTGCGAAACTGATTACACCCATTCAAACCGGGGAACGATTTTCACAGAATCCGGTCAATTTGTGTGCTTTGCGGATGACATGGGCATTATCGCCAGAACATTTGAAACGGCGGCAGAGCTGTACACCCGCCTGAAACGCGAAGCAGCAAAGGTTGGCCTGGTGGAGAATGCCTCAAAAACAAATGCTGGTAGGCGGAGCCGAACACGACCGAATTCGTCTGGGTAGTAATGTTACGATAGACGGGGACACTTTCGAGGTGGTGGAGGAATTCGTCTACCTCGGATCCTTACTGACGGCTGACAACAACGTGAGTCGTAAAATTCAAAGGCGCATCATCAGCGGAAGTCGGGCCTACTACGGGCTCCAGAAAAAAACTGCGGTCGAAAAAGATTCACCCACGCACCAAATGCACCATGTAGGTACGAAACGCTAATAAGACCGGATGTCCTCTACGGGCACGAGACATGGACCATACTCGAGGAGGACCTGCAAGCACTCGGAGTTTTCGAGCGACGCGTGCTAAGGACGATCTTCGGCGGTGTGCAGGAAAACGGTGTGTGGCGGAGAAGGATGAACCACGAGCTCGCTGCACTTTACGGTGTACCCAGCATCCAGAAGGTGCCCAAAGCCGGAAGGATACGGTGGGCTGGGCATGTTGCAAGAATAGCGGAAAACAACCCTGCAAAGCTGGTGTTTGCAACTGATCCGGTTGGCACAAGAAGGCGTGGAGCGCAGAGAGCACGATGGGCGGACCAGGTGGAGCGTGACCTGGCGAGTATTGGGCGCGACCGAGGATGGAGGGCGGCAGCAACAAACTGAGGATTGTGGCGTACTATTGTTGATTATGTCTTGTCTTAAATGTTATGTTGAACAAATAAATGTGTATGTCATGATGTCTTCATATGCTTGGAATTTGCAGCATCTTAGGGACTGTCAATAAACCACATGATCTTGTATTAAGGAGGGGCATCCATCAGTTGAGTAGGTAACAGCTCCAGCTCTCTTTAAATGAATCGTGCTACTCTTGTATAAGTGATTGCTGGCAATCAATATTCTAACTCTCCCTATCATCGAATTAATACAGCATGTCTGTAAAGGATGTTGGTATTATCTATCTCAATGCTCGTTTACTAACACAGTAGTGAACACGGTAACATTTTATACAATTGCATTGTAGGTCAACTGTTGAAAGATTCACTTCAAATGTTCTAGATCATAGGTTCCCAAACTTTTTGGGTGCACGACCCCCTTTTGCCAGTAGACGTGCTTTCGGCGACCCACCATAGAAATTCCCTCATTTGTTGTCTATTACAGTAAATTATTCAACTATCCCTTGCGACCCTCTGGATGCAAGCCGGCGACCCCCTTGGGGGGTCGCGACCCATAGTTTGGGAAACCATGTTCTAGATGCATTCGAAAACATTGCTCACAAAGTTTTCTGAAACCTATTACTTTCTAAACTCCACCCTTCGTGTTATCCCAACTTCAAAAAGGAATGAGTTTATTGTTCTTCCAAAAACTATGATCACAGGAAGAACCTATCAGGCACGTTCACCACACCGGAAGAATGCAGCCAGCTTTGTACCTGGAAATGGGAAATCATTTTCGTCTCCCATCGAAATGAATGCACCGCTACTGAATGCCTCTTTGAAGATACCGGGCGGCAATGAGTAAGCCGCCCAATTGGTAGGAAAATTGATACCCGATTTCAGGGGAAAACCATAATCATTCAGAAAACCCTGATCAAACACCGATGCGATGCCTATACCAGAAAAAGCAGGATAATTGCCCACTCTAAATCACTGTGTGCAGTGCAGCGTTGTGCTGCCAAGCAGCCGATTCGACTCTAGGTACTGGCGGGCGGCACATGAAATAATTCAATTAGATCAAAAGTTTTCCCATTCGCACATCGCGTTTGATTGTGAGGTGGTGGTAAACTTTCCAGCCGGATCGTGGTTTATTCACATTTTCGTGTAAATGGATGAGCGGCGCGTTTTTTGGGGTGTGCAAAGCAAAAGCCTGTAGAGTCCTCGGCACAAGTCATGGCACATTGCACGTGGCATGGCGTGGTGTGATTTTTCCGCGGTAGCAAAAGCGCTGATAATTATTCGAGATTCCATGTGGTGGCGGAAAACTGGTTAAAAATGGAGGGAAGAACGACACGGGTTGGGCTGATTTGGTTCTGTCTGTTCAAGATTTTAATCGGATTTTTTTCCTGAACGGCGGAAATGAATAACGAATAATAATTTCATTTTCCACTCTTGGTGTGAATCGTTTTTGCTTATTTGAAAAAGGACTCAACAATGATTTTGAAAACAAGGATTTGAATATTTTGTATAATAATGTTTACAGTTGAGACTACATTGGACGATTTAATTAAGAAACAGTAGAAATGCGAGCGAGTGTCCAAATTTTGAGGTTTTAAACCTTTTCTTAATGTATCTTCATCTTTCAATTTTTGTATTACCTTGCTTAACCTACCTTGCTTAACCTACCTCCCAAGATAAGCATGCATCTTCGTAATAATGGAGTTGTAACAACCTCGTCAAGGTGGTAGTATCTGTCTGTGCTGTATGACACCTTTCGCCATTAACTCAAAGAATTAGTTGCACTAGTACTCCACTCGGAGTGTTCCCATCCCTCCGACTTGTGCAACCTCAGCACCACTGCTGCCAGAGAACAACTCGAGGTCTTAATCTCTACTAGTAGCATTTTTCACGCCTCTGAAATGCAAAATGCAAACAACTTCCGCTACCTCATCTCTCCCGCATCCCAGTAGCAACAACACCGACCGGCGGCGCGCATAAAATTTGTTGCAACTCAAGGTCCCCGGAGACTTGGAAAGTTTTCCACATTTTCCTGTTTGTTTTTGCGCAAGTTGATGTTTTCCTCGCGGGTGCTGGCGTTGGTTGGGTTGTTTCAGCTGAACGAGATTATAAGTAGGGATAATTCCAAAAAGCTACAATTCCGCGATGGAATGCTCTCCCCGTGTTTGAACGGGGGTGGAGGTCGAGGAGTCGTCAAAGGTACGGTGCAGTTGCGAGTGTGAAACAAGTGATGTTTAATTTTGATGTTTTTCTACAAACTTATGTGTTGTAGGATAAGCATAATTCTTGTACAGCTGGGGTTGGTTCAACATTCTGGAGCAAACGAGAGGCACTCGTTTGAGTTTCACTTGGAATCCAATGGGGAATCAAATCGTTAATCTTTTATTCATGCTTGACGAGAAAACATTTTTTAATTCGTCAGTGAGTAACCAACCCAGAATTGTTACATACAATTTTGTTTGTTATTTATAGTCATTGGTTTGTCCCGCTAATGCAGAATTACTAAATTCTTCTTCTTCATAATGGCTCGACGTTACCACTGCAACTTTGGCTGCCTCTTTTTAACTTAGTGTTTTCGAGCACATTCACAGTTATTATTTGAAAAGCTTAAACAATCTCTAATGCCAGAAAACAAGGCCTATTATTTACCGGAGGTTTTGACACTGGTTTTTGTGTCTTCAACAGGAGTAACCAATTGTTTGTTTTTAGTCTTTTGTGTCGCCTGAATGTTGCTGTCTGGATTGTGTACAGTCTGTTACAAAATTAGAGAAAGAAATCTGCCATGTACCAACAACAAATCAACCAGACAGTAACAGTAAGACGGAAAATAAGACCGAAAACGAACAATAGGTTACCCCTGAATAAGACACAAAACCCGAGCCTCGTAACGTCGGACAAATAATAAATCCCATTTTCCGCATCAAAGACTGCGTAACCATTTAAATATCATTCTTAATCTCTATATTAGATTGCAAGTTTGCAAATGGACATTTTTTATTGATTCCGAAATTTTTGAACATGACCTTATAAGTTTTCCTTCAATGGTATTTTAAATTACTTTAGTGCTTCAGTTATAATTTCAGAACAATCGATGCTCTAGAACTTCAGCTACAGGTTTCCAAACTTGACCTGTTATGAACGAAAATGGCAAGTGATTGAGGAATTCTCATAACTTGCAAATTAAAGACCCACACGAGATGATTCCTGATCTAAACAGTTCGGTTCTAAAATTATGAAACTGATCATTGAATAAATAAGCAGAATTAACTTTTTTGTAACTTCGCTAGAATTTCCAGATTTACGTTATTCAACAAATTTTTAGAAAACCTCATTTATTATGATAATGTATGGATTTCGACCAACATCTTTTCCAGAGATTATGTCACAAATACTTCTTGGATCTTCACCCAGAATCTTTAATTAGAAAAGTCATCAGAAATTACCCTCAATGTTCTAGAACAATGTTCTCAAATAACATTCTCCAAAAATTTCAGTTGTTTTTCTCAACCAATTCAAAAATGCTCACATTGAACATCATTTTTGCAAACAGATATGATATATTTGTAGATGGAACTTATTGCTTGATTAACTAATTCTGCTTTGAATTTCCATAAAGTTGGTTAAAAGTATCCCATAAACATTATCTGAAAATTCATAAGAATATCCTTTTCTCTTCAAGGAAATTCTGAAGAAATTCATCTGAAGATGAAAAAAAGATTTCATGGAAAGTTTCTCCAGGGATATAAATATTTAACTGTCACGAATTCACTGAGGGATATAATAAGAGATGTCTGTAAATATAGTCGCTCTAGTTCAGAAATTTCTACTAGAAGTTTCCCCCTAAAATTTTTTTCAGGTTTTCTTTATACTTTTGAGCAGATTTATCAGGTGTTTCTCCATGAAGTTCGTCAATTAATCCTTCAGTAAAATATTCAAGGGTTTAAATGAGATTCTATCGATGATTTTACAAAGATTTATTTAATAGATTAAAAAAATGAACATATATCAAGGGATCCTTAAAAGTGAAGTTATGATGAAGCCATACCTGAAATTTTCCAAAGTACAAATCTGAAGGACTGAATATAGTGAGTGGATAACTGACAGTGAGGAAGATTAGAAGTGGTAGTCGAAATACGCGTATCTGCCAAAGGATAAGCAACATAGAGCGGAATTAAAAGGTGCAAAACTGATAAAACTAATTCGAAGAGGGTATTCTGCTTAGAGGGTTCGAAAAGTCGGTAGGTACAAGAACTGAATATAGGTTTGTGCTGAAAAGTTGATCGATTGGTTACCCGCTGGTGATGAACAATCGAGCAATTTTTCAGCACAAACCGATGTTTGGTTCTTCAGATTTGTGTTCTTGAAAATTAGAGGTGTGGCTTCGTCACAAACCTTAAAGCATTATTTCATAAACATGGGTCTCGCATCCCTCAGGCTGTTACTACCCCGATTTTGACAGAACAGTCAAAACGCGCCTTGAGGCGGATTGAGGGTGGCGAAACGAAGTCCTTAAAGGATTTCATGAGGAGAAATCTCAAAAAAGTGTTTTTAAGAATCACTAAAGGTCCTCGAAACAAGGTTTGACTTCGAAGAGTTTCTATAAAAGCTTCTTCGAAAAATCATAAAGATTGTATTTTTTTCGGGAGTTCTTTAATGAATTCCTGTATAAGTTTTTCCAAGAGCTTCTCGATTTGGAGTATCTCAAGAATCTTCTCAAAGAGTTTCTGGTGGAGTTTCTTCAGAATATCCTCCGGATGTTTCAAAATCAGGCAAAACAAGAGGATTCCTACAATTTTTGTTAGAATTTTAAAAATATTTTCTGATTTTTGTCGTTTTTTCGAGATTTTTTTGAATTTTAGATTCCCTCGAAAAATGAATTATCCCCAAAATGATCATCTAACATTTTTAAAGGAAATTATTTTCCCCCCTCAAATTCCAAAAAGCGTATCTGCAGGAATTCTTCCTTCAGGATTACTGATCACTTCAATGTTTTTCAACCATTTAGAAAAGGTAAACAACATTCGTCGTGTGTCACAGCACACAGAAAACGCATTAGGATTAGATTGAAATGGCAATTCCTATGATGTTTTCAAGCTTTTTATTGTGAATGCCAATAACTCTATAAAAAAAACTCTTGTCACTGTTAAATATGCACGAATCTTGTAAACAATAGTAAACAGAAACGATTTTGCATTAACTTTGTTGTAATGTTTTCTGAAGCTCTGATGAGTGAGAAGATGTCTTAAAGTTTTCATCAGTAGAAATAAACTTAACAGAAATACCAAAAATAGGGTTAGTTGCATTCGCAGAGAACATTTTTAATTCTTTGAATATGAGAATTTGATAAAAAACTAAGAAAAAATAAATAGTCTCTTGATTTCTAATTGATTGATTTATCTTTATTTGAGAGACTTTCAGCCCTTGGCTGGTTCGTCTCTCTTGATTTTTAAACTTTCGTCAAAATTTTAAAATAAGATTTTCTGACATATTTCTTTCAAAACTTTGATTGTGCGATAAGGGTTTTTTATTATCGTACAGTTTGAGCTGAAGGGTCTCCGATTTTCATGAAAATTTCACCAGACGACTATATATGTTTATATAACATTCGACCCAAACTTGTTCGGTAATATAAAAAATCCTCAGATGTAAAGCATTGATATAATGATTTTGCTGGGATTTTTTCCGTTGATGTTTTAACTTATATGAACACTTCATTTTGAATAGAACCTTGAATTGTCAATTTTTCAACCCCTATTTTTTTATACGGTCCATGTATATGAAGATCTTGTTTCGAAGTTACTATCATTTTTGGGGCGAAAGTTAATGTTATATTTTTATTTTCTTTTTTAGCTACCTAATAGAGTTACTCGTAGATTTTCATCAGAGGATTCCGCAGATTTTTTTAGAATTCTCAAAATAATTTCATTAAGAGTTCCTCAAGTTCATTGCACATTGTCTCCAGCGACTTTTCACTCTTCTTCACAAAGAATTTCTTAAGCATTTTTCGTAGAAATTTCTTTAGGAGTTAGGAAGTTACCATATAAGCTTTTTCAGAAATCGTTTTACAAAATATTTGAAGAACTTCCTTAAGAATATTCGATATTCCGAATTCGATAGAATTGTTAGAATTCTTTCCATCTGAAATTTCACTAAGAGTATTTTCAACAATTGCTCCAGCACGAACACGAAGCAAATGACAAAAAACTAATACTTACTAAATACTGAAACATTTCCCTTGATTTTCTGGGAAAATTACGAAGTAACTCCTAGAGGAATTCCTGCATGAACTTTTACAAACATTTTCAAGAGATTAAAAAATAAAAATAAAAAAAGAGCTCTTAAAAAAACTTCTGGAACTTCTGGACGCATTATTCAATTAATTACTGGAGGAATTTTTAAAGTTAGTTCTGGGTGTATTTAAAAAAATAGTTCCGCCAGAACCCCTGCAAAAACTTCTGAAGCAAATCGTAAAAAAAATTAAGAATAATTATTGAAGAATTTTCACCTAAACAACTACTAGATCAATCACTAAAGAAACTTCTTCAAGAACCTATGAATAAACCAACGGTCCGTAGATTCGCTTTATTGTACTCATATTCAATCCTCTTTGTTATAGCGAGTCGAGAAATTGCAGCTAACGGGTTACCCTGAACGAACAAAGCAACCCCATTGCTAAAGCGTTATTGTAGTGAGAGGGATACAAGAGGCGTTTAAAATCCAGCAGCATTCCGAGCAGTTTTAGGGGGCTTTATGAGTTTTAGGTGAGCTTCAAGAGCGGCTTGGTAGGGTTTCCCAGTGAGGTTTTAGAGTCGTTTCAAGCCATTACATGATAATTCAGGGGGTTTAAGATGAATTCCCGGGAGTTTTTGTAGGCATCACGGGTTTTCAGGTGCGCCTGAGGGGGGTTTAAGAGGTATTTCAGAGCTGTTTCAGGTGGATTCAAAGGGACTACGAGATATTTCAGACTAAGACGTTAAAAGAGCCATTGATATTGTAATTTCATAGATCGATTGCTTGTGCTACAGTTAGCTATCGGATACTCTTGGTCTAGTCTAGTCTACACATACACAGCCATTCATTGAAAGAATCCCGGAAAATGATAGGATCGACTACTTCTATCATTTTTCTTGTTATTATTATTGGTTGCAGTGCATCAGAGATGCATTACAAGCATTAAAGCGGCCAGGCCTACTATGCAGCGTTTTTATTGTTTTTAGGAGCAGTAAACGGGGATATCTCGTATCAACCTGTGAAAAGGGGGAATAATACATCGCTTCGTTGGGAGTGACCTTGCTAAGAATGTTAATGCCGCACCATGTCCTCTGGAATACTAGAATGGGGTAACGGTATTTCCCCCGTATGCCCTGGCTTTCAAGGCTAGGTTTAAGGACAAACTTGTTAGAGTCTCAAAATGACCGACTTTGGCACCTACTCACGATTTCGAGCGCATAAATCTCTTCGTAAACAAAACCAGCGTACCTGATCTTCTTATTTTAGGCTAATTACAAGAGAACAAGAATAGAATAATAAAATGCACTGTTGTTTGAAGCTTGCTTATTGAGATTTGTGCTTCTGAAGTTCTGATGCACTGTTGAAGCGAAATTTCAAGACGTTTGTCCTTAAGCGCCTTTACTCTTAGCTATCGGATACTCTTGGTCTGCAATTAAACTCATAGCTAGATAAAACATAGATGTAAGAGCCTATGTGAGTAAAACCTTATTCATAAAACAGTGATGGGCTAGACCAGGAGTCACAAGTTACACATGTAGATCCGATCACTTATACCCAAGATGCGAGTACATAGTTGGAACCCATTTAGGATTATGATACATCAACCATTGTCCATCACAGCTCAATTGTGACAGGATACTTGACTAGCACCAAATTAAATATGGGTCATACCACAATATTCCTAAATAATGGACGCAGTGGTTAAAAGGCTCTACAGATGAGGGAAAAAAATAGGATTATGATTTAACTCGGTTTTTTATACTAATAGGTATTCTATTACCACGACCAGGTTTATCATCAGTTATTCTTGTCCAGTACCAATCCTGAACAACTTCCATTAAATCTCAGTCAAAATAAGCATGCACCTAACTGTATTAGCCACAACTACTACGTATAGTAGCGCAACAACGTCCAACTTTTTGATATGATAATGGAGTGTAAATTAAAAACTAGCGTGACCTATCCGCACCAACCTTATCAGCTATATTAATCATCGAGAAATGTTCTCGACGAAATTTGTCACCAAACCTAGTTGCGCTGTTATGCCAGAATATCTACAGGCCAACAAACACAAGCGTCCACCATAAACAATAGGATCCCCATTCTCTATTGCGCCACAGCGCAAGCAACGTCCTCACATACCCAACCCAGTCAGGTTTTATACACTCTGGGGTGTAAATTTATCACAAATTTGCAAATTTGTCAGCAGCCAGCCCAGCCAAGCCTAGCCTCGTACGTACGTAGTATGTATGCACTGCTCAGCCTTCTAATGGTTGGTTTATGCGCAATTGTAATTAAATCCGCCTGTTTTTCGGGGACAGTCCTTCCCCCATCGCCATGCCACCTGCAGCGCTCCGGCAAGTAACCCGGTTCTTTTATTCGGTGCCAAAATCTGGAGCGTTGAAATAATAACCCGAAAGGACCCCCACACCCTACCGTTGCCGTACCATCCCCAATGATGATAGCTGCTGCTGCTACTCCTGCCTGGGGGCTTGTTTGCTTGCGGGTGAGCCCGTGTTCTGACTCTCTGACTTCGGTGGTGTGGTCTGCGTCTGTGTGTGTTTGTGTGTTGTGTGAGAGTGTGCGACGACGCAGCGGGAGAACAAAAAAGGCCGCATTTAATAAAGCGCTGGCGTAATTTATTGCGAATTTATTTTTACATGGCAGTACGCTTTTTTCTGGTGGAATCCCAGGGCGACCTGATGCAGACTTTTCGGTGAATTTTGTATTGTTTCGTACCGGTGTGTATTGCCCTTTCGAATAAAATTATTGCATTTTTAGTTGGTGAAAAAAAATGCATGCATGCTGTTTTAGTGCCAACTGGATGAGCCCGAGAGCTCTAATTGTTTAACGAGAGCGAATTTGTTCGAATGTTGTACGTTCTGGTGTGTGAACAAATGTGATAATATGTCATTTTCAGGTTAAAGTTTTTTGTTCTTTTGAGAATATTTCAAAGATCCGCGGGGGGACTCTCGGTATCCCGATGCCTACGCTATCTAGATTCTTTAGCGCCATTTTTAACAGCAAGCACGAAAGTTTAACAACCTTTAAAGCTAAAACCATTCATGCACATCTATTTGTTTAAATCTAATTCATTTTATTAATGCCTCTCTCTCTCTCTGAAAACGTAAATTCGTTCGTTGAACCGGAATGTACGTTTACCGCAGATTAGGTCTGTAATAAAAAGCACTCAGAATTCATCGTTTTTTCAGCAAATGCTCTGTAGCCAATAAAAACTATTTATCACATATAGATGAATTCATGTGATAAACATAAATCTTGCTTTCAATTTTGAAAGGTCTTAAATTTATACCCGAAAGACAAAAAAAGGAAAAAATAAGACATCAAAAAATCAAACCAAGCGATAAGAAAAATGTCATATTCTGATCAAGATGTTCATCCAAACAATTCCGAAATCAATGAACAGCCCGGTTACGACCGTGTGACAGTTGACGCGAGAATTACACCTCGCCCAACCAACCACCACCATAAAGAACCTTTTTGAGCCACGTGTGAAAATGCGGAAAAGAGTAAACGAAAAAAAGCATTATAAATTGCTCTGCGCCCCATGGTCCGGCCGGTGAACGCCAAACCACACGCGTATCAATTAAATGCGATTTCCGTTAATAAATTTGAGATTATTATCGCTTTTGTGTGGATTCTCGTGGGCTCAACGTGATTCTTTTTTTTCTGAGCCTGTCTCTTCTCCGGACGATGTGTGCCCCAAATCGGGATTAAACCACGTGCAGCAGATCATCGCGGTTGTTTGGTCGCGAATAAATTATTGTTAATTGTGGGATCATATTTCTGAAGGTTTTTTTTCTGTCTGTTCTTCTCTGCAGTGACCCAGGGAGGAAACCATCATACACCGGTGTGGCAGTTGAAGCGATTCGATTTATTGACAGAAATTAAATAACAATAAGCATCTCATTCTTTTGTGTGTTTGGGACAACTGAATTTGACAACCGTTTCCGTATGTTTGATTGCTTAATTCAGTTAGCCAAGAGTGTTGCGAAGCCGAGCAATGGTTGCATCGAGGGCAGCCAGGTTGAATCCAGGATCCTTTGGTGGACTGCGGCGGATATCTTCCAGCCCCTTGAGGACGTGGTCTGGTACTGGTGGTTCTACTGGAAGATGAGCTCCCTGAGGCTGGAACCCATAAGTATCGGCAGTGTATGCTACTCGATATTGCACTCCATCAGGGCCCGTGTAGGAATATTCACCAGCACCGTTGGCACCATCATAACTGGTTTGCTGGGCGGATATTCCATTACTCGTTTCATATCGATAACTGTAAGCACCATTTGGTTCGAGGTTTTGGTCCTGGGATAGAATTACTGCTTGGGACTCGAGGCCTCCTGGAGTAAATCGTTTTTGTGGTGCAGCTAAACTGATTGCTACCAGAGCTGATAGTACTATCTGGAATTGGGAAAATAAACTAAGTTAGAAATTTGCAACCTATTGAAACAGTTCTACCAGACTTACCAATTTGCTATACATTATGATGGATTCTAAATGGCAGATTGCTCGCACTAGAAGACGACTTAGAACTGACTGATACCTAGGCAAGCACTTGTTCAATCTTTTATACAGAGATCTATAAACATCACACACCTCCCGAACGTTTAAGGTGGGCCTCGGCCGAGTGCTAAGCCCTATTCTTCGCTCGCGCTCTCTTACCGATGGTTCAATAAATAAATTACCAAATTATATTCTTCATTTGCTCCTTCCTCTCCCGTTGCACCGCGCGCGCACGTTCCGTCGCTTCCTAAGACGACGAGACTAGCTCCGCGACGACATAGCTCTGTGCAGGTTCAAATCCGCACCGAACCGGGCGAAAAGTTCTCCACTCTCGGAATCAATTGCATACGGATTTCAATCGGGTCTCAACGTGCTAGCAAGGCCCATCGATGTTGTTGGGGTTTTCTCACTTGGATCGCCCGGCTCCCGAACCTTGTGATGTGTTAAAAGATGTACATTGTTATTACAGTACCACTATGGTTCCATGTAGGTTGGTTGTGTTATTACGGCAAAGATCTTGAATTTTAAAAAAAAAGCATATAAATTTAGAAAAGTAGGCCTATCAGAGCGAAATATAGACTGTTTCAGAAACTATAAATACACTAACGATTGACTGTCATTTTAATTTTAGTGTTATATGCAGAAAAGTTTCTAATAGGTCATGTTATAAACACTCTAAAGATACAAATAATACCAACTTTGTTACCATTTCGTGCAAAAGATAGAAAATAGATATCTGTAAACTAAAGGTTGAAAAAATGGAAGTTGCACAAAACGGTCATGAAATGTAAGACAGTGGAATATACAAAATCTCGTAAATGAAACATTTCTTTAACAAACATTATAGAAATTACTGTATCGATAAGAATGGATGTTTCTTTTTCAGCCAAAGCTATTTTGGCCGGAAAAAAAAAATCAAGAACCATCATTAAAAGCCTTCATAATGCAAGAAAAAAGAAGCCAAATTTTGAACACCACTAGCTGAAACACACGTAAAACAAACTAATACCTCAACAACTGTTTATTACATTCGATTTGATAGTATGACAAGTATTGCCATCTGCAGGATAGGATGGCCTGCAAAAAAAAAACTTAGTTGTAATTAAATATGTTCATAAACGCTAAGAAGCTGTATTGAAGTCCTTACGTAGCTTAGAAAAACCATGAAAAAATAAGAAAGTTGATCTCATCAAAATTCTATGGAAATGGCCTCATGATTTTTTCCCAGGTTTTGTTGACGGCATTTCTTAGACAAGCTATTGAGGTAGCGAATGTGATAAAGAGTTAGATTATTTTTGAAATTTAGTAAGACATAATGTTGAAAACACCCTTGTGCAAATTAAATTTCCAACCATGAAGTAAATAATTGAAAAACTCGATAGTTTTTTTTAAATATCATTGGAGTTTACATGAAACGTAAAAATGTGGATACTGTAATATACTGTACAGTGAAAACAATTGGTTAAAATCATCAAAACACATCTCTTTATTAGGAAAACAAAGTGTATTTATAATTTCTGAAACAGACTATACTTGGAGATTCCGCCAGGGCGATTTTTGGGAAATGACCCTTTTTCCTAAAAACTAAAAAAAAAATATTTTTTTGTAATATTTTTTTAATTTTTGTCATTTTCCAATATTTTCTTTTTTTTCAATGCCCCTATACAATCTAGATGTTGGAAAGATTGTGTTTACATTGACAGGAGAACCTTTTTACTGATGATAAAACTACTGTTTTTTGAGCAAAATTTCCTATGTACTTTCTTTTATTTTCAACAGTGAAAGTTTTATCTGCTACTACTATTCATATGCGTCATTTCGCTAAAAAGATTTATTATATCACTTTTACTGAATGAACCATATTACAAATATTAAAAAAATCTTTGTCGGATGGTCAAATATGGATTTGTTTTTATTCCTGGGTGGTTGGCAGTGGATTCATGAACAAAAAAGGGTGTCGTGGATACTAGTAACAACGCATAAAGTTCCAGATTCAGTAAAAGCGTAATATTGCCGTTCTAGACAAGATATTTTAAATATTTTTTTTTGAAAAACGACGTATATGAATAGTATTGTCAGATAAAACTTTCATCGTTGAAAATTAAGAAAAAACCTATTTCTTAGCATTTTTCATCAAAATTGGTTAAATGTGTGTATTTAACCAATTTTGATGAAAAATGCTAAGAAATAGGTACGGCTGGCAAAATAAACACAATGTTTCCAAAACCAAAACCCTTCAGGATTACCTAGGACCTTTAAGGGCTATAAAATATAAAAATATTGAAAAAGTTAGACAAGTGAAAAAATATTACGAAAAAATTTTTTTTCTCTGGGAATTTTAATGAAAAGGGATTTAAAAAAATTCCTCCTGGTGGATTCGCCAATTATTTTTTTTTAGAAAATCAAAATGTTCTACAAAAAATGCTTCAAATATATTTAATTTTGAGGTAGAGAACCTTGACTTCTCGAACATTGTTTTTTGGACAGCTTGTTGCATGTATGTACAAGTGAATAATGTTGATAGCTGATGATAGCTGGTAAGAAACAATATCAGTATATTGACTCGCATATCAGTCCCATTTGTAAAAAATAGACATTGAAAAACGCCACTTGAAGTTTGACTTGTTTCCATGCAAAGCTTTGAGAAAACACCAAATATTTCGATTCGGGGTCAAATTGATCAGCGGGGTGAAATTGATCATTCGAGTACTACATTGTAATTCCATACTAGGAACCAACCACTTATTCTTTAATTTTTTTTTTGTCAATTTTTCTGCTGAAGTATTGTCACTGATTGTACACTCATCTTACTTACAGGTTACATTTCTGGAGCCAAACTTTCAAAAAACCATAAAAACCAAAAGTTTTTTTTAAGTATTCTTGTGTTATCTTTTTACAGTTACCGCACACAAAATCTTTCTTCCTGTTCATTTTTTCTGGTTCATACGCAAGCAATTCTTTTGATGTCACTTTATCGATGTTGTTGTCATCACTTTACTAATGCGTCAACAAACGAATCTGATGAATCAAGATTTGGGTGCACGGTGAAAAGAATTGTTTTCGATATTCGGCTCAAATTTAATTTGTAAAATAATTAATTTTCGTTGAAAACAAATATATAAGTTCGAAATAGTGTCCTTGACCGTCTTATCAAATGTTCAGTTATCGGTAAGTCAATTCAATATATCCCAGAATAGTGCAGTTTTTTTATTGTGTGTTCAGAGGGCCGTACACAAATTACTTCACGCCATTAGGGGGAGGGGGCTTTGCAGAACGTGATGACCCATACAAAAAATATCGAGGTATCATACAAAAAGTGTGGCATTGTGGGGAGAGGGGGGGGGGGGGTTGGAATGGTCGATTTTTGCGTCACATAATTTGTGTATCACCCCAGACTACCCACCAAGCCAGAAGAATCATAAGAGTCTGAAAAAGCTAAACAAAGTGACATGTTCATTTTTTTTTTAAGACACGGGCACGTTTAATGCTTCCAGTGAGCTATTTGCTCTTTGAAGGAAGCACGACACTAGACAACGGACTAGCATGCAACGCCCAGTGGAACAGCCGAAAACTTTTCCTGACAGCTACGGCGGGAATCGAACCCGCGCTCCTTAGCACGATGCGACTTAAGGCTTGGTGACCTTAGCCGCACGACCACGAAGCCACAATTTCACTTTTAATTTCTAATCTGCTAAAATTGAAATGAAATATTAAAATTGTTTGAGGAATACATTTTTCGATCTTCAGTTATACGTATTTGTTTGTATGACTTTAGGACATTTGGTCGAATGACATTTGGTCGAAAGTACGTTTGGTCGAAACTCATTTTATGGATGAAGAAGTATATGACATTTCGTCGAATAAACAATTCGTCGAATGGACATCTGGTCTAAATGCACTAACTGATGAAAAGAGATTTGAGTGGAAATAGTTATTTATGTAACGGGTTGCAAAAAAGTTGATTTTTTCAGCACGAGTCGTACATTTATCCAACGAGGCTTGCCGAGTTGGATAAATACGAAGAGTGCTGAAAAATCGAGTTTTGCAACGAGTAACATACAAAATTTTATGCAATGATTTTTTCATTATACAACCCATTTGGGTTGCATAATATTCATAATGCAACTCAAATTAGTTGCATTATGAACATTATGCAACTATTTTTCATTATGCAACTCATTTCAGTTGCATAATGAACCAGTACGGAAAAGTTGAACATTATGATACCAAAATGAGTTACATAAAATTCAAATTACGATACTGAATTGCATAAATAATATTATAGATTTCGGTCCTAATTAATATGTTACTGAACTTATTTGGTTCAAAGTACGTATGATCGAATGAACGTTAAGTCATATAGCAATTGAATCGTGTTTAATAGTTTTAAACAATCAAAAGTAAGTATTGTAGTGTTGTGTAGTTTTCGTTGGCATTGTTGAAGCAGTTGATTTTTTATCAAAGATTTCTTCTTACTTTTAATCTCGCCTCTTCTTTTAAGTTTCATAATTTCATTGGGTATTTGTGTAGAACATACTGGTTTTTCCATCAATGATTTCTCCTTCTTTTCAACATATAATGTTCTTTCAAGTTTGTTATTTGTGCTAAGAGTGGACATGATGATTGTGATTTTTTATCAATGATTTTTCCTTCTTTTGAACATAGGCTATTCTTTCAAGTTTCGTATTTGTACTGTGTTTAAATGTTTTGGCTGTTGCCTTTTTATCATGTTTTTTTTTCCTTCTTTGAAACATAGGCTATTCTTTCACGTTTATTGATTGCGTTTTCCTGTACCAACTGCTGAATGTTTCAGAAGAAATTCCTCCTTTTGAACACAAGCTGTTATTCCGTTTGGTATTTAGATGTTATAACTGCACTCTTTTTCATCAGAGATTTTTCCTTCTTTCAAACATAGGCTGTTCTTTGAAGCAGTATTGCAATTGAACTCAACGCCAACCAGAAATGATTCGACTAAACGTCATTCGATCAAATGTCTTTCGGCCAAATATCATAGATCCTCAACAAAATGAGTTTCGACCAAATGTCCATTCGACCAAATGTCATTCGACTAAACGTCATTCAACCAAATGTCTTTCGACCAAATGATTTTCGACCAAATGTCATAGATCCGTTTGTATCGTGTTTTATGTGCGGGGTAGGCCGAACGAGGGGACTATGAAGCAATCCAATACCCTATTAAATTTGCTAGAAAATTGTCCAGTTTTGTGTTACAGGATCCATTACGGGTTATGCGGGTACTTTTAATATGAGACGCTCATGATTTGCTATTTTTTTCACAAAATGACACAAAAATCCGCAATTTCCATTATGATTTTTAAAAGTAAGTTGAAAATGACACATAACGTTAACTCAAAAGAGGTGAAAAGCCAAATGGGTCTGATGTACGAGTGGATAGATATATACCTATAGATATACATCTTTACCAAACTATGTATGTATAATACAGGAAATGATACACTATGTATGTATAATACAGGAAATGTCACTTATCGTTGAGAGCCATTAAGGTAGTCCACCTGATTTAGGGCGTAAATTCATTAATAGAGAAGGTCATTTATTACTTCAATGAAAAAAGGTTTATCGCCATATTTTTATAAAAATCGTATAATACAGAATTATGTTTAAATTGAATCGAAATCAACAAATGTCATGTCAACGGTTATATGCAATTCACTGCAATCAATCACAATTGCATGGTTTTTAGGAGAAATTTGAGGAAGCCGTAATTTTAAGAATTTCACAACTTTCATAAATATGTTTATCTTAAAAAATCTTAGTAAAAAATTATAAATTTATTCCCAAAAATAGGAAAACACCGAGCATAAAACAGGCAATGAATCTAACTCAGCATTTATTGTGAGAACTGTGAATGAACTAAAAAATTGGGAATTCAAAGAACAATGGAATATTTCTAAAATATCATCCGGCAAATCCTTTGGGAAATCTCTCAGTAACGACTTTAGATCTAAAGAAGGATCCCTTTTGGAAACTTCTCCAAAAGCTTCTTGAAAAAAAAAATAATTGAAAGTTCTTTGAAAATTTCATTGGCAAAACTTTTTCATGAGAATTCCATCGTAAGTGTATTGCATTCAGTTCAGGAATTCATTTAGTAATCAATTCAGCAATGACTCTGGGAATTCTTTCGCAAATTTTTATTTTCATCGTTTTGGCAATTACTTCGGTTTTCTTCAGATTTATTTTTCGGGCGTTTTGTGTTATTCTTTTGGGAATTACTTTATCAGTTGCATTCCAAATTTCGCGGATTATTTATTTGAGGAATCTTTCGGCAATAGTTCAAGAAAAAATCCTTGCAGAAGGATATTATTAAAATCTTTTGTGAATTCCTTCTGCAATTTAAACATATTTTTTAGACATTTTTGTGAACTTTTCAGCAATGGCTTTGGGAGTTCCTGAGATAATTTCTTTCGGAATGTCTATAGCCATCTCTTTGAAACCTGCTTCGAAAATGTCTTAAGGATTTTCATAAACATATTTTGTGACTTTTTATGTTAATTTCTTCAGCAAACATTTTAGCAATTCTTTCAGAACTTCTTTCGCGCCTTCGAATATAGCTTTGAAAATTTATTTGAGAATTTCTTCGAAAATTCCGTCAGTTATTAATTTAAAAGGTCCTCCAGCATATTTTTTTGAGAGGTCCTTCGATTTGTTTGTTGTTTCTCGCGGCAACGTCTTATGAAGTTCGTTCGACAACTCCGATGGAATATTTTTCTGGCAACTCCATTGGAATTCCATTGGTAATTTTTCTAGAAATTCCTGAGGCAATTTGTTTGAAAATTATTAGAAAACTTATTTTGAAATTTGCCAGGAAGTTTTACGGAAATTTCTTCTGTTATTTTTCTGTGGCACTTTCTTCATGAATTCCTTTGGAAATTGATTTGATAATACAATTTTAAAATGCTTACGGCTATTCTTTTAAAGCGCTATGACTATTTAAATTCATTTGAGAATTCCTTCGGTAATTATTTTGTTTGACTTTGCAAAAGAAATTATCTGCGAAATTTTCAAAGGAGCGGCGGAAGAAATTTCTGAAGGAGTTTAAAAAAAAAACTAAGAATTGTGGAAAGAATTCCAAAATAGCCTGTGAAATGTACAAAGGAATGGCTAAAATAATTTTGATATAAATTGCAATACAACTTACCATGACATTTTTGAAGAATATATTATAGATATTACCGATAATTATTTTTGAAGTAATTTCCTTGGAAATTTATAGAGCAATTGCTGAAAAAAATCCAATAAAATACCGAATAAATTTTAAAAGAATAACCAATTCCAAAAGAAATTTCTGAAAGATTTCATATCGTACTTTTTTTATTCTCTTCTTCTTCTTCTTTATGGCTCGACGTCCGCACTGGAACTTGGACTGCCTCATTTCAACTTAGTGTTCTTTGAGCACTTCCACAGTTATTAATTGAAGGGCTTTCTTTGCCTGCCATTGCATGAATCTGTATCTTGTGAAGCAAGGACAATGATACACTATGCCCAGGGAGTCGAGAAAGTTTTCCCGACTCGAGCGGGAATCGAACTCACCGTCTCCGGATTGGCGATCCATAGCCTTAACCACTAGGCTAACTGGAGACCTTTTTCTCATTTTACGTTATTAACACTCAAATGCCGATGTCTAAAAAAAAGTTGGAACGGTAATATCGGCCGTTACAAGTCCGATTTCAAAAACTTTTTCAACAACGATTTTTTTTTTGTGGATCTCAGGATGAGTAAACGTGTTTTGATTTTTTGCTCTGATCAAAATTTCTAGTACTAATAAACCTGGACTGCCCATATTCGCATAGTCGATGTAAGCTTTACTGTACTTTTCGACATACTTTTGGAATTTTAACAATGAATAAATATAAAGTTCAAGGGTTTTTCCGCGTTGACATCTAACTAAGGGTTAGATCTTGTGATCTTTTGAATAAAACTGGTCACAAATATGCACACGCTTTAGAAATTAGCTTTTTTTCGGTGGCATTGCCAATGGTGGTTACATCGACTATGCGAATATGGGCAGTGGAGCAAGTTGTTATAAATTTCATAAGTTTTTATGTTTGCGCAGAACTTTGAATTTGTAGCGATAACCACATGGTATTTTGGTGGTTTTTTGCTGGCACAAGTGTTAAAGCAAGCAATTTGATTGTAACGATTATTTATCACTCAACGTACTACAATATATTCAAAAAAAAATACTACGTATAATACAGAAAAAAGTATATTTTGTGGAAATGTATCCATTGAAGATCAAGTAATTTCGAACAACTTTTCCGAAGAAACCATATTTATATCTCATATTCTGATTTATCGACCGTATTCTATTAATAACTAAATCATTTTATGGCTATATCGGTCTTTTTCTACTCAATGTTTAAGGGAGTAGAAATCAAAGTGGATAATGAAATGATAGATATGATATATATTCTCTAGGTTGCGAACAAGTATGAAAATTTTCATATATATGGATAATGAAGTGATAGATATGATAGTATTCGCTAGGTTGCGAACAAGTAGGAAAATTTTCATAGAAGGTGAAATTTAGGCAAGTAGGACATGTATTGAACGAATACATCGATAGAACGTGTGATGAAGACAGAACATACATAGGCAGTCGGGTGCCTGAAACTTTTGCCAGTCTTGGTAAGGTGGTCGTACGGCAGAAGTTTCACGCATTAGATGTATTCGCTCAATACATGGCCTACTTGCCTAAATTTCACCTTCAATGAAAATTTTCATACTTGTTCGCAACCTAGCGAATACTATCATATCTATCATTTCATTATCCTTGGCTAACGCTTATCCTTGAAAAGTTTACCAAAGCCGGAAGCAAAGACAAACAGACGTTTCACTCTAACGGGTGGTCACTAAATAACGGGAATGCTTTGAATGTGCTCTTAAAAATATATGATCTTTAAAAATGGCAATCTGAATTTAACTATCATAAAGGTTTAACAATGTACGTCCATGGAAAATATAAAATTTAAGAAAGTTGAACGTAGTAATTTGTACAGTATTTTTTTGCAGTGATGTTGGAGCAACTGCTTTGTACGACTTTTCAGAGTTTACTTTCACGCATTTTCTGCGTCTGTGAAATCGTTGGTCAAAATAAATGGTTTCTCAGCTACCTTTAGCATCTACACACTCAAACAGTAATAAGAAAAAATGGGGATACTGACTTATTTTTTTTTTTTTGCTTTGGTTGTAGCCTTTTCCCGTAAATGACATTTATAGAAATTTCCAAAAAATGTTATTTTTCTGTATCACCAAAACGTGTCGATGTAATTTGTGCACTGCGGTTCATTGTTGAACTTTTTTTTTGCTATTTTTTTTTATAACGAACCATTTACATGTTGTTCAATGTGTAAATGTGATTTGATGTAAATATTTGTTATTTAACAAGGCATTCTATTGATTTATCCAGCCCATGTCACAAAAGAAGATTTTATTATGTGAAATGATATCATGCTTATTGGTTTTGCTAGTTTTCCTCTATTTCCTTCAGGATCTGTTTCTTGGGATGCCGAAATGTGGAATTCATTCAAAACCGGGCGGGTTCTAGTTTTATAATGGTTTACTATTAACTTTTTTTACGGTTGTTTTGAGCAATCAGTAGAGCCGTCCAAGGCGTTTTGGTAGTGCTTCCTGTTTCAATGTCGTTTTCTGCAGAACAGAATAAGTTGTCACAAAATAAAAAATACGCTGACTTTGTGGATAGATAGACGATGGTTTTGTCTAAAAAATGTTTACTCTATGGACGCTTCTATTGTTTTTAATCAGCTGCTAAAAGCATTCCCGTTATTTAGTGGCCACCCGTTACTCACTTCTCATCGTTACCCTTTTTATCGATTAGTGAAAATATTCACATCGCATCGTTTTTGCTCCTGTGACGTTTGCTCACAACTGCCACCTACTGAGTGGTTTGCGTAACACAGCCTGGTTAGCATTGGGCGATTAGGTTTTCGTGACGATGATTTTTATCGCAATTTGTTCCAAATGATACGTCTGTTTGTCTGTGCCGGAAAGATGCAGAAAGTTCCAAAAGATGGAAGGAAACAGTTACAAATCTAGTTTTGAGTATCTTCTTCTGATCGGGCTTCATCCGAACTTCTGGAAAATACTGATTTTTCTACGAATTATCTCCAACACACACAAACACCCCGGCAACCACCGTCAGAGATCCATTCGTCACCGAAACGAATCGCGCGAGACGCGCCGACGACGACGACGACCCTCTGCACAGCTGACTTAAATGTCACTCCAACAAAGCACACGCAATCTGCTCATGAACTTCCAATCGAAGCCCTGACTGACTGACGACGACAATACCTAACTACCATGCAGTTCGCGTTTTGATCATCACCATCATCGTCATCTATCCTTTGGGGCAGATCCATCATCACTCGCGCGCGCAAGATCTCTTCCCTCATTTGGATCGGAATCCATCATAGATTGAACCGGCGCTCTTCATCGCAGCACGACCCATTGTCGCCACCACCACCAGCACCGAAGGTTGAGCGCGATTCATCAGATCGGATTTGGGGTGGCTTCGGCTTAGACCATTTTTTTGTATGTTCTTATGTGTCGCTTGCATGATTTATCAGGGAACTAGTGTTTGCCATAAATTATATCGGATGGATGCAAATAGTTTGACACCTGTCGACGGAGAGCGAGGGCAATTATTCAGATTCAGCGGTGATGGTAAGCGAGCGGTCCGTCATCGATGTGCACCGATTTGACGGCCATGGGTGAGGAAATTTGACATGAATCACACTCATGTGGGTATGTACCTACCGCTCGCGTATGTACCTACGTCTGTGGAGCAGGTCGTCCATTAGGTCGTTTGGATTATCTTCACCGTGGATGCCTCAGGGCAAATGATGGGTTGGCAAACATTGTTAAAATGAGTGATATTTAATAGCTTTGTGGGAATATAGGTTTATTTGAGCTGGAATTGAAAACAAAATGATACATTAAATTGTTATTTTAACAATAATGCATGTTCTTATTAAAATGCCCAATGATAAAAAATGATAGTTTACAAAATAAAACGAAAGTCGTGAACTTCTATAAACAACATAAATGTTACATAATACGTGCTGATTTCGAGACCGCGTTTCAAAAAATTTAAAGCATAACAGTTCAATCTTATCTTTGATATCCTCTCTTTAAATTCATTTTATTGATCGTCGATGCTAACAAATATTTTCTTTTCTCATTACAGGTAACGTATCTCTATCGTATTGAAACATCTTTTGGTAAGAACTTCAATCAAGATCGAAATCCGTTCCAAAGAAATCCTAAACCAATTCTACGAACAAGAATATCACCTCCCATCAGCCAGCCTGATGATGATCACTGACAGAGCGACAAATTGGTCACGGTGTGAATTACCCCCGTCACTAATGGTTGTTGCATGCTGGCAAAACATTACTTACTTAAACATCGCTCGGCATGCAACACTCTATCTTTGGATCGGGTTTCGACTAAAGCTGAAGCTACTACGTGGGATTGCTGCCGTGTACTGCAAGGAGGTTCTCAACTGTGGTTGTTTCAAATGTTGACGATGGTGGAATATTTGTCCACTTAGTTTACGAGTTTTGGTAAGAATAACTTAAATCAAGCCTAACTTTACCAAACACCGTATGTAACATATGTAAACACAAAAGAGATTTCCACATGAGGTGCTGAATTTCGTTAAGGACTACTTGTATCACTCACATTTGGGGATGTTTTGTGAAAAAATACCCGGATTTTTCATCTTTCTGAACTGCTCAATGTATGAGTTGCTATGGGAACAGCGAACTTCCCCTTCGATTTTGTCCGTTCGTGGATTTGGTTAGATACGGTGTTTGGTAAAGTTAGGCTTGAAATATAATGTTCCACAATGGTTTAGATTTGGAAATCCAGTAAAGGTATACTTGAAGGAACTCCTGAATCAGTGTTGAAATTTTGAAGGATATTTTTAAAAGAAGTAAGTTTTTCCTAGTGAAATATTTGGAACAAATTCTGTAAAAATTTCCTGAAAATTTTCCGCGGATATTCTTGTAAGGACTCTCACGTTAGGGAACAAAAAAAAAACCTGGAAATACCAGATAAAATGCTTAAGGGAATCAGAGCAAGAGAAAGAGCAAGATCTTTTTTAAAGAAATGCTCACAAAAATCTCAGAAGGATGTTTTGAATAAGAATACCCGAAGAAATTCCAATTGAATCCCGATTATAAATTTTCAATGGACGTCTTAGAAAAAGGTCTGAAGAAATTCTAGATAAACTTTTTAATTGATTTCAAAAGGAATACCTTGAGGAATCTTAAAAAAAAAACTTGAAGGAAGCCCTAGAGCAAGTTTTGGCGGGATTATTGGCAGAATTCCTTGGAAAATCTTGAGGAAACGCCATATTTTTATATTTTTTTATAGGAAAAATCGTGTAAAAACAATGAATATATTCTTAAAATTGGAGAAACGATGAAACCCGATGAAAATTATTTTTGAAGGAGAATATATGAAGGCATTCATAATAGATTTCTTGAAGAAATCCTTAAAAGAATTCTATTTTATTTCTTGGAGATATTCCTACCCAAGTAGAAACTCCTGAACCAAAAACAAACAACACATGAAAAAATGTTAGTTAAAATCCTTTTAGAAATTTCAAAATCAATCCTCTCGGGATTCTGTAGAGAATCTTCTCAGGTATCTTTAGATAATCCTCTCAGGACTCTGTAGAAAATCTTCTTCGGATTCTGTAAAAATCCTATCAAGATTCTGAAGAAAAACTTCTACGAGTCTGTCTATAATCCTCTCAGGATTCTGTCGAGAATCCTGTTGGGATTCTGTCAAAAATCATCTCAGGATTCTGAGAAAATTTTCTCAGGATCAGGAACCTGAGAAAATCCTTTCTGGATTCTGAGAAAATTCTCTCAGGATTCAGAGAGAATCCTCGCAACATTCTGAGAGAATCCTGTCAAAATTCTGGGAGAATTCTCTCAAGATTCTGAGATAATTCTTTTAGGATTCTGTAGAGAATCCTTTCAGGATTCTGTGGAGAATCCTTTCAGGATTCTGTGGAGAATCCTTTCAGGATTCTGTGGAGAATCCTTTCAGGATTCTGTGGAGAATCCTTTCAGGATTCTGTGGAGAATCCTTTCAGGATTCTGTGGAGAATCCTTTCAGGATTCTGTGGAGAATCCTTTCAGGATTCTGTGGAGAATCCTTTCAGGATTCTGTGGAGAATCCTTTCAGGATTCTGTGGAGAATCCTTTCAGGATTCTGTGGAGAATCCTTTTATGATTCTGTGGAGAATCCTTTCAGGATTCTGTGGAGAATCCTTTCAGGATTCTGTGGAGAATCCTTTCAGGATTCTGTGGAGAATCCTTTCAGGATTCTGTGGAGAATCCTTTCAGGATTCTGTGGAGAATCCTTTCAGGATTCTGTGGAGAATCCTTTCAGGATTCTGTGGAGAATCCTTTCAGGATTCTGTGGAGAATCCTTTCAGGATTCTGTGGAGAATCCTTCCAGGATTCTGTGGAGAATCCTTTCAGGATTCTGTGGAGAATCCTTTCAGGAGTCTGTGGAGAATCCTTTCAGGATTCTGTGGAGAATACTTTCAGGATTCTGTGGAGAATCCTTTCAGGATTCTGTGGAGAATCCTTTCAGGATTCTGTGGAGAATCCTTTCAGGATTCTGTGGAGAATCCTTTCAGGATTCTGTGGAGAATCCTTTCAGGATTCTGTGGAGAATCCTTTCAGAATTCTGTGGAGAATCCTTTCAGGATTTTGTGGAGAATCCTTTCAGGATTCTGTGGAGAATCCTTTCAGGATTATGTGGAGAATCCTTTCAGGATTATGTGGAGAATCCTTTCAGGATTCTGTGGAGAATCCTTTTAGGATTCTGTGGAGAATCCTTTCAGGATTCTGTGGAGAATCCTTTCAGGATTCTGTGGAGAATCCTTTCAGGATTCTGTGGAGAATCCTTTCAGGATTCTGTGGAGAATCCTTTCAGGATTCTGTGGAGAATCCTTTCAGGATTCTGTGGAGAATCCTTTCAGGATTCTGTGGAGAATCCTTTCAGGATTCTGTGGAGAATCCTTTCAGGATTCTGTGGAGAATCCTTTCAGGATTCTGTGGAGAATCCTTTCAGGATTCTGTGGAGAATCCTTTCAGGATTCTGTGGAGAATCCTTTCAGGATTCTGTGGAGAATCCTTTCAGGATTCTGTGGAGAATCCTTTCAGGATTCTGTGGAGAATCCTTTCAGGATTCTGTGGAGAATCCTTTCAGGATTCTGTGGAGAATCCTTTCAGGATTCTGTGGAGAATCCTTTCAGGATTCTGTGGAGAATCCTTTCAGGATTCTGTGGAGAATCCTTTCAGGATTCTGTGGAGAATCCTTTCAGGATTCTGTGGAGAATCCTTTCAGGATTCTGTGGAGAATCCTTTCAGGATTCTGTGGAGAATCCTTTCAGGATTCTGTGGAGAATCCTTTCAGGATTCTGTGGAGAATCCTTTCAGGATTCTGTGGAGAATCCTTTCAGGATTCTGTGGAGAATCCTTTCAGGATTCTGTGGAGAATCCTTTCAGGATTCTGTGGAGAATCCTTTCAGGATTCTGTGGAGAATCCTTTCAGGATTCTGTGGAGAATCCTTTCAGGATTCTGTGGAGAATCCTTTCAGGATTCTGTGGAGAATCCTTTCAGGATTCTGTGGAGAATCCTTTCAGGATTCTGTGGAGAATCCTTTCAGGATTCTGTGGAGAATCCTTTCAGGATTCTGTGGAGAATCCTTTCAGGATTCTGTGGAGAATCCTTTCAGGATTCTGTGGAGAATCCTTTCAGGATTCTGTGGAGAATCCTTTCAGGATTCTGTGGAGAATCCTTTCAGGATTCTGTGGAGAATCCTTTCAGGATTCTGTGGAGAATCCTTTCAGGATTCTGTGGAGAATCCTTTCAGGATTCTGTGGAGAATCCTTTCAGGATTCTGTGGAGAATCCTTTCAGGATTCTGTGGAGAATCCTTTCAGGATTCTGTGGAGAATCCTTTCAGGATTCTGTGGAGAATCCTTTCAGGATTCTGTGGAGAATCCTTTCAGGATTCTGTGGAGAATCCTTTCAGGATTCTGTGGAGAATCCTTTCAGGATTCTGTGGAGAATCCTTTCAGGATTCTGTGGAGAATCCTTTCAGGATTCTGTGGAGAATCCTTTCAGGATTCTGTGGAGAATCCTTTCAGGATTCTGTGGAGAATCCTTTCAGGATTCTGTGGAGAATCCTTTCAGGATTCTGTGGAGAATCCTTTCAGGATTCTGTGGAGAATCCTTTCAGGATTCTGTGGAGAATCCTTTCAGGATTCTGTGGAGAATCCTTTCAGGATTCTGTGGAGAATCCTTTCAGGATTCTGTGGAGAATCCTTTCAGGATTCTGTGGAGAATCCTTTCAGGATTCTGTGGAGAATCCTTTCAGGATTCTGTGGAGAATCCTTTCAGGATTCTGTGGAGAATCCTTTCAGGATTCTGTGGAGAATCCTTTCAGGATTCTGTGGAGAATCCTTTCAGGATTCTGTGGAGAATCCTTTCAGGATTCTGTGGAGAATCCTTTCAGGATTCTGTGCAGAATCCTTTCAGGATTCTGTGGAGAATCCTTTCAGGATTCTGTGGAGAATCCTTTCAGGATTCTGTGGAGAATCCTTTCAGGATTCTGTGGAGAATCCTTTCAGGATTCTGTGGAGAATCCTTTCAGGATTCTGTGGAGAATCCTTTCAGGATTCTGTGGAGAATCCTTTCAGGATTCTGTGGAGAATCCTTTCAGGATTCTGTGGAGAATCCTTTCAGGATTCTGTGGAGAATCCTTTCAGGATTCTGTGGAGAATCCTTTCAGGATTCTGTGGAGAATCCTTTCAGGATTCTGTGGAGAATCCTTTCAGGATTCTGTGGAGAATCCTTTCAGGATTCTGTGGAGAATCCTTTCAGGATTCTGTGGAGAATCCTTTCAGGATTCTGTGGAGAATCCTTTCAGGATTCTGTGGAGAATCCTTTCAGGATTCTGTGGAGAATCCTTTCAGGATTCTGTGGAGAATCCTTTCAGGATTCTGTGGAGAATCCTTTCAGGATTCTGTGGAGAATCCTTTCAGGATTCTGTGGAGAATCCTTTCAGGATTCTGTGGAGAATCCTTTCAGGATTCTGTGGAGAATCCTTTCAGGATTCTGTGGAGAATCCTTTCAGGATTCTGTGGAGAATCCTTTCAGGATTCTGTGGAGAATCCTTTCAGGATTCTGTGGAGAATCCTTTCAGGATTCTGTGGAGAATCCTTTCAGGATTCTGTGGAGAATCCTTTCAGGATTCTGTGGAGAATCCTTTCAGGATTCTGTGGAGAATCCTTTCAGGATTCTGTGGAGAATCCTTTCAGGATTCTGTGGAGAATCCTTTCAGGATTCTGTGGAGAATCCTTTCAGGATTCTGTGCAGAATCCTTTCAGAATTCTGTGGAGAATCCTTTCAGGATTCTGTGGAGAATCCTTTCGGGATTCTGTGGAGAATCCTTTCAGGATTCTGTGGAGAATCCTTTCAGGATTCTGTGGAGAATCCTTTCAGGATTCCATGGAGAATCCTTTCAGGACTCCGTGGAGAATCCTTTCAGGATTCTGTGCAGAATCCTTTCAGGATTCTGTGCAGAATCCTTTCAGGATTCTGTGGAGAATCCTTTCAGGATTCTGTGGAGAATCCTTTCTGGATTCTGTCCAGAATCCTTTCAAGATTCTGTCCAGAATCCTTTCAAGATTCTGTCCAGAATCCTTTCAGGATTCTGTGCAGAATCCTTTCAGGATTCTGTGGAGAATCCTTTCAGGATTCTGTGGAGAATCCTTTCAGGATTCTGTGGAGAATCCTTTCAGGATTCTGTGGAGAATCCTTTCAGGATTCTGTGGAGAATCCTTTCAGGATTCTGTGGAGAATCCTTTCAGGATTCTGTGGAGAATCCTTTCAGGATTCTGTGGAGAATCCTTTCAGGATTCTGTGGAGAATCCTTTCAGGATTCTGTGGAGAATCCTTTCAGGATTCTGTGGAGAATCCTTTCAGGATTCTGTGGAGAATCCTTTCAGGATTCTGTGGAGAATCCTTTCAGGATTCTGTGGAGAATCCTTTCAGGATTCTGTGGAGAATCCTTTCAGGATTCTGTGGAGAATCCTTTCAGGATTCTGTGGAGAATCCTTTCAGGATTCTGTGGAGAATCCTTTCAGGATTCTGTGGAGAATCCTCCCAGGATTCTGTGGGGAATCCTCCCAGGATGTTGTGGAGAATCCTCCCAGGATTCTGAATAGAATCCTCCCAGGATTCTGAATAGAATCCTCCCAGGATTCTGAATAGAATCCTCCCAGGATTCTGAATAGAATCCTCCCGGGATTCTGAATAGAATCTTCCCAGGATTCTGAATAGAATCTTCCCAGGATTCTGAATAGAATCCTCCCAGGATTCTGAATAGAATCCTCCCAGGATTCTGAAGAGAATCCTCTCCCAGGATTCTGAAGAGAATCCTCCCAGGATTCTGAAGAGAATCCCCCCAGGATTCTGTAGAGAATCCTCCCAGGATTCTGTAGAGAATTCTCCCAGGATTTTGTAGAGTCCTTTCAGGATTCTGAAGAGAATCCTTCCAGGATTCTGTAGAGCGTTCTCTGAAAACAGTTGTATTATAACATTATTTATACTTTAGCTTTAAAATCTAATTAGTTTGAGACACACAGCCTAATGGTCTGCCCATTCTTGGACAACCTCGTGCTAATGGTGCGATACCAACAGCTGGTCCACGGTCCAAAGTTTCGGAACCCATGGCCTAAATCTGATTCTGCTTCTGCCGCTGCTTCTGCTGCCGTTGCTGCCAGTGCCAGTGCCATCTCAATAATAATCGACAAAGGTTACGCCTGGAGCTCTGATTGAACTATGGAAATGGTACATGATCTGCTGCTGCGTTGCGTTGGTTCAAGAAATTTGCCTTCCCATCCCACACCACACCATTTGGAACTGGCGGGCGACCGACCCATCACCATCATCATCAGCAGCAGCAGCATCATTGTTACACCCGTGCAGCCAGCTGTCTCAGAGCCCCGGTCGGCGAAATATGAATCGTGTTTTGGGGCGGTACTTTCGTGCAATCGTGTCCCCGCACTACCTCAGATGCCTCCCCAAAGAAGAAGGGTCGATTTCAGAACCCTGTAGCAGGCAGCAGCTTCAGTAAGTGTTAAAGTGCAACTGCAAACAAGTGTAGTGCCTACCGAGTGGCGTGCTCCACTCGATAGTGTGGGGCACTTTGGCATTGAAAGATTAATTCATCTCGCTCCGGTGAATATAAAAATGCGGATTTTCTCACGTCTCCCACCTCGGTTGCGTTCTTGGGTGTTGGAGACGGTGCGCGGTGGGTTGATTCTGGCTTCTATTACAAATAGGGGAGCGTCCTCTCGAGAGCAGTAGTGCTGGATTCCGGTGAACACCAGCCGATGAGATCAGACAGTTAAATTAATTACAATTTGTTGTTATTTCGATTGTCAATTTGTAAGATTCTTTTGTGAGCAGCTTACGTTTCAATTGTTGTAGAACGTTGCTTCCATGTCCAACAGAAGAAGAGGTGGGTGTGGGTAGGTATTTATATGCGGGGAAGCAATTCTTCAGTTTTCTTTGACACAATCTCCCCAGAGAGGCAACCCGGTTGACGTCGCTTTTAAAAAGAAATGTTCCTTTCTACCGTCGTGCCGTATCGGGAAAGTATGAAAAATGAGGGAAATAAATTGCTCCCAGATCGATTACTCTTCAATATTTTGACACATTTTTCTTTTCCGCTGTATCCCTGCCAGTTTGCTGGTTTCCATCTTGGAGTCCGAATGAGACGACTTCCGCTTCGACAGTCTGCACAACTTTTGCTGCGGGGTCTGGTTGACAGCTGAGCTTGGGCCAATGCTGCTTCTCCGGTCGTGATTGATCTTGTCATCACCGGGAACCGCTTTACTGCTTCTGGCAGAGTCGTTTGTCAGCCCGTCAGCGGAGAAGACTTGCTTTCAAAGAAAGGATTTTCTTGAATCACACGTGTGAGTTTCATACCAGCAGCGTCAATTTCAGACGTAGTCTTTATACAGTGATAGCTATCGGTACCATGGACTTAAAGTCTATGTCAACTCATAAATTAAAAATTTACTTCTCTAGGATGTGAAACGCTGGTTTTCAATCCTTGAAACGAAACAAAGCTTTAACTAATCTAAAATTCAATAGAGAATACGATGGTATTCAAAAAACCCGATTTAATCCACCTATGGTGAACAGAACCCTTCTTACACTTATTAATATTATTGTTGTATTATTTGTATTTAACATATTTGTTTTGTGTAATTTACCAAAAGTTCTAGAAAATATTGTGGATTTGGCATCTAGTGGATTGGTTTCCAAAATAGCATCATGGACCATGGACTAAACTACCAGAAATGCCAGACACTTCCTAGAGTCTTGTATGGAATGTTTAAAAAATCAGTCAATTAAATTAGCTCCGAAGTACTTGGTATTCATGGTTATGGTGTAAAAACGACAAAAATGATATATCTACTAAGTTAATCAGTTTTGGCATTAGCTAGTTATTTTGGCTGTCTGGTTCTTCAAAGCTTTCATTGAACATATTGTTAGTTTCCATAAAATTCCTGTGTATTTGTAATTTGTTATTTATAATTTTGTTGAAAACAATAACCTGCTAGTATACACTTTGTATGAGGTCAGCATCTTTTATTTAAAAATAGACTGGTCAAAAACAAATGCAAGATAACAAGTGAATATAATAAAAAAAAAAGAATTTATTGAAATACTCTTCGTAAGATATCTCAGTAATCAAATGCCGAATCGAAATAAAATTGCAGGGCCTTATACAAGCATATTGTGGCTTTCATTTGGGGCTTAGAGAACCCAAAACGGTTGACAGACGGCTGAGATATTTATTATGGTACCCTTGGCCAAAAATCTCTCAAAGAGTTAACCTGTATTACTCCCAAGTACTCTTTGAAAGATATCTCGGTAACCAAACGTCCAATCCTAATGAAATTGTATAGGGCTCTACTAGAATGTTGAAGCTTTTATTTGGTGCCAGGATAACCGAAATCGGTTGACAGACGGCTAAGATATTTATTATGATACTTTTGGTCAAAAATCTCAAAAGGTTTAGTTGTATAAATCCGAAGTACTCTTCGAAAGATATCTCTGTAACCAAATGTGCAATCGAAATAAAATTTCCGGGCGATCTACTAGAGTGATGTAGCTTTCATTTGGTGCCAAGAGAACCCAAATCGATTGACAAACGGTCGAAATATTTATTATGATACACTTGGTCAAAAATCTTAAAAAGTTTAGAAGTATGACTCATAAGTACTCTTCGAGAGATATCTCGGTAACCAAACGTCCAATCGAAAAAAAATTCAATAGCGTTCTACTAGGATGTAGTAGCTTTCATTTGCTTCCAAGAGAACTCAAATCGGTTGACAGACGGCTGAGAAACGTGCGTGACTTTTTTTTGTAACGCACATACACACACACACATACACACATACACACACACACACATACAGACATTTGCTCAGTTCGTCGAGCTGAGTTCATTGGTATATGAGACTCGGCCCTCCGGGCCTCGGATCGAAAGTCGGTTTTTCGAGCGATATTTATACCCTTCTTATGGGTGTAAGAAGGGTAAAAAGGCTTTTCCTACATACATTCCGTGATATTTTTGCTACTGTTTATTAAGCTCAAATATTACAAAGAGATAGTAGCTTTTATGTATTTGATGCAATTGCATTTTCATGTATAACTAACTTGTGTAACCAAATATGATCATAAAAAATCTGTTGACAAACGGCTGAGAAATGTATTATGATACATTTTATCAAAAATCTCTCAAAAGCGTAAATTTCATTACTCCTTAGTACTCGTGGAAAGATATCTCAGAAACAAAATGTCCAAACGGCATGAAATTTAATAGCATACTACTTGGATGCTGTAGCTTTCATTTGATGCTGAGAGAACTCAAATCGATTGACACACGGCTGATTCATTTATTATGAAGCATTTTGTCAAAGACCTCTTAAAAAGTTAAGTTGTATTACTCCAAAGTACTCCCCGAAAGATATCTCGGTTACAAAATGTCCAATCGGAATGAAATTCAAAAGCGTTCTTCTAGGGTGCAGTAGCTTTCGTTTCGAGCCTTAAGAACCCGATTCGGTTGATAGACGGCTGAGAAATTTATGGTGATACACTTTGTCAAAAATATCTAAAATAATTAAGTTGTACTACTCCCTAGCACTCTTTGAAAGATATCTCGGTAACCGAACGTCCAATCAAAAAAAAATTCAATAGCGTTCTACTAGGATGTAGTAGCTTTCATTTGCTTCCAAGAGAACTCAAATCGGTCAACAGACGGCTGAGAACCGTGAGTGACATTTTTTTGTAACATACATACACACACACACACACACATACACACACACATACACACACACGCACATACAGACGTTTGCTCAATTCGTCGAGCTGAGTTGATTGGTATATGTGACTCGGCCCTGCGGGCCTCGGATCGAAAGTCGGTTTTCCAAGCGGTATTTATACCCTTCTTATGGGTGTAAGAAGGGTAAAAAGCATTTTTTTTTCGAGTAGGCGTAAATATGTAACGATTTTGGACTGAGATGAGTACTTTGGATTTACTTTAGTTTGGTTTGCAGTTGGCCTACGAATGAATTATCTTGGTTCCACCGTTTCGTTCCCAATTTGGATCTTTTTCAGGGACAAAGAGTTATTCGTAGCTGTCTAAAAAGATTCAGCCCGTACTGTTGTCTATGTCGTAGGCCAACTTATTAAGACTGCAAACCAGACCAAAGTAAATCCGGAAATGTCCAAATTTTGGGCTTCATGGTCGTGCGGTTAGGGGCGTCAGTCGTCTAGCCGTTTCGTAAGCCTCGGAGTCTGGGTTCGATTTCCGCTCCTGTCGGTTAAAACCTTTCGTCAAACGAAAACTCTCTACTGGATCACTGTGTGTTTCGTGTAAAGTCCGTTGTCTAATATCAATGATCGTTCAGTCTGTACAATCTCTGGTTGAAGACGGTGTAGTGTCTTTATAAGTTATAGTATACCGTCGTTCGGGTGACGATGGATCAGAGGGGCAAGATTGGGTCAAAACATAATCTGAAATATCTAATAAAATATTGCGAATATCGAATCAAAAATTTCTTGGCATTATGTTAGTAGTTGCTAGTAGTTCCTATCGAAATATTTTGTTTCTAGAGCAAGTAGTTAGTTTTTGATAAATCATCGAAAAATAAGGCCTTTTAAAACGCCAGTTTTAAGGCTCGATGTAACATCACACTTTTAGGTGGATTGATACTTTTTGGTATCTCAAACTCATAATAATCATTTCATTTATATCTAGTAAGTAGTAACAACCCAAGCAACACACATGATTACAAAACAGTGACGGCAGCGTATACAAGGGTTGCATAGAACTCACTGTGACTTACTGCGGAACCCTTACATACGCTGCCGTCACTGTTTTGTAACCATGTGTGTTACTTGGGAATCTTGACCAGAATTTTATTAACTTGCTTTGTTGTCAATGTGGAACAAATTCAGTTTCGTTGACCCATTGTCATCCTCTCGAAGGGGTGAGAATGGATCAATTTTCATACACTTGTAGTTTTAAAGGAAATTGATGAACTTAAAATATTTTTTCATCATTTGTACATCAATCACCAAAGATCACATTCCAGTGAACAAAGGACTTTTTCATGCAAAGAAGCAAAAAATATTGAACAATGAATGTGGAAGTATGCATTTTTAACCCATTTCACCCCAACGACGGTATTCATGATGATGAACTTGGGCTTGTTAGTGGAATACCTATAAGTAAAAAGAAAATCGGGTTTAGCACTGTTCCTTTAAATTCACCTAAGAATTTGCATCCTTTGACAGATACGTATTTCGACTTCAACTGTGAGGTCGTCTTTAGTGTCTCGTACTTGACTCGACTACGAGTTCAGGGACAACCCTTTCATGCATTTTTATTTGACGATATTTTCCTGAACTCATCGCGGTAGGGACATTGTTGCTGCAGTTTCTAGAAAAATATCTTCCAGAATATTCTCCAGGATTACCCCCAGGAACATCGCCAGAAATTCCTTTGGGGATTCTTTCAGGATTTATCAAAAAAAAAAAAAACATCTGGAATGTTTACATAAGGAGATTGACGCATGATTTCTTGGGATGATTTTAGCAAGAATTTCTACAACGATTCCCCCAAGTATCCCTTCAGAATAAATCGCTCTCCGTTGTTTTGTTTGAAAATTTGTCCAGGGATTCCTGCAGAGATTGTTTCAGGATTTTACCCAGGAATTTTCCTTGTGACTTCTTCAGAAGTTTCTCGAAAAGTTTTTCAAAAATTTCATCTTGGAACTTGTCCACGGGTTGTCTAAGAAATTCTTTCCGGAATTCCTCCTGTGACTCTATAAATTCCTTCAAAGAATGTTACATAAGTTTATGCCTTCATATATTTCCTAAAACATTTCTTAAGGGATTCGTCCAGAAATACTGTCAGATTGTTTCCACAAGTTTTTCTTTTGGAAGACACCGACATTGCTTCTAAAATGTTTTCAAGAAATTATTCTAGAAATATCTTCAGAGGGTTCTTCATAAGTCCTCCAAACATTTCTTTAAAAAAAAACGTAATTCTAGAAGAAATTGTTTCGCAAAGTTTGGGAGATTCTTTAAGAAATTCTTCTAGGGCTTTATTCTCTTAATTTGTATTTTTTCCAGATTTTTTTCAGAAATTATTGAATAAATTTTTCCAGAGTTGTAATCAGATATATCATCATTTATTCAGGGATTTCTGGCAGGTATTGTTTTGGAAATTCATCTAGGAAAATTCAAGGAAAATTTCAAAAAAAAAAATCTTCTGCAAGTTCCTCTAGGGGTTTCTCTAAAAGTTCCTTTATGTATTTCTCCAGATATTGCTATAGATTTATTAACATCCTTCCTTCAGAGATTCTTTCATACTTTTTTCGTAAGATCCTCTCAACAATTCCTGCAGAAATTACTTTAGAGTCCATAACTTAGTATTTTTCAAGAATTTTTCCAAGAAATTTATTCAGGAACAAAAAGATTCTCCAGTTCTTTCAGATATGATACCAAATATTACTTCAAATGTTCATTTTTATTTTTTTAATTTCTTAAATAAATCCTCCTGTTTGTTTCTGCTGAATCAAAAGCAGTTAAAGATTTTTTGTACACAAACTCCTTCTGCATTTGAGTGATGATTGACCTGTGTATTTCGTACACTAAGGCAGCGTATATTTTTTTTCTGAAAATTTCTTCAAATGTCTTTCCAGGGGTTCTTCCAAGAATTATTGAGAAATTCCTCCAGAGATCCCTCAGTAATTAAGAGAAGGACGTCCTCGAAAATTATACCAGTATGTTTGTATTATGTAGATATTTTTAAATGATTTCTTTAGAAATTCCTCTACATTTTTTCCAGGAATCACTCCAGAAACTTCTCAAGCATATTTTCTTTGGAATTACTTGCGGAGTTTCTCCATAAGTCTCTCATGTTTATTTTGAATTAAGGGGGCATCTAAAAATATTTATCCAGGTATTCCCCCAGGTATGATTGTAAGCATTTCTACAGCAATTGCTCCAGAGATAACTTCAAAAATAACTTAGATTTTAGAAAATGTTTGCCCAGTAATTCCTCCAAAAATCATTCAGACAATCATCCAGGGATTTCTTCAAAATTCCTTCAAGGATCTTTTAGAGAATTCTTCAGACATGTTTGCGCAATTTCAGGAAGAACTTCTGAAAAATCCCTGGAAGAATATCTGAACAAATTCTGCAGGGATCTTTAAAGCCATTCCAGGAGATACAGGGAGTGACCAAAATGTTTGGGATAGGCAACTTTTTTTCTCTCACAAAAAAGTTCATCATGCTGTAACTTATCATAGAGTGCATAAAAAATTCTCAAATTTTGACTGTTTGTCAACCTTATATAAGTGCATCATTGGTACAAATTTGGGCTCGATTGGTTAATCTTTCACGAAGCTAGAACTGTTCTCATAAAACACTATTTTTTAGAACACCAATTTTTGAACTGTCATATCTCCGAAACCAGGGAGCCGAATTGAATTAAATTTTGAACGCTGATCAACAATATATTGATACTTGATGCGACATTATAAATTTTAAAATTTTCTCACGACGAATAAAGTTGTACCGGTTTGACATTTCAAATTTACAATTCTTCTTTCAACCCAAATAGGCTCTTATATATCTAATTAGTAATATCTTGAAAACAAAAGTAAAAAATCTTTAAATCCTGACGTTCTAGAAATAATATTCTTTGGTTTGAAAAAGAAATTTGAAATAAAAATTTGTGATTCGATAGTACGTACGTTTCGATAGTACGTACACTAAACGAAGCGGTGGTGTACGTACTATCGAGGTATACCTGTACTATAATTTTAAATAATTTTCTGAAGATAATATCTCCTCAAAAAAAAACTTTAATATGAATTCCAGCAGCAGTTTGTAAAAGAACCCCTGAAGAAATTTCTGAAGAAAGCTTCAGTACAAATCATAAAGGAATCTAAGAAATACTTTCGAATGAATCTCTCCCTGGAGGAATATTTGAAGAAATTCTTGAATGAATCTCAGAATGAATTTCTTAAGAACCTCCTAGAGAAATACATGGCTTCTCGGGGAACCCTTGATAGAATTCCCAGTATGTATGGGGAAATCCCTTGAGAAATTCATCAATAAAATTTCTGGAAGACTTTTAAAAAAATCCAGCATTTCTGGAGAAATCTGCGGACGAATTTCCTAAAAAATCCTGTTGAAATACCCAAATGAACGAGTAGATTAGCGTCTGTAAAGATCACTAGCAAAAAAAAGCTATTGAGAAATTTCTAAAGGAATTTCCGTATAAATTTCTAGAAAATATTGTTGGATAAATTGGAATCCGTAGAGAAATTATGGAATTATCCTTACGGGAAATTCCGGATAAATTTCTGAGGAAATACCTTGAGGAAGAAAACAGTACATTCTGACAGAAATTGTTTATGAACTCCCGCAGGAATATCAGGAGGAATTTTTGTAGGATTCTCTTGATGAATCTCTGAAGACATTCCTGGACACATTCATGTGGGAATTTTCATTGGAACCCCTGCCTAGAGCAATTTCTGAAGAATTACCTGAGCGAATTTCTGAATTTCTGAAAATTTTCCAGAAGAAAACAAAGGAATATTTTATGAAAGTAACTTTGAAAAATTTTAAAAACAATCCCGGTAGAAAGTCTGCATAAATCCCTGGAGAAATTATCGATATTTTTTTTAAACGAATGCCTAGAGAAATTCTTAAAGTAATTTCTGGTGCAGTTTCAGAAGGAACCCATGGAAATCTACATGAAAATTTTTTGGAGGAATTTCTGGAGCGATGCATGAGAAAATAACTGAAAAAAGCCCTCGAGAAGTTTTGTTAAAGGATCCCTGGAAAATTTCTGTGAAAAAACTGCCGGTGGAGTTTCTGAAAAAAGGCCTTGATAGATGTTAAGACCGAATATTTGAAGGATTGTATGTATTCATTTTGGAAGAAATATATAGAAAATTTCCGTGGACTTGAAATACTTGTATGAATGGAGGAGTATCATTCGGAATTTTTGAATGAATCACAAGGAAAATGTCTAAAATGTCTAAAAAAAATCTAAGGAGGATTTTTTATGGACACCCATGGAAGCTTTTCTAGAGAAATTCTGGAGACATTTCTGGGGGATCCTCTGACAAAATTTTCGAAAGAAACTCTAGAGAAAATTCTTAAGCAATCCACGAAAGATGTTACGAAGAATTTTGTTTCACTGGTATTTACGAGGACGCTCATACATACTAAGATCAGCTCGGTATTTTTTCCATCTTTTTACCGAGTTCTCAACAGCAGATTTAACTCGGTACGCTCAGTTATCTTTATTGCTGAATACTTTGTAAATGAGTAAACGAGTTCTGCAAATGAACTGTCAAAAATTACAGATGAACGGTGAATTACCGAGTGTACCGAGCTAAATCTGCTGTTGTGAACTCAGTAGAAAGATGGTAAAAATGCTGAATTCAGTGGAAAAAATACTGAGCTGGAAAATCAGAATCTTAGTGTGTACAGGAAGTTAAAACATTTTTTCACTGCAAGAGCTTGTTACTCAGTGAGTAACTTGGAGTAACCTGGATAACGCCACTGATGTGTCGCATACATAGATTTGGTTCACTTTTACATTTGGCCACTGTAAGCAGGACACCCGGAGTCAGTTCCGGAGCACTTCCGGTTCAGATATGGTCTAAAACGATTCCTGCTTTCTATTCATTAAGTTATCGAAAATAACGTGGTTGGATGTGTCGCAAGCAAGGATTTGTAGCATTTTCATAGCAGGTCCCTTCCTGGGGTACCGGTCTGGAACACCTAAATGGCCATAGCTCAGGAACGGCTGAACCGATACAAATCATTTTCAATAGGAAACAATTAGACTAGATTCCGCGTCGGTTATTAAAATCGGTTGAGGTTTACTGCCAAGTAGTGATGTGAGTTATTTTTGTTCACACTTAAATACATCACTTCGATTCGTCGAGCTGAGTTGATTGGTATGTGACTCGACCTTCCGATCCTTCTATCAAAAAGTCATTTTTGAAGCTTTTGGATAGCTTTTCCAGAACACTTAGTGTACGAGAAAGGCAAAAATGGGGTAAAAATATTATAATGTGATTAAATGTGTGGCATTTTTGCATTTCAGGACGCTTGATGACAAGGAACCTAAGAGACATAAGCCGAATCTGGGACTGTCCCACACAATGGTTCATCTAGCCAAATAAACGAATGCACCAGTATCACAGCATATTTTCCCGTTATAAGCAAAAGAAGCAACAAAACAGCGTTCTACAATTTTACATCCAATTAATAGAGGAGTTCAAGTAGCGTTCTTGTCATATTGTCTTCCAGCTTTTCGCAACGCCCAAAATTGCTGCGCTTTTTGTTTCGGAGGAAGCTCGCTGTATTTATGCAGTGATGCTTCCGTAGAATGGTGGCGTTTGGCGTGGATGATATTCACAGCAGACTGGGAAAAAGTCGTCTCTCTCAGGCACCAGACAGGCACAATTCAGTGGATGCCCGCCCGTTTCAACTTTGAGTTAATTTGTAACATTTGAGCTGTTTTAATAACTGCCTGTTCGCTGCTTGTCGGAACACGGTCGGCTGCCGTGCCGTGATTGTTCTTTCGCCGTCGTCGCGTCCCTAAAGCGCTTTGATCAGAACAATAATGATACTGTCAATATAAGTGGGGGTTTGCGCGGAGTTCGGGGTGAGACACTGACTGTGCGCGGGATGTGCACGGAAAAGTTCTCGAGGAGTTTATGACGTGGGCGACTACGGGAGGGAAAACTTTGACCACCACCACCACCGTCAGAGCTGTTTTCTTCGAAACGGAAGCAGGGCTGAAATATTTGGAAATAATTTCGACTATACAATGTCGTTGGCGGTGAACAAGGTTTTGCCATGGCGGTTCAAGAGTTTGTAGATCAATGTTTCGTTATAGCTTTAATAGGCATCATAAAGGTAGCCCATCAAATATTCAAAAATAAAACTAAAAATGTAAGATGCATAGGGGTTCTTCTTGATAAATATTTTCTTGAAACTCTCTGTACTTTTAATTCTTAAGCTATACCATTGTATTATTGCTATATAACAGATGAATAAGCCGAACTTTAGCTTGATTTTGAATTTGTTTGCTGTATAAGATGCTATTCAGCTACCATTGCATGGGTACATTCAACTAAATTTGACATTTTCGTTTAAAATGCACAAAATCCATCTGTGAAGTGGACCTGGTGTAATGGTTTAGGCACGCGACTATCACGCCGGGGACCTGGGATCGAGTCCCACTCCCGACAAACTCACAAATTGTGAGTTCTTCCTTCGGGAGGGAAGTAAAGCGTGAGCGTGAGTCCCGAGATAAACTAGCCTAGGATTAAAAATATCGTTAATACACATAAAACAAAACCATCTTTTTATTAAGGATTTTTACGGCATCATCAGCATCGACAGCCATGTTGAATATGTGGCTCAAAATTTCAAAGTGATAATTCTCTGGCACCAAAGAGAAATTTGGTATGAAAAAGTATCATCCTATTTGCTCACTCGCAGTGATTGTAATGATACTTTTTCTGGTACGTGACTGCAGGATTGACAGTTTTTCATCACTTCAAAAACGCGAGGCAAACAATAATTGAAAAGCAAAAAGTCAATGGTTCGTTTGAAAGCTTAGTGATGCATCATGATACCTTAAAATAGACTATCAGATCAAACAGGATTTTTTTAGTTTCACAAGAATTTCAGGAAGTTCCAATGAATTTAATTTCCCTTCCGTGGAGTTTCAGATGGTTTCAGATGGGTTTCAAAGGTTTTCCGATACACTTCATGGGTTTTCATTGGTGTTGGAAGGCGTTTCAACGGGAATAAATTTCCGAAAAGCTATTCTCCGACAGGCACTGAATTAAAAACACGATCAGCTCGTTTTTTGGAGAATATAATTTCCTGCGGCCAACATATTGATAGAGAATAGATATAAACAAAACTTATGAAATAAAAGGCACGATATTTTAAGCTACATAGTTTTTCAGAAGTGATTCATGGGATTCGTTAGGCGAACCCCTAAACAACATATTTTTGTTATGCCGCTATGGTTTTTAACTCACGTTGAGTTCCTCTTAGGTAGCAATCAGTCTCCCGTACGGTGCAGTGGATGTTTTCGTGGTTGTTACGGGTCTATGCGAGTGCCTATGATAGTATCAGTTAGAGCATTTCTACGAGAGTACAATAATATCGACTCATCTCACCATATATATAGCACAGATGGTAGCGCAACATTAAACAAACAACGGCTTTTATAAAACAAAACTAATGGCAAAAAACTAGATTTTCGATGCAAGGGAATTAACTATAAATAATTCACTGTTGTCATTTTTTCTATTGAAGATCGATGTATATTCATACTTAGGGGCTGTCCATAAACCACGTGGTCATGAACGGGGGGGGGGGGGGGGTCGGCCAATGACCATTTTGTATGGACGAATAAAAAAAATTGTATGGACTAATGACCACGCGGGGGGGGGGGGGTGGGCGGTTTGAGAAGTCCCAAAAAAATGACCACGTGGTTTATGGACAGCCCCTTACGCGTGACAGATCGATACCTACATGTGTATGACAAACGGTCTGTAGAGTTTGATCTGCCAAGGTAATCATACAGGATGAGGTGCGCTATTCATAATTGAATAACAATGGAGATTCAATGCGAATCATGTGGTATTTCAGGAAGAATTCAGCTGATGTCGGAGAATTTCAGAGAGATAGAAATTTCAGATGTTTTGGAATGAATTCTGGGGATTTCATGAGAGCTTTAGGGAGTCTCAAGGGATATCTAGAAGGTTTCAAGGGACTGCAGGGAGTTTTAAAAAAGCTTCAGGAAATATCAAGAGAATGCATAGAGTTCCAAAGTGTTCGATTCCTTCATTATTATCACCAATCTGAAAAAGATGGGTTTGATTAGATCTGACCGAAAAGCACTTCGATAAAAACATTCAAATTAAAGTTGGCTAAATTCAGTTCAATCTGATCCAATGAAAGAGTCTTCCAAAAAAAGTGGTAATCATTACGAAGCAAACGGCAGTATCAAGCCCTTTTCCTGTAATGAACACAAAGTTCAAATTTTTAATTAAATGATGAAGTAGCACAATGTTTCTCCAACTCTTCCGCATCTCTTCCAACAACAACAACAGCAAAAAATAGAAATCAATCAAAGTAAAAGATTGAAGAGAGGGAGGCCTCATTCTTCTCGCCAGCGGCACAGTGAAATTCAATTACCGTGACTTTTAACACGCACCAGGAAGACGCGGAGTGAAAGCGCCAGGCTGTAAATTTATAAAAACAAGTGATATTTCTTCGCTTTTTATGCGCTACCCGCAGGCAGGTTCATTTTATCGCATTTTTTGCGGGTACGGTTCCTGCCTGGAAGTTCGACAAAAGTGGAGATTTTTGCTTTTTTGGTATCGAATTCCAATACGTTTTTTTCCTGCCTTCCCTAATGACCTCACGGCTACGTTTTTCCATCTTGGTACGAACGGTACCACGGAAAATAAGGGAAACCGAAGAACAAAGGTCGTAAAAAAGATGAAGCACAATTGCCTGCTTTCCCGTGCCATTCGTTGTTCGATGGATAGGATGGTGGTTGTTTTTCCTCTTGATGAGGCATTTGCTATGGAAGACTCGATGCTCTAAGCCTTAAGGATTATTTATGCGGATGAGAAGGCAATGTTGCCAGTTGTTTTCGCCATAAGTTTTCCGTGTAGAATCGTTTCGAAAACGCCCGTTCTGGAAACTCATCCAGTCCGCGCCCTCGTAGAGAACATTTCTATTCCTTTCACAAGATCCTTTTTCGCGGCGAACGAACGCTTCGGTAATAAATAATATCGTCCAAAAATTACCGGTACGTGTTTTGAATCTCTAACAAACTCTTACTGCCGGGCCTGAGTAAGATGGATGGATGGATGGAATGGCAAACACTTAACGTCTGGTCCCGGTACTAATGTCCTACGGGAGAGGCAGTGTCTTCTCCGTCGCGGGGACATTACCGGAATGATGGAATTATGGTCCTTTCTCTTTCGACTCCCCCAGCCCTTCCGGAAGGGTCCCCCTAATCCTGTATACGTACGTGTGGCTTAGAATGCTGCTGGTGGATAAATCAAATTGCGTAGGAAATTTGAGCGATTGCCTATGAATAATGGTAGGGGCACGGCGCAGGGAGGACGAATGACGGGCGGCGAGTGACCGATAATTGCAAAAGCGAGAACAAAGCTGACGAGGATCACGGGATAAGCTCATCAGCATTCCGGCGGTGTTTCGGATGTCCTCCTCAGGAGAAACAAATAACGTTGAATATGTCACCTGCATTATCGATGAGCTCGGAGGGAAAGCATGCCATCGCGTTGGATATTGTGGCAGGATTAATCTAATCGGAACACATTTTTTTAAATGTTTCAAGCACATTGCGAATAATTTTGCTTGTTTAGCATTGGTATTCTTTCAGTTTGTATTTTCCATGCTCTTGCAGTTTGACAGTTTCGCATATGTACAGAAAATTATGGCGGAATAAACTGCCCAGGTAACCAATAAGCAGTTAAAATGGCATTTATTCGGCACTATATGCGCCTTTACAGCAGGTCATTAAATGCTAATTTGCCCTATATGCGCCATAAGTGCTACTTAAATGCAGGTTTTGGCCCAATATACGGCTGATTAAATGCTTAAATTTCCTGTCCCCCAGATTGTCAAAAATAAAACAAAATATTTCCCCTGCTCATTTTACGGCTTCCCTTTCTCTTCTATTTTTATCCTCTCTCTCCTGTGCAACTTTTGAGGCTTGGGGTACATTTTGAAATGCTGTTGTTGGTTTTTTGGCTGATTTCGGCGAAATTGGGATTTGATCCCTCGATCCTCGGGTTGACGATGGTGCTGAGCCGCGCAGCTATGTAAGCTATAGATGATTAGATAATGTGCGTTGGTTTTTTGATCAATTTAAAGCAGTTGCTTCGTCAGATATACTTTGTGCCCGGCATGTGCTGATAATTAAATCGAGCATTAGAAAGTAGCCAAAACCATGGAATTTATTTGCTAAAGTATGTTTTTAGTTGCTACTCTATAAATGACAGCACAAGCGAATGATAATGACATCTACAGCCGGTGCACATTAATTAAAAAGTGGAAATGTGTTGTGGGTTTAGCATCACTTATTCCACTCAGCAGTTTTATGGCACTAATGTAGCAGTTATGCTGCTTGTTGATCAAAACATACCGTGCATCTGAAATGCTACATAACTGCTGTCAGATTTTAAGTAGCATTTCAATTGCTAATATAAGGCAGTTTAGCAGTCGAACTGCTTTCATACGGCAGTAAGCAGGTCAAATGCAGATATAAAACAGAAATACGGCTTATTCAAATGCTTAATGGTTACCTGGGCGGCTTTTGCCGTAAAGAAAATGTGATGGCTCTGATGCAAGAGCGTATGGAACCAAATGATATGCACAGTTATTACGAAACTGTTAATGGCGTGCGAAGAAACACCTCGCCATCTTCCGTCATGTGCAATGACCATGATGGAAATTTGCTGACAGGCAAAACAATGGTGGCTGCCAGGAGGAGAAAGCATTCCGATGAATTGCTGAACGATGGGAATGGAAAAGCGGCAAACAGAGTTTGAATCGACGGCGATGGACGGGCTGTGGAACCTCCAACGCTAGACGAGTCCTAGACAGCCATTAGAGGGCTGAAGATTAAGGCTGCTGGAAGGGACGAACTCCCGGCCGAGCATTTCGAACACGGTTTGCGGCTGTATCAAACATTTTTTGGTCTTATTCTGAAGATATGGGATAAGCTATATCTGGCTGATAGTTGTTGTTTGAATGTTTCAAGCATATTGCGAATAAATCCGATTGGAAGTATAATATTGACCCAAAAAAATCTGCCTCATTTTCGCAGTACTGAACGACTGGTACCTACCACTGAGAAGATTTGAATATGTGGGAGTTTGAGAAATCAAACGTAACATACAAAAATATTAGGGACTGTCCATAAACCACGTGGTCATTTTTTTGTGACTTTTCAACACCCGCGTGGTCATTAGTCCATACAAAAATTTTTATTTGTCCATACAAAATGGTCATTGGCTGTACACCCCCCCCCCCCCTCAATGACCACGTGGTTTATGGACAGCCCCTTAGGAGTTTCCCACGAAAATATTTACTGTGTTCACAGTAAATATCACAGTCTGAAATCTTTGCAGGAATTTCTGCAGACATGTTTTACAACATTTTTGCAGAAATTCCTTTACGGAATCCCTCAAGAAATTTCTCAAAAATGTTTCCTTGGATTTTCAGAGATCCTTCGAAAGTATCTCCCCAAGCAACACACATCTTATATAAGAGTTACGACCAGGCTTGAAGGAAACTCCCTCGCGAGAAAATGAGGAAGTGATTTTGGCGATATTCTGAGGAGAGAAAATAAAACTCAGAAATCACAACGCAAATCCTCAACAGCACCGAGCGCGAGCTTGCCGCGCAGCGAGGTGTTCGTCCAACACTCATAATTGCTTGTTGTGTTTCTCACGTCCACTCACACTCAAAAAGCTTTCGCGAGTTCCACTCCCATACAAAGAAAGACTCTCGAGGCGAAAATCGCACTCAAAAACCCGAAATAATCATCGGCTCTTTTTTCGTTCCCCTCTTCCTCGCTCAGTTTTTATTGCCTCTCTGTTTGGGGTTCGTTCGCTCCCTCGCGACGAGGCAAAAGTAAAACACCGCTCTAGAGCATGTTGCAAAACTCTTTTGATTTCGAGGAGGATTATCAAGCCTGGTTACGACAGCGCAAGTTTTGGTTGTATAGAAGTTTATTTGACATAATTCTAACATTGTGTTTACATAACGTCAAATAAACTTTTATACAACCAAAACTTGCGCCATCGTAACTTCTATATAACATGTGTGTTGCTTGGGTCATTGCTTCATTTGAGGAGTTCTTCCAGGCATTCATCCTGGAATCCTCCAAGAATAACTTCGGAAATTGCTTCGAGAATTTTCGTTTATAAAAACCTAACACCAAAACATTTTCAAGAATTCCTCTAGAAATCTCCAAAACTATCATCAGAAGTGTTTAAACCCTGTAATACTCAACCCCACTTTTATACGGGGTATAGTTTGAGCATTTTTTGTATTTTTTTTTTCTTTCCTGGGCAATCAAAACTTTAATATTTTGGCTAATTTTGATGATTACTCTGTATGTCTCAAAATAGTTTATGGTGTCTTCTGAAGCGTATTCACACTTTTTAAAAATCATTGGAAAATTAATGTTTATGTAGTCACCTTTCAGGTGTAATTGTCTCTTTTGTATTGAATCGCAACAATTGATGTATTTTATTTTCTTTTAGATGATTCTATTAAAGTAAATGAGTTTAAGGGAGTTGAATACACTCTTAAGCTATTTACCTTAAGATAACATGTTGAACAAAATTTTCCATGAAGAAAAAAAAAATAAAAATAAAAATATTCTAACAATAATCATAAAATCTTAAAATGTTTTCGTGTTGAAGCATCGGTATCCCAAATACCCGACTAGAGGATCATAACAAAAATATATCATAATTATATCTCATTGTGATATGACTAACAAATTATGTTATAGTTTTGTTATGACATGGGTTGTTTATTACTTTTTCGAACTAAATTATAACAAAATATATTATAATCTTTTGTAACTAATTTTGTTATAAATGATTCAAAACAAATTCTGTTAAAACTTTGTTATTTTTACAACTGAATAAAATGATTCGTTGGAAAAATAACACAATTATATCAGAATATGAAATAATTTTGATTTTTAAATACATTACAAAAAATAAAAATAAAAATATTATGTATTCGTTTTTTTGTTTGTTTTTTTTACTGCGCAGAATGCCGGAAGCGTATCCGAGTACTCTCAAAACTAAAAGGTACTCTTATTTTTCCAACTTTGAACCGAACTTCGACTCGTTAAAATAAGAAACTATTTTTATTATTGATTATGCGAATAGAACGGTTGGGTCATGCGGTATTACCAAAAGTACAAATTTTCTGGAACATGTCCTTATACTATTGAGCGGCCCAGATGCAAAGGGGTGTAAGTGACCATTTTGAGCTGAGCATATAAAAAAACTTCAGATTTCAAGCTCCCAGGAACATTTTTATGATGATTCGAAAAATTCCAATATATCAGAGAAAATTCGGTTTATTTTTGAAACTCCATACATTTTGTATGGGATGAAAAATTGATGAAAAACTTCAAACCTCATTTACTCAAAAGTGGGGTTTTGTCACTTACATCCCTTTGTTTCTAACCCCCTCTATTCTAATATCGGAGTTGGAGTAGTTGGAGCGTATTGAAAAGACAAGGTCTCTCGGGAAACATGTTCCGTAATGATTACTTTAAAATCAATGAACACGTACTGTATAGTAGCAAAGGTTTATTGGCTGGGACTCTTATTTAATTTGCACATCTTCCGGCAAATCTTCCGGAGTTAGATTTAAGTGCAATAAAAGCAACATGAATAATTTCACAGTATTTGTGCAGTAGCTTTATACACCCAAACCTTATTTTACGTCCACTATTGGCTTAGCGAAAAAAATTTCTATCGACAAAATAATGATCAAAATACACATTTTTATATTTTTTTACACTTCTCACAATCACGAAGATGTTTTAAAAAATATAAAACTGTTGAGTTTGCTCATTGTCTTAGCGGTAGAATTTTTTGTCGTTTAGCCAAGCATGGACGTAAAAAACGGACTGGCTATTTTTTCGTCGTTCTCTTTGTTCAACAAACGACGACGGGCCATGCGCACGCCACCACTGTTTTTAGTGTTTCAGTGCGCATGCCTGCGCACCGCGATAGCGCTGTTGGTAAGAGAGAGAGGTTCATTGTTTGATCTTGCATTCAAATCTCTGTCTATTTTTGTTCTGCGACTGACAATTGTTTAAACAAGAGATGGGGGAATAGGGAAACTGGCAATACGTGGAACCAGTAAAGCTTCTTTCATTGCTCGCTTCAGGTGCTGTGATAGCCTCATTGGTAAAGGCGACTGATAATTAGCGATGGTAGGATTATTGGTTCAAATCCCGTCCGGGTATATATGTATGTTTTATAATGAACTAGAAAGTTTTTTTGCGTGACCTATTATTTTCTAAAAATAGAATAACACACTCAAAATAGTTACCCAAAAAATGAGTATAAAAAATAGTTTTTACCCTAATTGGTGTCAAAGGAATTATAACACAATTTGTTATAATTTTGTTATATTCTATCATATTTCATGGAACAAATTTTGTAATATTTTTGTTATGATCATAACACAAGTTATTACATTTTTGTTCTTTTCAGTGGGAATTTTGTTAGAATTTTTGTTATTTTAACTACTAACGGTACATGTTTTATAACAACCCTTGTTATAAAAATTTATTGTAACAAAATAACACAGCTTGTTATAATTATGTAATGTCCATCTAGTCGGGTAAGCTTCCAGGAAAACATGAATGTGTTTCATGAATGCTCAAAAATTAAAACTAGAAAAATCGAAATCGCAAAAAAAAAACAAAATCACGAATCAAAATTAATAATTTTTCAAAACATGTATAAATCGATTTTTGATAACAAAAAATGATATTTACATCAAATTCAAAAATATGGGATGAGAAGGTACAGGGATTCTTCAAGAACCCTCTAGTAATTTCTTAAGAATTTCCTCCAGAGATTCTTCCTAGAGTAAGTAAGTTTTGTGAAATTTTGATAAAAACTTCTGAAAAAAAATCATTTCTTGTAAGAATCTCTGAAGGAATCATAGGAGATATTTCTTATGGAATCGCAGGATCAATTTCTTAACAAAAAATCATGTATGAATTGCTGCAGGAATCCCCGACAGGAAGGGATTCTTGGAGGAATCCTTAGGACAATTTCTGAATGCATCTTTGTAGGAGTTTTAAATAGTTTTAGAGAAATTTAAAAAAAAAGCTCTAAGTATGAACTTTTGCAAAAATCCGTTGCTGTAATAACTGAAGAAATCCCTCAAACTTTGAAAAAGTCAGATGGAATCCGAGCTGGAATGCATGAAAAAATCTATAATGTCTACAATATAAAGCCTGTATCCGCAATAATCGGGACACAGAAATACAGCTGTAACTCTGCAATAGTTACATTAAAATTGCTCAAATTTGGAACAATGAAAGAGTAGAATGTGCGTCATTGAATTTTGTACAGCCTCTAGTTTTGATTGTCAGCGCTGTAACTTGTGAATTTGGCAAAGGAAACGGCTGAAATTTTGTACACAAACCACTTAAACCATATTTGTTGCACAGGCAAAATTTCAAAAAAACTCGATGAACTATCAACAATTTTATAGTAGAAACATGTATTGGGACTGCAGGTGTTTTTGGCCCTTCAGACAGCAATTAGTCAGCACCCTTTATTGTTTCGATTGTACTATTGAGAGTACTATACCAATAATCATCAAATTTTGCAGGCATAATATACACATAATCAACTACCTTCTGTGAAAATTTCATGAAAATTGGCAGATAAATACAAAAGTTATGCATAGGCAAATATTACAGATGAAAAACACGAAAAAAAATCACTAACACTCGCCCCTTTCCACACCTGTAGCTTTCAAACCAATTGATTAAAGTTGATGAAATTTTGCAAGAAAGTGTCTCTATAAGTATCATAGCTGCTAACGAAATTTCATAATTATTATCACAAAACTTTGAACTGTAGCGTAAAAGAACCATCTATTATGCGAATGAAAATTCGTCATGTTTGTACAAAATGCTTAAAACCACGTCTATTTGTTTTTCATCCACAGTTAAAAGTAATGCATCGATTTTTATGAAATTTGGCACAAATAATAAACATACACCCAAGAGTTCTCGGTCAATTATTTGGCCAATTTTACCGATTCATTACAGAGCTACAGCCGTATTTCTGTGTCCCGATTATTGCGGATACAGGCTTTAATCCTTGAGGAAATCTCAGGAAGTAGTATTGAATGAATCTAGAGGAACATGTGAAGGAATACGAGAGAAACTCTTTAAGAAATCTCTCAAGGAATTTATGAACAATGTCCTGGGTAAACTCCTTGGGAAACTAAATAACGTATATTGGGGATTTTTTTGAGCAACATACAGAAGTAATCCTTTAATAATTTTTTTGGAGGATTTTCCGAAATATTCCGAAATACGTTTTTCCTCAATTTCTGTTAAAATATCTGGTAAAAATGCCTGAAACAATGTCTATTATGGCCCATAAAAAAACTCTTGATGTATTTACAAAAAATCTTAAAAAAACCTTGGTTATATTTCTAGGAATCCATGGTGAAATCCTCAGAGTTATGCTTAGAGGAAATTTCTGGAGAAATGCACGAACAAATATATTGAGGTCATCCTGTACGAACTCCTATGGGAATCTCTGCAGAAATTGTTACCTGAATCAGTGAAAGCCTGAATAACGCAAGAGTATCTGAAGAAATCAATGAAGGATTCTCTGGATGAATCCCTGAAGAAAGTCTTGGACACATTTTTGAAGGAATTTCATAACGAAGCCTTGGAGAAATTTCTTGAAATCCCATAAATATTTTGATCGCACAAAAACTCTGAATTGAACCATAGTAAATTTTAAGTTCGAACTTGAGCAACTTTGGAAGGAATCCATAAAAAATATTCTAAAATTTGGATTTTTTTTAAGGAATTCTATAAATAGTTTCCGAAGGATCAGTTTGAATACTGTAGTAGTGTTCAATGAACAAAGAGACAGCATTACAAGTCAAGCTCCAGTGGCTGCGTAGCGTTGGAAAAAGAATGAAAAATACACTACAAAAACTTTCACAGAAACTACACCACTGCACCATCAAATCCTCACATTGACATAGAACATGTCTTCAGCAAGATTAACCTCAGCACCAGCAGCATTCCGAGCGGAAGCGGAAAAAATCAGCCTGACCGCCAGCAAATTTATTGCCTCCGATGACCATCAACAGTCAAAACCGTAATGGATTTCGGTGGCTCGGATAAAAAGGGATAACATTAACGACTGGTGGAAATCCATTTCGAGCCGTGCTGCCCTTGCGAGGGGAATTCGGCCAGCTCACGTGTAGGAACATGTGCTAGGAGCGAAGATGTACGACATACGGGAAGTGCCAGGAATCCCAGCGAGAAGTCGTTATCTTTTGTTTTCCTTATTACACATTCCCGTTTTTTTTTCTGGCAAAGGCTTAGAATGACAAGTGGACAACGGATTCCGACTTATACTCGGCCTGTGTGCAACACGGTGAGATGTCCAGAACTGACGGAAGGCAAAGATCATCTATCTAGTTCCGTCCTTCCCATTGAGATATTCCAGTCTATTTATTTTGGTAAACTCGTCCGCCAAATAACGGCGTCCATGCTGATGGCCGTTGTTGTTGGCTGACGGAATGGGATTTGAGTGAGGTTAGGAGGAGGCCCACTTCACTCGTGTTTGGGTGTTTGTTTTGGGCCATCAGATAACGGCTCGGGATGGAAATCTGTTTGTGAAGGGCGCGAAGGTCTGTTTTTCGGTGTGTTGAACAAGAGTAAGTACCAATGTGGGGATGTTTGATAACAACAAATTTGGGGCTTCTGATGGAAGAGCTGTAGTGTTGGTGTGTACCACGGTAATTGGAAATGAGTATTTGAATGGATCGGTTGAAATAGATGAATTGATTAAATAGCTTCATTTATTTTAAGAAACTGCGAAAGAAAAATGATAACAAAACTTAACTGTTTTGAAGCACTAATGCGCTACGAATGGATGAAGGATGTTCCTGTACAAGCTTCACGCTGCAATTGCAGTATAGTTACTAGAAAGACGTCGATTACCCATAGATTAAAATAAGAAATTTTATTATAATAGCACAGTTTTGGATTATAAAATATATTTGCAACTTGCTTGAAAATCCAAAACAAACGAATATTGGAGTTTCTCACCTTGGTAAGTACTCAACAGCAACGAGACATTGTCAAATTAAAGCTTTTTTACCACCATCTTCTTCTTTTTATGGCTCTACGTCCCCACTGGGACTTGGTCTGCCTCGCTTCAACTTAGTGTTCCTTGAGCACTTCCACAGTTATTAATTGAAGGGCTTTCTTTGCCTGCCATTGCATGAATTTGTATATTGTTAGGCAAGTACAATGATACTCCATACCACCATCTCTTCAGAAATAACAAAAACCAACTCTCATTTTAAATCAAGACAGTTCCATTTCCGTCAGCTTGAATCTGCTCCAGTGACTGCCTGTCCACCACTGATGTTCAATTTTGGAAACGCAATCGTCATCATCAGTCGATTCCCAGAATGAGTATTCATTTTATCCTTGAACAAATATTTGCACATTAAATGTATGCACCGTAAACGATAGGAGGAAGCGTACTCATCCAATTCCATTCCAGCAGCGAGTGGGTAGCTAGGCACCGGGGGATGATCGACGAAAAGTACAGCTTTGCCAACCCCAGAAGCTCAATCCGCAAGCCAGACCAGAGAGTGTGGGGGCTTCTGAGGGAAGTGGCCAGAATCACCAACCAATAATAATATTATCGTCATGTCTGCATGTTTTCGGTCGTTTTATTATCTTCGAAAATATATCGCATTTGCCTGGTTAGCAATCCCCAACACCGAGAATGACGGTCGCCCAGAAGACCAGGGCCGGCTTTAGGCGTCGCGTTGGTTCTTACTCTAATTCCAGGATAGTAAAATCGAAATTTTAGAATGGGAAACGAAAAACTACCCTATCGTGGTTAATGTGAATTCCATTCAAACGAAATTTCCAAATATCTCTGAACAAATCTGAAATTCCTTCTTATTCTTGGTTTAACATCCTCACTCTTACAAAGCCTTTATCTGAGTTTAATGTTCTATGAGCACTTCCATTAACTGGAAGCTTTCTCTGCCAGTGACCATTTTGTACCGACCGGGAATTGAACCCATCATCCTTGATGAATATCCATACCTTTACAGCTGTGGCTAAATGGGCCCTGAAAATCTTTAAGGATCTTAATTGTTCTGTGCACTTGATATGTGTTGCAAAATTTAAAATAAGCTCAATATTGCTTTGCTTTATAGATTACCGTGCAAATGTTCAATCGTCTAAAATATTTGTTCACACGTCAAACACCAAAGAAAGTAGCAAGTAAACAAACATGCACCACCCAAAAAGTGTAACCGACGCTTAAAATTTCTAGCAGCGAAACGATGCTAGAATGTATGCTAAAACTGGTGGGAACATATTGTGGTGTGACAAAAACTTTCTGCAGGGGGTCGAATACGGTGCAAAAAAAGCAATAACTTGATATAATCCATGCTTAAATATAGTTTTCGTTCTGTGAAACTGAAATCTATGATGCTTTCAGTCTTTCCCGAGCACGGTTCATCCGACTCTGTACATTAGCGCAACGTACGATGCACGATACAAGCTTATTTTTTCAATGATGTTAACATTTTCGGCACAGCAACAAGCAATCACCATCGGAGGGCTCCTAAACTGCAATTAGTCGTTAGTCGTTTTGAACAGGAAAACAAGGCTGCCGGCCGACTAAACCGTATGATGCTCCCAATAGCTCTGTTTGGCACATTTTGGAAGCCTTTCTCAAACCGTTACCCACCGCAATGTCATCCACAGCAGTATAGTCTGGAAAGATGAATGACAACAACTTGATGATATATTGGGAGTTGAAATGATGTATCCCGGGAGTGCAAAATGTCTTTGCTCTAAAATTTTTGGTAGCAGTACAAACACACTTCAAATTTATGACATTGGAGAAAATACACTAAAATGTATGTGCTTATCGCATACTGACCCCCCTCCCCCCTCGTAGACTTGTGTCCATACAAAAGTTTGAAAATTTGTATGGAGCGTAGACTTTAACCAAGCACAAAAAAAATTATCAGAAAATAGCCAAAAAACCCACATAGAAATTGAAAACAATATTTAAGAAATGTATGCGCCATTAAATATGAAGGCATCCGCAAACTTGAAATTCGCATATATAACACAATCATCTCTAGGTTATTAGACCGAAAATTCTACCAAATAGATCTGGATTATAGTGGACCTAGTGTGATGGTTATAGTGCATGCCCTTTCCGCCGAGGACCTGGGTTCAAATACCACGTCCAAAAAACTTGCAAAATGTGAGCTCTAGATTCGGGATTTGAAACTGTGGGTCGCGAAATCAACTAACCTTGGGCTTAACATATTGTTTCAATAGCTGAAGAAAAAATAAATAAAAAAGATTTTTCAGAACTTATGTATTTGAAAAAAAAAACTCACCTAATATCACCAGTCCAAGGTATGTTGGTGAATAATTTGGTCTTTATTATAGAACCTGGAAGTGGTTTGTCTCTCGCTATTCGAGATGTTTTTCAAACACTTTTGAGTAACTTGAGATTACCAAAATCTTCGATAGATGATATGGAAATTTACACTATGAACTTGTAATCGAATTTTTTTAGACATTTCGCGAAATTCCGTTTAATTTCCTCAAATTATATTTTTTGAAGGCGAAATTTTTAGAATTTGTTGAAACGAAACGAAATTCTAAATCATAAATGTCGCCCATTTGAATTCCGTGGAATTCCGCGGAATTTCGTTTCGAGGTGTGTTTGGTGAAATTTTTCGGTATACCGCATACCCTTAATCATTTCGAAGGTGCAACCACGGGTGTGTGGGAGAATGACATCTAAGATAAAAAAAATATAGAGTTGTGAAAAATTGAACCGGTTAGGGAGGTATTTAAAATGCAGTTGACTTTATATTTTATAGAATCTAACTTGTTCGGTGGCTTAGTTGATTAGCGCCCGATTAGCGTTACGGAGTCATGGGTTCGAATCCCACTAAAAGAAGAAGGATTTTTACACAAATTTTCTATGTTGAGGCTTTGTCGACATGGGCCCTGAGTGTGCCTCTGCAGCGATGTCCTGCCGGATTCCAGCACAGCAGCGCTTCGTTGCATATTCCGTCTCCACCTTTTCGTAAGGTACACCGGGGCAAGTTGAAACGGGTGGGGCAAGATGAAACAGCGGGTTAACATGATATTTTCAGATGATGATAAACAATTTGATTGCCATAAAACATAGTTTTTGATTCAAACAATCTTTTAGCGAAGGATAAATTTCCAAATAATATTTAAATCTATTTCAAAACTTCGCGTTTCATCTTACCCCACCCGTTTCAACTTGCCCCGGTGTACCTTAGTTTGTGGCTGACCAACTTCCTCTTTTGACATCTGTGTTTACTATAGTGTTCGAGATCCAGTTGTATGACCCGCAGATATCAGGTTGATGAAAAGCTGCAGATTCTGTGTGGTCTCTACTGATTCGCACCACGTTTCACTGGCGTACAGCAGCACAGATTTAACGTTGGAATAGAAAATAAGAATTTTGATGCGTTACGTTGGATTATCTGTCTGGATCTATATTTCGTGAAGTCGCAAAAGAAGTCCTAGTCTGCTTCGGGAATTCCTCGGGAGTTTTTTTCTGAAATTTTTCTGAAATTCCTACGAGAATTCCTAATACACCTTCATCGGGCATTCTATCGAGATTTGCTTTAGTAATTTTCCCCGTGCATTCTTTCGGAATTTCATTTTTTTTTTTTTTCAGAAATTCATTCAGATAATGATAAAGTTTTTCACAGCGATTCCTTTGCGAATTCTTTCAGGTTTTGCCTCGAGAATTTTTCAAGGGGTTCGTAGCATAAATCTTCGAGAAATTCTTTGAGGACTTCAGGAATTCCTTTAAAAATTTCTCTCGGAATTAAATTGTGATGTTTTCAAGGACGCCTTGTGAAATTTATCAGAAGATGCGTTGGAGTTATTCTATAAAGATTCCTTCAGGAATTCATCCAAGAGTTTCACGGAAAAATTCTCCATTAATTCGAACGAGAATGTCAGTATGTTTTTTCCGGGGATTTGTCCATGGTGTTATTTAAAAGTACAACGAAATACTCCTTACGAAATCCTTCCTTACAGACTTTCAGGACTCATTGAGTATTTCTCCAAAAACCGTATGGAAAACTTTTCAAGGGGTTCTCAGGGGAATCCTCTTCAAACAATTCGTGGCATATCATCGAGATTTTTGATAGAGATTCCAAATTGATTTTTTTGCAAGATTCTTCGAGCAATTTATCCAAGGATTCCTAATGGAATTTTGTAAGGGTTTCGTTTCAGAGATTCATTCAGGAATTCGGTCTCGGATTTCATTAATATTTTACAGATACTTCAACGAGAGTTTGTCCTGTGTTTAGGAACATCGTCCAAGTACTTTATTGGGAAATTCCTTCAGGAATTTCATTTGTTACTTCTTCGAAGATTTCGTGAGAAATTCTCAGAAATTCCATTAAAAGTGTCTCAAAATATTTTTTAAGGAAAATTTCATTATAAATGCTTTAGAGATTTCTCCATGGTTACCCTGGGAAATATGTTATGAAGTTTCTTGTGAAATGCCAGTAATGATTCCTTTGGCAATTCCTCCAAGGATTTTGCCAGTAATTTCTTCAAGAATTTTTTGAACATTTTCCTCAGGAAATCCTTTGAAAAATATTACAGAAATATTATCGGACATTTCTCCAGAAATGCTAAAGGGAATTCCTCAGGAGATTTAAACAGAAATTCCTCAATGTATTGCTTTGAGAATCCTTTCTGGGATTTGTTTGAAAAACATTTACGCATTCTTTCCAGAAATCTTGCGGAAAATCACTGAAAGTTTCCCCAAGGATTCATTCGCTAATATTTCTAAAATTTCTTGTGAAAACTTATCCTTAGAATACTAGGGGAACTGCCATATATATTCATGGAAAGATACTGCCCAGTTTATAACACTTAGAAATGTTTTCAGAGATTCCGTCAGAAATTTCTCCTGGAATTCTTTGAGGATTTCTTCAAAGGTAATTCCTCCAGAAATTCCAAAGCGTTTCGTGGAGAATTATTCAAGAAGTTCGTCGGAGAATACATCCATGGGTTCTTCAAACAATATTTTCATCATCAATTCTTGAGGAGATTTCTTTATGGTTTATTTGAGAATTTTTTCTAGTAAAATCTTGAATAGTGCCTTCATCGGAAAACGATTGGAACTTTTTTCAATATTCCTTCATAATTTCTTTGGTCCATATTTTCTTCAAGAATTTCTTCAGGCATTTCGGGAATCCGTATAAAAATGCTATTGGGAGTTCATTCTGGTAATTCAACAAGGATTCCCCAATGTATTGCTTTGGAAATCTCTTGTGAGAAAGCCTTCATGCATACTTTGTAGAATAATTATGGAAATCGCTGAACTTTTCTGCAAGGATTAATTTGCTGATTCTTGTTAATCTTCACACCTAGAAAAAATCATGTAATTTTGGGTGTGCTGAACCTGACATATACGAGCGTCTTCAAAGACACAAAATTAGAGATCAAAACATGTAAATTTACGTCTTCGAAAACACCCTAAAATCAAACTTGTTTATTCTTGGCGTCTAGCAATCGATAGAACCGAACCATCAGATAAATAGTATTGAAGTAAAATATTGAACTGGTTTCGAACACTGATTAAGAACGCTGATTGAGAGGCACACACTATACCTCTCAGCCATTTCACCGAGTTGAGAGTTAGTCGATAAATGTGAAACTGTTTCCACGTACCTGGTCGGACAGGTTTGTTGACATCTTGTGTAACCAACTCGAACTTACAGGAAAGATGTAAAATTTCGTCATATGAGCCATTCAGTCATGAAATGTTTACGTAAACATTGATGGTTTACGTCACGTGTAAATTCCTAGTTTTTTTTTGTTTGTTGTTCTGTGAATAGACTTAAAAATAAAAGTGCTCCAATACTGGTCAAATTCAGAAGGAATGATCTTTGTCAAAAAAAATTTAACCGTTAATTTTTTCACCATTAGGGTGGCCATTTTTGAAAAGCGTAGTCCAAAAAACGACATTTTTCTGTTGTTATTATTTTTAAATCGTCATTATTTTTAGGCCAATAGATCGATATGCAATCTTTTCTGACAAGTAAAAAGATTATTAGTTCTAGATTCAAAAAAAAAAATATCCCGAAAAAAAGTGGTAAACATTAATATGCAAAAATGGCTAAAATATAAATTTTTATGATTTTCACAGTGCAGGACTACAACGTTATTTTTTTTTATTTTTGTTTGTTTTTTTTTTGTTTTTGAGCTGTATTTTGGTTTTCGAAAATTTAAAATTTTGTGCTGAAATACGTTCTTCTTCTTCTTTGCGGCTCTACGTCCCCACTGGGACTTGGCCTGCCTCGCTTCAACTTAGTGTTCTTTGATACACTATGCCCAGGGAGTCGAAAAAATTTTCCCGACCGGAACGGGAATCGAACCTGCCGTCTTCGGATTGGCGATCCTTGGCCTTAACCACTAGGCTAACTGGAGACCCCCTGGACTGGAGAAATACGTATGGAAGGAAATACGTCTCCATCATTTCAAAATAGCCGCTCATTTTTTTTTTTTTAGTTTTTGTTGTTATTTTTTTCCTATTTTTATATACATTCAGCAATGGAATACTGGATTAGCTTCATTTAGTAAAAAATACCGGCGAATTCGCCTGCTGTAGAGTGATAATCCTCCATGAATTCTTTAGAAGTTCCGTATGCATTCCTCCATAAATTAAGTCCGGTTTTTCTACGGAGGTTTCTTCTCAGATTCTACCTAAAGTTCTTTCTGAGATTCATTGGGAAGCTTCTTCAGGAATTCCTCCAGGAGTGCCTTCAGAGATTGATCTAAGAGTTCTTTCTCAGAGGAGGAGGAGTTGCTACTGAAACTACTCTAGCAGTTTCTTCTGATGTTCCCCCAGGAGTTAATTCTGGGAATCCTCAAGAAGTGGCTTCTTAGATTCGCCAATTCCTCCAACAGTTCTTTCTGGGAATTCTTTAATAGTTTCTTCTGAAAATCCATTTAAAAATTATGATTTTCCTTCAGGCGTTCTTTCCTGGATTCCTCCAGGAACTCCTTCTATGATTCCTTGATAAATTTATCTCAAACTTTTTTTTTTTTGGAATTCCTTCAGGATTTTCTCCGGTGATTACACTAGAAGTTCTATGTGTGGGATTCCTTCACGAAATTCACCCTTGATAATTTCCTGGTTTCCTCCAGAAGTTCTTTCCAGGGTTACTTAAGAAGTTACAGGGTGCGGCAGAAAAAAATGCGAAAAGTTCAAGGCACTATTACACGCTAAATATGGGATATATATGACAATTTTTTCATGACAGTGTATCAGTCAATGTCTATATTCTAGGACTGAAAAATATAAATGAACATATTTGATGTTTAACATGTAATAATGTAAGCCTAATATGCGGGTATCAATAAACTGCGCGTCCAATGGTCATAAAACAAAATGACTATAGAGTAAGGTGGGGCAAAAGTTCGACCCTAGTTGTAAATTCAATATTTTTCAAGAAATCGAAGCTAATATAAATAAATGAATACCGTATGGTGATTCTACCATCCATGAGCTAAAATTTTGCTGAACAAAGTTACGCCAAATGTCTTTTCAATTTTGAGTTACAGCACTTTTGGTATGTGTGTGTCTAATTCGAACTCTTGCCCCACCACTGGGGCAAAAGTTCGAATCTAGTGTTTGTGGTATTTCGATAACCGTAGCATACTATTTCGACACTTTGGTAATAGGAATACCTAAAACCAATTGATATTTGATGTTGGAACTGGAATACATTTTAAAGTTTGATCTGGATTTTACCCAAATCAGGGTTAAATTTACTTCACCAAAAATTAGTAGTTTTCCGCCAAATTCACATAAAACAACATTTTTTTTCAACTTTGATCGGATTTTCTCACTAATCCCATCATTTTCAGAGATAATATGTACATTTTGCGGAATTTTAGAGTTTTACCTAAAGTTGCCACATGACTCGAACTCTTGCCCCACAATTCGAACTTTTGCCCCACTATGTGTAAAATATGATTTCGAAATCTTTTTTGCAAAAAGTTATACATGCTAAAGCATCTTCAAAATATACCTAGTTACGCCCCAAAATAAAATATCGAATTCGATTTTATTACAATTCCATTCCATGCGTTGGAAGTAGCATCGCATATTACAATTTTTTGATCAAAAACCAACATTTTGTCATAACTTTTCGAAATATTGATCAATTTTCATAATTTTTGGAGTGAAAGACTCTTTTTCAAAAAGGCTTCGAACAACCTTGACACCCGAAAGATATTACTTGAATTAAGCTCAAAAACTTCAAAAGAAACTCTTGCCCCACTCGAACTTTTGCCCCACTTTACTCTAACAGTAATAAAATTAGCTTAAATTCGATGAACAACCAGACCACACTGATCCAAAGCCATGTAATTTCACATACTAGATGAAATAAGTACATATATTTGATGATACTGTAGAGAAAATTAAACAATTTGTTTTATCAGATACGAAATTTAGCGACCTGTGTACTTTTCAGCGGTTTGAAAATTCTGATAGTCTTCAGTTTCAGACGCCGCCCTGTAAAGGTTAGTGACCAAAATGAGAAAATTTTTAATTAACTTTTCAGAAAACTAGCCTATTAGAGATCATGGAACGTTGAAACAAAGATTGGTTAACGTCAAATGGACGAAAAAGAGGTTTGAAGTTATTATTATAATTATTATTTATTTTTTAACTAAAAATTTTGAAAGAGGGAAAAACCCCTTTGAGTGATTTCCGCAATTTTGAAATCTTTCTCAAAAAGGCACAAAACCTCTTCATCTTTTCAAAAAAAAAACATTACAATATAAACTATATCTAAAGGCTCCTCCGGAAAACAATCCATAACCGAGCCGCAATCTTGAATGGGATTCGCTAAGGGATGAACAAAGGCCAATGTACTCTGTCTGGAACGGAATTTCGAAGACTGAAAAAAAAAACAAACAAAGGCAAGAGGTTTGAAGTTGAAAAACACTTTCGCATTTTTTTCCTGCCGCATACTGTACACAGAAAAAAATATGTAATTAAAATTCAGCGAGAAATCATGCACATAAAGGGAATGCTAGAGTTAGTGCAGATTTACATGAGATATCATGTAAAATTACGTTACGTTCGTGTAAATTTCCGCCAATAGTCGCGTAACCGGTTGGAGTCCATGATGGTTTCCGCGATGGTTGGCGGAAATTTACACGATGGTAATGTAATTTTACATTATATCTCATGTAAAAGTGCACTAACTCTAGCATTCCCTTTATGTGCATGATTTCTCGCTGAAATTTAATTACATATTTTTTTTCTGTGTACTTATTGGCATTCCTTCAGAAATTCCAGGACCTTCATCCAACGGTCCGTTCTCGCCTTCCATCAATCACATTCTGTTTTTGTTGCTTTTTGATTAATTTTTAAAACTTTTCTAATAGCTTTTCTAGTTGAAGTTGGTTCTAAAAAGCATCAGTACCTGGTCTACATGAACTCGGAGTCACACCAAACTGTCTTGAGGTGCCAAAATTAGCCAAATATTTGAAAAAAAAATGCTTAAAAGACCAAATAATTAAAATAATGGTTTCGGATGGTTTCGGCAAAGTTCTGTTTCTTATTCTTCTTCTTGGCGTAAGACCCCCACTGGGACAAAGCCTGTTTTCAGCCAAATGTTCTATTAGCGCCGGCAATGACCTTTTTGCATTGTATATCGTGTGGCAGGCACGAATATACTCTTGCCCAAGCAAGTCAAGGATATTTTCATTACGAAAAGTCCCTGAACTGATCGGGAATCGATTAAAGCGAAACAAAAAAACACAGAAACAGAGTAACAGAGAAATAGAAAAACAGGGAAACTGATAAACAAAGAAACAAAGAAATAGAGAAACAGAGCAACAGAGCAACAGAAAAACAGGGAAACAGAGAGACAGAGAAACAGAGAAGCAAATAACCAGATAAATAGAGAAATAGAGAAACAGAGAAACAGAGAATCAGAGAAACAGAGAACAAGAAACAGAGAAACAGAGAAACAGAGGAACATATTAACAGAGCAGCAGAAAAACAGAGAAACAGATAATTAAACAAACAGAGAAACAGAGGAACAGAGAAACAGAGCAACAGAGAAACAGAGAAACAGAGAAACAGAGAAACAGAGAAACAGAGAAACAGAGAAACAGAGAAACAGAGAAACAGAGAAACAGAGAAACAGAGAAACGGAGAAATGGAGAAACAGAGAAACAGACAAATAGAGAGGCAAAGACACAGAGAAAAAGAGAAACAGAGAATGCCTATAGAGACCCTCTCGTCATAGCGTATGTCATACAAAAAGGTGACATTTAAGAGTCACAAGAACCATGGATCGAGGTAAATCCCAGATAACCGAACCCAAATCTGCTTATTCAACCCAAACCGAATCTCTTCGTTTAACCCGTAATCACCACCATCAGCCAGCTAAATTTGAGCGGAAAATCCCTGTCGGCAGGCTTGCTAATAATACTGGTGGCTACAACTTTTGAGATCGCAAAATTTGTGTGGCCGAGACTCATCTGGCAGACGACGCCCGGCAAATTCGCATATTGTGGCCATGAATGTGTGGCTTTGGCAGCCCCCCACTGCGCTAGTTGACTACTGCCCTGCCACTTCCAAAATATCCTACAAGTTCAGAGAACGTAAAATGAAGACTTTAAGGCGGGGGAGTTTTCACATTTCGGTTCTGGCTTTCTACCGAATAGGCGAACCGCTTTTTTGTTTCCTATTTGAGCACTTGTGCCAACCCAAAAGCTATCGCTTGTGCTCTCGCTTCTGTGGCAGAAGCGCTTTCATTAATATATTTGTCGGGATTAGGCTAAAACTTTGACCGGACTGTGGAAGCCCATCCGGAATCAAAACACTAGGCAATGAAAATTATTTTTTAAAGCAAAACTTTCTCTTCCGAAGCGGAGGCGTTATGAGCTCAAGGATGAGAAATGGCTTTCAATTATTTCGGATTACAATAACAAATTCAATTATTTATGGCTCCCATAGTATTCCGAGAACTGAGAACATTTTGATTAATTGCAATTTCTTTTTCTATCGTTTCAGGTAATGATTGGAGATTCATCATCCAACTGGGAAAATCAACGGAGGGTAGCAGGTGAAAAATTTCCTTTCTAGTCTGCTCAATCCTTTGCGTCATCACCGATTGGGGCTTTCTTTCACTCCGTAACGAACCTTCCATCCCCATTAAATTACCCAGCAAATTCAATTTGCTTCTTTCGGAACTACACATGTTCTGCCTTAACGCCTCCCCCCCTTCAGCAGCCTCACCAAATGAACGGGCGCATACAAATGTGGGCTTCGGATGTGTCTTGGAAAGCTGAACGCACTCTGTAAAATCCATTTGCGACAGCTGTCGTGTGTCACTTAAGTATTCAACACCAGCCCAGAGTGCGGGCGCACACGCTTTCCGATGGGTTTGTAGACCATAGTCTAACCGTGCGTGCAGCAGGGGAGACCCATCTCTCTTTCAACCGGGTATCAATTACAAAAGGTTCCCATGAGGAGAATTCTTTTCGTTTTTTTTTTTGTCGAGAGATGGAAGAAAAATACGAATGATAACGGAAGGAGTTCGGAAGTGTGCGATAATTTATCGAATCAATCCTTGGAGCTTTTTTTCGGCGAGTGTTTCGAAATGGGTATTTTGGGCGTTGAGTGGGAAATAGGCGTATCTGAAAAAGTATTTGTCATTAGTAACTGGTGAAAGTGATTTTGGTTTTTAAAAGAGGTCTGAAAAACCACTAAATAGTGTATTAGCTGGGTCGGGTTCATAAATCGTCCATCCGTCATGTGGTTGTATAACAACCTTAATTTGAAAGCACGGCTGCACCTAATTGAAATTTATTTTGGTTTCAGATCCTTTCTTACTAGAAGCATTTTAAAATATGTATATCTATTAGGCTGAGTAATTAATACGATGGCAATTTGGTCAAGCACTAAAGTCAAAACTTTTATTACTCTATTAACTTAAATCTTCTACAAGAATTTATAATGACATTTTTTTCAAAAAGCATCACTTAAATGTTTCTACTATTATCCAGATGAGTTGTCTAATAATCCATTAAAAATGTTGACAACAGTGCTTGAATTGAAAAAAAAAAATCCTTGTAGAAACTTTTGAAGCATCTTCTTTGAGCATCAAATATCAAAAGATAATCCATGAGACATCCATGTAGAAATCTTTGAAGAAATCTTTAGAGAAACTCCTGGAAGAATTTGAACAGCAATCATTAGAGAAATCTTGTGGGAGGCTTTACAAAAATTCTTGATGGAATGCTTTGAGAAATTTTTGAAGATAAACTCGATGGATTCTCCGAAAAAATACCTCCTTGATTTTTTTTTTCAGAAATTCCTGCTTGAATTCCGCCAGGAATGCCTCCTGAAAATCCTCCAGGAATTCCTCCTGAAATTCTTCCAGGAATTGCTCCAGGAATTGCTCCTGAAATTCCTCCAGGAATTCCTTCTAGAATTCCTCCAGGAACTCCTCCTAAAATTCTTCGTGGAATTCTTCCAGGAATTCCTCCTAGAACTCTTCCACGAATTCCTCCTGGAATTATTCCAGGAATTCCTCCTGGAATTGTTGCAGGAATTCCTCCTGGAATTGTTCCAGAAATTGCTCCTGGAATTCTTCCAGGAATTCCTCCTGGAATTCTTCCAGGAATTCCTACTGAAATTCCTCCAGGAATTCCTACTGAAATTCCTCCAGGAATTCCTACTGAAATTCCTCCAGGAATTCCTACTGAAATTCCTCCAGGAATTCCTACTGAAATTCCTCCAGGAATTCCTTCTGAAATTCCTCCAGAAATTCCTCCAGGAATTCTTCCTGAATTTTCTTCAGGAATTCTTCCTGAAATTCCTTCAGGAATTCCTCCTGAAATTTATCCTGAAATTCCTCCAGAAAATCCTCCTGAAATTCCTCCAGGAATTCCTCGTGAAATTCCTGCGGGAATTCCTCCTTGAATTCCTCTTGAAATTCCTCCTGGAATTCCTCCTGGAATTCCTTCTGATATTCCTTCTGGAATTCCTCCTGATATTCCTTCTGGAATTCCTCCTGATATTCCTTCTGGATTTCTTCCTAGAATTCCTTATGAATTCCTCCATGAATTCTTCCTGGAATTCCTTCAAGAATTCCTCCATGAATTCTTCCTGGAATTCCTTCAAGAATTCCTCCAGGAATTCCAGGGTTTCCTCCTGGAATTCCTCCAGGAATCCCTCCCTGAAATCCTCCAGGAATTCTTCCTGGAATTCCTCAAGGAATTCCTCCAGGAATTCCTCCTCAAGGAATTCCTTCAGGATTTCCTTCAAGGATTTCTTAAGGAATTCTTCCACGAACGGTTTTTGGAATTCCTTCAGGAATTATTCCTGGACTCTAGGAATTCCTCTGGGAATTCTTCCAAGTATTCTTCCAAGAATTCCTCCGGGAATTCCTTTAGGAATTCCTCCAGAAATTCTTCCAGGAATTTCTTCACGAGTTCCTCCAGGATTTCCTCAAGTAATTACTCCAGGTAGTCCTCAAGAAATTCTTCCAGGAATTCCTTAGGGATATCATCCAGGAATTTCTTCTGAAATTCCACCAGGAATTCTTTCTGGAATTCCTCCAGCAATTCTGCCTGGCATTTCTCCAGAAACTTTTCTTGGGATGCCTCCAGGAACTCTTCCTGGAATTCTTTCAGTATATCCTCCGGTCCTCCTGTAATTCATTTTAGAATTTCTTCAGGATTGCCACCAAATCCTCGAGGAATTCCTCCTGGAGTTCATCCCAGAATTCCTCAAGAAATTCCTCCAGGTATTCCTAAAGGAATTTCTTCAGGAATTCCTCAAAAATTTTATAAGGGATTCTTTCACGATTGGCTTTTTTAATTCCTCCAGGAATTTTTCCTGGACTTGCTTCAAGAATCCCTTCTTAAATTCATCCAGGATGTTCTCTGGGAAATTTTCCAAGAATTCTTCCAAGAATTCCTCCGGGAATTCCTCTAGGAATTCTTCCAGAAATTCTTCCAGGAATTCCTCCACGAGTTCCTCCAGGATTTCCTCAAGTAATTACTCCAGGTATTCCTCAAGGAATTCCTCCAGGAATTTTTTCGGCAATTCGTCCAGGAATTTCTTTTGGAAATCCACCAGAATTTTTTTTAATTCCTCCAGGAATTCTTCCTGGGATTTCTCCCGAAATTCTTCTTGGGATTCCTCCAGGAACTCTTCCTGAAATTCCTTCAGCAATTCCTCCTGGTATTCTTCTTGGAATTCTTTAGGAATTCCTCCTGTAATTCATCCAAGAATTTTTCAGTACTGCCACCAAATCCTCCTGGAATTCCTTCAGGAATTCCTCTAGGAGTTCCTCTTGCAATTCCTCCAGGAATTCCTTTTGGAATTCCTCCAGGAGTTTCTTCTGGAATTGCTTCAAGAGTTCATTCAGGAATTCTTGCTGGTTTTCTTCCAGGGTTTCCTCCTAGAAGTCTTCCATGAATTCCTTTTCTCTGGAATAATTCCTCCTGGAATTCTTTCAGGCATTCCTCCTGGGAATTCCTTGCAGGAGGAGTCCCAAAAAAATCCCTGGAGGAATCCCTATGGGGATTTCTGGTAGAATCTCTGGAAGAATTTCAAGTCGTATGCCAAAATAAATTCCAGTAAGAATTTCTGGTAAAATATCCCTATAATAATTCCAGGAGGTAATCCAGAAATTAAATCCTGAAGCAATATCTGTTCGAATAAAATCTTATATGAATGCACCTTGCATACAGAAACATTGCGACGAAGGATAGATCAACGGAGTAAATTGTTTGCCCCTTTACTAATCTCACCAGTAAACTTCATAATCACTACAAGCATCTTACTATCTTTCTCAGAATACTGAACAGTGTACATCATTACCATATCTCACCCAGCACAGGAGGAGTATACCATGCAGAAGAAAATCGATTTCTTGGTTCAATATCGTTTCTTCTGCTGGATGGCTTCAGGCCGATCTTGCTGCAACCACTACACAATGGTTTACTGTCAAACATGTACTGGTAAAAACTAAAAACCATTTGATTGAACAGCTTTATCACAACTATTACTCAAAACAGACACTTTTCACATATCTACGGACAATGTATATTACCATGTACTGTAACAGTTTATTTAATTATCGTAGCACAGGGCACTGGCACTGCTTCACAAATAAACAAAACAGTTTTCGTTTGAATATCGTCTGCTAAAAAATCAAAAATCGATGTTTTCTACCGAACTTATGGATTTCGACAACTGAAATGTGTAGGAAGCTGATAAAAGTTTTGCTCTTCTGTAATTTGGTTTTGGGTTTTAGCCACCCATTCCGTATAAATGTGGACCTTTGCATTATTTAGGATAAATTCTTAATAAAAATCCTTCTTTGGTAAACCAAAGAATACAGCGCATTTATTTTCTTCAACGGTTCTTTGCAGCCAGCATCCTTTGGAGAAAACGTTTCGTTATTTGCTCCTCGCTGTCTATATCCAGTTTTACCGGGCAACATCATCTCGCTAATCTATCGAGTAATATTAGAAAATGGGTATTGGAACTGGGCGGTTATGGTAAATAAAAAGCTTCACCGAACGGACGCTGGCTGCTGCTTGGGAGGCATTGCGTGCTTGCTTACCAGCGTGGACTACCGATATTAAAAACAACCCATACCTCTCCTACCCCTCCGAGAGTAGTGGTTTAGAATAAAGCTCAAGCCGGGAAAATGTAGTCATATATAAAAAATCAACCATGCAAAAAAGTGAACACAACAGCAAGATGAGAAAAGCCATAAAACCTGTATCAAAACATCCTCTATCATGAGAGAGCCATCATTCGCCGGCCGCCCGCCGCCATGCGAAAGCTTTGGGATGCTGTGGGATGCTCTGTGGTGCTGCAGGTTGGTTATCTTCGTTGTACGGTTCGCTGGGTGGAAGCCGACATATAACCTACATATAGGCGCACGCGATCGACGTTCGGTTGAGCGAGCAGGAGTCAGCGTTCTCTAGCTAGCACGAATCGATTTATCAACTTGAAACTTTATGGCAAAAGAGAAACATCGCACGGTACAAGCTAGTGGTGGTCGCATAGGAAAGTTGGTTTTGGTAGGATTTGTTGGTTAAGGTGTAAGAATCGGAAAAGTAAAATTCACATCTAGATAAATTTCGTGTAGCTTGAAATCTACAGAAACATTTTAAATTTCTTATTACTCTTCAAAATCAGATATAGATAAATTACGTGTAAAATTTCAATGGTTCTTGTAGGTTATTGGGGAAAAATAGGAAACAATCCCAAAAAAATGAAAATGATGCATAGAATATAGAAATATGATCCATAGAAAATAGAAAAATGATCAATAGAAAATATGAAAATGATCCACAAAATACAAAAAATGATCCAAATAAAATTGGAAAACGACCCATAAAATATAAAAAATGATCCATAAAACTTTGGGAACGATCCGTTTTTTTTAATGGTCCATAAAATTTGGGAAATTATCCATAAAAATATGTATCCAAGAAATCCATGGACGACTTTTTCGAAAAATTGACACTTTTTTTTATTTTTTCATCTGAATTAACGAGATTTTTAGCCCTAGGCTAGATCATCTTGAGACCCACGCTTTACTTCTCTTCCGAAGGAAGAACTCACATTTTGCGAGTTTGTCGGGAGTGGGATTCGATCCCAGGTCCTCGGCGTAATAGAAAAATTGACACTGTTGGTTTATGGTTTTCAAAATTTTATTAACCATTTTCTATGAAGGATCGTTCTCACATTTTCTATGGATTTATTTGTATTTTTTAGGAATCGCTTCCTAATTTTTATGAATCATTCTACGGATCGTTTCAACCATTTCCAGGAGCATTTATGAAATTTTGGAATTTCAAATGTTAAATTTTACGAAAAGAAGGGAACATTCAACAATGTTTCATAGAACCAAATAACGGATTTATGGTTTTCTCAGGACTTTTCTGGTATGGTTGTATGGAATATTGAAGAGATATCAATGGATCATTTGACAATTTTTCATTGATTGTTTAATAACTTTAACGGTACAAACATTAGGCTGCCCAAGATATGAAGTGATTTTTATTTACTTAAATTTCTGTAGGGCTGTCATGTTAAAGTTAGAGCTCAAGCGTTCAAATTTTCAGCGCTCACTATATTGCTAAATTACTTCAATAACGCGCTATCTGCATATTAATCGGATGTCTGCTTCTAATCTTGACGTCCAATGAAGTTCATTTTTCTCTTTCGATTACCTTCAGTGAAACCGCTAGAAGATCTTTCAATCCTCCAGAAGTTCCTTTGGGTATTTATTATTATATTTCTCCAGGGATGTCTTCAGGGATGCCTTCAAGAGTTATTCTTAGGCACCATCAATTCCTCCATAACTACCCAAGAGATTCTTCTAAAAGTTCTTACAAAAGCTCTCGAGTATTGACCTTACTTCAGAAATTTATTCAGAATTTGTTCCGGTGAATTCGGATGTCAAGAAATTCTCATAGAAATACACCCAATTCCTTAAAAAAATAGGTCGTTTTGCTGCCATGTCTCAGCAATTTTTGCTCTCAGTAACTTGATTTTTCGTACACGATTATTACTGACCGTGTCTCCTTGTATACACATTCTCCTATGAAAAGAAGATTGACTGAGTTATTACCAAAAATCGACCCATCCAAATCTCGTTAACATGCTAAGAGTTCTCCAGTTGTTCCACATTCATAAACTCCGTCGGAAAACTATCTCTTCTGAAAATTTTCCAGCGATTGCTTCACTTCAATTTCACCAATATTTTTGACCAAAACTTCTGCATGGTTTCCTTCAGAAACTCTCTAAGGCATTTGCTTCCGAAATTGCTTGTAAGATTTTTGTCTTCTAATCCATTGAGGAATTGTACAAGAAATTCTTCTCAGGGTTTCGCCGAAAGTGTTTTCAGGAGTTTTTGTTAATAACTCCCCGGAAAATGCTTCAGAGATCCTTTCGAAAGTTTATTCAAAGATTTCTTCTGGAATTCCTCCACTACTTTTGTCTGCAATTTCTGCAAGGGTTCCTGCTGTATGTTTTTGTGAATACTTCAAAAATTCCTAAATTTGCTTCGTAATTTAGTCAAGAGTGTCCTTCACAAATCTCTTTAGGATTTTTTCAAAGACTTCTTCTAAAATGTCTTCAGAAATTATTTCATATTTTTCAAAATACTTTCAGCGTTCCTTCAGAAAAAAAAATTGTTTAGCAATCCCTTCAGAAAAAATGTCAAATTTCTTCTAATCTATTCCAGAGGATTCTTAAAGAGTTTTTTCAAGGACTCATTCACGAAAAACGGGGAGGGATTCCTTTAGCAATTCCTTCAGAGATTCCTTTAGAGATTCCTTTAAGGATTGTAGCCGCTGCTGGGCGATCTTGCATAAAACGCGTGGCTTATGCGCCACTCCTCGAAAGGAGACCACGAGCCCAATTTTAAATTGCCCGGATGAGACTCCCAAAGGGCGAGTCCATTTGAAATTTCCTGAATAGGATTTACGGATCGATCCAGCTGGCTACGATCTAAAACGTCCAAACGGGAACACCCTATTATCGCAACATAACCACACAGTCACGACGACACTCAGAGAACGGTGAGAGACCACCCGTACCCTCAAGATCTCACTAGTGAGAAGTTCTCATCATTGGCGAACTCTCTCTTCTCGCCACCAGATCCCTTACTGAGCTGGAAGACACTCATAAAACAACCCAATCAAACTCAACATCTGGAGGACGGGACACGAAACTATCAAAAACCGCGCAGTGATGTGAAATACAATTAAACGATCAAATTGCTAGGAAAGAACATGTTGACACATTTATTCAGGGACGGATACGAAATATATTCACTTAACAACTAGGATAACATACATGTTTATTGGCTACAACTCGAGTTGGAAATCATTCTATGTGTTTGTGTTCGTTCTACTTCTACACTTCCTAGCTGGTGTGCGATTCCCTAGCTCCTCCTTCTCTATCTAACTGTGCTCAGTGCTCTCATTCGTGACGTCACATGGAATCGAAGCTCGACTGCGTCGATGTCTGCGCTCCGGGTGTTCGACTTTTTCTCCAGTGGTGGCAAGACGGCTCACGCACGCATTTTCACGGAACCGGAGGCTCCGAAGACGTTGTCGGAAGGAATTCCGATCTCCGAAAAAGATGTTGGTTGGCTTTAGCAGCACTTCTTCAGTCTTTGACTGGTACAAAAAAATCCTCCGCGGCGCCCTCAGCGGACGCCGCACTCCGCAAAAAAAAAGAAATTGGTTGACTCACCGATCGGTACAGCTTACTACTTGGTAGTCGATGACCTGTAGGCCGGGTCGTTGCTCTCACCAATGGTTTGGTTGATTGATGGCGGAGTTCGTTGATCGGCTCGTCTTCGCAATGGCGGTTGACTTACGCTTCACTGGGCTATTGACAGCGCCCGCTAGTCAATTGGCGAACTAGCTGGTGGAAGACCTCGTCCACCTGAAGGTCCCCAGGCCTTCTCGGACCGATATGGTAACGGATCCGTCCGCTTCCGGCCGTATGACGGATGCCGGGTATTTCTCGTCCGTCGGGGAAGAAGTGGTTGCGCTTGGATGCGAAGAACTGCGGATTGGAAAAACTGGCGGGGTATCGAACATGAGCACTGGCACCAGAGCACATTCACAGCACATATTCTTACCTCGCTTCTGAGCTAACTAAGAACTCCAAATCGCACACAATTTCTAACGCACACCGTTTAGCCTACTGTAGAACGAAACAACTATTTAATCATCTAACTTTATTAAACATCACTTTAAAAAGACCTACTATTGGCACACGAAAACTAAATAACAAACGCGGACACTTCCAATTCCTTAAACGATCACGGACGAAATGATCGAGTCTTTGAAGCCTCAGATAAGGGAAAGTGTATCTCGGACGCACCCGGAAGTACGTCATTTCCCGAAACCCTTCGTGTACTTTCGTGACTACACAGCTACGTTGGATAACTTGAACGATAGCCGTGCTGCCTTCTCTTTCCCACCTTATCAAGAAAACAAATGGCCTCGACCCAAGGAAGCGTTTGCACCTCATTAAGTGCTCGTTTGCCTACTATAAGGGACTAAATACAATTCGAATTCATTAAAGGGAATTCTTTTATTCTTACAATCTATTTCAATTCAATTATTAACATGCTATATTTACAAAATTTGTTTACAAAACTCCTGCCTGCTACATTGCACCAGGGCTATTTTACGAAAATTTGGTTTAAGGATTTAAACCAAATTTTCGTAGTGGTAAACTGTACAATTTATGTACATTATTTCATTAATATATTCCCTTAGCTAAATCATGCATGAATATTTCAATTTCATCCGGGTTCCTAACCAATTTTCCATAATAATAATAATAATAATATTGATAAATTCGAAAAAAAAAACCTTATGTACACATTATTCCATATTTATATATACAACAATATTTACAAAACATAGGTTCACCCCAAGGAAAAATTAAGCTGCTTGACGTTCTCAGACTAGGTAGAATATCGACACCAACATATAATCTCAAACCCCAAAGAAATCCTTAAAACTGCATTGCTGCTGAAACCTTTCAGTCTCAGCAGAAGCATCATCCCAACAACACGTCATTAACTAACAGAACATCTGATACTCAATGAACATACACCAACACAGAACAGGTACATATCGAGAAACCAACCACCAAACCTAAACGTTGATTTATTGCATTTCTCTGATATGACCGCACACACTCTACAACAATAACTGGTTCATTCAGACTCGAAACTACACCAATCCTCTTTGTTGGTAACACGTTTCTCCTCTGAACTCACCGCAACGATTCTGTCTCACAGAGAACCACCGAGCCTGTTACCCGGTATCCATGCCTCTGTGCAGGACAAAACGTAAACATGAACCACAACAACAAAAACGCCACAACACCAATTAACTCGCCAAAAATTCTCTGGCTTACGCTAATCCATGTGTGCGAATCCTAAATTCTCCCAAACAATCTTTCCAATAACGTTTCATACGCCAGAGATTCTCTCCGGCTCTCACGAAGCATTATTAACCCTTCAGCGCGCGCGCTGTTGTAAAAAGTACAACAGCACCATAAAACCTCGCTCGTTGTACACAACGTGCGCGCGGTGCAGTTTCGGTTGCTTGATGGCGCGCGTCCTGGAAGGTTAAATGAGAAAACATAAGTCACTCACAATTACGTCACTCAGAGAAATTTTTCTCCGGACACTCACGACACTCAAACTCTGATATATCTACCCATTCTGAGAACCGTCAAACGTAAACAAAAACATTGCAAGTGCAGTGAAATTGAAAATTCGTGAACGTTTTTAAGGTAATTTTCCAAGAAAAACGGACCAAGAATAGCTGCAAATATCGGAAAATCACGGGAAAAGTAACTAATAAACTGTAAGTACTAATGTTTTCTGTTTTCTTTGTGGTTTAGGGTAAATACGGAGGAAAAAAGACTGGCTGACGGAGGCTTGAGAAATCCTACGTACAGGATATTCTCGCTGTACTGGATCGGGATATTGGAGGACGACCTAGCCTTTGAAGACCACCTCGCCGGCCGGATGAGGCAGCTTCTGGAGACCTGGCTGTCAGGTGAGTGTGTTTCCAATCACTTCACAGTAATGGAAACGGATTTTAATGCTTTTTCCTTGTTTTTTAGGTACTATCGGACGGACAATGAAGAGATGACGTCACAGAGGGGCTGCCGTGCTCGACAGAAGGCAAAATAATTTTAAGTTAATTTTAATAGGAAAGTAAAATAAAGAAAAATAATTTTAAGTACTAAATTAGACATGTAAGATTACCTTTGTGAACTACCTTACTAACATTATTTACAAATTGCCAAAAACTCCCTGAAATGTCTCCATTAGAATGATAATTTTTGAAAATTTCCACTTTCGGGCAGTACTTCCACGATAGAGCCATTTTTTTAAGTTGTTGTGCTATCGCTCGATTGACTCGGGTTGCTCAACACCATTTTTGATTGCAAAAACTTCTGAGTCTTTCTTTTCGATCAGCGTCTGGCAATCCCCAATGCCAGACTCACGAATTAAACTTCCTTGCACAGTACTGCTCGTCATCGCACTACGGCTCTAAGCTTCTGGTAATGAGATCATCGCCCGGGAAAACTTCCAGGGCTCTCTCTGACTTCTGGTCGAGGGGATCGCGAATAACCACAACCACTTCCTTCCAACGGTTCTACTTTGAAAGAACTGACTAGTTCCATTCTTCAGCACACTGCAAAGCTTCTTCTTGGACTGTTGAACAGTCCAAGGATGCCCCTAGTAAGAAAAAGGTTTTGTAGGGGCGGCAGCTGATCCAAAGATCAGTGCTAAGCTTTGCAATGGCGAGCCAGTATGTTATTTACCCGGAGCACAGCTTCAACGGGATAAAAGTAACTCTTGGGTGGAACCCAAGAGCCTCATAGCTGAAAAAAAGGTCAATTTCAAATGTTTTAGTGAGACCAGACCTTTTACTGGCTCCTTGTCGCTGTTTCACAACAGTTACATAGCTGAAGGTCATGCAAGGTCAAACTATGGAGAGCCTGCTTTGGCAAGTTTTTTAACTTGCAATGGAAAATGCCAAGTCGTTTTCCATCCAAGCTCTCCAAATCATGGCTGCCTACTACCCTCTTGATGGTTGCTGGAATGCATTTCTGTGCCAGCTTAGCCGATAGTACCAGACAGCATTCACCCTCAATGGATTGAATGACAAATTCAACTTCCGTTAATAAAATTTTCAAAAACCATACCCTCCATCGCTCGGAAGTAAACGACCACTCTATCTGCCATCCCTTTACCGTTCTGACATTCGCTGCTTTCTTCGTCTCCTCCTCCTTTCTCCTTTCTCTTGTCTTACTCTGCCCCTTTCCGATTCCTGAAAATCCTCGCCACGGAACTACTTGTCTAGCTTGCCTTTCTTTACTCGCGGAACTCAGAACGTCATGTTTCCGAACCAACGTTTGTTTTACCGGAAAAACAGGACCTATCTTCTCAGTCGCACTGGCTATTTCCTGAACTGCGATGACGCAGCTCTCCAGACGTTGTGTATTGAACATACCTTCTGGATTTGTGATTCTGTTACTCACAGTCTCGCCTTCCGGTGCAAGACCTCTTTCCACCTCCAATTGTTCCTGGCCTTTCCTCGCTTTTTCCTCATCTAGCTTACGCCAAAGTTCAATTGTTCTTTTTCTACCAATACAATCATCTACTACGTGATCGTATCCCTCACAGTACCAACATGTTGGTGACTCCGGTAGCGGTTTCATTTCACGGTTATTCCTACTCTCGCCTACCCCCTGCTCCAATGGTACACTGTGGACCACCTCACATTCTTCCTGTCTCTCTTCCTGCTTACCGGCTCCTCTCATTCTCCTTTCAACCATTGCAATCAATGATTTCAGCCTAACCACTTCGGCCTCCAGAGCCCGAATTCTCTCACTCCCCGGATCTTGCTCACCCGCTACACCTACATTGCTCTCAGCACAATTCATATTGTACTCCCTCTAGTTCCTAAGCAACTCTTAAACGCGTAAACTGAACCAATTCAACAACGATACTACTTGAAACACATTCAATTAAGGCCGTACTCATTCACTCCATCCTCAAAATCTTATTTTTCGAACAAGTACCTCAATATCCGCCATTTTCTCAACGTCATATTAAGCCTCATCAAACTCTCCTCGTATTTTCAGTTCATAGTCAATTTTCTCGATAATCAAACGGTCCATATATGCAAGTTTTACAGCCATTTCAATGAAATATTAATAATTCACCAAAATACACGAAACGAAAATAACCGAAACTTTGCCAACAATAGATACCTAAATACTGATAACTCAACACTATATTCCACTGCACAAACTCAATCTTTATTCTGCTCAATACTTCCCAAAATGTTCCTAAATTCACAAAAATCACTTAAACACTCAAAGACTATCCACAGAAACCAAATACGGATAAATTCACATCATAATCCCAAAACTATCAATAAGTGAACCTCAAACTTTCCATAAACACCACAAAATTCTTAAATACATATAATTTTTCATTAGAAACTCAACAAATACTCAAATATTCTGAAAACCTTTAGTTGGGCGCCAATTTGTAGCCGCTGCTGGGCGATCTTGCATAAAACGCGTGGCTTATGCGCCACTCCTCGAAAGGAGACCACGAGCCCAATTTTAAATTGCCCGGATGAGACTCCCAAAGGGCGAGTCCATTTGAAATTTCCTGAATAGGATTTACGGATCGATCCAGCTGGCTACGATCTAAAACGTCCAAACGGGAACACCCTATTATCGCAACATAACCACACAGTCACGACGACACTCAGAGAACGGTGAGAGACCACCCGTACCCTCAAGATCTCACTAGTGAGAAGTTCTCATCATTGGCGAACTCTCTCTTCTCGCCACCAGATCCCTTACTGAGCTGGAAGACACTCATAAAACAACCCAATCAAACTCAACATCTGGAGGACGGGACACGAAACTATCAAAAACCGCGCAGTGATGTGAAATACAATTAAACGATCAAATTGCTAGGAAAGAACATGTTGACACATTTATTCAGGGACGGATACGAAATATATTCACTTAACAACTAGGATAACATACATGTTTATTGGCTACAACTCGAGTTGGAAATCATTCTATGTGTTTGTGTTCGTTCTACTTCTACACTTCCTAGCTGGTGTGCGATTCCCTAGCTCCTCCTTCTCTATCTAACTGTGCTCAGTGCTCTCATTCGTGACGTCACATGGAATCGAAGCTCGACTGCGTCGATGTCTGCGCTCCGGGTGTTCGACTTTTTCTGCAGTGGTGGCAAGACGGCTCACGCACGCATTTTCACGGAACCGGAGGCTCCGAAGACGTTGTCGGAAGGAATTCCGATCTCCGAAAAAGATGTTGGTTGGCTTTAGCAGCACTTCTTCAGTCTTTGACTGGTACAAAAAAATCCTCCGCGGCGCCCTCAGCGGACGCCGCACTCCGCAAAAAAAAAGAAATTGGTTGACTCACCGATCGGTACAGCTTACTACTTGGTAGTCGATGACCTGTAGGCCGGGTCGTTGCTCTCACCACCGCGCCGGTTTGGTTGATTGATGGCGGAGTTCGTTGATCGGCTCGTCTTCGCAATGGCGGTTGACTTACGCTTCACTGGGCTATTGACAGCGCCCGCTAGTCAATTGGCGAACTAGCTGGTGGAAGACCTCGTCCACCTGAAGGTCCCCAGGCCTTCTCGGACCGATATGGTAACGGATCCGTCCGCTTCCGGCCGTATGACGGATGCCGGGTATTTCTCGTCCGTCGGGGAAGAAGTGGTTGCGCTTGGATGCGAAGAACTGCGGATTGGAAAAACTGGCGGGGTATCGAACATGAGCACTGGCACCAGAGCACATTCACAGCACATATTCTTACCTCGCTTCTGAGCTAACTAAGAACTCCAAATCGCACACAATTTCTAACGCACACCGTTTAGCCTACTGTAGAACGAAACAACTATTTAATCATCTAACTTTATTAAACATCACTTTAAAAAGACCTACTATTGGCACACGAAAACTAAATAACAAACGCGGACACTTCCAATTCCTTAAACGATCACGGACGAAATGATCGAGTCTTTGAAGCCTCAGATAAGGGAAAGTGTATCTCGGACGCACCCGGAAGTACGTCATTTCCCGAAACCCTTCGTGTACTTTCGTGACTACACAGCTACGTTGGATAACTTGAACGATAGCCGTGCTGCCTTCTCTTTCCCACCTTATCAAGAAAACAAATGGCCTCGACCCAAGGAAGCGTTTGCACCTCATTAAGTGCTCGTTTGCCTACTATAAGGGACTAAATACAATTCGAATTCATTAAAGGGAATTCTTTTATTCTTACAATCTATTTCAATTCAATTATTAACATGCTATATTTACAAAATTTATTTACAAAATTATTGTTATGGAAAATAGGTTAGGAACCCGGATGAATTTGAAATATTTGTACATGAAATAGTTAAGGGAATCGATAAATGAATAATGTACATAAATTGTACAGTTTACCACTACGAAAATTTGGTTTAAGTCCTTAAACCAAATTTTCGTAAAATAGCCCTGGTGCAATGTAGCAGTCAGGAAATTTGTATATAGTTTGTGTTTATTCTAACGTGAAGTTTGTAAATATCGTCTTAAAGTATGTTAGGAACAAGATTGTAAATAACCAAGTTGAATTCGATAGTGCACTTGTAAATTTGAAATAAATCCCTTAGCATAGGCAATCGCAGGTTGCGAACATTTTGCTGAATCTCTTCTGAGGAGGGCACACGATTATCTTCGAAAGGTTGGAAAGGGACAGCGGCACGACCATCGTATCGAGTTATCCATCGTGACTTGCGATCACGAAAGTGTACGATGAGGTTTCGGGAAATGACGAATTTCCGGTTCGTCCGAGAATTCACTGTCTAAATCTGAGGAGATACAGACTCGATCATTTCGTTCGTGACTACCCAGCAAATTAGAAGTGTGCGCGTTTGTAGTCTGTTCGTTGCCTATTGTAAAGTAAGAATTTTCCTAGTGACGTTTAGTGCATGTTAATTGATTAAATTTCGTTCTCTAGGGTATGAAAAGTGTGCGTATAGTAGAATTTGTGTGCGAAAAAGTTGAAAGTTAGAAGAAAAGGTAGTTGTGCTCTGAATGTGCTATATTGTGCTCGTGCTAAATGTTTGTTTTGCCAGAAGGCTATTCACTTCGCAGCAATCCTACTCGCACCCAAACGTGTGGACTTCCCCTCAACGAACGGAAAGCTTCCCGGCCAATCGTCAACCTGCCGGAAGTCGGTCGATACGTCACCTAATCGACCGAGTGAGGCTCAGCAGGGGACCTCTACGACCCGTAAGTCAGTTCGCCATACATCAACCTGACCAAGACCGCCATTACGTGGGCTGCGAAACGCGCGATACACCATTCATCGATAGCGGCCATTGGTGATCGCCGTTCAACACGCCCGTCTCGGACGGGGCACTGACCTGGGCCACAGGTCAACGACATCGGTCAAGTAAGCCAGCGAAGTCGGTGAGTCGAAACAAACCTTTTTTTTTGTGGAGTGGGGCGTCCGTTGAGGGCGCCTCGGAGTTTTTTTTTGCCAGTCACAAGACTGAAGACGATGCGCTGCTAAAGCCTCGTAAGAAGTTTGGAGATCGTCGTGCGTGCGTGACGAATTGCCGCCGCCCAGATCCGGTTATCACACCAGGAGCGCAGACTAGCCCGCAGATGCGCCGCCAAAGGTCGTGACGTCACATGAACACGTAGAGCACATGAGCACGATAGACAGATAGATAGGAAGAGAGGGAGAGTCAAATTCGCACACGAGATAGAAATGTAGAGAGAACGAACACATACACACAACAGAATGAGTAAATGCTAGCATGTAATATGGAAATAAATGTACCCGGATATTTGTTGAAACCAATTTGTAGTGTTTAAGTCGACCGTAGAATAAACTCTCCTTATGTTCCCTTGTAATACGTTTGATTAGTTTCATGTAGTGACCGTCACTACGCGTTTGTTGTCGTTCCCGTCCTCCCCTTAGGAGTTTGATTGATGGGGTTTTCAGTCCGTTTCCTCTTTGCTGTTGCGTATCGCGGCGAGTGTCTTGTCTGCCAGTGATGAGAATTGGTGAGCAACCGCGAATGTTGTCTCACTTTGAGCATGCGTGATTCTCTCACCGAACTCTCTGAGTGCCTTCGGGATTAATGGTCATGTTGTGGTAATAGGGTGAACCCGTTCGGTCGTTTGGTTCGTATGCCGGCTGGAACGATCCGTAAATTCCTTTCGAGAATATTAAATGGACTCGCCCTCAGGAGAGTCTCATCCGGGCAAATTAAAATTGGGCATGTGGTCTCCCTTGTGGAGTGGCGCTTAAGCCACGTGTTTTAAGACGGATCGCCCGGGCTGGCTACAGGATTTCTTTGAGAAATCCTCCAGTAATTTTATTGTGCAATTTCTGCAAGAAATATAAAAAAAAATCCTTGGAAGAATCTCTGAAGGAATCCCAGGAGATGTTTCTGAAGGATCCACAGAGTCAATTTAATAATGAACCATTGTGGGGTTTTCTGCATGGATCTTTGAAGGATTTTTAAACGAATTCTTAGAGGAAATACTAAAAAAGAATATTACAGAAATACTTAAAATTCAGAAGGTGTCTATTGTGGATCCCTGGAGAATTCTTGCAAAAACCTCGATGAAACACCTGCAGGTATTCACGCAAAATTCCATGAATAAGCACTTCTTGGATGTATACCTGAAGAAACTCATTGGAAAACCCTTGGTTGAATTCGTAGAAGAACAAATGGTGAAATAAACAACAATCCTGAGGTTAGGGAGCGTCCGTAAATGACGTAACATTTTTGGTTGATTTTTTACTTCCGCTTCCCTCATTGTAGCATATTTTGCCATACCAAATACATGGCACAAAATACAATCCCAGACTCTCCCTGAAAAGCTACGTCATTTATTAACGCTCCATTATGCTCTAAATAAACTGCTGAAGGTCTTTTTGAAACTATTCATGATGTTCACGTATTAGGCCGTTACAAATATTTATTTCCCTTTTTGTCCCACCACTCTTTGGCTGGTCGAGGGGGGGGGGATAAAAATAATAAAGCATTTATTCTGAAAAATATTAAAAACTCATCGGATTTGTTAAAGATATTTTGGCAAGACCGGATATTTTGATAAATATTTTTTTATCTGCCCCCTCAAAATGCAAATTCCAGCCAAAAATTTTTGAAGGGGGGGGGGGAGACAAAAAGTCAAAAATAAATTTGTATCAGCCTTACTTATGGAATCTTTTTTGAATATCTGGAGAAACACCTAGAAAAAACATTCTAAAATATTCTTGGGTAAATCTCTTCAGAAATTCCTAAAGGAATTACAGTAAATTTTTTGAAAATATTTTTGAAAAAAAACGGAATGAATTGTATGAAGAATCCGTGAAATCCTGGTAAAATTTCTGGGAAAAATATTAAAGAAACTTCTGCGCGATTTTCTTTATAAATGTTTGCGGTAATCTGGAGATATTCCTGCTGGAATTACTGAAAGTTAAAATGTTAATAGTAAATATCGAATTCCTGCGATATATTAATGAAGGTGTTTCTGAAAGGCTTCCCAAAAACATGTAAGAATTGCTTCTGAAATATTGTCTGGCAGAGTTTCGGACAAAATTCACGAAAACTACAAATAGAAGAGATTTAGAATTTTTAAGACGATATCCGTAGGAAACTCGGGAGATAATTTTCCTAACAATCTCAAAAAGAATTTCCGACAGACATTACAGAAAATGATTTTATGATCGAATTCCTTGAGTAATATCTGAAGAAATTCATGTAATGATTTTGAAAGCAATCCATTGTAGAATTTTCAAAGCAATCCTTGAAAACAAACTGTTTTCAGAGCTTCATTGAGATTTTTTGTTTATTTCTAAATATATTTTTTTACTAATTACACCAAGGGTTTCATAAGGAGATTCTATGGCTATTCCACCACAAATTCTTCAGAAATTCCTCCTAGAATACTGAGATATTCCAAGGATTTCCTCGACTGGAAATGTCATCAGAAATTCTCCCAAGTAACAATTTCAATTCCTTTTAGATTTGATTATTTTTATGGAAGCTTTATCACAGCATGACCAATTCATGGAAAATTTATAGTTGTTTTTATCAAGAGAAAATAATCTTCGTTCGTTTGCGGGTTTTAAGTTATGCTTCGTTTATTCAAGTGCATTTAATCTGGCAAATCCTCCTTTAAAAACTTCTTGAAGCCTTCTATTCTTGAGCTAGAGCCATTACTCTGGAACAAGAACTATGCGAAATAATGATAAGGCAACGAACTATTTTTCAATCCAAATAATGAATGTAACAAATTGATTGAAAAACCGCGTTCTCATGCAAATATAAACACATAAACATGTTTGCTCACTGATAATTTAGCCATTCTTATGCTAAAAGGTAATCATGTCAACGAAATATTGATTTTACGGCCAATCAAAAAGGCGAGTAGCTGGCTGTTGTCGTCCTGCCTTCAATCAGTTTCTCACACAGGCCATAGCTATGCGAATCGAAAATGAAATGGGTACTTACTGTTACTCTGCTCAAGCTCATGCCAAATAGTGTAATTGTAGTAAGTTGCACTTCATTATTAATAGCAAAAATACAGGGAAACAAAATAGAATTGGCACATCTTGACGCGAAACACCGCGTCCATGATTTTTTTTTCTCTAGGGTTTACTCCAGCATTCCTTTTAGAAATTTGACCAGGAATACTCATAAGATTTTTCTAGTAACTAGCTCACTGTTTTATATAGGAATTCGTCAAGGTGTTCTTCTATTTTTTTTATTAGAGTAGCATCCTGGGTTGTTTTTTAGGAATTTCTCCAAAAATTGCTTAAGAAATTCGTACATATACAAAAAAGTTTGAAGGAATTCCGTTTCTTAAGAAAATACTGAAACGATTCTTCTAGGAACTAGTCGACGGGTTTCTCCTAGAATTCCTTCAGAAATTTTTTAGAGCATAAAATTCCAGCGGAATGATTTTCACAGTTTGATTCAGAAATTCATCCAGAAATGTAGACAGGAATTCTGTTAGAGATTCCTGCAGGAGTTCTTGCAGGTACTCTTTCAGAAGATAAGATTTTTTACAGGAATTCTTTCAGAATGCCTTGTTGAAAATCCTCTAGAAGTTCCTTTAGGTATTCATTATTAAATTGCTCCAGGGATGTATTCAAGGATGCCTTCGAGAATTATTCTTAGGCACCATTAATTCCTCCATAACTACCCAAGAGATTCTTCTAAAATTTCTTACAAAAGTTCTCGAGTATTGACCTTTCTTCAGAAATTCATTCAGAATTTGTTCTAGTGAATTCAGATTTCAAGAAATTCTCATAGACATACACCCAATTCTTAAAAAACAAGTCGTTTTTCTGCCATGTCTCAGTCATTTTTGCTCCCATTGACTTGATTTTCGTACACGATTATTACTGACCGTGTCTCCTTGTATACACATTCTCCTATGAAAAGAAGATTGACTGAGTTATTGCTAAAATCGACCCATCCAAAATAAAATCTCGTTTACATGCTGAGAGTTCTCCAGTTGTTCCACATTCATAAACTCCTCCGGAAAACTATCTCTTCACTCTTTGGTTTTTGATTTTTTTTATAAAATAACGAAGCAATATTTTCAAAATCGGTTTTCGTACACATGTAGAGTATGGATCAAGGTATCTGCTGATTTTTTTTCGTGTTGGAAAATGGTTTCTGCAAAAATGGCAAACTTTTTCCATCACAAAACAATTTAGAAGATACCTTGATCCATACTCTACATGTGCACGAAAACCGATTTTGAAAATATTGCTTCGTTATTTTATAAAAAAAATAAAAACCAAAAAAAATGAGGAAATACTTCCAGTTTCGTCTATAGGCATTGCTTCCGAAATTGCTTGTAGGATTTTTGTCTTCTAATCCATTGAGGAATTGTGCAAGAAATTCTTCTCAGGATTTCGCCGACAGTGTTTTCAGGAGTTCTTGTTAGGAATTCCCCGGAAAATGCTTCAGAGATCCTTTCGGGGTCTCCAGTTAGCCTAGTGGTTAAGGCTATGGATCGCCAATCCGGAGGCAGCGGGTTCGATTCCCGTTCCGGTCGGGAAAATTTTCTCGACTCCCTGGGCATAGTGTATCATTGTACTTGCCTCACAATATACAAATTCATGCAATGGCAGGCAAAGACAGCCCTTCAATTAATAACTGTGGAAGTGCTCTAAGAACACTAAGTTGAAGCGAGTCCCAGTTGGGACGTAGAGCCATAAAGAAGAAGAAGAAGAAGATCCTTTCGAAAGTTTATTCAAAGATTTCTTCTGGAATCCCTCCTCTACTTTTGTCTGCAATTTCTGCAGGGATTCCTGCTGTATGTTTTTGTGAATACTTCAAAAATTCGTGGATTTGCTTCGTAATTTAGTCAAGGGTGTCCTTAACAAATCTCTTTAGATTTATTTTTTCAAAGATTTCTTCTGAAATGTCTTCAGAAATTCTTCCATTTTTTCCAAAATACTTTCAGCGTTCCTTCAGAAGTAAATTTTGTTCAGAAATCTCCTCAGAAAATTTTGTTAAATTTCATCCAGGCAATTACAGAGGATTCTCAGGGAGTTCTTTCAAAGATTCATTCATGAAAAATGGGGAGGGATTCCTTTAGAAATTCCGTCAGGGATTCCTTCAAAAATCCCTTTGGGGATTCCTTCAAGAAATCCTCCAGTATTTTTTTTGTGCAATTTCTGCAAGAAAATTCGAAAAAATCCTTGTAAGAATCCCTAAAGAAACACCAACAAAAAGCATTCCTAAAGATTCTTGGGTAAGTATCTTCAGAAATTCCTAAAGGAATTACAGTAACATTTTAAAGGAAATATTTTTGAAAAAAAATCTGAATGAATTTGATGAAGAAACCGTTAAATCCTGGTGAAATTTCTGGGAAAAGTTATTCAAGGAACTCCTGAAGAGATTCTCCATATAAATTTTCCTGCAGTATATTCATGAAGGTATTTCTGGAAGATTTCCCAGGAACATTTCAGAATGACTTCTGAACAGTTCTCTAACGGAGTTTCAGACAAAATTCACGAAAACCGCCAAGAAGAAATAAATAATTTTAAAGATGATATGTGTAGGAAACCCAGGAAGTTATATTTCTAAGAACCTCTAAAAGAATTTCCGACAGATAATATAGAAAATTATTATATGATCCAATTTCGTGAGTTTTCTCTAAAAAAATTCATGTAATGATTTTGAAAGCAATTTCCAAAGCAATCCTTGGAAATTTTTTTAAGAACTTAATCGGGATTTTTGTTTAATTTCTAAATAATTTCACAAGGAGACTCTACGGTTATTTCTCCACAATTTCTTTAGAAATTCCTCCTGGAATACTGTGATACTCCAAGGATTCTTCCAAGAATTCCTCGACTGGAAATGTCATCAGAAATTCTACGACATTTATGCACGGATTACTTTCGAAATTTGTTCAGGAATTCCTTTAGTAATAGCAGAAATTCTTTCTGTATTGTAAGGACATCCCAGAACGAATTTCCAAAAGAATCTCTGGAATATTTCTTTTAACCTTCCAGGACACGTGCATGATTGATCCCAAAATTGCGCGCTGCTCGCGCTGTATATGCCGAGCATGATTATTTTGAAGCATTGTACTTTTTACAACAGAAAAGTTCTGAAAATATTCACTAGAGTGCCTGTACCAATTATGGCACTACCTAAGGAAAACTATTTGTATAAAAATGAAAAGAAGACCAACGAATGAAAAGATAGCTGAGCTAGCATACTTTACAGGAAAAAAATAGAAACGGAGCCAAAACTACTTTTTGTATTTATTAAAGCGTGTGCCAATGATAGGAACCCTGTACCAGTTATGGCTTCATTTGTTAACTTCGGTTCTTTTTCGCACTATTTGCATGCCACCATGCAGAGGAAGCAAAGAAAAACCGAACCTAGTGTGAACCCTTTTCCTCGTTGGTCAGTTAACTCGTGAAGCAAACTGAATGATCGTTCTCACTTGTGCCTCGCCGCAGATGAAGAAATAATTCAGTATAGGCTTAAAACGTGTGACTATTCTAATCGATTAAATTACAGCTTATGTCATTTACACTGTAATAAGTCAAATATATTCATTGCTGAACATTCCGGCGAAGAGAAAGATTCAGAGAGCCACACGCTGCTGAACCATCCTTCCTTACTCTCACTCATATTTTTTTCTAGCTTCTGTTCCTATTTGCTTCAGAAGCATGTTAGCCAATGGAGTCATATCCCTTACCGGTTTGGGTGGAAAGCGGCAGTCAAAGAGGAACAAATTTTGTATCGTTCGCGAAAAAACGCTTCACTTTTCAAGCACTGTTATTCATTATTTCGGTTCTGATTCAAACTACAGACGAACAGCAACGAATAATAATGCCAAACGAATGTATCGCATTGTTTCTGTGATGGAGTTGCGTGATTCGTTCCCCCGTTTGCATTTGTCCAGCATCTTTCCCGTCTCGCTTCTGCAAGGTTAACATGCGTGAAATGGGGCAAATATAAAGCCTGTATCCGCAATAATCGGGACCAAGGTTGTTAACGTTAATCAACGATTAACGCCGTTAACGTTAATTTTCATCCGAATCAACGTCAACGGCGTTGCGTTGATTTTCTAGCCAGTTAACGTTAACGTCAACGGAATGCGTTAAATTAACGTCAACGAATGCCGTTAATTTTGGCGTTAATTGATGTAATATGCTTTGTGATCTGTGTGACTCTTGTGGGTTTTTTTTTCAATTTTTGGGTAGATTATTATTTGTGTTTGACAAGTTTTTTTTATTACTCACTAGCAAGATAATTTTTTTTTTGAGGAGCTTGTGCGCCGGAATTTGACAGTGTCATAATTGAATCTACATATAACGTCCACGTCAAGAACCTGCAAAATGCTTTGCCGACTCAAAGCGTGAGTTTATGCTTCGGAGGGAAGTAATGGTGTTGGTGCATTATGCACCTTCAGTTGTGAAACTCAGCGCGCTTGTTATGCAATACACCCAACGCGCTCGTCTTTGGGACTGGAAGTGCCCAAAGCGCTCTAATTTCGTCCATGACTATCCCCCGGTGATTTTAGGCTACCCACATGTTGTTTGTGAACAATTATGAAACGCGACTCATCTTAAGTAGCTTTTGAGTTGATCACAGTAGCCATCCATGCAAATGTCAAAAATTTTCCCATTGGTTTCTAGGTAGTATTCATTTGATCTTGGTCATACTTCAGCAAAGTCGAGTCAACGCGGTTTCAGAGTTATCTCAGCAAGAACTCAAGCAACGTTACCTGAATAAACCACTACTGCATTCAGGTTTAGAGGACAGCAAAATCTAAATCATGCATACCTAGATAGTTTGGTTTACCGAAGGCTGACGTTCAATTCTAAACGCGAAAAATAAAGGAAGCTGATGTAAGTAGCTAGGTTAAAGTTACCTTTGTTGTAAATCATGTGAAAGGAGTTATATGTATTTTGAGTCATTTTTTTTCCTGATTCATTCGTTCTAGTTGTTTTGTCGGCCATCTTTTCAATTATGCTTTCAAAACGGCCAAGGTTGCTTCAAATGCTTCGCCCATGAAAAAGCGCCCATATTAGTGGACTAATAACTCTTCGCGCACTAGGCAAAGCTCCAATATGTCGCCTAAAGAGTTGCCACTTATAATATTGGGTTAGCTAATGGGGCAAGAGAGCAAATGCTTGGTCTAAACGAATGCATAATTTGATGTTGCCCACAAGACAACTGGTCAAGGACTTACAGTTGATGGATATTTTGATTCCAAATTCCACCGCTAGGCGGTGCTAGTGAGCTAAAAAATTTTGTTTTTCATATAAATCAAGAAAATTTGCAAAAAAATGCAACTAGTGCCGCCTAGCTGCAGAAACTCGAACCAAACGATAATTATTCTGAAAGCCCTTGATCTACCAAACAATTTTGCCGAAGACACCATCTTTCTAAAGAATCAGAATGCTGAGATATGTGAAATGTAAAATTTGTACGCTCTCTAGCGCCGCCTAGCAGTGAAATCACGAATCATACGGCCCATATTCTGAAAGCCCTTGACCAGCTGAACAACTTTGCGGAAGAAACCAACTCTCTAAGTAATCAGGATCCTGAGATATATGGGATGGAAATTTTTATCAGTGTTGCATCTGCTTGTCTAAGATATCACATAAATCACAGACAAATACATGTGACACTAACGAAATTTCAATCTCATCTATCTCGTAATCCTGATTACTTAGAGAGTTGGTGTCTTCGGCAAAGTTGTTTGGCTGGTCAAGGACTAACCGATAATAAGACTTAAGATTCAAAATTCCACCGCTAGGCGGCGCTAGAGAGCAAACAAATTTTAAATTTCGCATACCTCAGCATCCTGTTTTTGTAGAAAGATGGTGTCTTCGGCAATATTGTTTGGTAGATCAAGGGCTTTCAGAATAATCACCGTTTGGTTCAAGTTTCTGTAGCAAGGCGGCGCTAGTTGCATTTTTTTGCAAATTTTTCTGATATACATGAAAAACAAAATTTGTTAGCTCACTAGCGCCGCCTAGCGGTGGAATTTTGAAACTTAAGTCATATTATCGGTTAGTCCTTGACCAGCCAAACAACTTTGCCGAAGACACCAACTCTCTAAGTAATCAGAATCATGAGGTATATGAGATTGAAATTTCGCTAGTGTCACATCTATTTGTCTGTGATTTATGTGATATCTTAGACAAGCAGATGAAACACTGACAAAATTAAATATGTACTACAATTAACGTGAAATTAACGGAGTCGTTAACGTTAAATCAACGCTCCGCGTTAACGTTAACGTTGATCAACGCTTCCAAAAAATCAACGGAAGAATCGTTGATCGTTACAATTAACGTTAACGAATTAACGAAACGGCGTTAATCGTTGATTAACGTTAACAACCCTGATCGGGACACAGAGATACGGCAGTAGCTCTGTAATGATTCGGTAAAATTGGTTAAATAATTGACTGGGAACTCTTTGGTGTATATTTATTATTTGTGCCAAATTTCATAAAAATCGATGCATTACTTTCAACTGTGGATGAAAAACGAACAGACGTGGTTTTAAGCATTTTGTACAATCATGACTAATTTTCATTCGCATGATAGATGGTTCTTCTACGCTACAGTTCAAAGCTCTGTGATGATGATTATGAAATTTCGTTAGCAGATATATTACTTATAGAGACACTTTCATGCAAAATTTCATCAACTTTGATCAATTGGTTTGAAAGCTACTGGCTAGGGTGGACCACACTTATATGAAAAACAAAAATTTCGAAAAATGCCAAGTCTTACCTCCTAAATCGATTGTTTTGGACTCCCAGAAGCTACGTGTAAAATAAGAGCAAAATCGTTTAAGCCTAAGGGGGCGCTCAAAACGCTTGAAGTTTGTATGGGAAAACTCTTTAAAAACACTTTACCTAGGGTATAACTTTTTTCACAGCCGTCGGATCACTTTGCGGTCTTCGACAAAGTTCTTTGGCATATAGTCACCTACAATAATACCAAAGGGTTTGATTATTGAACGCTTACAGCGCCACCTAACGGCAAAATTCGAAAACTTAAAATTTCTACATATATTTGGCCAAGTTTTCCCATACAAACTTCAAGCGTTTTGAGCGCCCCCTTAGGCTTAATTGATTTTGCTCAATTTTTGAACGTAGCTTCTCGGAGTCCAAAGCAACTGATTTAGAAAGTAAGACTTGGCATTTTTCGAACTTTTTGATTTTCATATAAGCGTGGGCCACCTTACTACTGGCGTTGATAGAGGTGAGTGTTAGTGAAAACTTTTCGTGTTTTTCATGCGCAATGTTTGCCCATTAATACCTTTTGTATTCTTCGCCAATTTTCATAAAATGTTCACATAAGGTAGTTGATTATGTGTACATTATGCCCGCAAAATTTGATAATTATTGGAATAGTACTTTCAATAGTACAATCAAACAATAAAGGGTGCTGACTAATTGTTGTCTGAGGGGCTTAAATCACGTTCAGCCCCAATACATATTTCGACTATAACATTGGTAATAGTACATCGAATTTTTTGAAATTTTGCCCTTGCAACAAATGTAAGTTGAGAGGTTTGTGTTCAAAATTTTAGCCATTTTCTTTGCCAAATTGCCGGCTGACAAGCAAAACTAGGGGCTGTATAAAATTCAATGGCGCACATTTTACTCCTTCATTGCTACAACAAAAACTACATCACCGATTCGCATGAAACTTTGTAGGTGAAATGGACACATCTTAAGATGTTATTAGACCAAATTCGAGCAATTTTAATGTATCTATTGCAGATTCACAGCTGTATTTATGTGTCCTGATTATTGCGGATACAGGGCTTTACGGGCCCTAGATTCAACTACTTCTCTCTGGAACTCGAGTAACAGTTACTGAGAGATCACTTTAACAGGTAGATGTCTCTGTATTTGTGAGCGTGTAGGAGAGAATCATGACAATCATATCCATATCAGTTGTAATAGTCACAAAATCAGTTTGGTAGATGAAGTTGATGGAATCAATCTTTTCTGGTGTTAGCAGTTTAAGAGAGTGCGACTCTCATAGCGCATAGACAGAGTGTTTGGCTTTTGTCAGCGTCGCCGATTTTTGGCAGCACTGAATTAATACGATGCAATTTAACGTGGTATTGATCATTTCTTAAAACGTTGTTACTTTGTAGCTCGATCCTAAGTAATGTGTTAATCATAAAGATTCGCCATTTAGCCAGCAGTACTTGATGTATGAAATTAAATCATCAATCAAAAGGAATCCAAGGAAAACCCAATTAACAAAATGTGATGGAAAAATACTCACGACCTACGATCGTGCCTAACCATCGAATGGCAGCCAGTAAAACCTCGTAACAAATGCGCCGTTACGCAATCCAAATATTTCTAGTGTCAATCCACAACAAAACCGGACACTCGATGCCCATTACGTCTACTGGTTGGATAGGTAGTTAGGAGGACGACAACTTAATCACCGAGCAGCACCCAGATTTGCCTAAACAACACTTAACACCTCATTCGAGACCACTGAATTGAACACACAGATACCTACCTACATCGCGGCAGGTTCAACGCTCTTTTGCTTTTACATCTCGCTGTGGGGAAGTAAGCAATAGCTTCGACGGACGACTACGCTATCATCATCATCATCGTCGTCGTCGTCGTCGATGCCACTCAAATAGCAGACGAATCGTCTTGAAAGATTCATCAATGGCAATCACACGAAGAAGCATTGGCTGTGCTCTCTCATTTGGGAAGAGTTGGGAAAAATGAACCACACAAGGAAGGTTTCATTCTGGCATTGGAATGTATCAATGTGTTCATTTTAAAAGCTTACACTACAAATGTTCATATTTTAATATTATTTATTAGAAAATTGAAGAGATCGGGAGGCATGCGAAATGTACCACCGATCGATGATTTCAACCCCAAGATGCATTTAACACCAGCTGTCACCTACCACCATTTAGCATCATCAACATATGCAGCTATCGACTGGTTCCGAATCGAAAGGTGAAAGTTGATGGGCTGTGTAATTTGGTGCTCCGGATGCAGCCGGGATTGGTAGATAACAACCAGTAAAAGACGAGAGACGGTGGTGGCCACATAAAACGGAATCCACCATTAGATGAAGCATGGCGTTGAGTTGAGTTGCGTTGCCCCAGCCCCGGTAGCCCGTGGAATGTTCGCGGCAATAATTGATGGGATGCTGTCTAAACGAGACACACATTTAGGCAGACTCGTACCTACATATACGGAAGTGTGTCTCGAAATTGGCGAATTGAACCACACCAGGGCGGAGATGTTTCGGGGCTTTAAGTGGACTGGGCTTGAACAACAGCAGATAAGTGGCGAGAAAAGTGAAGGTTGTGGAATTATGGCTTTTGGGTCACGTGAGCGAATGGGTTACGACATAAGGATGGTTGCATAATGTGTGTGCTACAAAAACTTTATCGTGAAATGAAATAGTTTGTAGAAACAAATCTAACCCGTTCAATGATAACTGTGCCTTTCTCTTGTCTTTTTGTCTGTATAGGCTTTTAGTTGGTTTTTAGGTCATAATCATCATTTCGTTGTGTTTTGTTCAGTGTCTTATATATGGTCCTTCGGTTGCTGTTGAGTGCTGTGTAAAACTAGTTGAGAGTTGTATAACAAAACTCTTGCCGAGCAACTCCTTTGCCTCCCAAGGGATTTTTTTTTTTTTGAGATTTTACCCCTGAGGGCATTTATCTCACCCCAAGGGAATTGGACCATACGATTCAGTGGGAAGAAATGAGCTTTGACAGATAATGTCAGAACATGGTTTTCCGGCGAAACTAATAAGGCAGGTATGCGAAACATTGATGGATCCAAAATAAGTATTCGGATCAGAAACAGTGTACCTACCTTGTTTTAAAACTTGGATGGCTTGATGCAGGATGATGAATTTTCAAACTGTTCAACATTGCACTCGAAGGAACGATTAAGAAATCTGGCATGCGGAAGAATGGCTCAATCTTCGCATATACTCCTCAATTTTGTGGACGACATTGATCTCACCGGCATCGCGTTGTGGCAAGCACATATGTTACACTGGGCCAAGAAAGTCCAGAAAATTTTGAGAGACGGCAAAGGGATTCGAACTCACCGTCTCCGGATTGGCGATCCAAAACCATATAGACTAGCCTAACTGATGATTCTTACAAAATTTCCATCTAGGATATCATATTTTGATTACTCCAAAAATGCAATCTTAGATTTCTTCAGTAACTACTGCTATTGGGACTCGAACTTGTTTGCCATCTGTGGATTCCCGATCTAGATTTCTTCTGAGAATTTCTCAAGGAAATACATCAGGAATTTATTTGGGGGATTAAGGAATCCAGTTTTTGATGATTTTTTTTTAACGAACAGCATTTTTGTCCAGGATCCATGAATTCCATCTAAGGATTTCTTCAGAATATCGTGAAGGATTCCCAAAAGAAACTATGTAAACACTTCTACAAGAGCGCTATATGTTTTGAAGGTTTTTCACAAGGAGTTTTTGGAGGTTTTCTTGAAAGAACTTCTGCAGGATTACTAGTTGGAACTTCTTCAAGATTAAAGAATCTTCTGAACGATTCCCAGAAATAACTCCCCGGAGATTTCTATAAAACAAACATATTCCTAGAATAAACTCCTAGAACAGTGATCCTCAGCCTTACTGTCTTTGCGGGCCAAAATTTAATTTTGAGAAGAGGCTGTGGGCCGCAACTCATTCAAGAGTGTATTTTCCACAATTTTCAATATTCATCAAAAAAATCCATTTGTTTGATTTTTTGAAAATATTGAACAACAGCAAGGAACTAAACAATCTGGAGTTATCAGGAGATTAAATTTTACTTGGAAAAATCCTGAAAATCGTAGGGAATTAAAAACATGGTTTTCAAGAACGTCATATTAAGGCTTTGTAGTTCTTGTATTGATAATGTTGAGCAAATTGTTTCAGACTAGTTACTTAAAAGTCATACGAAAAATAAGCAATAGCGACGCTGGTAAGAACAATATGGACCTCTATAAGAAGTTTGTGGATAAACTTACAGCGTGCTTATAGCGCAGATTATAACTGAAAAATTGTGGAAGTCCTAGACACAAACACAGACAAATTTCTTGTAAAACCCCTGGATCCAGTTTTGGCAAATTTCCGAGTTTTTTTACTGCAGCCTAGGGATTTCTTAGGGATTCTCTTTATTTAAAAAAAATCTTGGAACTGTGAGGTTTTTTGAGACTTCTCGTGGATTTTAAGAAATTTCAAAATGGTTTGTAGAGGTTTCAGGGTTCTCAGAAGAAATCCCGAAAAACTGGCTGGAGATACTGTTATGGAAATCTCTGATATTTTTTTTAAGTTTTTCTTGCGTAATTCCTTAGGAAGCCAATGAAGAAAAACCCACAGACATGATTTTCTGAGCAATGTGTATTATTAAATTTCGAAAGTTTGGGCAACATTTCCGTTTTATTTATTTTTTAATAGTTCCCTGGTACATGTGCTGAATATAAAGTAAATAGAATACAACGAATTTTGGCAAAATTTGAGTAGTTAATATTCTTTCTCATGAAAGTTTTAATACATGGTGAAATCTCTGATTTTCATTATGGAATCTATATGTGGGCCGCTTTCTAATACATTTTAAAATCAGTTCGCGGGCCGCAAAAAACCTGGTCGAGGGCCGCATGCGGCCCGCGGGCCGCAGTTTGGTGACTACTGTCCTAGAAGATTCCCAGAAAGAATCCCTGGGGAAATTCTTAAGGCAAAAGATAAAATGTAGGAAAATCGTTTGTAAGTATTCAAAATAATCAATGTTCCGGAAGGAACTTCTGCTGTGCAAATATATCAGAAAGAGTTATCCCTCTATGGTTGGCTTTTCGATATCCCTATACACTAAATCCTTTTTTACACGACTTTTTTTACGTGATTTTATTTGCACGATTTTTTTACGTGATTTTCTCGAAGTTACGCGACTTTTTTCACGCGATTTTGGTTATTTGCGGAGGACAAATCGCGTAAAAAAATTCTCTTGGATTTTTTTTACACACGATCATTTTTTTAGTGTAACCTCCCTGAAGAAGACCCAAACCAAGGGTCGAAACGTCGGATGAAATAGTGTCACCCCGCTTATAATTTATCCGGACCGGAAAGCCAACCATAGAGGGATAACTCTGCCAATCCGTCGGTCATACAAAGAACTTGTTTCTTTTTGATGAGATGAAAAAATACCAGAAGAGACTATCTAAAGAATTCCAAAAATCCTAGAAAAGCTTTTGAAGGAATTCCTGAAAGAAATTGATGGTGATGGGAGGAGGCGTGCAGGAGGTACTCCTTGAGAAATGTCAGAGAAAGAATTTCCGGAGGAATAAATAATTTTGAAATAATTTTCCTACAAAATTCTGAAGAAACGGAGAAACTCATGAAAGAATTTTGGTAAGAAAATCTACGTCAATCACAAAAGCAATACTTGGATGAACTTCAAGACGATGTATTGGTTAAACCTCTGAACGGTTTTGGTAATGTATTACAATTCTTGGTGGAATTCCTGAAAAAAACTAGAAGAAATTCCAAGAGTCCGAAACTTTTTTCTCGAAAAATTCTAATTGAGTTCAAAAAGATAACTATGTGAAATGGTACGATATAACCTAGATTAGTCCAGAAGGAACTTCTTGGAAAACTCTTAGTTCTGGAGAAGTTCTATGTGATTGCATAGAAAAAAACCTTGAGACTCTTGCATTCAACAAAAATATTAAGACAGTTGCATTTGAAATTTAAAATTCTCAAAAATATGGAAAAACAATGTGAAGTCACTAAAATACGGTGAATATCTCTGGTCAGCGTCAGTTAAAATCTGTGATGTGAGGATGTGTTAAAAGACGTCAATGAACAATTAATTTTTTTGATTAACTGTGGACATTTTAATCAGAGAGATTCCTCCAAAAATTTCACACAGGTATTTTTGTGTGAATGGATTGTTTCTAAAATTTCTTCAGACATTACTGCAGGATTTCTTCAGAAATTCATCCAAGAGTGTCTTTAGGTTTAGAAAACCCTTCAGAGATTCCTTCGGAAATTCTTCCCTTGGGGTTTTTTTTAGAGAATCGAAAAAAAATCCTCCAGGAATTCTTAAGAAAACGTATCCAAGATTTTTTTCTCCCACTTTTATCATTGAATCTTAAAAAAAAACATGGTATATAATTAAACATTTTCATCAGTGATTTTTTCAGAATTTCCTTCACAAATTCCAATAGGTATTCATCCAGAAATTGAAAAAAAATGCTTCAGAAAATCTTGCATGGATTGATGGCAGAAATTCTAAAAAAAATCTCTATACATTTTTAGCAAGTTCTTCTGCAAATCGGCCAACTAGTTTTTAAGCTATAGTGACTTTTTTAAAACACCATTTCGAGATAATCGCGTTTAGAGTTCCGCGCTTTGCATTGTCCTTATGGAGAGTGCGCGTTACAATAGGATGTAACTTTGGTTCTAGTGTTCCAATCTTTATGAAATTCGGAATGTGTATTGTCTAACTAGTTTAGCAGCTTTCAGATTTTGTGATATATGAGGTCGATTCTTGTATCATCGAAAGGTAAGTAACCTCTAAAAAACTTCTCAAGAGATGCTTACCAGAAATTATTCCAGAGGTTCCTTTAGAAATTTCACCAGGTTTTCTTTCAAAAAATCATTCAGGAATTCATTTCGAACTTTTGTCTAGGGATTTTATCACAAATTCCTCCAATAGTTTCTTCAAGTATTTCTCAAAAAATCGGTAATAAAAAAAAATCTAAAAAATTAAAAAAAACTCAAAAATTCGTTTAATAAGACGGGTTTGGTGGTCTAGTGGCTACCGCTTCTGACTCGTATGCAGAAGGTCATGGGTTCAATCCCTGGCCCGTCCCTTTTCATTCTACTTTGTATCTTTCTATCCATTTCCTCTCTCTCCCTCTTCTCCTCATATACAACTCATGTATATTCATATGTTCATAGCCATCGCTAGAACCAGAAACGAATTGGAAAAAAGTCGTTTCCCTCCCTTCCAATTTCCACTCACAGCACAGTGTATATAACGCCTACAAGTTATGCAACCAAAGCGTGCTGTGCCGCTTGACCTTATTCACCTCATTCACCACACAATCTATCACCTTACGAACACTATAAATAACCCATTATCCATGGATCGCATCACCAACCCAACGGTGACTCCCAGATCTCCCATCCTTTCCGTCTAACAAATACCCCAATCCGTGCTGGATGCGGGGATGCAGAGGTGATCTCGGTCTTTAGTAGCAACAGCCAGCACACTCTAATACCCCTTTCCCTTCCCAACTGAATATAGGGACGTGGCCGGCGCCGGTATTGATCCAAAAATGTATGAGCTGCTAGAATTGCACTTTGAGAATAAGTGGAGTTTCCCAACCCTTATTCATTTGGATCTCAGTGCAATTGGTACCAGCTTAGATCAATAACGGAGTAGCAACCATTGACATGTATAGTCAGATTTGATCGTTGATCGTTGATCGTATTTCTCAAAAAATCGTTTAGAAAATCATCTATGAGTTGCTTTAACCCTCTAATACCCAAATTTTTGATTTTGATCTAAATATCATTTTTCGTCATCTAAAATCAATTTAAACATGTTTTGGAAGATGATTCTTTTTAATTCTCGATTTCGTGAATTTCAGTTTTTGATTTTTCTGATTTTTATTTTTGAACATCCTCACAGTTTTATATTTTTCCTAGAAATCTTTTCGGCGTACGGATTTTTTGTGATGAAAACATTTTGAGATTTTATGTTTATTGTTGAAATATTTTCATTATAATTTTTTTTCACTGAAAATTTTATTTTCCGTGTAATTTTAAGGAAAATAATTTTAGAGTGTATTCGATTCCCTTAAACTATTAAACTAGGATAGAACGATTTGGGAAAAATATAAAACATGTAAATTGTGGATATTCAGTACAAAATAAACAATGAATTCTAAAAGGTGGCTAAAACATCATTTTTTCAATGATTTTTAAAAAATGTAAATACGCTTCAAAATACACCAAAAACCATTTTGAGATATACAAAACAGTCCTAAATATCAGCCAAAAATATAAAAAAATTGATTTGTCATGAAACAAAAATTACAAAAATGCTCAAACTATACCCCGTCTAAAGGCGGGGTTGGGTATTAGAGGGTTAAAACTTCATCTGAGAAATTCTTAACATATTTCTCCAGAATTTTCTTCAGAATTTCCACTAGAAATTTCTCCATAATTTCTGCAGGGATTCCTTGAGGAAACCTTGTGTAGAATAACCCAGTTATTTCTCTACGATTTCTATTTCTGTACAACTTAGTGATTTCTTAGAAAATCTTCCAGAGTTTAATCTTTATGGATTTTTGCAGGGACTCGTTTGGAGATCTCTCTTCATATTCCTTCAGAAGATCTTGTGAAGGATTCTTTCCTAACTATTTTCAACAGATTCCAGTAGCAATATCTCTAAGGATTTCTTTAGAAATTTCTCAAGAAATTCTGCCAGGAGTTTCTTTAAGGAACTTTGAATGAGTGTAATCAGTTTTGTACCTTTTAATTCCATCGTCTAATTCTTATCCTTTGACAAATACGAAGATTACAAGTGGTAGTCGAAATACGCTTATCTGTCAAAGGATTGGCATTAGAGGGCGGAATTAAAAGGTACAAAACTGATTATACTTATTCGAAGAGAGTATTCTGCTGAGAGGGTTAGTCGGCACATGATCATTCCAGGAATTACTTTCTTTCATAAATTTCTTCCAAAATTTTCCAGATAAAAATTCAGAAATTGTCCAAGTGATTCGTTTATAAAATCTTCCAATAGTTTCTTTAAACGTTCTTCGTGAGATTCGTGGAGAAAAACCTTTAGTAATTTATCCTTTGCTTTAGACTTTTTCCAGAGATTCTTCTATGATTTCTTTTTGAAATCACGACTCTCCGGAAATTCTTCCAAGGATTTAATATAGAATTCATATAAGTGGTAAAACACGAACTTCCTTAGAAATCCAAGGAAACCATTGCCAGTTTACGAAAGCGATGGAACGTCCAGTAACTCCTTCTGAGATTCCTCCAGGAATTCTTGCACGATTTTTTTCAGTTGTTCAAGTAATAACTATTCCAGGAAATCCCGTGGACATTCAGATTCACTCATGCACTCCTCCTGGTACTGTTCCTTACCGATTTTAGCAACACGAGGTGAATTTTATGTTGCCAAAATAGGGTGTTACCAAAATCGGAAGTAGACAAAAACGAGTTTTGCCAAAATCGGCAAGAGATTGTATTAATCTATGGATTTCACCAGAAATACAATAAATACTCCGGGATGCCTTTAGGAATTTCTCTTTGCATTCATTCAGGAATTCATTTAAAACATTCTCCAACTCTACAACTCGTTGTAAAATTAACTAATACATAAATTGTTACTTGAAAAGTTATTCTCAGATATAAGAGACCAGTTCGTTTTCGTATACGTAAATATTTCAACAGTCATACATTCACATTTAAATAAGGAGAGCTGGCATGTAAAATTTACATCGCATTCACAAGTCGAATAAAGAATAATTTGAATGCACATAATACTGTAAGTTGCCATGCTAAGAACCTTCCGTCCTTTCTTTCGATGCAAAACTAGTCATGAAATCGCTCACAAAAAACATCATTTTGTTCGGCCATCTGTGCCCTAATCGCACTTTAAGCTACCCAACTCAGCATTGCAAATTCCTTATCCGACCATTGCCCTCCGACTTCCTTATGCTCCTGGAAAACGAAAAGCTCGAATCCAGCTGCATCAACTATACTAGTTCACCAGCACCGGTAGAACGACGTTCGTATATTCGTACACTTTTTTTTTCGTTCACGCTGCCCGTCTAGTTCCATCTTCCGAAAAAGAGACAGCAGCCGTCGGTGCAAATTAGAGAATCCTTAAATCTGTGCACCTCGCTCACCCCGAGACTGACAGGCAGAAACGTTCCTGGACGCCCATCGCCGCCGTCTCCGAAGTTGTCAGGGGGCCCAGAGAAACTGACAGCGCAAGCCATTCGCAGAATTCTCATATTTTATGCAACGATACCAGTAAGAGCACAAAAAAATAAATAGGTACGGAGAAAAATACATTCCTATCCGTTCTGATCCCGTGAACAACGGAACTCGCTTGCTTCCATCAGCTTCTCTCAGTTTTGCAATGCAAAATTCTGCGTCATCTAACAGACGACGAGGACGAGGACAACGAAGCCGACGAGCGACCGTGTCGTCGTCGTCGTCATCGTCTTCCATGTGCACCAGCAGTTCTTCGGTTGACGAAAATCCTCTTCCCCCGCTCACCGAAAGTGCAGCTGCGCTTCGTTTTCCGAAATTCTATTCTCATTTCAGTTTTGTTCCTGCTCTTTGTGTCGCATTCTACGGCCCGCCCTGGCCAACATGCGATTTGCAATTGCCGGCTGGGGCCCAAGAACCGTTCATCGCATTGCTTCAAGTGAGCTGATTTTAAGCAGTTGTTAAACGTTAGGATTTAGCAGTGGATTACAACAAAGGGAAAATTTGCTTTTTAAGTGGTTTCAGGAGTAGTTAACTTTGTCATTCGTGACAATTGCAGTAATTCGTGCTTAGCTTTTGCGTTTCCGGAACGAAATGTATTAAGTTGCCTCGTATTTGATTTCCCAATTTTCCACATTTTTGAAGAAAGATAAAAAAATACGCGCCGTGCAAGAGTATCGGACACAAGTGTGTTTTGACACATTGATGACCTGTGAATCATATTTTATCCCTCCAACCAGTGCTGTCATGGTGAAGTAAGAGCTGGTTACTCATGGTTTCCAAATTTCAGCGCCCTTAAACTGCTCCCAAGGAAATTACTTCAATACCGCGCCTAATTGAGCATGAGCATGAGCATGAGCATAGATGACCGTACTATTCGTAGTTGCTACTCCGTGATTGACCAGAACAATCGAAGTTGCACAAAGAACCAACAGACGGAGCTTGGGAGTAGCTTACCGTCCTCAACGTGCATCTTCGAGAATTCCAAACTTTATTAGGTCAATAACGGCGCCGGCCACGTCCTTACGGTCATCGAGGAAGGAAAGGAATGTTATTATGACGTGCGTTGCTTACTAAAGACCGAGATCACCTCTGCGTCTCCACGTCTGTCATGGGAAGGACTTTTTGTTAGTGGGGAGGGGAAAGGGCGCATGATATGAGTTCACTTTGGTAAGTGGAGTGATTCATGCAACCCTATTAATATCAAACCACTTATTTTCATTTGGACTGAAACAAAACACATGCCGACATCGAAGATGACGAACCATTCAGATAGTTTTCGAAGTGCGAAAATTAACGAAAGAGAAAATAAAGTGATTTGAACCAACGTGGCTTTGGAACTTGGGCCGACACTTGACGTGACGAACATTTCAATGTCTGTTGACTAAAATCGCAAAAAATGTTGTTTGTTGCATTTATCGTATCATAAATCGCCCCGTACGAAGATGAGCAGTCAAATAGACGACGACGACGACCGAATGAAAACGCGGCCTGTACACTTTGCCACCAAAAACTCACTAAATCGCCCCGTACGAAGATGAGCAGTCAAATAGACGACGACGACGACCGAATGAAAACGCGGCCTGTACACTTTGCCACCAAAAACTCACTAAATCGCCCCGTACGAAGATGAGCAGTCAAATAGACGACGACGACGACGACCGAATGAAAACGCGGCCTGTACACTTTGCCATCAAAAACTCACTAAATCGCCCCGTACGAAGATGAGCAGTCAAATAGACGACGACGACGACCGAATGAAAACGCGGCCTGTACATTTTGCCACCAAAAACTCACTAAATCGCCCCGTACGAAGATGAGCAGTCAAATAGACGACGACGACGACCGAATGAAAACGCGGCCTGTACACTTTGCCACCAAAAACTCACTAAATCGCCCCGTACGAAGATGAGCAGTCAAATAGACGACGACGACGACCGAATGAAAACGCGGCCTGTACATTTTGCCACCAAAAACTCACTAAATCGCCCCGTACGAAGATGAGCAGTCAAATAGACGACGACGACGACCGAATGAAAACGCGGCCTGTACACTTTGCCACCAAAAACTCACTAAATCGCCCCGTACGAAGATGAGCAGTCAAATAGACGACGACGACGACGACCGAATGAAAACGCGGCCTGTACACTTTGCCACCAAAAACTCACTCATTACTTCAATACCGCGCCTAATTAGGAATAATTCCGGGGAAACCCATGCCTTCTTATTTCACGATTTTTTTTTGTGTTTCTATTGCGGAAAAGGCATTCTTGCTGGAATTCCTTTAATAAATTAAAAGAAAATTTTTCTTAAAGTTTCTAGAAAATTATCCATGATTGCATTTAGGGACACCACCAGGAATTCCGAAGGAGATTCTTTGAGGATTTACCATAAAATTCCAAAAATATTTACAGAAACAAAATTCATGCATTTTTTTTAATGATTTTAATAAGAATTAATCAAAAGATACTTCTTAGTATCTCTTCAGAATACATACCAGTTCATGGAATTCTTTATTCAAGAATTCCTCCAGTGATTCTTTCAGGAATATCCCTAGAACATTTTCCTTGGGACTTCTTAGGGAGTTTCTCAAACGATCTATCATGGAATTTCTCAGAAATTTCATGCGAAATTCTTCCTGGGATTCCTTAAAGGATGCTTAAGTGAATTCCTTCAAGGATGGCTCCATAAGTTCATGTTTGTATTGCTCATACTCATGTATTTCTTCAAACATTTCTAAAAGAATTCCTCCATAAGTATTGTCAGATTGTTTTAGGAGTTTTTCTTTGGGATTTCCCCGGAGTTTCTCCAGGAATTCCTACATAAGTTTACAAATTTGTAAGTTTTTAATTAAAATTAAAATATTCCGATTTTTCAGAAACTATTAATAAATAAGAGCTTGAATTTTTCAAGCGGTTCCTTTGGGTAAAACTCCTTTTATTTAGCGATTCTCTCGGGCATTTATTTTAATATTCCTTAAAAAGTACTCGGGAGATTATTCTGTAAGTTCCTCCAGGGCTTTCTCCAATAGCTCCGAATTTTAGTTCCAATAGTTTGGATTTTTTCATATCCGTTCAGGGATTCTTTTTTATTAATTTTTTTCAAAGATTCTCTCAACAATTCCTACAAAAATTACTTTAGAATAAATTTCATTTTTTTTTCTATCAATACTTTAAGCATTTCCTCATATAAAATCTTGGTTTTTTGATTTTTTATAAAATAACGAAGAAATATTTTCAAAATCGGTTTTCGTGCACATGTAGAGTATGGATCAAGGTATATCCTGATTTTTTTCCAGGTGAAATTTTGTTTAAAATGGTTTCTGCAAAAACTTAAAACATTTTTCATCTGAAAAAAAAACAGGAGATACCTTGATCCATACTCTACATGTGCACGAAAACCGATTCTGAAAATATTGCTTCGTTATTTTATAAAAAATCAAAAACCAAAAAGTGAGGAAATGGATCCAGTTTAGCATTAAGGACAAACTTGTTAGAATCCCAATATGGCCGCCACAATGGCCGACTTTGGCACCTACTCACGATTTTGAGGGCACAAATCTTTTCGTAAACAAAACCAGCGCACCTGAGCTTCTTATTTTAAGCTTATTACAAGTGAGCAAAAACAGAATAATAATATGCATTGTTGTTTGAAGCTTGCTGCTTGAGATTTGTGCGTCTAAAGTTTTGATGTACTGTTGAACCGGGATTTAAGGACGTTTGTCCTTAAAAGGGTTTTCCGTTGGGTTTTCCAGTTCTTTCAGGTATTATTTAACAGATTATTTCGAAACATTTTGTTTTAATTTCTTCAGTGGTTTTCCAAAGAATTCCTCCAGGAAATCCCTTCACGAATTGAATGAAAAACATTTTCAGTGAGTTCCTTCAGAGGTATGTCCAGCAGTCCTTAAAAGATTTTTTTTAGAAAAGCCTTCAGGGATTACTTAAAAATGTCTCAATTTCTGCAGATATTTTTGAAACAGATTCCTTCAGAAATTCTTCCTCATATTTATATAAGAATACCTTCAGAAATTTCTCAAGCATTTTTTCCTTGGCACTACTGGCAAAGCTCCTCCAGAAATTTATATTGTTCTTTTTATAAAAGAGAAGTAAGAAGGTATTTTTGAAATTAAGAATTTTTGTCTAGGAATTCCTTTAAAATGTCCAAGAATTTCTGCTCGAAGTATCCAAATGTAATTAAAGTAGTGGTATAAAATATTTTATGAATCGATCCTCCAGGAATCATAAAAATACTTTCAGAAGTTGTGCTTAACAATCTTTAGTATTTTTTTGTGCAATTTCTGTAAGAACTTCTGAAAAATTCCAGACGAAATATCTGAAAAAAAATCTGCAGGAGTCTCTAAAGGCATCTCAGAAGATGTTTCTAATATAACGGCAAAATCAAATTCTGAAAAGAATCTTTTTTTTTGGAATTTATGCCGGAATCATTGAAGGAATTTCTCAAAGAATTCTCAAGGAAGCCCACAGAATAACTTTCTAAGCAATCCCCGTAGGATTTGTGAAGAATGTTTCAGGAGAATCTCTGAAAAGCTCTCCGGAAGAACTTTTCAAGAAGTCCCTTGTTGAAATTCCTGGAAAAATCACTTAAACTTTCATGGAATCATTGGAGATAAAACAATCTTCTTCAAGGAATTTTGGAAAGATTCCCAACAGGAATTTCTGATAAAAACCCTGAAGGAATTTCTGGAGAAATCTTCAGTAAAGACTGTACACTGTAGAAATTTTAGAAACTACTTGTCACTGAATTTTTGAAAGGGTGTCTGAAGAAATCCCCGGGAATTTCTTGGAAATCGAGGAGAAAATACAGAAAAAAATACTGAAGAAATACCTTAAGAAACTTTTCGGGAAGCCCTTAAAAAAGTATTCAAGCTTTTATAAGAAAATTCTTGGATAATTTTCTGAAATCACAGAAATTCCCGTAGAAAACTGTTGAAGAACCCCTGAGAAAAAATCCGATGATTTTTTTCAGACTAATCCTAGAAACTCTAAAATAATTCTTGGTGAAGGGTGCCATTGAAAGTCCACTTAAAAGCATTCTTGGAGGAGTTTCTAGAGAAAATTATTTGTGAATATCTGCAAGAAGCTTTAAAGAAATTTCTAAAAGAATTCTTAAATGCATTTCTGGGAAGACAATCACCGGAGGAGTTTTTGAAACTATGTAATCTTGATAGATTTTAAGGCCGTATTCCTGAAGTAATTTCTTAAGAAATCGATGGATTATTTTGGAAGAAATCCAAATCACATTTTTTTTATACTTGGATTCCTCGGATATATTTAGAGAAAAACTGAACAAAGAGTTTTTAGATGAATCTCTTGGGAAATTTCTAAAATTGTCCCTGGAAGAGCGTCTTAAGGCGAAACTGGAAGCATTTTCCCATTTTTGTGGTTTTTGATTTTTTATTAAATAGCGAAGCAATATTTTTCGGTTTTCGTACACATGTAAAGGAGGTGACCAAAATATTTGGGATAGGCAACTTTTTTTTTTCTCTCACAAAAAAGGTCAACATGCTGCAACTTTTCACAGAGTGCATGAAAAATTATCAAATTTTGACTGTTTGTCAGCCTATTATATGTGCATCATTGGTACAAATTTGGGCTCGATTGGTTAATCTTTCGCGAAGCTAGAACCATTCTCGTAAACACTATTTTTTAGACAACTAATTTTTGAATTGTCATATCTCGGAGACCAGCGAACCGAATTGAATGAAATTTTTAACGTTTATCAACAATATATTAATGCTTGATTTTTTTTTTTCAAAACATATGTACTTTTCAGACGCTTATAAAAAATATGAGGATTGACACTTTTTGGATCTTTCTCGAAAAAATGTAATTTTTTAACATTTAGGTCATTATTTTTTAAGATTTTCTACTTCTATTCTTTAAATATCTATAATAAGATATATTAGAGCTCATTTAGATTGAAGGAAGTACACATTTAGTATTTTTGTGTGGTATTGAACATTTGACTAATTTTCCTCTATATGGATGAAAATGTCAACTCATCATAAATTTTTTCAACTTTAAAAAGTACCTATGTTTAGAAGAATTTTCAAGCATTATTATATTGTTGATAATCGCTCAAAATTTCATTCAATTCGGTTTACTGGTCTCGGAGATATGACAGTTAAAAAATTAGTTGTCTAAAAAGTAGGGTTTTACGAGAACGGTCCGAGCTTTGCGAAATATTAACCATACCTACCGATCAGGCTAAGGCCGGGGTGGCCTCTGCTGTACATAGTAGCCGTCTCCATTCCATTCGGTCCATGGCTGTTTGTCTCCAGTTCCACACTCTGCGTAGGGTCCGCAGATCGTCCTCCACTTGGTCGACCCACCTAGCTCGCTGCGCTCCACGTCTTCTTGTACCGGTCGGATGACTCTCGAGAACCATTTTAGTCGGGTTGCTATCCAACATCCTGATGACGTGACCCGCCCACCGTAGCCTCCTGATTTTCGCGGTATGGACGATGGTTGGTTCTCTTAGCAGCTGATACAGCTCGTGGTTCATTCGCCTTCTCCAAGTCCCGTCTTCCATCTGCACTCCGCCGTAGATGGTACGCAACACCTTCCGTTCGAAAACTCCAAGGGCGCGTTGGTCCTCTGCACGTAGGGTCCATGTTTCGTGCCCATAGAGGACGACCGGTCTAATCAGCGTTTTGTAGATGGTTAACTTCGTGTTACGGCGAACTTTATTCGATCGTAGAGTTCTGCGGAGTCCAAAGTAAGAACGATTTCCTGCCACAATGCGACTCTGAATTTCTCTGCTGGTGTCGTTGTCGGTGGTCACCAGTGAGCCCACCCGATCAGAAGGGAATAGCAACAGCATAATAAAATTTGTTATTTTGGAAAAATAACTGAGTAGCGGAAAGAGTTATTTTCATGTTATTTACATAACATATCCTGTTATAAACTTGTCTGTCATAAGCGGCAAAATAACAAAAATTATAACAAAAAAATGTTCCTGGAAAACCTGTTTAATAACATGTTTTGTTAGTTTCAATAACAACTTAATAATAGCGAATTTTTAAAATATTTCAATAACAAATTTTGATATGAATACGTTATTGATAACAATCTGAAAACAAAATTTGTTTTTTTTTCTGTTACGGATAGGAACTTCTCCAAAGTCCCATATGCATTCAATGGGATACGCAACAATAGGATCTATTCTTAAATGTTTCATTCATAATTGAGACGCTATTGTTGTCGCAAGCGATTTATGATCGAAAACAGAGAGAAACAATAGTTTTCGTTTATTTTCCAAACAACTTACGATGAAAAACTACCGTCGTTTTGAAACCCTTTATTTGGTGGTTCATTGTTTATAAGATTAATTTACATTATTACCTCATTGATTGATACATTTATCCAAGTGAATCTAAGGGGCTGTCCATTAATTACGTAAGTGATTTTTTGCGACTTTCTGACACCCCCTCCCCCCCTTGTAAGATTTTTTGTATGAGAACCCAAAAATGTTTGTATGGCGCGTAAGATTTCTCAAACCTCCCCTCCCCCCATAAACCCTTACGTAATTAATGGACAGCCCCTAAGTGGGCTCGATGCAGTGAAATCAATAAAAATAAAATATCTAAAAATAATCAATGGAGTTCTTGATGACTAATTTTTTTACATTTTTGTCGAAAATGTGTTGTTCATCCTTGAATTCCATCAGTTGATTCAAAATGTTTCATAAAATGGGTAACACTTTATTACACTCTCTATTTTCGTATACCTGACTGAAACTGGGACAAAAAAAAACAGGTATACTTTTCAAAGTGCTTATAAAACAAAAGGCTGAAGAGTTGGCACTGTCACAGTTAAAACGTAATGTCAGTAAAAAGAGGAACTGATGACAAAATAATATTTTCTCTTACAGTTCCTCATGGAATGCTGTGAACAACGAAAATCTCGAATGATGTAGTTTTGATTGCAAAGCTAGTTATGTTGTAATATTAATGATCAAATATTTGTACAGTCTCAATGACACAATAATCACTGAACTTGTGCTACAACAAAACATGTTATTGAAATATAATTTAAAGAAAATATACCAAGAGCACGATCATAGCAAAATAAGATTGCCCAACAGAACATGTTATGGAACGGTGATTACTTAATAAGTTAATAATAACAAACCGAGATATAAAAACAGGTTTTGTGATTCCGTTGTTATTATTTTGATATTTTCCTCTGCTCGGGCAAGGACACGAATTCTTCAACCGCCTCGATTTCATCACCGTCGATATTAATTCGGGGTGGCGGGCGTGGTGATTCCTCCCTGGAGCCCTTTGCCATCATGTACTTTGTCTTCGTCACATCAATGACTAATCCGATTCGCCTGGCTTCACTCTTTAGTCAGATGTACGTTTCCGCCATCGTCTCAAATTTACGAGCAATAATATCAATATCATCGGCGAAACCAAGCGGCTGAACGGACTTCGTGAAAATCGTCCCACTCGTGTTTATCCCCGCTCTTCTTATTACACCCTCCAAAGCAATGTTGAACAGCAAGCACGAAAGACCATCACCTTGCCGTAACCCTCTGCGAGATTCGAAGGGACTCGAGAGTGTCCCTGATACTCGAACTACCCACATTACTCGATCCATCGTCGCCTTGATCAACCGTATCAGTTTATCCGGGAATCCGTATTCGTGAATAATCTGCCATAGCTGTTCTCGATTGATTGTATCATACGCCGATTTGAAATCGATGAACAAGTGATGTGTGGACACGTTGTATTCGCGGCATTTCTGCAACACCTAGCGGATGGCGAACATCTGGTCCGTTGTAGCGCGTTCACCCATAAACCCAGCCTGATATTGCCCCACGAACTGTCTTGCAATCGGTGATAGGCGGCGGCATAAAATTTGAGAGAGTATCTTGTAGGCAGCGCTCAGTAGTGTGATCGCGCGGTATCCAATTGAGCTCAAATTTGTACCAATGATGCACATATAATAGGTTGACAAACAGTCAAAATTTTAGATTTTTTGAGGCGCTCTATGAAAAGTTATAGCATGTTGAACTTTTTTGTGAGAGAAAAAAAGTTGCCTATCCCAAACATTTTGGCCACCCCCTGTAGAGTATTGATCAAGGTATCTTCTGATTTTTTTTGTGGTGGAAAATGTTTTCCATTTTTGCAGAAACCATTTTTTGTGAAATTTTGTTCAAAAATGGTTTCTGCAAAAACGAAAAACATTTTCCACTACAACAAAATTCAGAAGATACCGTGATCCATACTCTACATGTGAACGAAAACCGATTTTGAAAAAAAAAATCGTTATTTAATAAAAATCAAAAACCGAAAAGTGAGAAAATGTTGGAAGCTCCGCCTTAAGGATCACTTATAAGAATTTCTAAAGGAGTCTGAAGAAGACAAGCATTTCTGGAAGAATCTTTAATGTAATTAAAAAACCCTAATTAATCCACCTAGTGGTGATGGTGCCTTTCTCGTGCCTTCGAAAACACATTTCAACACAACTCAAGTGACATGTTGATGAATATCGTACTTTCAAACGTTTAACAGAAACCCATTTCATGGCATCAGAGATCATATCATTTATATGGTTTTTGATTTTTGAACCTTGAACTCTTGAACAACAGCCGCAATCTTGAATTTTGAGCCGCCATTTAGTATTTATGTCCAGCAGCTTGGAAATTCTGGTCGCTATTTTTGGACTCCAGACTTCTTCCCCATATCAGATACACCCATATTAAATGGTTTTAGAGCGTAAACCTCCATTAAACAGCTGCCGTCTTGAAGTTTTTGCCGCCATCTTGAATTTTGAGACGCCATATAGCCATATAGTGAACATATAGCCTTTCAGTACACTTCGGTGCACGAGAAAGGCAAAACAATATTTTCGAGCATAAATTCTGTAGAAAACTAAGATAGTTAACTAAACCGTTAGATTAAAAGATTTGTTTTTGATAGAAATTAAATAAACTTTCGAATGAGGGTTTAAAAGCTGCGATAAGTTTGACCTTTTTCAAGTTATAGCCAGTTTGAGACAAGCAAAGTCAAAAACATCTAAAGTTAATTACTATGTAACGGTTGAGATTTGACCATATGCGTACACATCACTCCTTAAAAAGTTCGCATTCACCCATCGGGACCCCCCGGAACCGGTTCAGGTATGGACTGATAGGGTTTTCCTGCTAACCGTTCATCAGGTTATCGAAAATACCGCTGTTTGTTGTGTCGCATGAATGAGTTATGTTCAATTTTATATGTGGTCACTTCCGGCGGAACACCCAGAACCGGTTCCGGAATACTACCAGTTCATATATGATCTGATGCTGTTTTCCTGCTAACCGTTCATCACGTTATCAAAAATGCCGCTGTCGCAGGCAAGGGTTAGGTTCTCTTTTATATTTGATCACTTCCGGCGGGACATCCGGAACCGGTTCTGGAACACTACTGGTTCTGATAAGGCCTGAGACTATTTTCCTGCTTACCGTTCATCAGATTATCGAAAATGCTGTGGTTTGATGTGTCACATGCATGGGTATGGTTCTCTTTTGTGTATGGCCACTTCCGGCGGGACATCTGGAACCGGTTCCGGAACACTACCGGCGCTTCCTTCGGGGAGTGACCGGGCTTCTGGTCTCCAGACAGCTCAAGAGGAGGATGCCTAGGATGTGGCGGGGGTTCAACAGTGGGCTCTGTTGGATCCTCATAAAAAGCCACACATCTGCAAGCAACTCCGTACAAGCGACCTGGTACCGCTTTCAAAGTGCCTTAGCCCAAACACCCGGAGTGCCAACCGGCACATCAGGATTGATGCCAGTAACATCCTGATTATGGTATACTGGTCAACGCAAACGACAACGGACTACGGACTACGGATCGGATGACGACGATGGGCTGACATTCGTGCCATTCTGCTTCCTGAGTAAAGAAGGGTGACACCTTCTTGAAACGGCGAGTGGGCTAATGGTGCGTCTGCCTCCGTCCCGGTAAAACCTTGGCAGGCCTTCGGAAATGTTCTTCACTTGTCCGTCAATTTTGATGGGTACTAGGCTCGGATGTAAAATTCCCGACTTACGCTGATCTGGCTCTGGACACGAACCCCATAAAGGTTCGTGTTCAACCCTCGCTTGGCCTCCCTGTTTCAAAGACAACCAAGAGATCACGAAAGCGACTACGTACAGCGGGTGGAGATAGCGGCCCGGAGGGGGGACCCAATAACATGGAAGGAGAGAACGGAAGTAACAGCGGAAAGGTGGCGAATCCGTTCGCCAGAGGAGGATTGCTGAGGTCTCCGCCTCAGCAAACAGAAGGTACAGAACCGCGGCAAGAAGCGGCTTTACAACAAAGTGCGGTACCCTCGGAGCAGCAGCGGCTGCCGACGAATAGTGGATGGAGCGTGCCTCAACAACAGCCGAAGGTAGTTGCGGCGAAGAACTTGACGGATGACCTACACGAGTTCGTCGACAAAAAGCATAACGTGCACAAGGACATCAAGGACTTGGTGTTGAAGATTAGGAGGGCTCTCGGAGCTGCTGTGAAAGAATGGCACAGCGTGATGCAGAGAGCGGATGAGGCAGAGAGCGCATTAGCAGCGACTAAACACGATCTTGCAGCAGCTACGCAGCGGCAGCAGCAACGAGCCACGGTCGAAAATATGGAGACGCCGAAGAACCATCGGAATACTCGCTCGGAGAAAAGAGGCAGAGATACGCCAGGAGAAGAGGAAGTCCCGAAGAAACAAAGAAGTGAACGGGAGCGCGCCAGCAATCGGAGAGATGATGGATGGCGCACTGTGGAGAGTCAGCAGGCGAAGAAGAAGAAGCGAAAGGAGAAGGAAGAACAGAAAAAGGAAGAAAAGAGGAAGGAACAGGAGAAGAAAGAAAATCGCCGGCCCCCTAGGCAGAGGAAGAAGGGTGATGCACTGATCGTCGAGGCGAAGGACAAGACGACGTACGCTGCGCTCCTCAGGAAAGTGAGGGAGGACCCGGAGCTAAAAGAGTTGGGTGAAAACGTGGTAAAGACCAGGCGCACCCAGAAAGGAGAGATGCTGTTCGAGCTCAAGAAAGATCCGGCGATTAAGAGCTCAGAGTACCGGGAGCTCATTGCGAAATCCGTAGGCAGCGAGGCCACCGTGAGAGCACTTTCACAGGAGGCAGTGCTCGAGGTCAAGGATTTGGACGAGGTCACAACTGAGGAAGAGCTGAGAGTCGCATTGACCGAGCAGTGTAACTTGGAAGTACCGGTGACAATCCGAATCAGGAGATCGTTTGCAGGTACCCAGACGGCGGCAATCCGACTACCAGTAGATGCGGCCAACAAGATTGCGGTAGCCGGCAAGATCAAGGTCGGATGGGCGGTGTGCCCGCTGCGACTGGCTCCCCGAGTCACCAAGAAAATGGAGAGGTGTTTCAGGTGCATGGAATTTTGTCACCAGTCAAGACACTGCAAGGGTCCAGATAGGTCCAAACGGTGCTGGAACTGCGGCGAAAACGGACACGTTGCTCGAGACTGCACGAAGCAACCCAAGTGCATGCTGTGCAAGTCGGAGGAAGGAAATGGCCACTGGACGGGAGGCTATAAATGCCCGGCCTACAAAAAGGCGAAGGCAGGCCAACAATGATGCAGATAACGCAAATTAATCTGAATCATTGCGACATCGCACAGCAACTGTTGTGGCAGTCGACAGCAGAGACGAAGTGCGATGTTGCGATCATCGCAGAGCCGTATCGGGTTCCACCTGAGAACGGCAATTGGGTAGCGGATATAGCAGGATTGGCAGCTATACAAGTTATGGGCAGATTCCCTATAGAGGAAGTGGTGGAAAACTCTTACGAAGGTTTCGTGATCGCCAAAGTTAACGGTGTCTTCGTATGTAGCTGCTATGTGCCTCCAAGATGGACCGAGGAGCAATACAAACGGATGTTGGATGCACTCACTGACACGCTGGTAGGACGTAGGCCAGTAGTCATCGGCGGCGATTTCAACGCCTGGGCCGTTGAGTGGGGCAGCCGGCAAACCAATGCAAGAGGATATAGTCTACTTGAAGCTCTGGCGAAGCTGGACGTAAAGCTGTGCAATGTAGGAACAGTCAGCACATTCCGCAAAGACGGTCGTGAATCCATCATCGACATTACATTTTGTAGTCCATCGTTGATGGAAAACATGGACTGGAGGGTGAGTGAGGAGTACTCCCACAGCGACCACCAGGCGATCCTCTACAAGATAGGCCAGAGAGCTCCTACGTCCATACAGAGAACTAGAACTTATGAGCGGAAGTGGAAGACGAAGGACTTCGACAAGGAGACTTTTATCGAGGCACTTCGGCCAAATAGCAATGCGGCAAACCTCGACCCAGGGTGGTTGACGGAAGCGCTAGCAACGGCATGTGATGCAGCAATGCCGAGGAAGATTGAACCTAGGAACGCTAGACGCCCAGCGTACTGGTGGAATGCGACGCTCAGCACCCTTCGTGCGACTTGCCTCCGAGCTAGGAGACGAGTTCAGAGGGCAAGAACTGCGGCCGATAGAGAAGAGCGCAAGGTTGCGTTCCGTGAAGCTAGAGCTGCCTTCAAACGAGCTATCAAGCAGAGCAAGGAGAACTGTTACAAGGAGCTATGTCAGGAAGCCGACGCGAACCCCTGGGGAAATGCCTACCGCATCATAATGGCAAAGCTGAAGGGCCCAATGACGCCAGTCGAAATGTGCCCAGACAAACTGAAGGGTATCGTGGAGGGTTTGTTTCCAAAACACGATACAACAACGTGGCCACCTACGCCGTACAGCGAGGGCGATGCGGAATTTGACGTAAACCGACTGGTCTCCAACGACGAGCTCGTTGCCGTGGCGAAAGCATTGAAGGTGAAGAAGGCTCCCGGTCCGGATGGGATCCCCAACGTGGCGTTGAAAGCAGCGATCCTGGAGTATCCCGATATGTTCAGGTCAGTGTTTCAGAAATGCCTGGAGGAAGGCATCTTTCCGGATATATGGAAGGTCCAAAAACTAGTGCTGCTGCCAAAACCAGGAAAGCAGCCGGGAGATCCAGCATCGTACAGGCCGATCTGTCTGTTGGATACGCTCGGAAAACTCCTGGAGAGGATTATCCTTAACAGGCTGACCGAGTATACCGAAAGTGTTAGAGGGCTGTCCACGATGCAGTTCGGCTTCCGCAAGGGAAAATCGACGGTTGACGCAATTCGGACCGTCGTTGAGATGGCGGAAAGGGCATCCTTACAAAAGCGGAGAGGAGATCGCTACTGCGCCGTGGTAACGATAGACGTTAAAAACGCGTTTAACAGCGCCAGTTGGGAAGCTATCGCCGTAGCCCTGCATAATATGCGGGTCCCCGACTATCTGTGTAGGATTATAAGGAACTACTTCCAGAATAGAGTCCTTGTGTACGAAACCAACGTAGGGCAGAGGTCGTTTAGAGTGACAGCAGGTGTTCCACAAGGGTCAATACTTGGCCCTACGCTCTGGAACGCAATGTACAACGGTGTGTTAACACTGAAGCTTCCGGCAGGTGTCATTATCGTGGGGTTCGCAGACGACGTTGTATTAGCGGTATCTGGCGAATCAATCGATGAAGTCGAAGTGCTGGTATCGGAGGCAATCGACACAGTGGAAAGATGGATGAATGGAGTGAAGCTGCAGATAGCCCATCACAAGACAGAAGTGCTCGTAGTCAGTAATCGCAAAGCAGTGCAAAGGTTGGAGATCACGATCGGAGAGGAGAGAATTTCATCGCAGCGCGCGTTGAAGCACCTGGGCGTGATGGTCGACGACCGCTTAAACTTTAACGCGCACGTTGACTACGCCTGCGAAAAGGCGGCGAAGGCGGTTAACACAGTAGCGAGGATTATGCCAAACGCGGGCGGTCCAAGAAGCAGTAGGAGGCGCCTCTTGGCAAATGTTGCAACCTCAATACTCAGGTATGGAGTGCCAGCCTGGGCTCCGGCGCTAAAAACGAAGAGAAACCGTGGAAGACTGGGCAGTGTGTTCCGGCTCATGGCTATGAGAGTCGCGAGTGCCTACAGAACAATCTCGTCGGAGGCTGTATGCGTTATCGCTGGGATGATGCCCATCTGCATCACCCTAGAGGAAGACGTCGAGTGCCATCGGCGGAGTAACGTAAGGAATGCTGCTAGAATGGACTCGCTAGTGAAGTGGCAACAAGAGTGGGACAATGCGGCGAACGGAAGGTGGACCCACCGACTGATCCCAAATGTGTCGGCGTGGGTGAACAGGAAGCATGGGGAGGTGAACTTCCATCTGACGCAGTTTCTATCCGGGCACGGCTGTTTCCGGAAGTACCTGTTTCGATTCGGTCACGCGTCTTCCCCTCTGTGTCCGGAGTGTGTGAACGTGGAGGAAACACCGGCGCACGTCGTCTTCGAATGCCCTAGGTTCTCGGAGATGCGCAGGGATATGCGCGGCCTGACAGTCGACAACATTGTCGAAGAAATGTGTCGCGACGAAGCTACGTGGAACGCTGTCGACAGAGCAGTAACGAGGATGCTGTCCGCGCTGCAAAGGAAGTGGCGCGAAGACCAGAGAGCGCCGGAACGCGATCGGAGTAGGCTTGATCCACCGCCGGGGACATGACTGAGTCGTCCGTTGCGTAGTACCGGTTTTTGGTCGTCGGAGCGCCGGTGAACCGGAAGTCTACCACCAACCGGAATCGCCGGGTCGACTTCGGCACCTTACTGGTCGGGATGAAAACATCGGTGTCGAGAGAACTTCCACCGTCGGGGTCTTTCTCTGTCGGAGTAGGCTAGGTCCGTCCACCGCCGGGGACTAGACCGAGTATATCGCGGAGAAGCACCGGAACTTGGTCGTCGGGGCGCCTGTGAACCGGAAGCCAGTCTCCAACCGGAATCGCAGGAGAGACCTCGGCACCTGTCCGGGAAGAAACGGTTTCGGAAGATGTTCCACTGCCGGGGAAGTCTTTGTCGGCGTAGGGTAGATCCACCGTCGGGGACTATCCGAGTCGTGCGCGAAAAACTGGAGTGCTAAAACGGCACCGTTCCTCGGAGAAACTCAGTATGATCCGAAGTACTTGCTGGTGGTATTAGAATAACAAATTTGGTGTATGTTTGTGCTAACTGTGTCGCTGAATGGCGATAGGTTAGGTACGAACACGAGAACGACTAGAATAACAAATTTAATTTTAGAATAACAAATTTGGTGTATGTTTGTACTAACTGTGTCGCTGAATGGCGATAGGTTAGGTACGAAAACGAGAATGACTAGAATAACAAATTTAGAAGCGACAAAAAGTGCATGAGCACAATAGCAGAAGAGCGCATGAGCGCATTGCCCCCCCTGAAGCAGTCGCATATCAGTGGTACCAGGGGGATCGAGGCGTCAAGGTGTAGCAGAGTTTTTCCAATCGGTTTTCTCTGCTTGGAAGGTTGGGAGGAAAAAAAAAAAAAAAAAAAAAAAAAAAAAAAAAAAAAAAAAAAAAAAAAAAAAAAAGAAAAAACACACACACACACAGACATCACCTCAATTAGTCGAGCTGATTCGATTGGTATATGTGACTCGACCCTCCGGGCCTTCTATCAAAAAGTCATTTTTGGAGTGAACATATAGCCTTTCCAGTACACTTAGTGTACGAGAAAGGCAAAAATTGCTTTGATCATTTCTGAAAGAATCCGTGAATGATTTTCTCGTACGGATTCCTGAAAAAATCTATGGAGTAATGTCTAAGGACAGGGAAGCGTTTCTGGAATGAATTGGAAGAGGGTTCTGGATTATTCTATAGATATAGCTTTGGGAAAAATTCTAAAGGAAATATTCCTAAAGGAAGTGTTCCTGAACATTCTAAGTGAAATCTCCGAAGGCCCATTATGCAATCAAGGAGGTATTTCAGTAGGCCGACAGATCAGGGCAGACCGAGATGACTGTCATAAATTTTCAAGCTCCCGTCCAGTTTGGTCTGGCATTTCGCCTTCAAATTTTGCAAGAAATATTCAATACCGAAAATGAACTGCGGGACGTGCCTGAACTTAAAAGAAATATACTTTTGGCAAATTCACTTAGTTTGTAGTGCAAAGGAGTGTAAAACAATGATAAAATTGGCCATTTAAACAACAGTGCCGAAAAGTACTACTTTTTGACACACTTAAGAGTGCCAAAAAGTTGTACTTTTCACACTGATGGATGTGAGTAGCAACGTGGTCAATAACGTGCCATCATAGCAACATAGGCGTAGCGAGGTGTACACAGTAACCTTATTATGTTGAATCAATAAAATGTTCATTCCCAATTGTTAATCCTTCGGGATAAGACGTGTTTCTAATTAGAGTGTTATGTCTGTTTGTCTGTGATGTTAGTGTTGCCGTTAGGCCCGCATGACTGCCTTTAGGCTCGCCGTTTGAAAGCTAGTCGAATCATTATTTCAGCCTTATGTTATTTCAGCCTTTTGACATTTTCAGCCTTTTGTGATTCAGCCTTTCGTAATTCAGCCTTTTGTTATTTCAGCCTTTTGTACGTAACCCCTATTCGCTCTAGCTGCATAACTCTGTCAATGGAAAAGTAAGACTTTTCACAACATAATTATAAAACAGATTTTTGTCCGCTTTATTAATCGTTTTCCACAACCATTTTTCTCCACAAACTTCCCACGTTTCAAGAAAATTTTCAGCTCATCGATGATCGAATTCATACTAAATCGATGCCCTACTTACAGTCATCCTTTTGCAACGATAATAGACTCACTAGAAAGCACAACGTGCCCATTAAGCCAGCTCAAAAAAGAAAGGTGATAAAATAATTAAACGCTCAAGAAAGCGGAAGTGGATCTACTTGAACTCACTTCCTCGGTGGCGCCACCACCGCCGAGAACTTCAGGTTGACACTTCAGCCACAGTGAAATTAATTTTCCTTCAGTCCACACGAGCAGGCGTTGATGCCCTGTCAGCATCATCTCGGCGGCATCTTCTCGTCATCAAAATAGGATATAGGAAGCTCTCTATGTATATCTAGGCACAAGACCGGCACAGTCTTCCGTTTATTGATTTTCTTTTTGTCTTCCGGCCATAAACACCAGAATCGTCTCCGGCAGCTGCCACCCGTCTTCCTCTCGGTGTGCTTCCACATCATTTTGGGATGGCATTTTGTTTTTCTTCCTCGATCTGCCTCCAGGCTCCATCATTTTCGCGATTCATATAAATACATGGAAATCATAAGAGATGAAAAATAGCTATACACTCCCATATGGACAGACCGGTTGGCCCGTGTAATGGATGCGTATCGGGGCGGGGCGGGGACTGAACCAAGATATGGATCGTCATTCTGGAGATCCTAAACGACAATGAATGCTGCTGGGGAAGCCATGTTCCGGGAAAATTTTAGCGTCCAAGGATGGATTAGAATGGGATCAGAAGAATGCCCTTTTCTGAAAGATGATGCCTGGCCGTCGTTGGTCGAGCATGTGTGTGTGAACGACTGAAAGGTTTCTGTCCCATTTCCATCACCCGGTCGGTCGGTCGTTGGAGAGTCAATGGACAAGGTCATGCATTAGAGAGGTTCGGATCATCCAGGGCCTGCCACACAAGCAAGGCTGACAATGAGATGATGAAAATATGTTTCGAGGAATATCGGGGAAAGAGACAGAATCGATTATGCGTAGGTATTTTGCCGAAGGGAAGTTGAATGGAAATATGCTGCTGTTGTGCACATTACATAAAAGTTTGATCAATAAGTAATAATGATATAAATCTAAATTATAATGGATATAGTTCCAGGTATAAGAATGTTACTTATTTAATTTGAATTAAGAAAAACTTAGCTTTATGTTTTGGGAGATCGTAAGAGCTTCCTATATTATCTTTGATGATTGCTCATGTGATTTTTTTCATAAAATAATTTGCGGCCTCATTAATAAACTAAAACCTCTTTTTATGCATGTTATTCTTATGCACTTTTAGTTTATGCACTTTTTTCATGCCTTGCATGAAAATAGGGAAAGCTACTCAGAACCAATATTGTGCAAAAGAAAATTTAATAATGACGGTAAGGCCTAAAGCACACAGGTTGAAATATTTGACAAGAAAAGAACTCAAGAAATAACATCAGTTCGACACTTTGAAAATTCGATTGAGTCAAACAATATTTTTTAGCATTTTTTTTCGTTTTGGACAAATATTTGACCCTGTGTACAAACAGCTTAACTTTTGCAACAGCGGCCAGGGGTGTTTATGGGGGAGAGAAAAAGGAAATTGCAGGGGCGTTTCTAGGGATCCCAAAGTGTTCCAGCATGGTACCAGCAGGGATTGGCGGCATGCACCGTGCGGTGCGAAAAAAGCGTGTGCTTCACACAATCGCAAGTGCTCGTCTCCCGTTTTGCCGAGAGACAAGGGACGTATGAGTGAGAGCTTTCGTAATTGTGCGAGAGACAATCGCAGCACTAGCTCTACGGCGCAGGGAGTAATGCACGGTGCTTAGGACTGCGCTTGTCTCCAAACAGAAAAAATCAATTAATAAATTAATTGAAGAGTTTGTGTTTTCGGCAAAGTTGTTAAGCTTGTCAAGGGTTGACAAGTGATGGGTCGTTTGATTCGAAATTTTTCCAATCGTGCGTAGTATCAAGAAAAATTGCCAAGCACGGAGACAAGCACCGAGAGAGTGCATACGACAGAGCGTGAGAGACAGGAGAGCTCCAGCGCGCGGCAAAGTAAGCGAGCAACACACAACCGATTGCGCGTACTCGTCTCCTTCTAGTTTGTTGTGCTGTCTCGTAGCAGAGTGTGCGGCACGCAAAGAGTTTTGAGTCGCACCCTATCCCTGGGTACCAGGAGATCTCAGGGATGGTTTCGTGAGTCTCAGGAGTTTTTTAAAAGCATTGCAGAGAGTTTTAGAGGACTTTCGACGACAGCCTTCGTAGGCGTAACAGGTACGTTGTTGGGATTTCAGGATATATTGGAGCATTTTAGGCAGGATTCAGAGGCGTTACGCAGGACTTTCGGGGGTTTTGGAGGGTCTCAGATGCGTTACATGGGTCTGAGGGGATTTTAGGGTGATTTAGAGGCATTTCGAAAAGCATTTTTGCGGTATTCAGAGGCGTAACAAAGCCGTTATCGTGGGTTTCGGAGGGTATCAGGTAGGTAACATGCTGTCCGAGGGGGATTCCGCAGGCATTTTAGGAAGTTTCAGAGGATTTTCAGATTCTCGATCATTATCTTTTGAAACACCCCTGAAATGCCATTTGTTCTTGAAACCTTAACATACGACCATGACCTGAAATGCCTCGAAACGCCCCTGAAACGTCCCGTAATCTTATTGAAACGCCCTTGAAATCATCATAATCAATATGCCTCTGAAACCCCTTTGGACGCCTTTAATATTCTGCAGAAACCCCCTGAAACGAAGCTAAAACCCCTTGAAACGCCCCTGAAACCTCTAGGAACGCCCTTAAAATTTCCTGAAACCCCCTGAAACTCTCTGAAATGCCTAGCAACGCCCCTTAAATCACCTCGAACGCCCTAGTAATTACCTTTTAAGCCCCTTGAATGCCCCTCAGTTTCCCGTAATCCCGTTAAAACGCCAACAAAACCTGACATAACTCCCTTAAAAGGCTTCTGAAAACTCCTGAAACAACCCCTTGAAACGTATCTGAAGCCCCTTGGAACCCCCTTTTTTGGGCTCTCCGGGAACTTTTTGGAAACCCCTTAGCCCCATCTCAAATACCCATGAGCAAGACCTGTTCTCTATCAAACATACATACATACATTTATTTGTTCAACATCATTAAGACAAGACATAATCAACAATAGTATGCCACAATACTCGGTTTGTGGCTGCCGCTCTCCATCCTTGGTCGCGCCCAATGCTCGCCAAGTGACGCTCCATCTGGTCCGCCTATCGTGCTCTCTGCGCTCCACGCCTTCTTGTGCCAACCGAATCAGTTGCAAACACCAGCTTTACAGGGTTGTTGTCCGGCATTCTTGCAACATGCCCTGCCCACCGTATCCTTCCGGCTTTGGCCACCTTCTGGATGCTGGGTTCGCCGTAAAGTGCAGCGAGCTCGTGGTTCAACCTTCTCCGCCACACACCGTTCTCCTGCACACCGCCGAAGATCGTTCTTAGCACGCGTCGCTCGAAAACTCCGAGTGCTTGTAGGTCCTCGTCGAGCATGGTCCATGTTTCGTGCCCGTAGAGGATCACCGGTCTTATTAGCGTTTTGTACATGGTGCATTTGGTGCGAGGGCGAATCTTTTTCGACCGCAGTTTTTTTCTGGAGCCCGTAGTAGGCACGACTTCCGCTGATGGTGCGCCTCCGAATTTTACGGCTCACGTTGTTGTCAGCCTTCAGTAAGGATCCGAGGTAGACGAATTCCTCCACCACCTCGAAAGTATCCCCGTCTATCGTAACATTACTACCCAGACGGATCCGGTCGTGTTCGGTTGCGCCTACCAGCATGTACTTTGTTTTTGAGGCGTTCACAACCAGTCCGACCTTTGCTGCTTCGCGTTTCAGGCGGGTGTACAGCTCTGCCACCGTTCCAAATGTTCTAGCGATAATGTCCATGTCGTCCGCAAAGCACACAAATTGACCGGATTTTGTGAAAATCGTTCCCCGGCTGTTGAGTCCGGCTCGTCGCATCACACCTTCCAGAGCGATGTTGAAGAGTAGGCATGAGAGTCCGTCACCTTGACGCAGTCCCCGGCGAGATTCGAATGAACTGGATAGTTTACCCGAAACCCGTACGCAGTTTTGCACACCGTCCATCGTTGCTTTTATCAGTCTAGTTAGCTTCCCAGGAAAGCCGTTTTCGTCCATGATTCTCCATAGCTCTGCGCGGTCGATACTGTCGTATGCCGCTTTGAAGTCGATGAACAGGTGATGCGTTGGGACCTGGTATTAACGGCATTTTTTTTTCAATATCGTTTATTAAAGGCTCATTCGTTTTATAAAAAACTTTACGGAGCCGAAATTCTTAATGAATAATTTCTTAATCTAACAGCAATTGAAAATTCTAATAAAAAGTTCTGCGTGCGCACTTCTTCTTAACGCGCGGTCCGGAACCTGAGCTCGAACCCGATGCGGCAAATTGAGCTCTGCGTTGATCGGCAGTCGGGTTTCCCATCACTTCCTTTATTGCCTTCGCGACTTCCTCCAACTTTTCCGTCTGTGTCATCGGGCGCCATTCGTCTTCCGAGTCTGCTTCGCATTCACGAACGACTAATTCTTCCACTCCTAGCTCATTCGATGGCTGATCGTTGTCTTCCAGTACTTCTATTATTTCTATTTCCGATGTTTTCCCAATCGATGATGAAACCGCGTCGTCCGTTGAAACCACAGCAGCATATGAACGGGGTTCCTGATCCTTCTTTTGATTTTTCGCCGACTGTTTCCGATTCTCACGTTGAGGGCAAGAATTCCTACGGTGGCCTACCGCGCGACACAAAAAGCAAACGTCTTTTAAACCATCGTGAAAAATACGCGCCTTCCAGTTTCCGACTACGATTTCTGGTAGTATGGTGCACTCCATATCGATATATACGCCACGCACGCCATTGAAAATATGGCCAAGCCCCGAGTCTGCGGGAAACTTTTCGTGGATCACTTGCTCAACTTTTCCGTATTTTCGTAGTACCGACGACAAACACTCATCGCTTAGTTCCGGCGGCAAATCAAAAACCCGGACGTACTGCATGTTTGCTCCAGCGATGCACATACGCACTTCTACTTGCAGCCCATTCGCATAAACGAACTTCCTAGGTTCCGCGTTTTTTCTCAGACATTCCATCATAGCATCCATAGATGACAACTTTAAAAACAGCGAACGGTCCTTCGCTGTTTTGTATGCTGTCTCGATTAGCAGCAAATCCGTCTCCAACGATTTCACAAAAATCGCTATCTCCGCCCTTGACGGCCGAGGGCTACCCGGCGGGAAACGAAATTGTGCGGTATAAATAATCTCGCACATCTCGATAGCACAAAACGAACCAACGGTGAATGACCGGGGTACAAAGCACAGTACCGTTTGCCTATACAACACAGTCTGTTGGCAAAGATAAAGCGAACGGCAAAGAGCACATTTGGTGGCGACTGTATCCGACGACAGCTGTGATAGAACTGATTCACGGCATTTCTGGAGGATTTGCCGTACGGTGAAGATCTGGTCCGTTGTCGACCGGCCGTCGATGAAGCCAGCCTGATAACTTCCCACGAACGCATTCGTTTTAGGTGACAGACGACGGAAGATGATATGGGATAGCTACAAAGTAGCATTCAAAATAGTGATCGCCCTGAAGTTCTCACATTCCAAATGGTCGCCTTTCTTGTGAATGGGGCAGATTACCCCTTCCTTCCACTCCTCCGGTAGCTGTTAGGTTTCCCAGATCCTGACTATCAGCCGATGCAGACTGGGTGCCTACTTTTCTGGGCCCATCTTGGTGAGTTCAGCTGCGATACCATCCTTGCCAGCTGCTTTGTTGGTTTTGAGCTGGTGAATGGCATCCTTAACTTCCCTCAGCGTGGGAGTTGGTTCATTTCCGTCCTCCGCTGCACTGGCGTCATCGTTTCTTCCGTTATCGTAGGCTCCCGTGCATACATTCTCTTCGCCATTCAGGTGCTCGTCGAAGTGCTGCTTCCACCTTTCGATCACCTCACGTCCGTCCGTCAACAGGCCTTCGTCTTTATCCCTGCATATTTCGGCTCGCGGCACGAAGCCGTTGCGGGATGCGTTGAGCTTCTGATAGAACTTCCGTGTTTCTTGGGAACGGCACAGCAGTTCCATTTCTTCACACTCCGCTTCTTCCAGGCGGCGATTTTTCTCCCGAAAGAGGCGGGTCTGCTGTTTCCGCTTCTGTTTGTAACGTTCCACGTTCTGTCGAGTCCCTTGCTGCAGCATTACCGACCTCGCTGCGTTCTTCTCCTCCAAAACCGTTCTGCACTCTTCGTCGAACCATTCGTTCCGTCGATTCCGTTCCACGTAACCAATGGTGCTCTCGACTGCGTCGTTGATGGCTGCCTTCACTGTACTCCAGCAGTCCTCTAGAGGGGCCTCATCGAGCTCGCCCTCGTCTGGCAACGCGGCCTCGAGATTCTGCGCGTATGCTGAGGTGACATCCGGTTGTTTCAGTCGCTCTAGGTTGTACCGTGGCGGTCGCCGGTACCGTACATTGTTGGTGACGGAGAGTTTTAGGCGCAGTTTAACCATCACCAGATAGTGGTCGGAGTCGATGCTGGCGCCACGATAGGTCCTGACGCCGATAATGTCGGAGAAGTGCCGTCCGTCAATCAGAACGTGGTAGATTTGAGATTCTGTCTGCTGTGGTGATCTCCAGGTGTAACGATAAGGGAGGCTGTGTTGGAAAAAAGTGCTACGTATGGCCATATTTTTGGAGGCGGCGAAATCAATGAGTCGTAGGTTCTCTATCAAAAGTTTATTCGAAAATTTTCTTCAGGTGTATCTCTTTACTTTCCACTGGATATTATCAGAATTGATTCATAAATCCTCTTTAAAAAATCCCCCAGCGATTCCTTCACAAAATCTTCCAGGATTTTTTTTAAAGAAATTGCCATGAATGCCTTCGCAAATTATTAAAGAAATTTTAGGTTTCCTTACAACAATTATCCAAAGTTTTCTAGAGAATACCTCAGATATGAATGCAGGATAATTTTGATAAAATCTTTCCTGGTTTCCTTCCGATATTGTTCCAAGGACTCCATTAGAAAATCATCAAAAAATTTATTTCAAAAAATCTTCCACGGGTTTATTTTGAAAGCTCGTCAAAATATCTTCCATGGATCGTTTCAGAATTCCCGGTAGAATACCATTTTTTTAAAGCAATCCCTGTACAAACATTCCTGAAGCGATTTCTGAAGTTATTTATTGATCAATTCCTGCATGGATGTCTAGGATGATTCCTAAGTGAATACCTGAAGAACCACTTCAAGATACCTTCTTACTTCTCTGAAAGTGATTGTGTAGAATCAGCAGTAGTTAAAATACACAGAAAAAAAAATTAAAAAAATCTTCTATGGAAGAACAATCCCGAGAGATTTCTAGAGGAACTCGGCAAATAGTTCCAAGGGAAGAATGCTTGAGAATTTTCTGGAGTGATTCCTGGAAATTCCGTAGAGGAATTTCTGAAGGAATCTCCTAAAAAATGTCCGCAAACGAAGATGTTGATGATTTTTTTTTTTTTTTGAAGAAATCCTTCAATAAATTCTTGAGAGATCCCAGGAGGGTTATCAGAGGGAATCCTTGGAATAACTGCTGAAGAAACCTCTGATGGAATTATCAGTAAAGTTTCGTATACTATTTCTGAGGAGATTTCCTGCAGAAATTCGTTAGACAACCACTGAATTTCCGAATAAATCTTTGAAATAATACCTGGAATGAGTGAAAAACCCTCTGCATACAGGTGTTCATTGAAAAATTTCTAGGAATAATCTTTGAAAATACTAATGAATAGGTTCTAGAGTAATTTCTGCAATAACTGTTAAGATAGTTTTTGAAAAGATATTCTTAAACAATCCCTGAAGAAAGGTTCTAATAAAGTCAGACCTGGTACCTGCATGCATGGAGTAATACTTGAAGGAACCTCTGAAGAAATTCAATTCATAATTTCTAAAAAGTTTCTGAAAAAATATAATTGAATTTCTGAAACAAGCTTCGAACCTTTGCAGTGAAATATCCTCCTGGAATTGCATCTATTGAAAATAAACGTTTGGAAAAACGACTGGTAACCCTCTGGAGAAATTTATAGATGAAATTCCATGTTTTTCTGTGATACTCCGATGTTTGACGTTTTATGTTTAATGAAAAAAGTATAGAACTTGAATATGGGTTGAGTTCGGGGGAAGACTATGCCCAACAAACCTTCTGCAGCGCTACAATGCCAAACTTCGCGGTCATTCAGTAGATTTGCAATTATGCGGGTGATCCCGATCTGCCATTCTACGTTCCGAGTTTGCAGTCTTTCTGTTTGCTGGTGTCCTTGTCACTAGGGCCGGTAGGCTTATCTCAACGGAATCTATGGGTTCTGCATTAGCAATTCCTCCAAATACTTAGGTTTAAGTTTTTTTTTTTAATTAGTGCTCAATATATAATGTTTTACCTGAATTATCTCCCCCACATTCGGCATAGTTTTGCAAAACTCCACTGTGGCTACATGGGCACATATACTACCGCGCTACCTTTCTTAAAGTAATCATCATAAAACTCTAAAAGGCAGCGACGTCTTCATTAAATTTCACCTTAAACCCAACCCATCGCGCACCCAGTTTTTCCCAGATAAGCCAAGCGCTTTTCCCCCCGGGGGACAATCCAACCTATTCAGAAGCAGAAAAGAACTCCATGATGACGAAACAATCGAGCGAATAAAAACATTGGAAGCCCCCTGAAAGGAGCTCTAGACGCGCGGAAAAAAAAATTTGAATGATAAACAAAAGCCTCTCTCGCGTGACTTCTCCACCCGGCACGTGGCTGGTGTTCTGTGTGGGGAGGCACTTCCCCGCCGACATCATCATCGGCACCCATCCAATTCTGTAACTGTTTTGGCTCGGCCCCAGCGCCCGGCTGTCCCAGCCTCAACGCCCCTCGTCGTCGATTCACGGATACAGACAATGACAAAGTTTCCATTGTCTTACAAGTTATAAGAATGCTTAAGCCGCATTCTTGCCGCGCGGTGGCTTCCCTATTGTTTGGTGTCGCGTTGCTGCCACCTCCGATGCCGCCGCGCCACCACGCTGGCTGCTTCAACAGTGTATCCTTTCAAGTTCCGTTGTGGCGGTGGTGGCAGCGTGGTCGCCTGCCGTTGTCGTGGTTCAGAATGAAAACAGTTTTTCCTGTTTTTATTCCCCCGCCGCTGCTGGCGGTGACATCCGGCCTCGGTTGAAGCGACCACCCACTCATTCAGGGATTGCCTCAATAATTGATTATATTTTTCACTTTAGCTAGCGTGAACACTTTGTAGAAACACTATAGGAAGTTGGGTGTTTTCTTTGTGTGTTCCCGGCGTATTCACTTGGTATCCTAAGAACAGAATCTCATCAACCTGATTAGAATCTTTTATTGCATTCCATAGTTTATCAGAGATAATACATGCTTTTTAAAGTACGTACAGGAACTAGTGGAGGTAAAACTGAGTTATTGAATAATACTGAATATTCAAGAATTCAACCACCAGCATAATTTACGATATAATCGAGAAAACATAGTTAATCTGAGAAAATCGGACGATGTGCAGACTAACCCAAACAAACATCATTTTCCCAGCAAATGAAAGACAAAACAAAACTTAAACAACTTCCACGAAAACAGTGCCTCGGGAAAACGGATTGCAATCCATAGTGACAGAAAAAAAATGACAATGCTAACGAGGACAACGGTACGATGTCGACAGAAACAATACCTAACCTGGTTGGTGACTGATTTTCTTGGCGAGAAATGATATCGGGTCGTCGACAACAGGGGACGGAAAGATTGAGCTCAATCATTATTGGTGATTATAATTTCATTAGTGGGACAGTGATGCGCAATGACAATTTGCCACAATGCGGGATAAGATTCTTGATAAGTTCTCTGACCGCAAGGCTTTAAGAAGAATTATACCAAGCCACAGAATTACCAGAAAAGCTGATTCTGAACATCAAATGTCATCGGTATTTACCCCACGCTGATTCTAATGAATAAGATCCTTCTTACGCGGTTTTCCACGTCTACGTGCGACAAGAACGACCGATGACTGATGGCACACTACCCATGAAACCTTATGTTTCCGAGAAGAAGTGCCCCACACCAGACCCTTATCGATATGCTCGAGTTCCAGTAGATGGAAGTGCGTCCCACGCAACACCTTCCGATGATAAGTTGAAGTTACTTACATATCTCGTCGACAGTCTTAATGTCGCAGATTGGATGAAAACATGCCTGTACCAGATGCAGGTTACTGGTTGTAATCGTCGTCAGATTCACATACGGCGTGGTACTTGGTTCGGTAAATTTTGTAAGGTTTCCGGTTGCAGCTGCTGGATGTGGTCTGAGAAACATGGGTGTCCGAAACATCTCATTCTCTTGCTGTACGTAGCAGAATGACTCTCTCGATAGATGACTTCTGGTGCATGTGAAATGTTCGATCGTCTCTAAGTTAATCTTGATCTATCGCCTCGAAACTGTAGGTCATCGAACGCACAACAACCGTGTTGATCGCCTTCGACTTGTTTCCCTGCTGATATAAATCCGCTCAAAACTCTGTCGGCACGATCCTGACTTGTCCTGACGTTTCTTGCTTAGTTGCTGATTCTTTACATTATATGCGTATCACACTTACATCTCATCAATTTTCCTAATCAGGTATCAAAAGGCCGGCTCCAGAGGCACGTTATCCTCCATTTGGGCACAGAGAACAGACATCCAGGCTAGAACAAATTTCGTTCGGAAAGTTGTGTAAGGATTCGAATCTTTACTTGAGTAAGGTTGCAAACCAATACACGATGACAACACTAACGCCACCAAACACCATATTGCCACAGTCAGTGGTGAATTGAAACATTTCAAGTGGTGAATTAAATTAGTATGGGAAATTAACCGATTGCAGCGCCACGCTATTGCCACTTGTGTTGCCGATTTCAAATGGCCGTTAAATTCCTTACACAGTTTCGGAACTGGACTTGGATGTCTGTTCTCTGTGATTTGGGTCATTTGCACCATCGCTAGAATAAAAGCCTATTTCATGATTGACTTGAGGGAAAAGGAAGGAAAAGGATTGAGATAGAGACAGGTAGGGTAATAGGAAAAGATACCCTGGTAGCAGGGACTAACGCACAATGGATTCAAACAGCGCCTTGAAAAGGGCATTGCAATAACGCATAAAGCGAAAGAGAGCCTATAGCTCTTTACAACAGCGGGATAAGAACAACAAAACATCCTGAAGATTCAGGTTTCTGAAGTCAGCTTCCGGCATGAAAAATTATAAGCAACTGTAAGAACACTTGGATCAAGGATAATTGTATCCGAATTCACCAAAAGTGGAAACAACGAGGTGTATGCTGATCTCCGGTTCACAGAAGTTTCCTCTAGTAGACCGAGTACCCGCAGACGATAAGTATAAGAAAGTGCTTCTTGTTTAAGATGAATGTGAAGAAGGGCAATTTCAAAGAAAACTTTGAGCGCTGTGGGAGTTGAAGAGAACACTCCAGACATCGTCATTGAGCACAATCTTTGGGGATGGCCTAATTTTGATTTGATTGCTCTCACTTCGCCCTTTTGCAGCCACACAGGACATCCATAGGCCAATATTGGTCGAACAACAGTTGTGTAAATCCATTTAATATACTTCCCGAGCAGAGGAGAATATCAAATTAATAACTAAGAAATCACATAATCTGTTTTTCTATCTTGTTTTGTTATTATTTAATTATCAAGGCATAGCTTTTCCATAATAAATTTTGTTGGACAATTTCATTATGTTACAATCAAGCTATTGATATACATTCACTCAATTACATTTCAATAACATGTTTTGTTGAAGTACAATGTTTGTTATTGTTGATCATCTTATCAGCAATAGCACAGTTGGGAAGGAAATTTCTGTTCGAATCCTCTGAAAATGTCTGAATAATATTCGAAAAAAAAACACTTAGAAGTTCTGGAGGACCCCTTAGATACCCTGGAGAAGTCTTCAAAATAACTCCTGGTGCAATCTTCTTAGAAAATATAAAAGCAATTCTTCAGAGCAATTATTAGAATTCTTGGCAAAATCTTTTGAAAAATTCCAAGGGAATTCCTTGGAAAATGCTCCTGTTGAAATTCTCAAAAAAATTTCAGAGAAATCTTAAGATGAAATTCGGGACAAATAATCACGGGATTCTGTTCATCATTCTGGAGGAATTTCTAGCGGAGTCTTTGAAAATCTGTGAATGATTTCATAGAAGAACTTCGGAGAAATTTCTGGAAGCTTTTTCTTTTACATTGTCTTAGAATGAATTAAAAACTGAATATAGTATTTTTTATCATTTGAAGTATTTTAACTCATGTTATTGGTGGGATTGTGAAACAAAGGGAGTAATTTTATATAATAAGTATCATAATTAACATAGTTATGATTTTGATATCATAACAAATTTTAATTTCCGATTATCATCAATAACAAATTAATAATAAAATTTGTTATTAACATATTTTCCAAATTCACTGTTATTAAGTTGTTATTGAAACTAACAAAACAAGTTATTAAAATGGATTTCCAAGAACATTTTTTTGTTATTTTGAAGCCGTCCCCGGCAAACTTGGTCTTGCCTACTGCGTTTTTTGACGTTTCAAGTCCCTAGTCAAGCCCAAGTTCCCGTTCAAAATGTATGAAAACCCGATTTTCAAAAACTCCACATTTTCCCATTTGTTTTGCCTCATAAACCTTCCTTGGGTGAAAACTAACAGAACAAAACTTAGACAACTCGAATCGGACCAACCGTTCGCAAGTTATGCGCGGTCCCACGTATGCCACTGCATTTTTATATATATAGATATGTTATGTTAATAACTTAAAAATAATCGTTTCTTGGGGCTTGGTGGTCTAGTGGCTACCGCTTCTGATTTATATGCAGAAGGTCCTGGGTTCAATCCCTGGCCCGTCCCTTTCCTCCTACTTTGTATCTTTCTATATACTTTCTCTCTGCTCTCTACATATACAACTCATGCTAGAACAGAAACGGGTTGAAAAAGCCGTTTCCCTTCCTTCCAAACTTTCACAGCACAGTGTCACAATCCTATTAGAAAAAAACGCCTACAAGTTATGCAATCAAGCGAACTGTGCCGCACATCTTCAAAATAATAAAAACACACAATTCTATCACCTTCCTCTGGTATCCACACACCAATGTGTGAACCTTCTGCCAACCAATTCCCACCAACACTCCAACATCCGCATGAATTTGTGCTGGCGCAGAGGTATATTCGGCCAGATGTGGATACAAACGATTGCAATCATCACTTCCTTACCCCTTCCCCACATTGACCTGCAACCTGACGTGGCAGGCGCCATTGTCGCCTAAAAATAGAAGATCACCAACGCTCACACACTGAAGATGCCTGCTAGTCCCCGGCAGTTATCTCATTGGTCCTTGTGTGAGTGTAGCTGGTCTGGCGATACTGGAGTAGCATCCACGGGCGGTCAATCAAGCTCAAGCTAAAAATAATCGTTTCTATTATTCAGTTATTTTACCCAAAAAAACACAGCTCTCCATGCTGTTGTTATTTCCTTCTGCTCGGGGTGGGCTTTAGAACTCAAGTTGTATCAAAGTTTCGCCGGCATTACCCGAAGGACATACAAGCTTTCTTGATTCTGCACTCACTGTGAGGTGTCCAGGAAAGCTTGGAATCAAAAATAACTCCAACGTACTTAACCTGTTCAGTCACATCGATTTCAGAATCAAAGGGTCGCAAAGGTCGAACGCTATTTCGTGAAAAGAACAATAGGTGTTTTACTCGGATTACCCGAAAGGCCATATTGATGACATCAATTCTCAACCACCTGAAGAGCGCTTTGCATCAGGTCAAAAAAGCCCAAGCAGCACACATGTCACAAAGTAGTGTCGACAGCGCTGGTTTTTGGTTGTACAGGAGCTACATTCAAATGATTCTAACTCAAAGACAGAATTACTTGAAAATTACTCGTGCCCAACCAAAAACCTACGCTGTCGAGACTTCTTTGTGACATGTGTGCTGCTTGGGGGGTGCTTATGCACATACCAACTAACAATGTTAGATAGACGTCGGCCAAACCATAAGTAGGAAAACCGCTATTATTGAGTTGCCTTAGTAGCGTATCTGCTACGAGATTTCACGAAAGCGGTGATAACCCAAGCAACACACATGTTATAATAGAGTTACGACAGCGCATGTTTTGGTTGTATAGAAGTTTATTTTACGTAATTCTAACATAGTGTTGAAATAACGTAAAATAAACTTCTATACAACCAAAACTTGCGCTGTCGTAACTTTTATATAACATGTGTGTTGCTTGGGAAGACTCCCCCTTGGGGGCATCCACAAACACTCGATTTCCTAATCACCGCTTGACGCAATGTCGAGAAGAGATATCGGTTTTTGAGCATTTGGTGAATCCAATTGGAAATCATTGGAGATATACCATGACTCCGTGCAGCTTCTAATATGGCATCGAAAGGCACGTTGTCAAAGGCACCCTCGATATCTAAGAATGCACCCATACAAGATTGCTTTTGAGCAAATCCTTTCTCGATATCGTAAACAACCATGTGTAAAAGAGTCACAGTGGACTTACCAGATAGGTAGGCATTAAACTGGGTCAACAAAGTCGATTGAAATTTGTATGGAATTTAGTATGGGAAAACGTACTTTTTTTACGTTTTTCCCCATAAATTTAAATTTTTCGTCTTAAACGATCTAACTAATGACGTTAAAGTATAGCCTATGATATGCCGAAAATTTTTGCCGAAGACCGCAAAGTGATCCGACACTTGTGAAAAAAGTTATAACGTACAGATTGCCCGGTGGCGCTTAACATTTAACATGTAAAGGAATAACATCAATTTTGGCCTAAGTTACCAAGCGAATAACTTTTATCACAAGCGTTGGAACACTTTGCGGTCTTCGGCAAAGTTTTTCGGCATATCCTAGGCTATACTTTAACGTCATTAGTTACATGGTTTTAGGCAAAAGAATTCAACTTATGAGTAAAACGCAAAAAAGTACGTTTTCCCATACTAACTTCCATACAAATTTCAATCGCAATGCGAAACACGGGGACGCAACCAATCGCTCCCAAATTTTGCACAGTTGTTTTGGACGCTAAAATAGATTGAAACAGCTTTGTTCCTGGTTGATACGATCAAATTTAAATTTTCTCCATATAACGCCCAAGTAACACACTTGTCACAGAAGAGTCACGGCGGCGCAAGTCTTTGTTGCGCAGAAGTCACTGTGATTTACTTCTAGCAAGTGAGTGTTTATTTGTTAGAATTAAGTCACAGGGACTTCTGCGCAACAAAAACTTGCGCCTCCGTGACTCTTCCGTGACAAGTGTGTTACTTGGGCGTTGACCCAGTCTAGTAAGCATGTTTGTTCACATGAAGCAGCACGTTGGCCAGATGGACATCACGGGTGTGATGATTTGTTACTTCACACGATGCACGACCTACTTTAGGAATAAACTTTACAGTAATATCCCACCAAGATTTAGGAATATACCCTGTCCCAAAACTGCTAGTAGTTTTTCAAAACATGTATGAAATAACACTTGTTTACAAAATGACATGAAAGTCGTGAACTTCTGTCAACGATTAAAATTTTTGAAGCACAATTTAATGCTGATTTCGAAATCGACCTTCAAAAAATTTTAAGTAGAACAGTTTTTGAGTTTTAGCTCAATATCGAGTTTTACAACTTTTAAAAATATGGAATTTGCTAAAATTCAAATATCTTGCGTTTTGTTCAACCAATTTTAAATATTTTTCCATAAATTGAAGGCTGAATATAATACCATTTGATCATCTGAATGCAGGTTTTGCGTCAGTTTGATGAATTTCAAGATATTGGCGAGTTTTGGGGACGATCTCCTTAAATTTTAGCAAAATTTCCAAAAATATATGAAGAAATGTATTTTTTTCAATAAGAAAAAAAAAACATTTTAAAAATTCTTTCTCAACGTTTATTTGACATGTCATATGTAGGCCAGTTACAGTAAAAAAATCAGCTCAATCGGTGCATTGATTACGGAGAATAAGATGTGTGAAGTGAGCGACTTTGCTTAAAAACAGAACAAAAATCGATTTCAAATCATCAACCTTGTATGGAAAGTCGAAAAAATTTCCGCTTTACTGTAATTTTTTTCCTTCGTGTTTTCGAACTCAGGGCATGATTCTACACCAAAAACGATCATCAGCTAACCGAGTTCAAAAATGCTGTAAATTAGTGTAATAAAATCCTTTCTGCAGCAAAATAGGATAATTCACTTATGCCCCAGGAGAATTAAAAGCGGCAAAGCTATTTAGTGTCCACTCTATCGATTATATAGCTACAATACTACGCGCTGAAGCTAGAGAATCATAACCATAAGAAAAGACATCGGATTCTTCCGAAGATGTGATATCCATACATCCAGAAAAGTGTGTGCTGAATAAGCATTCCAGAACTTTCTCATCAAAAGAAGTGAAATCACCATTTGGCAACGCAGTTGCGATCAGTCTTCGTATCGGTTGGACGTGTTTTCAATTGCGAGAAGCTTCTCCGTCAATGTAATGTGATGGCTCTCAATTCGCGAGAGAACACGTTTAAAGTAGATTTATCAAATTTTCTGCGGCGGCCTACTTATGAACAAATTCATGGTTTCGTTAATCGGACACTAGGTATACATCCTAATCAAGTGAAGCGCCTGCAGATTAATCATGCTTCGAAGTGTGTGCATGTGAAATGTGTGGACCAAGCAATGGCTGAAAAAATAGTTGAAGAACACGACGGGCACCATGAGCTGGAGGTGCAAGGCAGCAAGCATCGAATACGGTTGGTGATTGACAACGGTTACACTGAGGTCAAAGTTCATGACCTCTCCGAGAGTGTGAGCAATGAAGATGTGACGGTTTTTTTGCGTCATTTCGGCGATGTGCATGATGTGAAGGAATTGAGTTGGGGTCCCTCATTCCCATATCAACATATTTCTTCTGGCGTACGTGTAGCACGTATGACACTTCGTACCCACATCCGATCGTTTGTAACGATACAAGGTGAAGAAACATTAGTTACATACCGTAATCAACCAGCCTCATGCAAACATTGTACTCAACCACTGCACCCCGGTAGTACATGTGTGCAAAATAAAAAGGCCACCAAAGTCAAACCCGACAACCCGTCGGCATCAAACGATCCCGCGGGCGATGATAGCCCGATACTCAATCATGCAATCAAATTGAACGAGCCGAACGTCTGTTCACGCTACTCCAGTGCAGTGGACGAGCCACCGAAGAACAAGCCATCGATCGACAACGTCGCAACCGGCGGCGGTGGGAAAAAGAGGAGAAAACCGAAAGAGCAGCAACAGCGCGTACAGCAGCCCGCGTGCGTAGCGACAACGGAATCGCCGCCGAGGAAGAAGCAGGATAAAAACGAGACATTTTTTCGCAAAGTAGAACAATCGCAACGAGGAGAGTGCACACCAGATTTCGAAATGAGCGGTACCCAATGGAATGATGACGAGTCCGAGCCCGAACCCGATCGCAATGATACGGACGCATGGCTTAGCTGGATAGAACGTAGGATCGAAAGAGGAAGACGACGGAACTGTAGTAAATAATTTGTAATTGAATTTTATTATGTTTAATGAATTCGTATTCCGACCCGAATGATCATTACTGATTTAAGGGTCGTTAATAAAACAAACAAACAAACAAACCATTTGGCAAACAAAGACTGACTTATCTCAAACTGGAAACATTTCTACAAATATTTTTCCAGCAATATCGTTCAGCAGACTGTAGAGTTTTCTTGTAGGCCATACGAGACAACCGGAAAGCCTCCAAAGCAGCGGAACATCGTCTGTTCTCTTTGTCTGTACTCTTTGTACATTATTTCCTGAACTTCGCTAGATCAGAGTTCTTGTGATTTTCATAGATCATTGAGGGCGAGCTTCTTCAAAAGTATCGATGATCAAGGTCGTTGTTGTATCAACGGAATCATCAAAGTCACTTGAAGTGTCAATGGATGGTGAGTATCCATGAAATTTGGCCACAGCCAAATCGGTAAAGAGATCCCAATTGGTTGACCGGGAACTTATGAAACGCAAAGTTTGCGAATTAACATTTAGGTGTTCAAAACAGATGTTGCGAAGGTCAGATGAAGATGCTTCGTCTGACACATGCCACTTGATCAGCTCGTGATTAATTCTACTAGAGTAAAACCTTATGTTCCTCTCCAGCAGGTACCATGCAGGATGGGCGGTTGATTATATATGTTTAGTAATCCAAGATCTATACTACTTAAGTACTCCATCAAAATGGAGCCTCTCAAGTTAATGTCTGAGCTGCCTCAGGTGATGTGGTGAGCATTGGCATCACACAACAATTAGCAGGAGGCCTTTTAAAGTGTAGTATGCGATGACTTGTTTGAACGCATCCGTAGGAGATGGTTCATACGGTGAATAAAACGAATAATAGACATATTTCCTGTTAAGGTTTCCAACGGACACATCAATTGTGACAGCACATACATCTCTGGTGGTTAATTCAGAGACGAGTGTAGCAACGATTGCATTGTTTACAAACACATATGCTCGAGGCATGATACGCGAGTTTGCCATTTCGGTTATACTGAAAGTAGCAAACACTGGGTTCACAATGTTTCCCAGATAGAAATATCCCTTACGAAAGTAAGATTCTAGGACTAAGGTCACTTTGGCTGTACCATTTTGCATTAGTCTGCAAAGATTGTTTGTTGCCGGGTGAATGGTTTAATGCTAAAGATTGATCTGAGCTATCTATCGGTAGCCAGTGCCTAAGCTAGGCAAAGATTAACCTCATTACAATCAAAGTACAACAAAGAACCTTATCGGTATCGATTGGAACACGCCAAAGGAAAAGAAGTTAATGCTGATGATCAACTTCATATGGGCACGAACAGCCGACTTGCTTACTTGCTTTCGCTTTACGCTCACTCTTTACACTATATGCATATCACACTTAAATCTCATCAATTTTCTTAATCAATATGTAGCTGGAACTGTCGAACGCGTCGACTCATATTGCCTTCTAAGCTAATAGCACTCATTCTCTTGAGATGACTAAGAGAACGCATTTCCCGTGGTTGAAAGCCAAGTACCTATCTGCCATAGCTGAAAACAAATGAACTTCAAGTGTTGTTACTGTCGTTAAAAATACACTACGCTAAACTACTGGCATAATGTTTCTCATTGAATCAAGCCTCGTTTTTGCACCAAAAAAATGCATTTCATGCTTTTTAATGATTCTTTGAATTATAATTTGAATTACTGTATTTTGCAATTATTGCCAATTATGAGTTGATAACTAATTTGCCCATCTAAAAGAACCTATTCTTGAAAAAAAAAGACCTACGGTGAACCTACACAATTTCTCATTAGTTCATTTGGATGCTCCATTGAAAATTCTGGGAAGGATATGGGTAATTTGCCTTAGCGTGCAATATCTTTAGAAGCTGTAAATTTTTCCTACCCAACCAAAAAAAAAATCCTACTCCGCCGATGGAAAACTCCACTTCGATTGGGCGGCACCCTTGGTATGTACCTAATTCTTGGCTCGAGCGAACAAGATACCTTATGAGAGCTGCCTCCGCATTTATGATTCATGTTCTAATTTCCTCTGGTATCTTAAATTCAAAACTCAAATACAAAAGCACAGAAGGTCAACCTCGACTAATATTGGCGTTCACTTTCCCTCTCTCCTTCCAGGTAATTCATTAGCGTTTTCATCACCCTCCGGCCAACAAAACCGGTGACCATGGGACGACACGGCATGCAGCGAGAAAAAATGTTCCCGACAGAATAAAAAAAAAACAGAGAAAACAAGCGGATAAATAAGTTTTTCATCATTTTCCTTTGGCCGTCGGTCGGTGCGCGCCGGACTCGCTGCCTTCATTGCATGTCTGTAGGTGCTGGTAGGAAATTATTCAGATTCCCTTTTTTATTCACTTGTATTTTTTTTTTCTTCTTGCAAACTTATCTTTCCCTCGGGCCAGGTGGGAACATCCCTGTCGGTTGTAGCAACCAGGCAAGCAAGATCAAATGGAAAAACCATCATTATAGTCCGGGGAGCCAAGTGCAAACAATTGACTTATCTGAGTGGAAAACTGGAGATTTGTTGTCGTAATTGTCGTGTCTTCTGCCTTTCGCTAAGGAAAATATTCATGTTTTTATTCTGATCCTTTCTTAATTAACTTACAAGAAGTACTGGCTGCAGGAACCAAAAAGAAAACATTCCTACCTGTGGAAAATTACATAATTTTCAAAGGCGGATATTCTCTATTCATTTGACTATACTAGTACACTTAAATCTTCACCAATTCAGCTAGTTCCTGTTTCATTTTGGAATGTGAGAGCCCTCCGGGTGGAATCCAGTTTCATCGGCAACGTATCGTACCATGTACAGAACACCGTCAGGCCCAGTGTAGGAATACTCGCCGGTAATTTTTGCCCCATCGCTACTGGATGCGCTGGCTTTAATTCCGTTGCTTGTTTCAAATGCGTAGCTAAACGATCCATCCGGATTGACTTCCTGCTCCTGCTTTGTGATTGTCGCATCTGCGTCCGGTGTAGCAGGCATTGCGTAGATTGAAACCATTGCCACGAGCATACAAAAACAAATTGCCTGCAGAAAAGCAACAAGCGTTAGATTGATGTGCAATGCACATCCTTTTTTCGAATCAATTTCTTACCAGAATTTTTGCCATCCTTCCGTTCTTCCTTTGATCTGACGAGAATCGAGTATGGTGCCAAACGCCGGCATTCGTAAAGCTTTTATATGCACACATGCCATTTTGCTTTTTCTACTGATTACTTAATTCTAGCAAGATTCGGAATCGGTGTCAGGTCCGGTTCGTTAAAGATCGCCTGCCTGTTCGACCGACCTACCAACCGACCAACAAGCACATATCACACAGAATCAACAATCTTGCAACAGCCTCCCCCTGACAACGGCAACTGCCTATCAGACCAGATACACACAAATAGGCATAAATTGAAGGCCAAAAGCATCCGTTCGGAAGACGAGCACAGGTAGGTGGTGGGTAGCTATGTATGTACGTCTCAGCGACTCTCTGCCTACCCAACTCAGAATCTGATGGGTGGATGCTGTTTGCTCGTAAATTTCCCAACAAACCAAGCATCGAACATGGTTGTTTGCAATCAAAACAGAACCTTTTTTCGGCCAGGCAGAACCACCACTCGGCTGGCGCACCACCTACATCTTCCTGTGGTGCCTCAGTTTTGGAGAATGGAAAGTGAATTTTCTTTACGTAGGGTTGGTAGGGTGACTGGTTCACGAGGACCATGGACCATGAATATACGGTTTCTTTGCGTTCTATATGACGAAAGTTTGACGAAAACGATCAATATACAACAGTCTTTTACTTAACCTTCATCCAGCCAACGTACATTTTTCACCTTCGGAAAAGCACAAAAATTATCATAACTTTATTTATTTTTCGATGGATTTTGATGAAATTTTCACAATTTCCCGAAAAACTCTTCTGGTTTAGGACTCCGGGGACATGGGTACCTGGTCCACATGGTTCCGGAGTTATTCCGGATTGTCTTGGGGTACCCAAATTGGTCACATACTTTGCACAACGTATACTTCAAGATCCCGATGAGGTAGAAGTATAGCGAATTTGTTCAACAGGTTAGGAACTCACTGGCAACGGCGACTTTAGTTCGCGATTCGGACGCTAGGCGGCGCCAGCGTCGAAAATGGGCAAACCCTCATATCTCAGAAACCTGATAAGATAGAATGATGCTGTCTTCGGCAAAGTTCTTCAGCAAGCTCAGAACTATCTGATAGGAAAGTCTTTGGTTTGGGATTTTTCCGTTAGGTGGCGCCTTGTATCTTAAAAACTCACAACATGCCGTTTTCAGCAAAGTTGTTCAGCAAGCTAAGATCTATCTGGCAATGACGCCTTTGGTTGGAGAATCGTCCGCTAGGTGGCTTCAGCAAGCTAAAAACTGACACTTGAGTCTTTGATTCGTGATTTATTTGCTAGGTGGCCCCATGTGTAAAATATTTAAACACGTATATCTCGATAGGGGAGACTGGGGAGACTTGATCCCTTTTTCTTAATTTGCCTGTAACTTTAAGAAGAAACACAAAACTAGATCCATTTTTCGTACAGAATGGCAGGTAAACATCTAAGTTTATACACAACAGAAGGACTTTAATTCATTGTTAAAGTTTTCAAAACTGTGTTTTTATGGAGGAATGTCTTATGATGTATTTTTCAAAAATGGGTCAAAACTGATCCCCTTTTGAGCACATGGTTAATTTAATGGGAAAATAACTTCAGAAGCTTCCTATTCATTTTCTTTCCAAGTTTTCTTGCATTTTTTATACCTACGGTGTATTTAAAATTATAAGATTTCCTTAAATTGTTAAGGATATGCCGTATCTTGAAAATGGAGAGACTTGATCCCCCTTTTCATGGTTTGTACTAAAATAATAATTATCTGACACGTTTTATCATTGAATATACTAGAACTCCGAGTAAATAGAGGCTTCCAAATAGAATTTTATTTTTCACATGTATAATGTGTGTGTAATCCTCGAGAAATCAAGTCTCCCCATGTCTATGTTGTATACACTTAGCTACATTAATTGAAATATTTTTATAACAGCCTTATTTGGATAAATACGTTTGATAGTACTTTATTTATACTTTGTGCTGTGAAATTTTGACACGATTTGGTTCAATTTTCATAAAGTTATTGAGATTTTTCGGAATCGCCCAAAAGATTTCTGAAGGACTGAAAAAAAACCATCAGCCATTAAAAATAATGCAATACAAAATTAAAATCAATTGTAGCCAAAACATTGTCGCCTGTCCAGATGCCGTTTTAGTAAAAATATACTAGAAGGAAACTGTTTTTGATTCCGAGAAAATATGGGGGGAACAAGTCTCCCCAGGGATCAAGTCTCCTCAGTCTCCCCTACTGTAATGAGCTTAAAACATGCCATTTTCTGCAAAATTGTTCGACAGGTTGAGATGTATCCGACAATGGGGACGCTAGGTGATACCAGCAATCAAAACGTTCAAACAAATTTATCTCAAAATTCTGAAAACGTCCAGCAAATTGTTCCGGAAGTTGAGAGAAACTAAGACGTATCTGGTTTCCGTGGTTCTGATATTGTTCGATAGATTCCATCTAGTATCAAAAAAAAATACTTGTATGAACACTCCAATCAACAAGAAGTATTCCGTTTTCAGCATAGTTGTTCAGTAAACTACGAGCTACTTGACAGGATAATAGGCGTTCCAGTACGGTGGTGTAAGAGGTAACAGATTTACACCGTCTTTGACCCCCTGCAGAAAAATTTTGTCACCCCATAATATTGCATCTTTTGCTCTGTTTTCCTCCGGAAATGCCTCCGGGATTTTTTCCAGAAATTTATCCGAGAATGTTTCCAAAAATTCCTCCGAGAATTTCACCGGGAATTTCTCCAAGAGTTCCTCTGGGAATTCCTCAAGAACTTCCTCCAGGAATTTCTTCAAGAAAACCTCCGAGAATTCCTCTAGGACATCCTCCAGAAATTCCTCCGGGGATTCCTCCAGGGACTCCTTCGGTAATTTTACCTGGAATTCCTCCGGGAGTTTCTCCAAGAATTCTCCAGGTTTTTTTTTTCAAGGATTTCCATTCCCGAGAATTCACTGAGAGTTTTCCCAGGAATTCCTCCGGGAATTTTTCCAATAATTCTTTCGGAATTTCCTTCAGGAATTCCTCCAAGAATTTCTCCAGGAATTTTTCCAGGTGTTCGTCCAGGAATATCCTTGGGAATGTCTCCGGGAATATCACTGGACTTTTTAAGGGAATGCGCCGGGGATTGTTCAGGAAATTTCTTCAGAAAATTGTCCATGAAATCCTCCAGGAATTCTTCCAAGAATTCCTTCAGGGATTCCTCATGAAATTCCTCCGGGAATTTCTTCAGGAAAACTTCCGTTTTTTTTTCAAGAAAATCCTCTGGGATTATTTCCAGTAATTCCTTCAGACAGTCTTCCGTGTTATCAGAAAACCTTATAAGTAACTCTCTAGCAATTCCTCTCCCAGGAATGTCTCCTGGGATTTCTCCTGGAAATCCTTCAGGAATTGCTTCAGGAATTTCTTCAGGAAATCTTCCAGAAAATCCTCCAGAAATCCTTCCAGGAATTCCTTCATGAAATTCTCTTGGAATTTCTCCAAGAATTCCTCTGAGATTTCCTCTAGGGCTTCCTCCTTGAGACATTGTCGAAGGAATTTCTAGAAAAACTCTTGATGGAATTCCTGGAGCAATTACTGATGAAGTTCCCGGAGGAACTCATGGAGAGTTCCTGAAGAAATTTCCGGAGAAATACCTATAAAGATTCCCGGGAGAATTCCTGGAGAAATCACCGGAAGTTCTAAAGAAATTCCCAGTGAAATTCGTGGAGAAATTTTGGAAGGATCTCCTGAAGAAATTCCTAGTGGAATTTCTGGAGAAATTCTCGGAGGAATTCCAAGAGGAATTCCTAGAAACCTTTCCGGAGGAATTCCTGGGGGCATTCCTGAGAAATCCATGGAGGAATTCCAGGGTAAATTCCCTGAGGAATTCCTGGAGAAATTTCCAGATGTATTCCTGGAGAAATTTCCAAAGGGTTTTCTGAGAAAAATAAATCACGGATGACTTCTTGCAAAGTCCTGGAGAAATTTCCATAGCATTTTCTTAAAAAAAAAAAAAGAAATTTTTCTGAACAAATTCCCGCATAAACTCCCGGAGATACTCGTAGAGAAATTTTCAGAGTAATTCCTGGAGAAATTCTCAAAGGAGTTCCTGGAGAAATTCCCAGTGGGTTTTCTGAGAAAAAAAATCACGGAAGACTTCCTGAAGAGATTCCTGCTGAAATTCCCAGAGGATTTTCTTAAAAAAAAAACCGGAGATATTCTTGAAGAAACTCCTGGAAATAATCCCGGAGGAATTCCTGGAGAAATTCTTGGAGGAATTCTCAGAAGAACCCATAGAGGAATTCCTGGGGAAATTTTGAGTGAAATTTCCGAAGGAAATCCCGGAAAAAATCCGGAGGAATTCCTGTGGAAACTCCCGGAGAAATTCCTGAATATATTTTTAGAAGAATTCCTAGAGAAATTATCGAAGGAATTCCTGGATAAATCCTCGGAGAAATTCCCAAAGGTTTTCCTGGAAGATTTCCCGGAGGAGTTTCCGGAGAACGTCCTAGAGGAATTCCCGAAGGATTTCCTAAAGAAATTCCTGGAGGAAGTTCTTGAGGAACCGCGTCATGATCTCGTGACTAGGTGAAGTGAAAAAAAAAAGATTATTTATAGAAAAAATGTTTCAGGAGGATATTTCAGGGAGGCTTTAAAGAACGTTTCAAGGGGTTACAGGACAATTCAGGGATTGTTCAGAGGCATTTTAGGGAGTTTCAAGGAGTTTCAGGACTTTTCAAAGGGGCTTGAGGTTCCAGAATGTTTCAGGGGGTCTTTTAGGGGCGTTGCAATACATTTCTGGGCGTTTCGATGGATTACATGACGTTTCAAGGAGGTTTCAGGTGCTGATTGTGATTGATCACCGTGGAATTTTACTAATTTCTGTGGGTTGGCTCTTTTCGATGACATATGAAAAGCAGCATAATTCGCGTTACGCGTTTCGGCTTACTACTCTTCAGTTCTTTTCAGACGTAGCATGCTGAATGTGACCATCAGCTCGGTCTGTCACAAACTTTATAAAGTTTATTTGTGACAGACCGAGCTGATGATCACAAGCCGAAACGCGTAACGCGAATTATGCTGCTTTTCATTTGTCAGAAATTAGGTTTCAGGTGCGTTTCAGCGGGTTTCAGGGGGTTCCATGATGTTTCAGGTGGACTTTTGGGGCGTTTCAGAGCATTTCAAGGAGTAACAACGTTTCAGAGAAGTTTAAGATGCTTTTCAGAGAACTTCAAAGACTTTCAGGGGGTTCCATGATATTTCGGGTGAGCTAATCGGGGTGTTTCAATGCGTTTAAGAGCGTTTCAATAGGTTACAGGATGTTTCAGGGAGGTTTCAGATACGTTTCAGGGGGTTTTAGGATGTTTTAGGCGTTCGAGGGGATTTCAGGGAGTTTCCGAGGCTCGTGGATGCTTCAAGTGGGGTTTAAGGGCGTAACCGCGTAATCGTTAATCTGAAACTTCCTGAAATGCTTCCGAAATCCCCTAAAACCCATTCAAACCACATGTAACGTATCATGATTTCTCCGAAACCCCCCGAAACGTCTATGTAACGCCCTTGTAAGATCTCTAAAACTCGCCGAAAAAACCCTAGAACCCGTTGAGATGCATCTAAAACCTCCCTGAAACGTCCTGTAACTACTTGAAACGCCCTTTGTGGTTTTCGAGGCCGAGTGGCCAGTGGCGTTAGTCGTTTAGGTGTCTCGTTAGCCTCGGCGTGTGAGTTCGATTCCCGCTCCAGTCGGGGAAAACGGTAATTGTCTTTTTAAAAAGCCAACCTGAAACATCTTGGAACCTTCTGAAACCTCCAGAATCATAACCAAAATCTCCCGAAAACGTCATATAACCCCTTGAAATGACCCAAAATGCAGTGAAACATCCCTAAAACGCACCAGTAACATCCTGGAAGCCCCTGAAGCTCCCCTGAAAATCCCTCAAACGTCCTGTAACCCCTTGAAACGCCCCTGAAGTAAATTTGTTTGAATAACGTGTTTTTTACACGAAAAGCGTAAAAAAATCAGTATAAACAATTCTGATAATATGAAAATTAGCAATGTTGCCCACAAAAATGGTTTACGATATGTGGCTGGCTGGGAGATTGCCGAGGTATTTACCCCTGAAGAAATCCCAAAAGGAATCCCAAGGATATAATCAATAGAATAATGCTTAAGTGGTCCTTGAAAGAATCTCGAGAGGAGACTCTGAGAGAAGCCTAGAAAAAACCCTGGAATAATCCCGGAAAGTATTCCAGGAGAAACCTCAAATGGATTCCTGAAGAGATCATTAAAAGAATCTCGGAAGGATTTTCTGAAACAATCTCGGGAGATACCTTTGAAAAAATCCTGGGCGAAACCCCTAAGGTATCGGGAAGAAAACCGGAAATGAATCCTGGGAGAAATATTTAAAAGAAGAGCGAGAAGAAAGAATCCTAGGAGAACTTATTGAAGAAATGCTGAAATGGATTCCAGAAGATACTTCGGAAAAAATCCATGATGGGTGCCCAGGATAAATCTCTGAAATAATCCTGGCAGAATTCCCTGAAGAAATCCTAAAAAAACTGGGAGTAACCCCTGAAAGAATCTCGAAAGTGGTCCTTTTGAACATCCTGGATGAATCCTTGTAAGAGTCCTGGGAGAGATCTCGGACATACCCCCATGAATGTATGTAGGGTTTCAGATAGAAATCCATAGAGGAATCCTGGAGGGGTCCACGACGGAATCTTGAGAGAAATTCCAGGAGAAATTCAGGGTCAAAGAAGAATCCCCGAAGGAATACCGGAAGGAGTCTCTGAAGAACTCCCGGGTAAAATCTCTTATAGAATCCCGACTGTAGTCCCTGAAGGGATACTTAATGGAATTATTTGAATAGTCTGGGAGGAATCCCGAAGCAATACTAAAAGTATCCGACATGAATTAGTTTTGGAAGAAATGTCTGAAATATTCCCAGAAGATATTCAGGGGGAAATCAATAAAGGAATCTCAGAAGGAATTTCTGGAAAAATCTTTAAAGGAATCCCGTCAAAATCCCTGCAAGAATCTCAATAGGAATCTCTAAAAGATACCCGGGAATAATCAATAAAGGTATCCCGGGAGGAATTTATCAAAGAATTCTGGAAGGAATCCCGTGACAAATCTCTAAAGTAATCGGAAGAAATTTCCAGATGAATCAGTGAGAGAACTTTGGAAGGAATTGAAAATGGAATTCCAGAAAACGCCTTGTCTCCTTGTCATGATTCTGAAGAAATCTTTGATGAAATAGTTGTAGGAGAAATCCGTAAAAAACGAGAATGATTTTTAAATGAATCCGGAAACAATCCCGGGGGAAAAACAAAAAGAATCTCGAAAAAATGCCAAAAGAAAATCTATAGAAGATTGTCGGGAGAAATCCCTGGGGGAATCTTAGAAAAAAAAATCTAGTGAGTTATTCCTGATGGGATCCCTGATGGAATCCTTGATAATAACTCAGGAGATTTTTTTTTTAAATAATCGTAGAAAAAAAAAATGCTGAAGGAACCATGTGACAAAACTCAATAAAGGAATCCCGGAAGAAATCATTGAAGGAATTCTGACTTCATCCAAGAGGAATTCTGAAATATATACAAGAGCGCTCGGGAGTAATTCCTGAAAGCATTACGGAAGGTTTTGGGAGAAATTTATAATTCTGGAATTTGAAGGATATCAAAAACGAAAAGTCGGTTGGCTGGCGTTTCAGCTTTTTCGATTGGTAAACGTCAGCTACAGCTGGATTTGCTTATACGTCAACATGGTAACCCTATTCAAATCTCAATTTTTCTTCTGCAATGTAAAGCTCACCCGGTAGTACCGCAGAACAGATCGCATAAGATACATCGAAGTCGACGACGGCGACTAAGGGAAAGCCACTCATCCGAGGCAAGGGGTTCCGGAACTGAAAAGAACAAAAACATGAGCTAGAAAACGTGATTTGCCTTATCAAAGCAGGGTATCGGTTTCGACGTCGTCGCCGTCCTCCGTGAGCATCGGTCGGTTGGTCGGTCGGTTGCGGAACGGTTGTTGGGGATAGTAACGATTTGCTTGCTCACATGAACGTAGGTACGTAGGAAGTCTTCTCTAAGCCGTATGATGTATTTGGAAAAGACAGTTTGTTGGAGATTTGTTGCAGTACGCGTGGAAGGCAGGATTCGCCGGAATTAAGGGTCGATTTTGAAATCGTTGTGGATCGCTTCGCTCCGTTCTCTAGGTATCATCATCATTCCAGACATGTGCGTGCAAGCGGGGATGTGTATGTATTTCGCTTTTTTTTCGTTCGTCGAAACAGATGAATAATATAAATGTTTCTAATATCAGCGAACGAATATCCATCATGCACATATTGGGCTACTGAAGTACTTTGCTAGATATCAATATGGATGCTTCTGTGGGAATTCCATTTCGTTTAATCTTCCAAAGTGCTTCAAACATTCATCATCGATTTGAATCTTCCTTCGCAGGGCACTATGCTCTTTTGATAGATACGGGTTGAGAGATGACCTTATCGTGCATTCGTCAACCCGCAGTCAATTTGACATGAAGACAGTCAATATGAGTAGAATGTAATCTATCATAATTTTTCGGTAATTCATGCAAATGTCTTTGCTTGACGTACGATAATATGAGTTTTATCTATACTTAGTTCTAATACGCATTTTCATAACGCAACCATGCATTTTTGAAACGAGGTGATGATAAGGTTGGCGACATCATAATCTACCCTGAGGTACCCATCATCGGGTTTATATGTAGGTACCGAGAATCAATGCTTGCATGTAACTACACGGTAACATCGTCCGAGTGCCATCGCAAAAAGCGAACTTTGGCATAGTTTCCAGCTTGCGAACATGGGAAGCGCGCGTAATCATGTTTCGCAAAACCCTTCTTTGGAGGGTAGGTACCCGCTGGAGCAAACAGAAGGCACCCTGATGATACCGTTATGGGAACGTAAAAATCCCCGTCCTCCCCCACCGGGACCTCATAAAATTGTTCTATCAGAGTTTCATTGTAGCACGGAATTTACCGTCATCGTCGCTACGCGTCCATTCGCTCAACAATGCACGACTCTATCTAGTTATGTTGTTAGGTGGTGCTCTGCTACCTCCTGATGCACATAAAAACAGGACACACAGGGCAAATTCACATTCCTAGCGTGATACCCCCCGAAAATTCCTCAGGATTGAATACCAAAGGGGGATTCTTTCGTTTGAACTCGCGAAACCGTTTCACGCTCCGACTGGTTCTGGCTGTCTGGTTGGTTGGTTGGTTGACAATCTCGGTTAACGGAAACGACTTCCCGCCCGACCAAACCACGCAGATGTGGTCCTTCTATTGGCAGCTAGCTATGCGGCAACGTCGGTGACGATGCCTGGCATTGGCGGTGATGACATCGACATCGAATGACTATGTGCGAAGAGCGCTGATGACACGTTGGCTAACAAAAAGACTAAATAGCGCAAATGTTCGGTAAAATGTAAATTGCGATATTAAAAGGAGACATGTCTTGTGGGTTGGCGTGGCCCCGGATACCGGAAGTTCTTGAACGTGGTGGGTTGATAAACTCTCCCGCTGAATGGCGGGCGATGCGGTGGCGTGGTTTTCGATTAGATCGACAGGAGCATTCATGATGAGCGGGAGGGGCGTTGGTGATAGCAGTTTCGGAACATATGTGACCAGCGCAGTATGTGGTTGAGACAAATTGAATCTGTGGAAATTCGGATTTAATTTAATTCAATGAGCTTCGTTCGTGATGTGGGGCAGCGTTGGAACGGATAGTATCCGCGTTTTATCTGAGGTACAAACTTATCCTCAGTGATGCGGTTTCTCTTCTGTGCCTGATCTTGATTAAATGGTTAGGTCTTGATGGAAAAGTAGGCAAACGTTTGTACACACATACACACTTACACTTTCAGTCCTGGGCACGCACATCCTGGGTGATTGCCCGCCATCGCCTTGACCTGTGACCAGATCAAATTTCTGTCGAATTGCTTTATTTCGTTGCTGAGGCTGCGCCGCCATGAGCTTCTGGGTCTACCTCTACTGCGATGTCCTGCTTGGTTTCAATATAACGCTTGCTTGCAGATTTCCTTTCTGCCCCTGCGTAGAGTGTGGCCGACCCACCTCCACTTTCGCTCTCGACTTTCTGTTGCTATCGGCTTTTGATGACATCGACCATGGAGCTCCACGTTGGAGTTCTAACTGTGAGGCCGCCATGCACGAATTATATACCGCAGGCAGCCGTTGAGTGTTCTTTACTGATACATACCAGGTTTCACTAGCGTATAGAAGTATACAGATTCCACGTTCGATTTCAAAATTCGGATTTTGGTGCGTCGACAAATATGGTTGTTTTTCCTTACATTTCTCATACTCGCAAAACCAGCCCTCGCCTTCTTACCGTACACCTGCTGGTGCCACCATCGGCCGCCATTAGGCTACCAAGATATTGGAAGCTTTCAACATTCTCCACTGATTGCCCAGCTACTGTAAAGCTGGAATAGTTGTCCGTGTTTACATCGCACGATTGGGTCTTGTTGACGTTGATGGTAAGACCTCCCGCCGAGGAGCGATGGACAAGATCATCGAGCTTGCTCTGCATATCAGAGCGCTGTTGAGCTAGGTGAGCAACGTTATCAGCCAATTCAAAGTCATTTAGGTGCTGCCACAGCAACCCACACAGAAACAAAATCTGATCATCATGTGAACCAAAACGTAACGGAAAAATCGATTATGTAATCAAATACTTAATGTAAATCCCTATCAAATTCAATGCACGTGGATGGCAAAATGGTCGTAGTTCAATATTCCATTATGTTTGAAAAACTTCTTACACCCCAGATTCGAAAGGAGTTTTGAACCTGATCCTTAAAGTAGTTATTGCAGAGTAGAAATGGGTAACTCACTCGCGAATCGACTCGAAGAATCGATTCGCGAAACCGAGTGAGTGAGTCATTACTCTTTTCAAAAGAGTTGCGATTCACTGACGCTCATTACGATAACGAAAAGTTAGCTTGACTGTAAACCTAATGATGATTTGACGCAGAACATCGCAATCTTTACCAAATAACATTTGTTCATACTAATATTGTATGGATGGCTCGCACCAGTGATTCGATTCTTCGGAAATATTATAGAAAATCTGCGTATTCTGCATTTCACTACGTCATGCTCAAACGTTAGTGCATATCGGAAACGTCCGTACCTGGAACCTTGGCAACTTCACGAATTAGTTACAAGGGTCTCTCCCAGGGCTCATGCTTAAGCCCCCTTCTTTATAACTTTTACGTCAGGGACATTGATGATTGTCTCGTGGAAAATTGCTCGCTACGACAGCTTGCAGACGATGCCGTGGTTTCTGTCACAGGGCCAGAAGCGGAAGATCTGCAAGGACCATTGCAAGATACTCTGGACAATTTGTCTGCTTGGGCTGTAAAGCTGGGTATCGAATTCTCTCCGGAGAAAACTGAGTTAGTTGTCTTTTCTAGAAAGCGTGATCCAGCAGATCTAGAGCTTCACTTTTAGCAACTCACTCAAGCTCTTTCACATATGTATCTAGGGGTCTGGTTCAACTCTAAATGCACCTGGGGAAAGCATATTAATTATTTGTATCAGAAGTGTAAACAACGAATCAACTTCATGCGCACACTCACCGGAATATGGTGGGGAGCCCACCCGGAAGATCTGATAAAGCTATATAGAACAACGATTTTGTCAGTCATCGAATACGGCAGTTTTTGTTTCCAATCCGCCGCGAAAACTCACGTCCTGAAGCTTCAGCGTATTCAATACCGCTGCCTTCGGATCGCGTTAGGTTGTATGAACTCGACTCATACAATGAGTTTGGAGGTATTAGCAGGAGTGATGCCTTTATCAGATCGTTTCGTGGAATTGTCGCAAGAGTCCTCATCCGGTGTGAGGTGTTAAACCCATTGTTAATTGAGAATTTTGAAAAGCTAGTTGAACGAAATTCATGGCATTCTACTACTCGTACATAACTCTGGAAGATAATCCTTCTTCGAACATTCCAAATAATGTTTGCTTCCCTTTCTTAGGTAGGTGGCTACATTCTATTCTGCCGCAGATATCGAAGAAACCGTGGTATAAGGGGTTGGACATGAGTCGAGATTTTATTAAAGTTATGTGTCGGCTGATGTCCAATAACTACTCCCTAGGATCTTACTTTTACAGAATTGGCCTCGCAGACAGCAATCGATGCGGTTGTGTTGCTGGTTACCAAGACATTAATCATGTTGCCTGGTACTGCTCCGAATACTAAATTCCAAGAACAGATCTTTGTGCATCCCTTCGGGCTCCGGAGTAAACCAGAGAAGGAAGAAATTAGAGATGTGCTGGGTAGGTTAGACCTCGACTACATGATGATTTCCAAATTCCTTAAGCAAATAAATATCTTTGTTTGATACTCTCTCCTCTCTGTTGCAAAGTCCACCTTGTCTCCCCTATCGAAAGCCATTTGTTTATATCGTTACAGGTTGTCATAATGTCCACTCTCCGTTGATCAGTAGCAAGAACACACCACAATGCGCTGCTGAAGATCAACGAATAAACCCTCATATCCCATCCTCTCCCAAAAATATGATTTGTTCTTCCTAACCTCGACCAAACCGCGAGCTTTACGGTTCCCCGAAATTAACATAGTAATTTAAGTAGAAATATGTTAATAAACAAAAGTGAACTCGCCTCTGTTATGCCTACTGGCGCATGAGCCTTAAAAAAATAATTTTTCTTCAAACTCCTGAAATGGGTTACTGAATCGCACAAAAGAGTCGACTTTTTTCGAGAGTAAATTGGATGCGATTCACTCTCAAAATTTAATCAGTTTTCCCATCCCTATTGCAGAGGCTCCCTAGATGTTGTTATCATACGGTAACTTTGAGTTGATGATTAACCTGGGCTTGTTAGGGGAATATCTGTAAATAAAAAGAAAATCGGGTTAAGTACGGTTCCTTTGAATTCCACTAAGAATTTGCATCCTTTTACAGATACGTATTTCGACCTCAACTGTAAGGTCGTCTTCAGTGTCTTGTACTTGACTCGACTATTTAACTTTGAGTTATTATTTATGGTGGGGGACTGTAGGGAAAAATATTATATAGTGAGGCAACGATCATTTTGAATGAGTAGGCGTCGTGTGTGTCGGCTCAACGCGCGAAACCGTGCGCCAATACGCGCGGAAAGGGTGGTGAGTTTCGCTAACCGTCTGAAGTGGGCAGCGATGTGGGCGGAAGCACGGAGAATCTCGGAGAGAATACCGAGCGATGGGCTGCGAGATGGGGCACGACGGATGATCGGGATCAGTCTTTAGTGCCTTGACCTGAAGAAAAGAAGTGGAAAGTTTGAAAAAGGGCTTTTCCGCGGTTACGGTTACACCAAAACCGTCCACTTTTGCGAGTTAAAACTCAGAACCGATGACATTTAGACGTTCCACAGAACAACACTGGACGAAAAATCTGTAAAAATCGAGTCCCAGAAGAAGGTCCCAAACGGACCGAAACGTCGGACAAGATAAAATAGCAGTATTTTTATTTTTGTCAAGACTGGAAAGCCATCTCTTCGAGTAGAAAAGAAGTGGAAGCAGTATTTATTCCGATTGTGCATCAGTCCATCCTTTTTCCCGGCTGTCCATCGGAAGTCTGGATATTTGACGCTCCAAGACTTAGCACCGTGCTGACGTGCTGGTAACGGCCCGCACCACCTCTACGACAACCTGCAAAGGCCCCGAGCCGGTCCGCTAGCTACAATTCTCCTGCAACGGAATCCCGCCGAAACCAACACTTCCCGTCCGAATTTCCAAGCATTGGAGGGCGAACCCGCCCGAAGCTGAAGACCGAGGTTTCTGGCCAAGTGTTTCTCCACCGGTCAATGACAGGCATATCCGCGTGGGACAGCATCGTGAAACCCACGTGGCCGGCAACGGCCAGCTCTCGGTCCTTCTTCGAACTTTCCATTTTTCTAGGACCGATCCCACTGAAAGCCCCCTCGTCCGAAACGCCCTGGGACCCGGGAGTCGGAAGAAGCCTTGAGTGCCCACCCCAGAAGCTGCCGTTGACTGGGCTAGCAGCTTGGGGCTTAGGCACGTCCCCTTCAGGGACGGCGCGAAGGCGCGAATAACTCCCGGGGTCAAATACAGTTTCAATGTTCAAATTTTCTATGCAGCAATGTTTGGACGCGGGAGTCTTCTTTAAGGTCTGGAAGAGATAGAGCTTGGTTATGTTTCTTCAGACTCTAGTTTAATTTAAAAACACTTCACTAATACTTTACTTTTGCAAAAGAAAATAAAAAATGAATAACTCTTTTAAAGAAAAACTAGAAAGGACGAGCAAATTCCTTTTAATTCTACTACTGTGCTTATCTTCGGACAGATAGGCCTATTTCGTCTGTGACTTACAGACTTCTTCAGTGTCAAGTGCTCGACTGAAGAAAACCTCGCATTCGTTGTGGTATTTATACTAGGAGTGTATGTGTAGGTATAAAAATGTAGGTGTGTGGGTAAAAGTGTAGGTATAAAAATGTAGGTACAAAATTGTAGGTACATATTTGTAAAAAAGGGGGTGTATCTGCCTGTTAGAAAACAGGGTGTCAATAAGATACCTAAAGCTAGGAAAATTCCTACCGATTTGGTAGGTAGTCAATTGGTGTTTGTTGTGTTATTTTTTCCTGCCGATTTGGTAGGTAGTCAATTTGTGTTTTGTGTATTGTGTAATGTTTTGTGTGTGTTAGGTAAAAATTTAAACAGCCACGTGTACCCATTGCCCTGATCCTTGTTAAGTAGTTTTTTATTGTTTTGTTTGTAAATTTCTAAACTTTCTGCAACATCAAGTTTCCATGGGTTTGTAATGTGTCGTAAGAGTTTAATATTTGAAGTATTCATAAAATGTCCTTCATTGAAAATATGTTCAGCAACTTAAAATGATGAATGAGTCCCTTGTCTGTGTCTTTGTGTGCTTTTGATACTTCCGTTATGTGTTCTTTGAATCGTGTGTTGAGTGTGCGTTTTGTTTGTCCTATGTATATTTTGTCACAGTGATTACATGTTACTTTGTAAACACCAGATTTTGTTAAGTTGTCCAACGGGTCTTTCGTAGATCCTAAGAGAGTTTGAAGTTGGTTAGCTTTGCTTGTGAAAACTAATTCAAAACCAAACTTTCTGAGAATTGGTCGGAGTTTTTTGGTGTCAATGTTGTAGTTCACAGTTATCCGTTTAAGTGTAGGTTCTGTCCGTGTCAGTGTAGTCAAAGAACGTCTGTATTGTTGTTGTGTCTTTTTGTTGATGATCTGTTGTATTGTTTGTTTTGTGTAACCGTTCAACTGTGCTGTTTCGAAAATGTAATTAAGTTCTTTCGTTTTCCCTGTTTCACTAAGTGGAAGTGTCTGCATTCGGTGTATCATGTGATTGAAAGATGCAATTTTGTGTTGATGTGAGTGATTTGATGAATTTGGAATAGTGCGTTGAGTGTGTGTCGGTTTTCTGTAAATTTCGAAGGAAAGTGTTGATTCTTGTTTTACGATGAGTATGTCCAAAAATGGTAGTTGGTTGTTCTGTTCAATTTCACAAGTGAATTCGATGTTTTTGTGTGCATTATTGATATTGTTCAAGATTTCAGGTAAAAGATGTTTCTTAACAATGCTAAACACGTCGTCAACGTATCTCCACCAGACTTCAGGAAGCTGTTTGTTGTTTTCTAAGCGTTTTTCCAAATTTGCCATAAAAATTTCACTTAAAAATGGAGAAAGTGGATTGCCCATGGGGGCACCATTAAGTTGTTTGTAGGTTTCATTTCTGAACGAAAAATAATTTTCTTCCATACAAAGTTTGGTTAATTTGATGTATGTACGAACTTTCTTAATCCAATCTGAATTTGAATCTTCATATTGGTTCAGAAGCCAATCTTCTAGTAGGTTAATGGCCTCTTTAACTGGAATGCTTGGAAATAGTGATTTAACGTCGAATGAAACTAAAATTTCATCGTCGTTAACGGATAAATTCTGTACTAGTTCTGTGAATTGTTCGGAATTCTTGACAGATCTACTGTGAAATTTTTTTTTTTAGGCATGTTTTGAAATTCTTGTACTAAATATTTGGCAATTTTGTGTGTAGGTGAACCAATGGCTGAAACAATCTCACGCATTTCATTTCCAGGTTTATGAACTTTGGGAAGTCCTTTTATTCTTGGCAATGAAGGGTTAGATTCTTTCAGGCTTTTAATGACGCTTCCTAAAACTGGTGTAGACTCTTTGAGAGTTTTGTCAACACGTCTTACTAATCCTGGAAGAGGATCAGTACGTTGTTTTCGGTAAGGTCCATTTTGAATCTTGTTATTAATTATTTCATCATAGTCCTCTTTGTTCATGATTACTGTTTTGTTACCTTTGTCAGCTTTCAGATAGAAAACTGGTTTCTGGTTAAGTTCTTTGATTATTCGTTGTTCTTTCAGGTGTTCTTTGTTCAATTTGTTTTGTTGTGTGTTTTGAATAGTGTTAGCTGTTTGTGTTCTGATTTCTTGAATCTGTGGTGTCTGTAAATTGTTCGTGTTGATAGCTGTTTCAATGTCGATTATGGTTTGTGTTGAATCTGGTTTAGAGTGTACTGCGTAGTTAAGACCTTTGTTGAGAAGGGTCAACTGTTCTTCCGTAAACTGTTCGGAAGAGCGATTGACTACTAACCCAGTTAGTTCTTGTGTTGTGTTTTGTGGTTGTGTAGAAGAACATGTAAACTTCGGATTTTGCATCTTTAATGCTTTAAGTTTTTTATCTAGTAATTTCCTTTTTCTTTCTGATTCACAAAATTCTGCAACTTTTACTTTTGTTAGAAAATTAGGGAAAGATTCAGGATAATCTTTCGCTAACTTTAAATGGAGAGAATAACATTCCAAAGTTTTCATGTTGATCTTGCTGTGTAGTTTTTTGATGCTTTCTTTGATGAGTGTTTGTTCAAGTGTCTTTACTATGTTGGGGTTTGTGGCTGTTTTAACTTTTACCTTGTGACTTACGGGAGTAAGCCTGTACTCTATACACTTCTTGAGAAACGCGATATCCTTGTGTAATCCTGCGATGGTCTTCTTCAACTCGATGAACTTATTCGGCTCTGACTTTGGCTTGGTTGCCATCTTCACTTTACTATTACTTTAGAGCTTTTAGTAGAACTTGTTACTTCAGACTCTAGTTTAATTTAAAAACACTTCACTAATACTTTACTTTTGCAAAAGAAAATAAAAAATGAATAACTCTTTTAAAGAAAAACTAGAAAGGACGAGCAAATTCCTTTTAATTCTACTACTGTGCTTATCTTCGGACAGATAGGCCTATTTCGTCTGTGACTTACAGACTTCTTCAGTGTCAAGTGCTCGACTGAAGAAAACCTCGCATTCGTTGTGGTATTTATACTAGGAGTGTATGTGTAGGTACGTGTGTGGGTAAAAGTGTAGGTATAAAAATGTAGGTACAAAATTGTAGGTACATATTTGTAAAAAAGGGGGTGTATCTGCCTGTTAGAAAACAGGGTGTCAATAAGATACCTAAAGCTAGGAAAATTCCTACCGATTTGGTAGGTAGTCAATTGGTGTTTGTTGTGTTATTTTTTCCTGCCGATTTGGTAGGTAGTCAATTTGTGTTTTGTGTATTGTGTAATGTTTTGTGTGTGTTAGGTAAAAATTTAAACAGCCACTATTCAAAACACACAACAAAACAAATTGAACAAAGAACACCTGAAAGAACAACGAATAATCAAAGAACTTAACCAGAAACCAGTTTTCTATCTGAAAGCTGACAAAGGTAACAAAACAGTAATCATGAACAAAGAGGACTATGATGAAATAATGAATAACAAGATTCAAAATGGACCTTACCGAAAACAACGTACTGATCCTCTTCCAGGATTAGTAAGACGTGTTGACAAAACTCTCAAAGAGTCTACACCAGTTTTAGGAAGCGTCATTAAAAGCCTGAAAGAATCTAACCCTTCATTGCCAAGAATAAAAGGACTTCCCAAAGTTCATAAACCTGGAAATGAAATGCGTGAGATTGTTTCAGCCATTGGTTCACCTACACACAAAATTGCCAAATATTTAGTACAAGAATTTCAAAACATGCCTAAAAAATTTCACAGTAGATCTGTCAAGAATTCCGAACAATTCACAGAACTAGTACAGAATTTATCCGTTAACGACGATGAAATTTTAGTTTCATTCGACGTTAAATCACTATTTCCAAGCATTCCAGTTAAAGAGGCCATTAACCTACTAGAAGATTGGCTTCTGAACCAATATGAAGATTCAAATTCAGATTGGATTAAGAAAGTTCGTACATACATCAAATTAACCAAACTTTGTATGGAAGAAAATTATTTTTCGTTCAGAAATGAAACCTACAAACAACTTAATGGTGCCCCCATGGGCAATCCACTTTCTCCATTTTTAAGTGAAATTTTTATGGCAAATTTGGAAAAACGCTTAGAAAACAACAAACAGCTTCCTGAAGTCTGGTGGAGATACGTTGACGACGTGTTTAGCATTGTTAAGAAACATCTTTTACCTGAAATCTTGAACAATATCAATAATGCACACAAAAACATCGAATTCACTTGTGAAATTGAACAGAACAACCAACTACCATTTTTGGACATACTCATCGTAAAACAAGAATCAACACTTTCCTTCGAAATTTACAGAAAACCGACACACACTCAACGCACTATTCCAAATTCATCAAATCACTCACATCAACACAAAATTGCATCCTTCAATCACATGATACACCGAATGCAGACACTTCCACTTAGTGAAACAGGGAAAACGAAAGAACTTAATTACATTTTCGAAACAGCACAGTTGAACGGTTACACAAAACAAACAATACAACAGATCATCAACAAAAAGACACAACAACAATACAGACGTTCTTTGACTACACTGACACGGACAGAACCTACACTTAAACGGATAACTGTGAACTACAACATTGACACCAAAAAACTCCGACCAATTCTCAGAAAGTTTGGTTTTGAATTAGTTTTCACAAGCAAAGCTAACCAACTTCAAACTCTCTTAGGATCTACGAAAGACCCGTTGGACAACTTAACAAAATCTGGTGTTTACAAAGTAACATGTAATCACTGTGACAAAATATACATAGGACAAACAAAACGCACACTCAACACACGATTCAAAGAACACATAACGGAAGTATCAAAAGCACACAAAGACACAGACAAGGGACTCATTCATCATTTTAAGTTGCTGAACATATTTTCAATGAAGGACATTTTATGAATACTTCAAATATTAAACTCTTACGACACATTACAAACCCATGGAAACTTGATGTTGCAGAAAGTTTAGAAATTTACAAACAAAACAATAAAAAACTACTTAACAAGGATCAGGGCAATGGGTACACGTGGCTGTTTAAATTTTTACCTAACACACACAAAACATTACACAATACACAAAACACAAATTGACTACCTACCAAATCGGCAGGAAAAAATAACACAACAAACACCATTTGACTACCTACCAAATCGGTAGGAATTTTCCTAGCTTTAGGTATCTTATTGACACCCTGTTTTCTAACAGGCAGATACACCCCCTTTTTTACAAATATGTACCTACAATTTTGTACCTACATTTTTATACCTACACTTTTACCCACACACGTACCTACACATACACTCCTAGTATAAATACCACAACGAATGCGAGGTTTTCTTCAGTCGAGCACTTGACACTGAAGAAGTCTGTAAGTCACAGACGAAATAGGCCTATCTGTCCGAAGATAAGCACAGTAGTAGAATTAAAAGGAATTTGCTCGTCCTTTCTAGTTTTTCTTTAAAAGAGTTATTCATTTTTTATTTTCTTTTGCAAAAGTAAAGTATTAGTGAAGTGTTTTTAAATTAAACTAGAGTCTGAAGTAACAAGTTCTACTAAAAGCTCTAAAGTAATAGTAAAGTTGGTTATGTTACCAAAGGCTGGAATGCATGTTATAGAACCAGTTGGTCTGCCATTATTAGTCTTCCGTGCGCAGCATAGTTGTCCCATGTTCTATGAGGACAACTATGGGACGACTATGCTGCACACGGCAGTAGAGTGCTGCTAAGTCTACGTACTCAAACAGATTTACAGGCGAGCACGCCCGTGCGCTCAGTAAAACGATCAACTGATACCTCAGCAAATAGTGACGGAAGCCGGCAATGGAGTAATAGTACACGAGACAGAGGTGGGTCGGTAGGGCGTTCACATAACGAAGGTAGAGCGGAAGAGGAAGAAGAAGGCGAATCCGCAGGTAGTAGCGCAGGACGCCAAGCCAAGGCGTAGGAGGGCAGGTGCCAAGCGCGAGAAAGGCGACGCTATCGTCATCAAGACGGAACAGTCCAAGTACTCGGACGTCTTGAAGATGATGCGAAGCGAAGCCAAGCTTGAGGGTCTTGGAGCCGACGTACGCAGTATTAGACGTACTCGTACGGGCGAGATGATCCTGGAGCTGAAGCGCCAGAAGGAGCACAAGGGCGCCGCCTATGAGAGGCTGGCAGAAGAGGTCCTTGGTGAGGGTGTGCAGGTGAGGGCTCTGACACATGAGGCGACTCTGAAGGTCAAGGACATCGATGAGATCACCGAAGTGGAAGAGCTCGTCACGGCACTGCGGCAACAGTGTGATGTGCAGGTGGCCGCCGCAGCCGTTAAGCTACGGAAAGGGCCATCAGGGACACAGATAGCTTTGGTTCAGCTACCTGTGGCGGACGTCAAAAAGTCCGTTAAAGTAGGGAGCATAAAGGTGGGTTGGTGTGTATGTCACCTGACATTCCACGAGCCACCAGAGGTTTGCTTCAGGTGTCTGGAACCAGGACACAAGTCGTGGGACTGCAAAGGCCCCGACAGGCGCAAACTGTGCAGGCGATGCGGCGCTGAAGGTCATAAGGCCCAAAGCTGCACGAGTCCGCCCATCTGCATGATCTGTACCGGGAAATCCTCGAACAACAGACATCCGATGGGTGGCCCAAGGTGCCCGGCCTTCAAGAAAGCCGCAGTGAACAACGAATCACAGTGCAGGTAACGCAGCTGAACCTGAACCACTGTGATGCGGCTCAGCAACTGCTTTGTCAGGCAGTTTCTGAGTGGGAGACGGATATCGCCATCATATCGGACCCATACCGAGTACCCGCCGGCAACGGCAACTGGGTCGCGGATGGGACCAGAAAAATGGCGGCGATATGGACGACAGGTAAATACCCCGTTCAGGAGTTGGTGTCTACTACCTATGAGGGCTTCGTGGTCGCCAAAGTAAACGGGGTCTTCTTCTGTAGCTGTTATGCGCCTCCGCGGTGGCCGATCGAGCAGTTCACGCAAATGCTGGACCGCTTAACGACCGTGCTAACAGGGCGAAGGCCGGTGGTAATAGCGGGCGACTTTAATGCCTGGGCCGTGGAATGGGGAAGCCGTTTCACGAACCAGCGGGGTCAGATCCTGCTAGAAACACTGGCCATCTTAGATGTCGACTTGGCTAATGTCGGTACCAAGAGTACCTTTAGTCGAAACGGAGCGGAGTCAATTATTGACGTGACCTTTTGTAGTCCTGGCCTAACAAGTAGTTCGAACTGGAGAGTAGATGATGGCTACACTCACAGCGACCACCTGGCGGTTTGCTACAGTATCGACTACAATAACAGCAGACAGCGGATAGAAGAAGAGGCGGCTAGGCCAAGGCCAAGCCCTCGCAGGTGGAAGACATCATACTTCGACGAAGGGGTATTTAGGGAGGCGCTCCGCCGTGAGCGAAACTTAATCGGTTTAGACAGCGACGAGCTGGTAGCGGTGCTCTCACGTGCGTGTGATGCGACCATGCCTAGGCGAGTCCACCCTAGAAATGGGAGGCCACCGGCTTACTGGTGGACCGACGCGATTGCGGACCTGCGCCGCGCCTGCCTACGGGCTAGGCGGCGGATGCAGCGAGCACGATCAGAGGAAGAGCGAAACGAACGGCGGGTGGTGTTCGCCGCTGCAAAAGCCGCGCTTAAGACCGAGATAAGAGCAAGCAAAAAGGTCTGTTTTGAGGGTCTCTGTCAGAGTGCCAATACGAACCCGTGGGGTGACGCCTACCCGGGTAGAGGTAAAATACTGACGATCAAAACATGATATTGGTTTGATTGATATAAGAGATAAAAGATCTGAAAATAATATCTGAAAAATGTTCCTGGAACATCTGAACAATATCAAAATTTGATATTTCAAGATCATACGAATAGCTCGCTGCTATTGGTTAGATCGTACAATATCTAAACATGATTTGATGATGATGTTCCATGAGTAAATTTTTGATTTTATTTTTAGATCTTTTATCTCTTATGTCAATCAAACCCATATCACTTTTTGATCTCCATATCAAAATATGCTATTATTGAGCTCTTTTCCTCTACTCGGGTACAGGATCGTTATGGCCAAGACGAGAGGTGTGATGGCTCCTACAGAGCAATCTCCAGAGATGTTGGAGGGGATCATTGGAGGACTTTTTCCGCGTCATGATCCTAGTCCTTGGCCTCCTTTCGTAGGACAGCCGGGGACTGGGGCTGGCGATGAGGAGAGGGTCACTGATGTGGAACTTGCGGGGATAGCTAAGTCCCTTAGCGTAGGTAAGGCCCCAGGTCCGGACGGAGTTCCGAACCTGGCCTTAAAAGTAGCTATTGCAGAGGCTCCCGAGATGTTCAGGTCTGCTATGCAGAAATGCCTGGACGAGGGAGTTTTCCCAGAAACTTGGAAGAGGCAGAGCCTGGTACTATTGCCAAAGGCGGGGAAACCACCCGGAGACCCGTCGGCATATAGACCAATATGCTTGATTGACACGGCGGGGAAGGTGCTCGAAAAGATCATCCTCAATAGAATGTTGCGGTTCACCGAGGGCGAAAATGGTCTTTCGAGTAACCAGTACGGCTTCCGGAAGGGGAGGTCCACCGTAGACGCTATCTTGTCGGTTACAAAAACCGTCGAGAAAGCACTCGAGCCTAAGAGGAGGGGAATTCGCTTTTGCGCGGTAGTGACTCTGGATGTAAGGAATGCGTTTAATAGCGCCAGCTGGTCTGCTATTGCTGATGCGCTCTTGCGTCTGGGGATACCGGAGTACCTGTACAAGATTCTCGGAAGTTACTTTCAGAATCGTGTACTAGTCTACGACACGGAGGTGGGTCGGAAGTGCTTTCACATAACCTCAGGAGTCCCGCAAGGTTCCATCCTGGGTCCGGTGTTATGGAATGTCATGTACGACGAGGTGTTGAGGTTAGAGTATCCAGTGGGAGTGGTGATTGTCGGATTTGCCGACGACATTACGCTCGAAGTCTACGGTGAAACGATCGAGGAGGTAAAGTTGACTACCAACCACTCGATCAAGGTTGTGGAGGCGTGGATGCGGTCCAGGAAACTGGAGCTGGCTCACCACAAGACAGAGGTGACGGTTGTTAACCATCTGAAGTCGGAGCAGCAGACGGAGATCAGTGTAGGAGACTGTACTATCCTGTCAAAGCGCTCCGTCAAACACTTGGGCGTGATGATCGACGATAAGCTTACCTTCGGTAGCCACGTCCATTATGCCTGTAAAAGAGCCTCCACAGCTATTGCGGCACTGTCCCGGATGATGTCCAATAGCTCTGCGGTGTACGCCAGTAAGCGCAAGCTTCTGGCTAGTGTTGCTACATCCATACTTAGGTATGGCGGCCCGGCGTGGGGCATCGCGCTAAGTACTAAATGCTACCGACGGAAGCTGGAAAGTACTTACAGGCTTATGTGCCTGAGGGTTGCGAGCGCGTACCGTACCGTGTCACACGACGCTCTCTGCGTCATTACTGGTATGGTGCCTATCAGCATTCTTGTCAGTGAGGACATGGAGTGCTTCGAAATGCGCGGCACAAGAGGCATACGCAGGACTGTCAGGATGGCCTCTATGGTCAAATGGCAGCGCGCGTGGGACAGTTCCACCAAAGGAAGGTGGACCTATAGGTTGATACCGAGGGTAGATAGTTGGATTAATAGGCGCCATGGGGAAGTCACATTCCACCTGACACAGGTCCTTACAGGTCATGGTTGCTTCCGACAGTATCTACACCGTTTCGGGCATGCGGATTCTCCCGAATGCCCAGTGTGCAATGGTTTAGAGGAAACGGCGGAACACGTTTTGTTCGTGTGCCCGCGTTTTCGCACAATGCGTGACCGCATGCTTGCCACATGCGGGGAGGACACAACTCCGGACAACTTGGTCCAGAGGATGTGAAGGGATGAGTTTGGCTGGAACGCCGTTTCAACGGCTATTACCCACATCGTCTGGGAGCTACAGAGGAGGTGGCGCGTGGACTCGGAGAATGGCTAGTCCAGATGCAGTACAAGAGGTGGTCCAGGGGTTCGGAGTCGGCTTCGTAGGTCATACCGGTGCCCTGCGGTCGAGATCGACCCTTACAACGATTAAGTGGCCGCGGAGAGGAAGTCCCGGTAGTGGTGCTGTCGTGGCGTCGGTCTACTGGGTTGGATCCGAGCCCGCGGTTGGAAAGGGGTCCCCGGCAAGGGTCGGGGTAGGTGAGATCCTGCTGTCTGCAACCTACGGGTGCATCTGATAGGGCCTGAAGGGTAGTGATACCCTTCCTTACGGGCAGGTCAGATCGGGTTGCACGTGGGCATCAGTTCTTGATGTCCGCTCAGCAGTAGGGCGCGGGCGGGGTTGACCCTGCCCGCCTTCCGAGGACAAAGGGAGTGGCGAGGACCACTCGGGAAACTGGCTAAGCGCCAGCATGCTACCGTGATGGACTCTCCAAAGCGAGTCATCGATGTTCGTTGCTGCAGGCTACGCGGCTAACCTTGTGGGTGCGATGTGCACTAGCCCCTCTCTGAAGCAATACCTTCTTGGTGGTTCCGGAGAGACGTAGGGTTTGGCGACCATAGGAATGGTTTAGTGGGTACGAGGAGAGAGTAGTCCTGGATTTTACTTTTGTTGTAGAAGACGGCCTGTCAGACCTACACTACCCTAACCTTCTGTTAGGGTGTCTGTTGAGCAGATTATCCCCCTATGGTTTAGAAGGAAAAAAAAAATAACCTCAGGATTTCCGTGAAGTTTCATTCTAGATCCGGTGGTATGGAATGACTACCATTGGTAGCCAAATAATTATTGATTAGGCCTGCAAGAGAGCCTCCACAGGTACTGTGACACTGCCCCGGGTGATGTTCAATTGCTCAGTGGTGTATGTAGCTTTTGGTAAGTACCGCCTCGACCATACTTAAGTATGAGGAATGGGGACCCAGCTTGGGGCACGGCCCTAAGTATTGGCAGCTACCGTTTTAAGTTGGAAAGTATGGTGACCATACCCTGTCACGCGGTACGCTTTGTGTTATCACCGGTCTGGGATAGTATTAATGAGAAATGCACGGCACAAAGGGCATACGTAAGACTGCCAGGTTGGCGGCAATGATCAATGAGCACTTTGACAGTCGTAAAGCGCTGCACAGTTAACCCAAGGTATTCTGATACTTGATTCAAGGTTACAAAGGCTGATTAAATTTAATGTAGGATACCAAAACTTGGAAATTTGGCGATGAACACCAATAGCAAAGAACATTAGTAAAAATCGAAAGTCTCGTCGAAATAAATCACTTATCCAGAAAAATCACACTGTTTGCCAAAAGCTTGTATTCGAAGAAGCTCCATAAAATAAACAAAATTCAAATCAGCTCGCTCGCGAATTTGTCAAACAAACTATTATAATTAATTTTACTCCCAAAACGGTCTGCATGAATTACGACGGAATGGCGGGTGCTGGCGACAGTAAGCACAGTTGTTGGTACCTACGCGTTGGTTGGTACCCCACTATTTCTTCCAATCCAATTAAAAGTTTCCATCACAAAACTGACTGAGTGTGTTTGTATTGAGCACCGACCGGCTACTGACTGTGGAACAACACTAGCATGCGGCAGCAGCACTGCGAAGCGAATCGAGTCTCGCGCATTGTTTTATCTGGAGGTGGTCTTCCGGTTCCTCCTCCGATGTGGCTACTAGGAAGCTGATGCCAGTCGCAGCTGTGCGGCGGGTTTTGCACACGAGCTGTTACCAACAATGAATCTTTGAGATGTAAAACAGGACTTGCTATATATTGTTGGTGGTGGGAACATTGGATGGCGACTACAAAATGCGCTGTAGAAAAAAATGGCTTTGTTTTAAAAAACTTATAAACAGCTGACTGTTTCCAGACAAACAGAACTTCGACGGTCGGTAAACTATTTAAGTTTATTGTATCTTCTTTTTCATTTATTTAACGTTACTCTTCCGCCGAAACTTTGTCTGTTTTCGAAGCTTACGTGTTTCACGATGTTTCTGCAGTGTCATATTAAGGCTTTCTTGACTGCTTTTGAGGCCGCAAACAAGAATAATCTATAATTAAGACTTAAAGTCTATTGGTTCACTAAACATATAATTTCAAACTTTCTTAGGGACATTTGAAATACAAACAAAATCAAAAGCTGTATGCTAACATTGATATAAATATAAATACGAGAATCAGATAAGCCAGTCGAATGTTGCTCCCAATCGATGCACATGATTAACCGCCATCGTTTCTATATTATTCAGATGCAGAACGTCCCAAATGGTGGTAGATACACTTACCGGTCTGACCGGAAAGACCGAAAATGAAGGATATTAAAACAGGATATTCACATTATCGACTCTCGTAGTCCGGTCGTACCAGATGACCCGGGGAAAAAGTGTGGCATCAATGTCTGATCCGGTTGATATCGTTCGGTTTCCATTTCCCATTCCATTGCCGCCGGTGCTTATTTGCTACTACTACTATTGGGCACCAGTCAGTTGGTCTAGAGAGCAAACCGGGACCCACCAATCTCCTACCTGTGTGTAGTGTATGTCATTCAGTTTTGCTCTAAAACTCCCACTATCGATCGATCCAACAAACTCGACCGACCGAGTGACGAAGGGCTGAGCGCTGCGCAGCGCTGGTTGGTGGCAATGAAAATGAAAATGGCACAGTAATGATTGCAGGCAGGTAGGACCAATTCCGATACGCCCGATTGCGGCCGGCCACTTTGCTACGGTGCGGTCCTCGCCGGCGGATGTAGGGATTTCCGCTCGGAGCTCCCCTTTGGTTTCGGTGTCAGCACGTGGACTTGTCTCTATTTTGGGAAAGTTAATTTCACCTAGTGAAGGTACGGTGTCCAATATCAGACGGGTCGCAGACTGGTTCAATATGGAAGAGACAACTTCCAGTCTTCACAGGGTTCTGACAGGTATTTACACCCTTTTGAATGCTCTTATCGAATCTTTGAGTTTGTATTCGATCAACCGGATGTGGTTGTCACTTCAATATCATCAGATAAGTTATATTTACACAAGGAACCAACGAGATAATCGCTTAGAACAAACAGGTATCTTCAGTGTGATCTAATTGATACTATTATTAGCTTTTTATTGGTTTTATTAACGTGTATTTTAACAGGGAGCTAATTCTACACTTACTATTATTAGCGCTATCAGATAGATTTTGAGCCCAAGGATAGTTCATCTCCTATTGGTGATGTTTTGTATTTAATCAAGAATGGTACATGTCATGACAGATTGTAGATCAATAGGAGTAACGATGTAATCGCTTACTCACGGAAGATCGTGTACATCACTGCGTCTATTTTAGTTCATTAAGATGTCTGCTAGTGTTTGGGAAATGACTGTTTAACAGAGGTTCAAAATTAGTCTGTAGATGATGAGTTACCATTTGGTGAAGTAATGTTTTAAATAACGTTAAAATTACTGTAGATGGAATATTTTTATTCAGTTATGTTGCTGGCTTTTCAGTCTTATGGGAGAATCAAAACAACTATATGTTTTCTTGATCCGACATTTCGGTCATTATTGGACTGATTGGATGGAATCGAAAAGTACAAATTAAAAAAAAAAGTAGACCAGGGATTGACCCAGGACCTTCAGCATACGAATCAAACACGATAGTCATTACACCATCATCGTCTTTTCATTTTTCAAAACGACACCTGAATGCCAGCGTTTATTATCGATTTACATCACCATTCTCCATCGAGTCCCGATTCGATGATACAAAATACAGTTTGCGTTTTTTAATGTTTCTGGATTTCAGCTTTTTTCTCTCCAAGTCTCAATGCGTTTGAAGTGCATGGAGAACCCAAGCGGTATCTACATCCAGGAGCTTGAGTTCATTGGGTAGTCTATAGCACAAGCCAGGACTCAATATTCCACACTCAGCCAAATAACCTTAAGATTTCCATATGGCCCAACTTATGAAACGGATTTTTTTGTTCTTTTCATAAGTCTATCTTATGAAATGTGTCATAGCAAGCACGATTAATTTTCATAAGGTATTCTTATGCCATCCATAAGAATCAGTTATAGCAAATTTTCATAAGGTATTTCGATGAATTCCGCTAGTTTTTTTCGCTGAGTGCAGGGGAGTGAGGACAACTTATGGCGGTAGCTGGTAGAACGTTTACCAATAGAGAGTATTCACGTACGTCCCTCCCCTTCTCGAATTCATCCCTAACAGGCGTACCTACCACGAAAGTAAGGAAGAATGAGGTGTTAGTGAATCGACCCACCTCTTGGGTATATGATTAGGGGCTGTCCATAATCCACGTGGTCATTTTTTTTGGGACTAGCGTGCAGAGAAATGGTACTATCACCACACGGTCGCAAATGTTCCTCGGCTTTGTGGACGATATTGGTCTCATCGGCATCGATCGTGGGGCACTGGAGAAGAGAGAGAGAAAGCGAGGATAGGCTTGACAATTAACTCTACCAAGACGAAGTACATGATAGCGGGTAGAGTCAGAAGCAGGCCTAGTGGTGTTAGTGCTCAGGTAGTGATTATTGGGGATTGAGGTTTGAAGTTGTTGAAGAATTCGTTTATCTTGGAACACTTGTGACATGTAACAATGACGTTTCCCGTGCAGTGAAAAGGCGTATTGTAGCTGCGAATAGGGCCTAATACGGATTGCTTAACCAGCTTATGTCTCGTAACTTGCAAACGTAAACGTAATTCGCTCTATATAAGACGCTGATTCTTCCGGTTGCCCTCTACGGTAACGAGGCGTGGACGTTAAAGGAGGTTGACCGACAAACGTTTGGAGTTTTTGAGCGCAAAGTGCTGCGGACAATTTTCGGTGGGAAACAAGAAAATGGGTTGTGGCGCAGACGCATGAATCACGACTTGTAGCAAGTGTACAAAGATGCTAATATTGCAAAACGTATAAAATACGACAGTCTTCAGTGGGCTGTACACTAGGGCAGTTCAGACTTTAAACATGTCAAAATTTCAAAGCTCCCATATGTTCAATACAATCCTTGGTACAAAACTAGAGTCCTGTCAAATTTTCAGTGTACACGTACTACGAATGTCGGAAAATAGAATAGCGAAAACAGTATTCAGCAGGGAATCAGGTAGAGGTCCGCAACTTCGTGGGCGACCGTGAACGTGTTGGTTGCACACGGATGAAGAAGATCTGCTATCCCTACACGTTCGGAGAAACTGGAGGAACATCGCCCAAGATCGACGAAGATGATGCGCTACTATACGCTCGGCGTTGGAGTAAACATAATTTGTAGCCAACAATGTAAGGTGAGATAGGAATCTAGATGTCCTCATAAGTAACAAGGTAAGATAGGTAACACAGCGCAACATTTTTTTGTCTCAAGAGCAAACTTGTGTGTCTCCGAAGGATTTTGGGCCGCTGAATCCGAATCCGGGCTCAGAATTGCTCTAACACGTCACCATTTTGAGCTATACCTCAATTTATGGGGCATAATATGCGATTTTGGGCTTTTTTGACTGCAAGCCATTAGGCAAGGAAATATTTTTTTAAGCAATCAAAAGGTTAATTGGTCAATTAACATCTAAATTACCGACTCATGCAAAATATATCGTTTTATCTAATCAAATTTGATAGATTTAAGCATTTTATGTTAGTATGAAAACTTGCATGCAACTTTTGGAGGGTTACTTGTATGGGAAATATCGTACCTAACATAAATCGCCTAAAACTATCAAATTCGATTTGGTAAAACGAAATATTTTGCATAAGTCGTTAATTTAGATGTTAATTGACCAATTAACCTTTTGATTGCTTAAAAAAAGTATTTCCTTGCTTAATGGCTTGCAGTCAAAAAAGATCAAAATCGCATATTTTGCCCTATAAATTGAGGTATAGCTCAAAATTGTGACGTGTTAGAGCAAATCTGAGCCCGGATTTGGATTCAGCGGCCCAAAATCCTTCGGAGACACATAAGTTTGCTCTTGAGACAGACAAAAAGTTATTTTTTGTTACGCTGTGTAATTAGATGTCCTTTATAAGTTCACGGCTAATGTCCGAGTGCTCAGGAAAAGATGAAGTTCTGAGACTCTTGTTCAAAATCCCAATGCTGGGTAGCAGACTGCAGCAAACAACCATCCGTGACTGGGAGGAGCCTTCGTTGACAAAGGCCAACATAGTGTTCAACGATATGACGACCTAATCACCGTAGTGCAGGCGATCAACAAGCCAATCGAAGTTCTGCCCCATGGTACCACAGAATACTATCGGACTCGTCTGTTCCAACCATCATCCTTTGTCCTATGCGTCGCATTCACAAAGACGACTATCGAAGAAAAGGACAAGAATGCCCCTTCCAGAGTCTGGGAACTGTAGAACCTCGCAAACTAAACAACCACCGCGGAAGCTGTTCCACCATCTCTATTCCAGTTATACAAGAGCAACCCAAAAACTTCGTCTCTGCAGTATCGAAACCCATTTGATGCGCATCTGTCGGTCTGAAACTGAGAAGCATTCTTCTGGCCACCGCTGCTGTCATTCTCGTCGATGACAGTGGAGTCGAGCATGCCGCGAGAGCCCTCTCAGACTTTCGCAGTGAATGTTGCTTCATGACCAAGTCACTCACTCAACAGATCAAAGCTAAACTTACCAAGATAAACGTCCTGATAACTAGAATCGGTTAATTCTCATAGCCCACCCGGCAAAAGCTTCAATAGACCATCCGCTCTCGCGTTTGTTCTCAACAGATGTTTTAAGGACAGACTTGTTAGAATCCCAAAATGGCCGCTACAATGGCCAACTTTGGCACACACTCACGATTTGGAGCGCATAAATCTCTTCGTAAACAAAACCAGCGCACCTGATACTCTTATTTTAAGCTTATAACAAGTAAGCAAGAACAGAATAATAAAACGCACTGTTGTTTGAAGCTTGCTGCTTGAGATTTGTGCGGCTGAAGTTCTGATGTGCTGTTGAAGCGGGATTTCAAGACGTTTGTCCTTAACTGGGATAAAATTTGCTTTTCAGCAGTGCTCTGAGCAATTCCGCAGATATTGACTAAGGGGCTGTCCATAAACCACGTGGTCATTTTTTTGGGACTTCTCAACCCACCCCCCTCCCCCCCTCCCGCGTGGTCATCAGTCCATACAAATTTTTTTATTCGTCCATACAAAACGGTCATTGGCCGAACCCCCCTCATGACCACGTGGTTTATGGACAGCCCCTAAGAGTATTCACTGTCAATGATCATTTTGTGTATGGCGGTTGACAAGTATAAAGAATTTCCAAGGAAGTAGAACAAATTTCCGTTGCGAAAAGTTCTTGGTTCGACTGGAAATTGCACCTGTCGTCCTCTGCATGGTCATGCTGAATACCCACGCCTTTATAGCTGTGGCTATATAGGCCCTAAAACCCAAACTAAAAATTTTTAGAGAGCTGAACTATTATTCCAAAGAAAACTAAAACATGGATCAGTTCAAACCTCACTTATTGAATGTACAACGAAAAACCGCACTATCTGCACTTTCCCACCTGCCCAACCAGGGCATCCGAATGGAACTTTCAAACGATACTGCAAATTAGGGTGAAAAGATTGGCAGGTAATCTGGTTGGTTGTGCATCAGCAGCAGTAACATCGCTCCACCATCCCAGCCCACTCTCACCCCAGTCAGTCACAGTCGTGGGGTTTAATTGAAACCAGTGTTGATTGCCGACAAAGGTCAGGATTTGAAATAATAATCATCCTCAGCTGGCAGCTAGGGGACAGCAATGGCAAATGGCGAATGTCGAATGGCGAATGGGCTCATCTGCTGCAGTCACCGTCGTCATACTACTTTGTAATGCTGCATCGTCGTGGACATCCGCCACGGTTCAGCACTTGCCGGATGAATATTTCAGACTGCCGGTCGCGGCCGGTGCGAGACAGCGAAAGAGCGAGCGCATCCCGGATCGATACCGTGCTAGTAATTCCATTAAATTTCCGTTTGTTCAGGCTCAGACAGCCCTCGGGGGTACCCCCGGGGCGGAGATCCGACTCCAGCTCCGACTTCGATGACGACGACGACGATGGTAAAAGAAATAAAATCGTACAAAAAATGGTCCCCAACAGCAGCATCAACAAACCAATACTTCCGACTTTATTTCCTGGCACAAACGTTCGTTTAGCTCGTCGGCAATTTACCTTCAGTACGAGGCTATTTTTCTTTTCTGTTGCCGTATTTTTTGCGATGACTCTGCCGCTGCCGTCGACGTCGCCCTAGGTCTACTTTTGAAGGCCCTGGTTGGTCTTTAGTTTTTGTCTTCTCCGGACGAGTTACAGCTTCAGATCGTCGTCGTCGTCGTCGCAGTTGTCGATGTGAACAGGGAATCGAACTGTTTGATATTTCCTGGTAGGATTGGGAGGTGTGTTTCGAGTTGGCCTTTTAAGCTGAATGTTTGAACTTTAAGCAGAGAAGAAGCGGTCTTCATTGGGACGCTTCCGTTGCTTTTTCGGTTTGTTTCTGATTCTTCATGTGATTTCGGAAATATTCAGTGACGAATGATCAATATAAAGGCGTTGTAATTTTTATTTACTTTGAGAAGTTAAATCCCTTATTTGGGAACATAATATTGCACAAAAATTGATTTGATATTTTCGCAATCGAATTACAAAGCAGAGTTTTAACAACTTAGGAAGGTGAGTCATTCTATTTTCGGCTAAGGGTGAATTCAATTGTCGAAGTCTAAGTCTTCTACAGAACTGATGTATGATGTACCTTTACACGAAAATACGAAATGTCTATAAAATCGAATTTTGCATAAAAGCGAACAAACTTTTTTATTTTATTTTTTTTCATCTGTATTTACGAGATTTTTGGCCCTTTGTGAGTTTGTCGGGAGTGGGATTCGATCCCAGGTCCTCGGCGTGATAGTCATCTGTTCTAACCATCCAATCGGGTCCACTCCACGGTTATTTTATTTTTATTTTTTATACCAAAATGTACCCAAACATGTAAAAATTGCATGAAAACTTAGTTTTTGATAAAAGGCTTGGCATTTTTAGCATATATTAGTAATTCATGCTACTAAAAAACCATTACCTCGCAAGCTTGTTACGATAGAAATCAGTTGTTTGAGCAATGCAAATACATAATAACGTTATTTGCATAAATGTCCCAAAAGCTCCAAAAAGTTCAGAAATTCATACAGGGTTTCCTTGTAAAATGTATCCGAGGATTTATTTACCTTGGAATTTCTTTATGAATTGCTTCAGAAGTTTCTTCTGAGATCCCTTCTTAAATTCTTCAAGGGGTTTCCTAGGAAATTTAGAGTAGTGTAGGTTTGTGCCGCTTTCTGCTCGGTCACCTTTTGTTGCAGTAAGCGAACCCATACTTTTCAACTTTATTATGACGGTGTTCGAAGAAAACTTCCCAAATCAAAGAACAGATTATTTCAGAAAATCTTCCATGTGTTCCTCTAGAAGTGTCACATGCAAAGAATTCTTTTACGAAATCTGGCATGAATTGCTTCACAAATTCCACCAAGATTTAACATAAATCATTTCAGAGATTGTTTGACAAATTCGCCCAAGGATTACTTCAAAAATTTCTCTGGGCATTTGTTTGGAGAATCTATTGGAGATACCTTCAAAAAAACTACCCCAAATTTCTTCAGAAATTCTTTAAAAAACTTTCTAAAAAATTCTTCAGCAAATTTGTCCGAGTACAAGGCTAAAAAGTCCCTCACGGGTTCTTAAAAAGGGCCCATATAGCCGAGGCGGTAAACGCACGGGTATTCAGCATGACCATGCTGAGGGTGACGGGTTCGATTCCCGGTCGGTCCAGGATCTTTTCGTAAAGGAAATTTCCTTGACTTCCTTGGGCATAGAGTATCTTCGTGCCTGCCACACGATATACAGATGCAAAATGGTCATTGGCAGAGGAAGCAGGCTTTGTCCCAATGAGGACGTTACGCCAAGAAGAGAGAGAGAGAGGGTTCTTAAAAAGAAATCCTCCATGGATTCATCCGGGAAATTTCTTCAGGGATTTGTTTAGAAATTCCTCCTATTCTACAAATTTCACAAAAACTCTTTCAAAGCATCTTGCATGGTTCACTTCTAGAATTTGTCCATGTTTTACCCAAAAAAAATATCTTTGAACTCATGCAGAAATTCCTCTTGGGAATCTTTCAAAAATTTACCTTAGGAATGTATTGCATGGATAGCTTCCAAAAATTTTGCATAGAATCCTGCATAGAACACTTCAAGAATTCCTTTAAAAAAATCTTACATAGATTGTCACGGAAATTCATGTACGAATTTCTGAAGTTTTTTTTTTTCATAGAGATTCCTCCAGAAATTTATCAAAGCATTTATCTATAAAACCTTCCATAACAACACCCCGTAGATTTTTTTTAGAAAATGATTCACAAAAGGGCATTTTTTTATCGTACAAATTGGGCCGAAGGGTCTCCGATTTTCATGAAAATTTTTCCACAGGCAGGGATCATGAATATATAAACAAAACAATTGAGAAAAAATCAGGGTCACCTATTTTTCCAGAAAACTCAGGGGGAAATTATTTGTTTTCCCCTGACACTACTTACTTTGAAAAATCATAACTCAAAAGCGAAGCATCATAGAAACAAAGTTTTTTAGGAAATGAAAGCAAATTTTCTCAGAAATAAAAAAAAAAGTTAACTGGAAAAAGTTTTCCATAAAATTTTTCACAGTTGAGAAAATTCGTAAAGAAAAGCCGGAAAAGCAATGCCCAAACTCGTGGAAAATTTTCAAAAAAATATTTTTGAGACTCGTTGAAAATTTTCAAAAAAAAAATTTTTTTGAGAAGGTTATTTCATAAGCTTTAATCGCTGAAATTTTTGGAATGCACTTTTTTTTCGTTTTTGAGTTATGGCCAATTTTGTTAAAAATGTCCAAATGTGTCATATAAGCTTTTTCTTTGAAAAATTATAACTCAAGAACGAAGCATCGTAGAAACAAAGTTTTTTAATTAAAATTGGAGCAAATTTTCTCAGGAATAAAAAAAAAACAATATGAAGTCGAAAAAAATTTCCACCGTTGAGAAAATTCATAAAGAAAAGCCGGAAAAACTATACCCGAACTCGCGGGAAATTTTCAAAAAAATATATTTCAGAAGGTAGTTTCATAAGCTTTGATGGCAGAAATTTTTGGAATGCAAAACAAAATACTTTGTTTCTACGATGCTTCGTTTTTGAGATATGATTTTTCAAAGAAAAGGCTTATATGACACATGTGGACATTTTTCAAACAAAATTGGCCATAACTCAAAAATGGTAAAAAGTGCATTCCAAAAATTTCAGCGATTAAAGCTTATGGAATAACTTTCTCAAAAATATTTTTTTGATATTTTTTACGAGTTCGGGCATTGTTTTTCCAGCTTCTCTTAACGAATTTTCTCAACTGTGGAAAATTTTGTAGAAAACTTTTTTCAGTTATTTTTTTTTTGATTTCTGAAAAAAATTGCTTTCATTTAAAAAAAAAAACTTTGTTTTTTGATGCTTCGTTCTTGAGTTATGATTTATCAAAGTAAATAGTGTCAGGGGAAAACAAAGAATTTCCACCTGAGTTTTCCGGGAGAATAGGCGACCCTGAATTTTTCTCAATTTGTTTTGTTCATATATCCATGAGCCCTGCCTGTGGAAAAGTTTCATAAAAATCTGGTACTCTTTGGCAAAGTCCCGTACGATAATTAAAAAATGCCCGGATAATGTATCCTCAATGTTCGGGATACATTGAGCATCAGAAATTCAAAACACCATCAACATTTAGTCCGAAGCTTTACAAAGAATTTTCTCCAAGGATTGCTTTGAAAATTATACAAGAGTTTATTAAGAAAATTCTCTAGATTTCTTCACATTCCGTTGAATATTCCTTCAAGACGTTTCTCTTCCAGAAATTGCTCCAAGGATTTTTTAAGAAAGTCTTAGAAAGTCCTCCAAGGATTCCTTCAGAAATTCTTCTACAGTTTCTTTCCGAGATTTTTATAAGAATTCTTGAAAAGGCTGGAATACATTTTTCAGAGATTGCTGCAGAAACTCACACAGAGATTTTGTCAGAAATTCCGCCGAGTATTCCTCTAAATGTGTTTTGTCAGGAATTCTTCCAGGATTTTCTTCAAGCGTACATCTAGAAATTTCTCTATGAATTCCTCCAGGAGCTCAGGGGATTTCTCCAGGTTTTTTTTTTCAAAAACTTCTCAAGAGGTTTTGTTAGGCATTTCACTTGGGGTTTCCAGATGTATCTATAGGTATTCCTTCAGAATTTTGTTTTTTCAGAAAGTCCATCTATGGATTTTTTAAATATTCCTGATTTTTTCTCAGATTTTTTTTTTGGGAGTTCATTTAGAATTTCCTTGTGTTTTTTTTTTAAATAGCTTTTGAAATTTTTGCAGCGATGCTTTCGGAAATATTTTTAGATACTTTTTCAGTATTCTAAAAATTAATTCAGAGCTTTCAGAAGGCATTTCTTTAAAAGTTGTTCCATGGATTCTTCCAGAAGTTGCTCCAGCAGTCCTTTGAGGAATTGCTTAAGCGGTTCCTTCAGAGATTCTTCCAGGAATTCATCCATGGGAATATACCAGTAAAGGGGCGCTGAAATCGGTATACCTTGACTATCTAGTGCTGATTTCACCATGACAATCTTGGAAATAGTTCATCACAGATCTTGTTAGTAATTTGCCGAAGCATTCCAATGATTTTTTTTTCAATGGAATTTGCTACATATTTTTGAATTCAATCAACTGAGTTCTCTCCAAAACAGCATAAGGCAGAAATCGAGGAATACTTATTCAATCTTATTGTTTTTAAGGTAATTGTTACCAAATTAGCCATGAAGAGCAAAAATAAATTCGAGCATTATTGGTCAGTGCTTAGATAGGCGGGAACAATATAAAAACCCTATTAAACAATCAAGACCAGAGACGGCAGAGAAATCATTAAATCGCTTTAACTTACGATTCAATCAGATTATAAATAGGCGAAGTAAAAAAAACTAAATACAACTGCCAAACAGCTTTGGGCTGAACATCGTTATAGATTGTATCTTTACTGGGGGAAATAACTTGACCTATCGATTTCAGCACATTTTTAATCCCGGATAGCCGTAATCCGATTTAAGATAATCAAACTTCGGAAAACATTTCAGCATCATCTACCACCCACTCAGTAGGGGCTTCACGATGAACGATGTGAAAGATACCGGTTGAGAAGAACTTCCTTTAAAATTGATAGTGAAGCATTCACGGGTCGGGTTTGATTTGTATCACAGATTTTTATTTTTACTTCCATGCCAATCAAAGGCAGACATCTCCAGAGCCGCACCCCACTAAGATGCGGGAGAAAAGATTTCGATTTCAAGACCAATGAAGCGTAAACAAGTTGCCGTCACCGCAACTAAACAGGAACCGTATCTTCATATAAATAGATGAAAAGAATCCTTTAGATTTTGCTTCCCTTCCCCCGTCACCATTTGCCGGAATCGAATTCCAATTCCTATGGTGAAAGAGTTAGCAATCGAGCAGTGAGCATGGTGAGGTGATTTTACGGTGGTAGAACATGAGACACGTCTGGATAAGCAAATGATGGCATCCCGATACATACACGTGGTACGGTGGTTGTGTTGTACCAGGAAATGGAAGAATCCTGCCTTATAGTCGACCTGAACCAGAGTACCTATAACCTTTTACACCGAACTGAACTGATGCCATCGTGCCACCATGAAGTCATGTGTGGGAATAAATATGTGGGAAGTAAGCCGCTTACCGGTTTCCAAACGTCGAAGGATTCCAAAACCGAACGAAACGAGAATGGAAGCTGGAAGGCCCTTCCAGTCTTTGAATCATATACTACTATCTGCCATCTAATGCCCGGGAAAGGGAAGGATAAATATCAAGTCAATGAATGTAAGCTGACTTGGGCTGGGCTGGGGTTTTCAGCTAGTCAATAGTGAAAACTCGGTGACTAGGTGATGCGATTGCTTCACTGTTCAGTTGGATGGTAAGCTTTCCTAGCTATCTATGGCATTAAGATCAAAACTTCTAGCAGAGTACAGCTCCAATGAAAGCTTTTTATGGATTATTATAAGGATCATTTAGAGAATTCCTGACTAATGTGGTATCATGGGTTGAGTGGTATATTAGGTACTGATCAACACAAGCTTCTCTAAATCTACAATAATCTGAAAACCAATAGCGTTTAAGATAGAGACGAACCAGCCAAGGGCTGAAAGTCTCTTTTATAAAGACAAATCAATCAATCAATCAATCAATAAAAACAAATAATGATTTAATACAAACTGAGCGTAATTATTCTATTTTTGCTTCAACCAATCATTCCCAATTTATTACTACTAGAGAACATTTTCGTGCATTGTTTACCAATCCACGTCTGAATTCAGCATCTAATGTTCATCTCTTTTATTTCATTTCCAGGTAACGCTCAACAAATATGACAACGAATTTGACCAACTACGTGAAAAACACAATTTACCCATTCATCATCGGTACGCCGAAACAGATAAGCATCCACCCAATCCATCAGATATTGAAAATGCAACCAAGGTAACCACCTACTTTACAAAGAGTATAATATTGATTTCACTTCCGAGTTGGCTTCCGATCCCCAATGGCAACCAACTCCAAACATCCACTGCACTGCACTGCTTCCCGGCCCGGCTCGATCCAGCCCCACCACACCGCCCAGCAATCGAACGCTCGGCGCGGAGATTCCATTCGGTATAAATTTGTAAATGAAGATTGCGCATCAAAATTTCATGGATAGATTTGTCTGCCGTGAATAATTAATCCGCCGATGCTCGGAATCCCATTTGGGGCTAGCTGCTGCTGCCGCTGCTGTTGCTGCTTCAGCCAAGAGAAATGCTAGGGATGTACCTACCTATCCGAGCAGTGGAGATTGGAGAAGCATACTTTCGCTAGATTTCAACCACTTAAAAGCACTCGAAGGGCTTCTTCCGTTCGGGATTGCGGGGTTGGGAGCAATAGATGGGGTTGAGGAATACGAAGCGAAAATTACTGCACTGCGTGGAACATTCTAAAGCGGAATTTTAAGATCATTAGTGGTTGTTTGCGAGCTTGTACTATTCATCCAGGTAACGCCAAAGAATGAAATAATTATAGTTCACGCTTTGCTAAACGCATTATGTATTACAATTTTGGTTATTATGGTCATTTTTATCAAACTTTTAGTTGGAAATGAAATTAGAAGTAATTGTTTATAAAAATAGAATATTTTTGACGTCAGGACAGCAAATTAATTGGTACAAATATAAACAAACAAAATGGATTTTAACGTTTTCTTTTTCATAAAACACAAGAAGAGTTACTAAGCGTTACTACAGGAAATGATATTGTTCGCTTAGAATTTTCGATTTGTAAGGACAACCGAATCAATCGTAACAACCGAATCGAAATCAACAATCGCCATGCCAACCGCTATATTTAATATAATAGACTGCGATCATGTATAATTGGGTTCTTTAGGTGTATCCAGATTATTCCATAATCGGAATCTCCGTCCAAAAATTAGTCGAAATCCAAAATTTCAGCATTTCTGGTGCACGGGAACTGTTTTTAAAATGCATTTAAAGTTTGTATGGGGATTTTTTTTTTGTTCGGGATGAACCTTCATTTTATCGATTGAACTGTCATTCTATCCACTAAAATAAATACTGTTTTGTTTATTTAACCTTCAAAACAAAGGTATTGAAACGCAATGAAATCACGTTCTACCCAGAAAAATGAGCTCTTTCTTTAGGATATAGAAAATAGCAATATTTTGTTTACTAAACAACTCAATTACATATTTTTTAAGAGCAATTTACGGAACGATAATTTTACAAAGAACATTTTTTTCAATCGATTTATTTTTCAGGCTCATTTATGCTATATTCTTAACGAAGCCGAAAAACTGTGTACTGTAAAAAATGTATTTTTACAATGTTTCAACGAAAAATCAACTTCAAGTCTCTGATGTCTTAAGAAGGCGGTATTTCCCATTCAATTATTTGTACACTCCTCTAACACCTGGATATAAATAGTCCAGTCCCATACCGGTTGGGAACCTCTCCCGAACAATACTCTCTACTATCTTTTTCTGTTACACAAAAGATTTTGTTGTACGGTTAACAGTTTAGAACAGTGACAAGTTTATTGCATGATAGAAATTGCACAATTCAAATTCATAAATTTTCGAAACATAATATACTTGATGTTGGAAAGTTGATAACTAAATCCAAAATATCTTTTATGCAATTCAGTATCATAATTTCTATTTTATATAACTCATTTTGGTATCACCGTTAATTTTCCTAACTGGTTCATTGTGCAACTGAAATGAGCTGTATAATGAAAAATAGTTGCATAATGTTCATAATGCAACTCATTTGGGTCATTTGCATCTCAAATGAGTTGTATAATGAAAAAATCATTGCATAAAATTTTGTATTGAACTCGTTGCAAAACTCGATTTTTTTTAGCACTCTTCGTATTTATCTAACTCGGCAAGCCTCGTTGGATAAATGTACGACTCGTGTTGAAAAAAAAAACAACTTTTTGCAACTCGTTTCATAAATAACTATTCAACAATTATAAAATACAGAATACAACATAGAATATTTGGGTTTTCAAATCAATCTCAGCATTTTTTTTGTGAAAATTATTATTAACTAAAGACGACATCATCAGTTCAAAAAAGAACAATGGCCTATTCGTCAAAGTTCGTATTGTTAACAACATTTCACCAATTTAATTATTTGAAAATCTTGAGAGCATCTCTTTCAATGTTTTTTGAGTATTTCTTCTAAAATTCCTGTTTCCGGTACATCCTAAAAAAAAATCTCGACAACTTCTTTGATTTGCTGGGCAATTTTTTTTGAGAAATCTCTCAGTAGGTAATTCCTTTGCAAATTAAAGTGGCAGTGACTTCAGGATTGGTTTTGCAATTCCTTTGGATCCCCTTCTTTGAAAATTATTTCAATACATCCCTTAAAGGTGTAATCTGTAATTCATTTGGAAACTGCATCGAATTCATCAGAATACCCTTCGAAAGTAAGTAATTTTCTTTTCTGTAGTTTACCCAGCAATCCCTTCGGCAATCATTTTAAGAATACTTTCAGTAATGCTTTCAGTAATTCGGTATTTCGAAAATGCTTATGGGAATTTCTCCGTAATTATGTTTGGAATTATTTCTGGCAAATCCTTTGGAATTATTTAAGTTATTTTTGGACATCTTTTCTGAAACTTCATTGAGAATTTATGCAAACAAAGCCTTTTGGAGTTCCGTTGAAAAGTTCTTTAAGAAATCCTTCATTAGTCCCTTTAAATATACTTTGCAGAAGGGGATTTTTTATTACCGTACGGGTTTGGGCCGAAGGGTCTCAGATTTTCATGAAACTTTTTCAACAGGCAGGGCTCATGGATATGTGAACAAAAAAAAAATGAGGAAAATTCAGGGTCGCCTATTTTCCCGGAAAACTCAGGTGGAAATTTTTTGTTTTCCCCTGAAACTACTTACTTTGAAAAATCATAACTCAAGAACGAAGCATCGTAAAGAGTGAACACGATGAAATTGCCACACAGAAAATTTTGTATAACTTTTGATTGCGTTCGCCAAAATAGCTATTTTTTACCATGAATAGTATATTATGTGTAGCTAATGCCATAAATTTTCATTAAAATCGGTTGAGTATTGGCGGAGATATCGTTGAAACAAGGAAAATGCCACTTGAGAATCTTGTACAAACAAACATTTTGGAAAATATCACTTTTTTGCTGTTTCGACGCTGATGCCAAACATACCTAACCGATTTCAATGAAAATTTTTATGTACGTAAAGTATGTATGTAGAAGTTGTTTGTAAAAATTTCATTCAATTTGATCATACCGTTAAAAAGTTATAGCCATATATGTCGCACAATGTCACAATAAGCAGATGTGGTTTTTGGTATAGTGAAATTCAAACTGCTCTTACTTTGAAAGTACTCAACAAAAATGGCTGAAATTTTCACTGTAAACAGTTTAACACAACAATTTTACACTGTCAAAGTTTTATGAAAATCGGGACAGTGTTACCAGTTCTGCAGTCAAAATAGTGCACGCGGAACTAAAAATGGTCAAAAAGTACCTAAAATTTACCGCTTCAAGGATTTGAAGCTTTGGATATTTACTAGAAAAAGTACTGAACCGATTTCGATCAAATTTTTACCACTTAATTGATACTATGTTAAGAATATCGAGTGAAATTTTCAAACGTTTTGATGAGGTAACAAAAAAGTTATAGCCTAAGTAATTTTTTGAAATGGGTGTACAAATTTTCTAAAATCTCATTTTATAATATCGACAATATATGCGCCAATACTCAACCGATTTTAATGAAAATTTTATGGTATTAGCTACACATAATATACTATTCATGGTCAAAAAATTAGCTATTTTGACGAACGCAATCAAAAGTTATACCATATTTTCTGTGTGGCAATTTCATCGTGTTCGCCCTTTAGAAACATTTTTTTTTTTTTAGAAAATGAAAGTAATTTTTTTCAGAAATCAAAAAAAAAATATGAACTTGAAAAAGTTCCAACAAAATATTCCACAATTGAGGAAATTCGTAAACAAAAGCCAAAAAAACTATGCCCGAACTCGTGAAAAATTTTTAAAAAATATTTTTGAGAAGGTTATTTTATAAGCTTTAATCGTAGAAATTTTTGGAATGTACTTTTTTCTCGTTTTTGAAATATGACCAACTTTGTTGAAAAATGTCCAAATGTGCCATAAAAGCCTTTTCTTTGAAAAATCATAACTCATGAACAAGCATCGTAGAAACAAAGTTTTTTAAAGAAAATGAAAGCAAATTTTCTCAGGAATCAAAAAAAAATATTAAATGGAAAAAGTTTTCCACAAAATTTTTCACCGTTGAGAAAATTTATAAAGAAAAGCCGGAAAAACTATGTCCGAACTCGTGGAAAATTAAAAAAAAAATATTTTAAGAAGGTAATTTCATAAGCTTTGTTCGCTGACATTTTTGAATGCACTTAATTTTCGTTCCTGAGTTATGGAAAATTTTTTGAAAATTACCATATTATATAGGCTTACATGGTCATTTTCACATAATTGACCATAACTCAGTAACGAGAAAAAAGTACATTCCAAATATTCCAGCAAAGCTTATAAAATTACATTCCCAAAAATGATTTTTTTTTTGAAAATTTTCCACGAGTTCAGACATAGTTTTTTCCGGCTTTTCTTTATGAATTTTCTCAACGGTGGAATATATTGTGGAAAACTTTTTCCACTTCGTATTTTTTTTTTGAATTCCTGAGAAAATTTGCTTTCATATTCATAAAAAACTTTGTTTCTATGATGGTTCGTTCTTGAGTTATGATTTTTTAAAGAAAAGGCTTTCGTGGCACATTTGGACATTTTTCAACAAAATTGGCCATAACTCAAAAACGAAAAATAAGTACATTCCAAAAATTTCAGCGATTAAAGCTTATGAAATACCCTCCTCAAAAATTTTTTTTCGAAAATTTTCCACGAGTTCGGGCATAGTTTTTTCAGCTTTTCTTTACGAATTTTCTCAACTGTGGAAAATTTTGCGGGAAACTTTTTCAAGTTCATATTTTTTTTTTTGGATTTCTGAGAAAATTTACTTTAATTTTCTTAAACAACTTTGTTTCTACGATGCTTCGTTCTTGAGTTATGATTTTTTAAAGTAAGTAGTTCCAGGGGAAAACAAAAAAAATCCACCTGAGTTTTCCGGAAAAATAGGCGACCCTGAATTTTCCTCATTTTTTTTTTGTTCATGTATCCTTGAGCCCTGCCTGTGCAAAAAGTTTCATGAAAATCTGAGACCCTTTGGCCCAATTTGTACGATAATAAAAAAAAGGTCTAGAAGCAATTAACCATTTTTGTTTGTAAATTCTTTCTGCAATTCATTTGATTTTTTTCTGCAATTCCTAAGAATTTTTCAGATTATTTCTTCGTAAAATCTTCAGTGATGTTTTTGTAAATTTCTGCGGTGGTTTCTGTGGGGATTATTTCGGCAATTCCCTTATTTAGTAATTTCTTTCGGCAAATTTTTCAGGACTCTCTTTGTAATTTTTCCAGAAATTCCGGAAATAACTTAAGAAATTCCTTCGATAATTCCTCTGCAAATTCCTTCGGAAATTCCATCACTCACTCCTTTGAGCAGTCTTTCAGCTATACCTTTAGGAATTTCTATGACATTGTCTTCTAAAATCTGTGCGAAAATTACTTTTTAATTCCTCAAGTATTTTTTTTGCCAAAATTCTTTGTGAGGTCCTTCAGAAATTTCTTGGTGTATTCTTTCGGAAGTTCCTATTAAAATGTTTTCATACACTTAAAGAATGAATTTAAGTTGACTTGGATGCACATAAATGGAGCACCCCGTTTGATACAGCTAGAATCGGTGTAGCAATTGCTAGAACCGAATCGACAACTAAACCATATACAAGTAAAATGTTCATATGGATTCGAACAGTGGTCTGCTGATTGCGAAGTACACACGAAATCTCTTGGCTCATGCTACGAGGAATCTGCCAGTGAACCATTTGGAATTTCATTGATAATTGTATTTGGAAACTGCTTCGACAATTCATTTACGAATTTACTTGGTGATTTTCCTGCAGTTTTCCAACGATAGTTTTTTCTTTGACAATCATTTTGGAAATTTCCCAAGTACTTTTTTAATTGGTCCAGTTTTTTTTTTTGGTAATTTTCTTTGCAGTTTCTATTCTGCTTTCCCAACAATTTTTGAGAATTCATCCAATGATTAATTCGGGAATGCTTCTGAAAATTTCTCCGAGAATTTCTCTGGAATTTTTCTTGGAACTTCCCCGTAATTTTTTTCGGGCATATTTTCTGTAAATTTCTACACCATAACTTTTTATAATTGCTTGTGTGGATCGACTGAAAATCTTAACTGTAAACTTTTAGTGGCTACGCAGTCTTTATTCTTAAAACGGGTTTATTATTTATCCTACGTTTCGGAACCATCCCTAAATGCCGAAACGCTGAGTCAATAATAAACCCGTTTCAAGAATAAAGACTGCGTAGCCACAAAAAGTTCACACTTTTTATAATCCAATCGAATATCCCGATTTATAATTATTTTAAAAATTCTTTGCAGGAGGAATACACGGAATTGTTTTGTGAAGCACTCAGCAATGGGGCACGTTTGGTGTAGTACTAGATTTGTAGTAATGAGCTGAATTTTAGTATGGTGAGAGAGTCAATTCTCCGTTTCTGCTATGAATTGGTGCAAAAAGCGTGGGTATTATGATTCCTTGCCTAATTTAATGCTGTTTGAGCAAAACTTTGGATAACTATGTTGTTTAGGTTGCAAGAAATGGAGAAAACAACAACACTGTTGCCCAAAGTTTTGTTCAAACAGCATCAAATTAGGCAAGGAATCATAATACCCACGCTTTTTGCACCATTTAATTGCACAAACAGAGAATTGACCTTCTCACCATACTAAAATTCAGCTCATTACTACAAATTTAGTACTTCACCGATCTGTCCTATTCCCATGAATTCGTCAGACAATTTCTTCGTGGCTTCTGCAGTGATACTTATGGAAATTTCTAAGTTAATTTCTTTATGGGCAGCCTTGGAAATTCCTTTGAAACTTGCTTCGAAATTTGTTTTACTACTTTCAACGAAATTTCCTTTGAATAATTCTCAGGCTAATAACTTTTAGTTTTTTTTCAGTAAATCTTTCAAAAGTATTTCGGCAATTCTTGTCTTTGGCAATTATTTTGAAAATCCTTTTTGAAATTGCCTCAACATATTCTTTGAAAGGTACTTCAATTTTTATCCGAAATTTCTTCAGTAATAAGAATTTCCATTATACAAATTCCTTCGACAATTTCTACGAAATAATTTTGGCATCTTCTTTGGGAACTCTCTCGTCATTATCATTGCAAATTTCTCAAACCTTTTTTGCGGAAAATTCTTTGGATTTTCCGTTACAGTTATTAAAATAATTTAGTTCCATTTCAGATTCTCTCGGCCATCCTTTTGTAAACTGAAGTTGCTTTGTAAATTAATTTATAATATTTATTCCTTCAAAATTCTTTCAGCAACTCTCGTTGTGAATTCCTTAATTTCCTGGATGGCGGATGGAATTTTCAGTTATATTGCTCTTGAAAAAGCCTTTAAAATTTTTGAAAAAAATAAGGGGTTTATCCATGGATTTTCCCAGAAAATTTCAGTTGAGATTTATAAAGAAATTGTTGAAGGATGACTGTATACATTTTCTTCAAGAAATTTTCAAAGAAGAGAAATTGCTTATGGAATGTCATGAACAGATTTTGGAGGAGTAATTACAAATACAAAACATAAAATACAAATATATTACATAAGGAACCCCAAAACAACTGCAATAGAAATTCACGAAGGTGTCGCCAAAGAAACTCTGCATGAATTCACAGTGGAATTAGCTAGATTTCAACTGTATCTGAATAATAAAATACACAAACTGATGCTCAATTTTCAATTAAGCTGGTTCAACTGCCGTTAAATTGTAGACTTTAAAAAAAAGTATCCGGAGGAATTACCAGTAAAATTGCTAAATAAAATCAACGAAGTAGTTCCGAAGGAACTGCCGGTCAAATTTCTAAATATATTTTCGAAAAATTCTTTAAAAAAATGACTAATTTTATACCAGTATTTTATATAAATTATTGTTTAAATTGGGAAAAAATCCAAGAGTCGTGAGTTCAAATTTAACCAATAATTTACCCATCGGTACATAAGGACTGTATCGGAAATTAACTATAAACGTTCACAATTGCCTGAAAAAGAATCTGTTCGAAATAAACAAAACTTGTTTTCGGAGATACTATATAAATCTCTTAAATAAAGAATGACAGTTCTGATTTTCAAAAAATAATCATTTAACTTGGACTTTTATCTCAAAGATTGCATATATGTTTTTAAAAATTTGGACACCTCCTAAAAATTGAAAATTACGAATACTGTGGGAAAATATTCAATTTTTCCTCTTATTTTTGCGCAAATATATTCTTTTCCAGAATGCTCATAATATAGGAAACTTATTTTTATCAAGAAAAATTCCCTCCGCAGTTTAGGGCAATTCTTAAAAATGAAAAAAAGGCCATTTTTCGAGGAACTCTTTTTTTATGCGTCTTCAAAGAACGATTGCGCATGTACAGTGACCCCACACCGATGAATCACCTTAATTTTGTACACTATTTATGAATCACCATGTTGATCAAATGAGTGATCCATAAACTGTGGTCATTTTTGCCGATTCATAAATTGTGGGGTCACTGTATTTAAATCTATTGAAGAGGTAGTTTTACCAGAGAACGGAATTTTATAACCTCTAAAGATATTTAAAACAGAGCGTAAAAGTTCGACCAAAAAGTAGGTGTTTTTTGGGATAGACCATAATCTTAATGTTGGAGGTTTTTCTATCCAAAATAAGCAATTTAAAACTCTGTTTTAAGTGATATGTTATGTGTCCATAACTGCTGGTAATAATCATTATTTTCCAGATTTTTCTCCGTAGAAATTTTTTCCGCAACAAATATTTGAAACGTTAAAAAAATTAAAAAAAAAATGCAGTTTGAACAGATTGTTATTTTGTGTGGTATACTCATATAACTATATGTTCAATAATACTAAACATTTTCCAAATTTCTTCAAGCTGTTCTAAACTTAACTATATTGTGAAGATTTCATAGAAGAACCGGATTGAAAAGGCCAGCCGTGCGTCGAGATAGAGCATTTTGAATGTTTATAGTTAATTTCCGATACAGTCCTTATGTACGTTGAGTTATTTGAAAATCAAAAAAATACGTTGTTTTTTGTATTATACGTTCGTAAGGCTAATACAAGTTGTATTTTGATTTTTTTTTTGTGTTCCAACCCCCCCTGCAAAATGTTTTGACTGTTTTTTTTTTTTGCATTTTGAGGGGGCAGATAAAACAATATTTATCAAAATATCGGATCATGCTAAAAAACAATTTACGAAACCGATGAGTTTTTCTATATTTTTAAGATTTATAAATGCTTTATTATTTCCTCCCCCCCCCCCTGGTTGAGGCAGCCACGGATAAAAAATGAAATAAATACTTGTAACGGCCTAAAGTAGTAAAAAAAGTTTTGGAATTCATACTTTAAAAATATGCTCATACATTCTTCATTGTTTCCAAGTTTTGCAACAAAGAGGATGCTGCCATGAACGTTGTGTTCGTAAAAAATACTGATTTTCTGTATTATATGAAATTTTGTGAAGATCTTGTAATTCTAAGTATTCAAGATTCTCTCAGTTGAGTGGTTAGAAGCAAAGGGGCGTGACAAAAACCCGCTTTCAAGTGAATGAGGTTCAAAATTTTACACTATTTTTTTAACCCCATGCAAAATGAACGAAGTTTCAAAATCGACCCAATTTTCTCCGATTTCTAATCGCACAAATCAAGACTGTATCCGCAATAATCGGGACACAGAAATAAAGCTGTAACTCTGTAACGGATACATTAAAATTGATCAAATTTTGCTTGGGAACATTTTAAGATGTGTTCGTTTGACCTGCAAAATTCCATATAAATCAGTGCAGTACTTTTTGTTGTAGCAATGAAAGAGTAGAACGTGTGAAAATGAATTTTATACAGCACCTAGTTTAGCGTGTCAGAGCTGTTCTGTTACTTTTGAAATTGGTGAAGGAAATGGCTGAAATTTTGAGCACAAACCTCTCGATTTCCTTGTATGGGCGAAATATCAAAAAAATCGATGCACTGTCAACAATGTTATAGTAAAAACATGTATTGGGACATATCGTGATTTTAGCCCTTAAGACACAACCGTTCTGGAAAAAAGGTTTTTAATGTACAATTGATTATTTTAAAAGACGAAGACAGTTGATTAATTGAGAAATTGAAAGGCAAACTTATAAACAACCATGTTCTGGTGATATTCGAAGGACTCCATTTGTTAGACCGACATTTTAACCAACTTTGAGCAACACAAAACGTTGATTTTTTGCAAAATTAATGTGCGTTAAAGTGCCATTACACTGTTTGTAATTATTGGTTGTGTTGGTCGTTTGTTGGGCTTGTTTGGCCTAATATTTGTCATGTCTAATGGAAGAGAGTGGGACCTTAATGTTATAGAAAATGATGCAAAATCCTCTGTAGTATGCAGCGTTCCTCTCTACGGTAAACAGATTTATCTTGTACATTTTTCATTCGAATAGCCTTAACCCAAGATGGATTGATTATGAACGACAATGACGCGTATTTGAAAAATTATTTGTCCCGCTTAATGCAGCTGGTCAGCCTATCAATAATGCCAACGTTTTTCAATCTTTCTCCAACCAAGGTGAAGAGAAGAAAATTACTTTATTTGCTCCTAAGAAATGGTACATGCACAGCAAAATTAAGCTAAGTTTAAACGCGCTCTTTCACAAGTCTTGTGTCTTCAACCTTGCAGGGGTCTCAGCCTGGCGATGACCGATTCGAGGAATGCCGGGTTGAAGTCCGGATCCTTCGGTGGGTTGGCACGGATATCTTCCAGTGCCTTGATGACGTGCTCCGGTACCGGCGGTTCCACGGGAAGGTGGGCTCCCTGCGGTTGGAATCCATCCTGGTCGGCAACATAGGTCAGCTGGATCTTGTCACCTTCCGGAGCCGTGTAGGAAAACTCGCCAGTGGCTGCCGCTCCATCCGGGCTACTTTCCGACGCTTGAATTCCGTTGCTCGTTTCGTAGGCAAAACTGTACGACCCGTCCGGGTTGATTTGGTGGTCCTGCTTCACGATGGTGGCTGTACTCTCCGGGCCACCACCACCACCGCCTCCTCCTCCGCCTCCTCCTCCGCCTCCACTTGTGATCGAAATTCCATTTCGTCGCTGCTGTGGCAGTGCCAGGGAACACGAAATAACCACCAGAATTAGCCCCTGCAAAAAGGAAGTGAGTTTATCGTTTGATCTACACTTGGTAGGGAAAACTTTTATCTTACAAATTGATTGTGCATCTTGTTTCAAAAGTTGGTGAAGTTTGCAACGCCAAGCTACTGAATCTGATTCAGCAAGCTGAGTGATGCTGGTGGAAGCGTTCTTGATAGTTTATATACGCACGACGAATCGAAGATTTTTTCCCTAGATCACCACTTTGAACGTGCGATTTACCACTCATAAGTGCGGGTATTAGTTAAACAACCTCTGCACTGCACCAGCTCTAGGGGCAAACGCAGATGAACAAATCACACATCATCCTCCCCCGCTTTTCCACAGCACGTTACGCGTGGTGCACCGGTCGGTCGGTGGGCCGTAGGAGGTGCATCCGATTTCGCTGGAAACAGACTGTGTGGCACGTGCTATCAACCGCAAAGATCTAGGTGTCAATACACGCACTCCACCTTCTCTTGGTCCCCGGTCGGGTGGCGGCGTCCGCTGGCATCTGCATCCAGTGCGTATGTTTTACAGCTACCGAAACAAATTTCGCTGTGATTTATGGACATTAGAAATGGTCGTCGACTCCGAACCGGCATCAAGCAAGCCTAGGTATGGTTATGGAGCCGTGCCAGTGGCTTACATTGCTCGCTGGGTTTTCGGATGGAGCCGGCCGGTCAACTGACATATGGTGACATCGCTTCGGGCTGAATTGGGGGCGCTGCGATACCACCACCGGCGTGTGCTGGCGCTGCCGCTGCCGGCTTATGCATATGGTTGTTCAAATTCATAATGCACTTTTGCACTTGAGTTGATTTGACCAGTTGGTGGGCAGTTGTAATTGGTTTTGGGACCGATGTTTGATAGGACAGGTTTTTTTTGCTGAAGATGAGTAACCTCAATGACATCGGGTTTGTAATGGAGAGAAAGATTGGCTTTGGTTGGGATTTTACAGAAGTCACGATGGGTAGGTAAAGGTCAAACCGTATGTTGTAATCCAATCAGCTGTTGGGTAGTAAATAATATAACTTATTAAACGGTGCGCTTCAGTGCTTTATGGTCATTTGGTATGAGGGAATAGTTTTCTATTGAATTTCATGGATGTTCGGTATCGTAAAGTTGAATGATCAGTTCTTGTTGATTTTTTTAAGTATTCAAATGAAGTATTTTTATGCAATAACATTCGTAATGGAACAATAGCGGCAGATGATACAATTATTCTGCATTATGAATAATATCTTTTATAATCGCTCTTTTTGGAACTATTTCTCAACCGAATCTATTTCGTTTTCCTGTTGATTATAATAACAAGTTCACTGAAGGTGAAATGTTATTGTCTCAAGACGCATTTTGATTCGTATTCTCTAAACAGAGGATGGACCCATTTATTCACAAAATTAACAACGTTGAAAACAATGTTGTATAATAGGGACTTGTGGGCGAGTTGTTAACATTGTTATTCTGTGCTATTGCTAATTGCAGGGTAGCCATTTTTGTATTCACTCATATGAGCAATAGCATGGGACACGCTTGTATGGAAAACATAAATCCTCGCTCCAGTCGACTTTTTAGATCCCTCTCAGGTCCCATATGAACTGGACAAAATTTCAGCGCAATCGGTGAAACCATAATTTAGCGCAAGCGGTTCGACGTTTGCATAGGACTTACCCTTTAAGACAAAAAAATCCCAAAGGTCGCCCCTTTGTCTCCTTAATTCAAAACGATCAAGGCTTCTTGTAGAAAAATCATTTATGAATCATTCCTTCGAGGACCGCAAAACGATTGGATGCTTGTGAAAAAAGTTATTGAACGGACGGGATTTTTGTTTTGTGTTATTAGCAGCACTGTAACTGTTGCCTTGGCTGCTGCTGTGTTGGAGGGGGGGGGGGATGATGCGTCCCACCACCCCATGCAATAATGTGAACCTCTGAGTTAACAAAACACAAGACAAAACAAGAACTGTACAGAAATCAATGTTTCATTGCCTCTCAATGGCAATGGAGCAGTACGATATGTACCTAACACTGGCTCACCCGAACAGAAAAAAATAGGTTGCATTGATGCATGATACTTGATGGGCTACAACTCGTAGTGGTGAGTCTACGCCAAATGCAGCATTTTCTTGCATTGGTCATGGTCCTGGGCTAATATCTTCAAAATTCCCTGAACGTTTAGATTCCTCACGTCCTCCTCAACTACAAAAAAAAGCTAACGTGTACGCTATTTTTCACGAAGCTGAAGATCCCTTCCTGGTTATCTGCTGAATATGATTTAAGCTTGTCGTTTTTCTGGCATTCGAGCTATGGATCGCCAATCCGGAGACGGCGGGTTCGATTCCCCGGTCGAAAAAATTTTCTCGACTCCCTGGGCGTAGCGTATTATTGTACTTGCCTCACAATATACAAATTCATGCAGTGGCAGGCAATTTATAACTGTGGAAGTGCTCAAAGAACACTAAGTTGAAGCGAGGCAGGCCAAGTTCCAGTGGGGACGTAGATCCATAAAGAAGAAGAAGAAGAAGAAGAAGAAGAAGAAGATCCAACCTACTGCAGCCTGTCGTGCTTCATTATATTTATCTCTTCATATACTTGGTACAATTCGTAGTTTATGCGAAGTCGCCGTATGCCGTCCTCCAGTAATTGTGGTAGCACGTGCAAAAACACCAGAGGCTCTCTTATCGACTTTTGTGTTTAGTATTTGTTTGCAGCCTTTAATGGCTGGCATAACCTCTTCTAGCGTTGGAACTTTCATCGCTTGTTCGTTATCTTCATTCCCACCTATCGACAATTCCTCGAAGTGATGTCTCCTCCTTGGAGCCACCATTGTTTTACCTTTAAGCAAGCAACACTTCCATCCATGCATATGACGGGAAAAGGCGCTGTTCTTCTCCATATGCTATTGACAGTTTTGTAAAACCTTCGCATATCGTTCTGTTCCATACTAACTTGCGCAATCACATTTTCTTCATGGCTTTTTTTGTCCGTTACACTCTGGTACTCCTCGTTGAACCACCTGTTTCCAAGTTGTCTTCAAGCAGTACATATCACCTCCAGCACTGCCGTGCTCATCGCTCCGTGGCGTGGATAAACTCCCACAAAGTATTGAGAATATCGCTCTCTTTGATCTCACTTATCCGCTCGTCCAGCTTCTGATGATAGTCAGCTAGCGTACCCGGGTAGAGGCTAATGGCAAACAAAGGACAAAATAATAACTGGCTTTGCCATCATATCTCGTTTTGCCCTTCTTCTGTTATTGTGAAAAACTTAAAATGGCAAATCAATAGCAAAATATACAATCATAGCAAATCTTGTCATTGATATGTTATTCATGAATAATGCTAAATAACACATCAATAACAAAAATTACTATCATGGTAAAACTTGCAATTTAGCACCTTTTATAATGAATTGTATAAAATATCAAAACAATAACGTAATTTACATTCCTAGCTAAATTTGTCATTATTTTGATATTGTGAGAAACTATTTATAAACATTATGCACCATAACATATTTTACTCTTAATATACCATTAACTATTATATTGTATATTTCAAGCATAACTTTTCAATTCGACGTATCTCGCAAAAGTAAACAAATCCGGATTCTCAGCTGTGTGTTTGATTCGCAATGGATTCTATTTGATGCACATTAATTTATGTTAATTTAGAACTCAAACAATTAAAGAGTATAATTTGCAAAACGACGTATATATCTTTTTCGACGCAACGAAGGCTACGTTCATCAGAGTGAATTTGATTTTTAAGTTCGTTTCGTTTTGAGTTTTTAATTTCCACAAAATAAAACTGTTTTTACTTTGATTGATGAACTTAAATGTTATTGAAAAAAAAAAGAAATAGCGCATTTTACCTTTCTTCTGCTACTTTGAAATAATAACTGAATCTTCCATTTTTTTTAAATTGAATTTGAACAACTAAACCTACCATTATTTTGATCGCCACATAAACAGCTAAATTTGTTCTTATCCTGTTACCAATAATTCAAGAATGCCATATTTTGTTATTCACCGATAACAGTTAATTTTGGTCTTATTTTGTTACCAATATCTCAATAATAACTTATTTTGTTCTTCAATTTAATTCGCATGCTTTACCATTACTTTGTTATTACAATGGCAAAATAAGTTATTTTTAAGTTTTTCTGCTACCAAAATTTTGTTATTATTTTTGTTATTTTAACTCTTATTTCAAACAAACAAATAACACATTTTGCCATTCAAACATTCTGTTTTAATGGTAAAATTTGCCATTCTTTTGCCATTAAGCTCTACCCGGGATACCGTCTGCTGAAATATATACATACATACATTTATTTCGACGATGATTTTTCTTAAGGGCCTAACTGACTTGATCGATTTCTCTTCGTCAACTCTCTCTTTCGCTAATAACTTGATCAAAACAAACAAAATCATTATTCTTTTTGTTTCTAGAGTAAGATGTAGTCGTCGTCTTCGCATTTCAACCAAAAAATCTTTGGAATCTTAATACACTTTCCGTAAAAACACAAAGAGGACCGATGAAGAGAAATCGAAAATGTCAGTTAGGCCCTAATGAAGAATCAGTGTCGATTTGTTCAACATCACATTTAAGACAAGACATAATACTCGATTTGTGGCTGCCGCTCTCCATCCTCGGTCGCGCCCAATGCTCGCCAGGTCATGCTCTACCTGGTCCGCCCATCGTGCTCTCTGCGCTCCACGTCTTCTTGTGCCAATCGGATCAGTAGTAAACACCAGCTTTGCAGGGTTGTTGTCCGACATTCCTTCAACGAGCCCTGTTCACCGTATTCTTCCGGCTTTGGCCACCTTCTGGATACTGGGTTCGCCGTAAAGTGCAGCGAGCTCGTGATTCATCCTTCTCCGCCACACTCCGTTCTTCTGCACACCGCCGAAGATCGTCCTTAGCACGCGTCACTCGAAAACTCCAAGTGCTTGCAGGTCCTCTTCGAGCATCGGCCTTATTAGCGTTTTGTACATGGTGGGTGAAATCTTTATTGACCGCAGTTTTTTCTGCAACCCGTAGTAGGCCCGACTTCCGCAGATGATGCGCCTTCGAATTTCACGGCTCACGTTATTGTCAGCCATCAGTAAGTATCCGAGGCACCCTCTCTTCCAACCTGTGCGTTGGCGTCACCGTTGAAAATCCTAACATCGTGTTTACGACATTCACCAGAGGTCTTGTCAAGACATTCGTAGAACGCATCATTCACGTCATCGTTTTTGTCGATGGTTGACGCAAAGACATTGATCAGGCTGTAGTTAATCTAGCTTTACATCCTTACTGGGACAGAGTCGGTTTCTTGGCTTACTATTTCATAAGCTTTTCGATAATTAAGACAAGTTTTATTTTTTGTTCCATTTTTGTATTCAGATACGAAGAAAATTTATGAATGAATTCTCCGCAGAATTACTCATAATCAGAGAAATCTCGAAAAAAAAAGTTTGATATTTCGTAGAAAAAATCTCTGAGAAACTGCTGGAAAATTGTTGGGGTAATTTATGGAGAATCTAGAAGTAATTTTCGACGTAATTCTTGAATCCGAGAAAAAATCCTCGGAGGATTTTTCAATATTCTGTGAAATATTTTCAATATTCCAAAAATGCTTTGCAAAACTTCATACAGCTGGCGATCATTCAAAACAGTATCAGATATCAATAACCAAAATTTTGCATGCACAATCATGTGTCGATTTCGAAATCATGCTCCCAAAACAACTGAAGCAGAACAGTTTTTAAATTACACTTTTCGACGGTGGCGGTGCAATAAGAGGGAGCGATCAAATATGATGCATTGCTTTACGTAGAAGGTGTTCTTTCAAAAATTAATTACACCCTTTTTGAAATGTTAATGCTCAATAAGTAAAAAAAAGTGCCAAAATTATGAAAATTATGCCTAAACTATTTGTTGAAGTTTTTCAGGTGTGAAAGTTACATTCTATCACTTGAGACCTTATAGAGTAAGGATTTTGATTTTCATTCTCGTTTTTTTGAGAAAAAATGTTTTGGCTTGGCATTGTATGTTTACTCCTATGAACGAGCTTCAACATCTCCAGATACAAGTTGATTGTTTCCCGTAAATAAAAGCACTAAGCAATCCCTAAATTGACATTAATCTGATTACCTCAAATGATCTAGGATATCCCCTCAATGCAAACGACCCAGTCAGAATCTATGGCTGTCGTCCAAGGGTGACATCGTCGTTTGTCATCACCAACCAACATTTTTCGTCCGCAAGGATACAAAATAGACGAACGCCACCATCTGACCTACCATTGAGCTGCCTATTGGCTTCATTCTGACCTCCCCCATTTGATGCGGGTAGGATTTGGGAGCTAAATTGAAATAAAACACGAACACAGAGGGTAGAGGAACAGAACAGGGCAAATCACTGCTGCCCGGTTTGCGTCTTGCGTGTTTCTCCGGATCCATTATGGTAAGTTTGGGCTGCCGAATCATGATCACTTCGACAGCTTGTCCTCGAAATTGGATTCTGGGTGGATTTCGAGTCTGATTGACAAGATTGATTCGTTTTATTTACTGTGAAAGTCGATCGCTGAGGGGACAAAAGTCAATTACGAAATTAATCGCACCGGATGAGTTTCGGTTTTAGAAGGCAAATTGAGAGATTTGAAATCGGGGTTTGATTAGATTACCGGATGATTGCAGATGACCAGTAAGGCATTGGATGAATGTTCTTTGGACTATCTCGGATTTCCTTGAAAGGCTTGATTTTCAAATATGGTTTCTCCTTTTTTATTTGTAGTGGAAGTTCACACATATGTACCGAATGTAAACCGCTTTTTAGTTTAGTGTTTTACGAGTATAACCATAGTCATCTACTGAGAACTTTCTCAGACAAAATTTTGTTTATATTTTTAAGATTGTTCTTGATTTTGCTTTCTTATTTTCCTTTTGCAATTGTTTTGGATGATCTAAATTTCTCAAAAAATTATTTAGTTTTATTTTTCCAAAAACCATAAGGAAATCCCAGATGATTTAAAAACTTCTGAGTAGAACAAATTTCTCTAAAAACACATATATGAATTCATCCTGATATTTCTGGATAATTTTCAATATTTTTTTGCCTTTATCAAAGATGCTTTCAGCCAGTCGCTAGTTCAAATCTCCACCTCTTTTGCAACATTTTGTTTTAAAAAATTGTCATATAAACTAGATTTTTTTTTCGAAACTGTCTGTGGATATTTTCAGGAGATCTTTCTCAAATTCTCTACAAACTTCTGAGGGATATTTTTCACGTGACTTCTCCTAAAAATTCACACTCAAAATTAGTTTCTCAGAAATCTTAAATTTTTCTTAGAATTTCTTTTGCTTTAATTTCCATGGATTTGTTGGATTCAAAGTCTCCTTAAAAAGGTAAGAGGTCACTGTGGATGCTATGAGTGGTAACGTTCTGTGAAATACTTTAGCTTGTGAAAACAATTCAAAAAAATACTATCAATCACAATCCAAATCAGATATGCTTGTTTCGGGATAAAAAATCACACCAAAACGTGATCCACTTTTCACAGCCATTAGCGGATCAATTGAATATCCGCATTTAATCGAACAAGTAATTAACAGATGGTGTAAAAAGAAAATGCAGCGGACAGCTCAATTTAATTAACAATTGTGGTCCTACTTTCAGTGCCCTTGCCGCGACCGTCTCGGCTCTGCCTGACAGAATAGCAAAAAGGACGAACTGAGAAAAAAGTTGAATGCCGGGCTGCTAACCGATGATGGTTAGCATTATAATTTTAATTTTCCCCTCCAGCTATAATTAAGCATCTCACGCAAATTAGTGGAAAATTTTCATCGTTATTTCCCATTGTTTTGTCCTAGATTTTTTTCCCTCTCGCAGACTCTTTCACTCTCGGTTCGGCTCGGCATGACTCCGGCGGCATCAGCTCCACAGACTTCCTGCGACTATCCACCACCAAGTTTATTTGTTCGCTGCACTTCACACTGCGGCGCGGCGACCCCCCCTGGATGGAAATCCATATCTGGGAGGACGGCAAGGAATCGCGCGCGCGAGGCCTGGCGGAGCCAAGTTATGCTCATTGATGCAGAATAATTTGCTGAAGTGTTTTTTCGCTTGCCATCAGTAGTAGTCGGTTCGTGTCGGGCGCCCAGCAGCCATCGACCGACATCCGGCACGTCACGGCCACCTCCCACCAGGATCATGTCCAGATAGACCCTTCAGATCCGTCGTTGTGGCTAATTTTCGCTTCTTTCTTGTGCGTTGCTCGCCTCGGGCGGATTGTGGAGAAGTGTTCTGAAGGGTTGCAATTATTTTCTGCATAATTAGGTGAGCCAATATTCTCTATAAATTAAACGTGGATGATTTTGCTAATTGAGATGTATGCTACTGGAGCCCCGTTCGCGAACATCTCGAGGCATTTTAATGCCGGTTGAATGAATCAACCGTTTGTAGTTCTTTGCTGCCTCTGAGTTATTGTTAAAAATCATTCAGAGGTTCCGCCAAATAAATTCTCAAAATATCAGTTTTAGTAGAATTGTTTCAACCTTTGATTTTTATTCAGTATTTGGAATGTTGTTGGGTTTTGATTCATTGTGTTTATATTGACGGCAGATTTTTTTTGTGCTGAGAAAGGACTACTTTTTCAACAATTTTCATCAATATTGGATAAATCAATCCATTTTTTTTATTTCAGAGTGTATGGCTAGTATATAAAAATATGCAAACCTTTGAAATATTATCCATTCTCAAAAAAAAACGCAATGTATCAGCAACACCTATATTGCAAATCTTTTTTTTGCCTTTCTCGTACACCAAAGTGTACTGAAAGGCACTGTCCCTTTCGTGACGGAGCTCAAAAAAGTGAAATTTCCATACAAATTGCTCAAATTTGGCTCTCCAGAACTCTCAGACTTTTTAACATATCAACATTTTTTCTTTGGCATTCTCTAGAACTACTCCTTGTCTTTTGATTCCTAGCTTTGTCCATCGAAAATTGAAAATTTGCGACAGATAAAACTTTTTCATGTTTTACAATTTTTGCTCACTTTTTGTTTAATATGTTGTGGTCAATTTCACACACAACATAAACAAAAGTTTGTTTGCACACATGCAAGTATAAGTAATGGCTCCTTTATCAAAACAAGTTACATCAGGTAAACCAAAGACTAAACAGTTGAAAAAATTACACAACTCTGTTATTGCTCAACAGCACAATTGTGCTGGTTCGTCACGAAAGGGATATGTTCACTCAAAAAACGAATTTTCGATAGAAGGCGCGGAGCGTCAAGTCACATATACCAATCAACTCAGTTCGACGAATTGAGATGATGTCTGTATGTGTGTATGTATGTATGTCTGTGCGCAAAATTAGTGCACTAACTTTTAATGCACTTCCCATTGGTGATAATGAATCTGGACTTGTTAGAGGAATATCAGAAAGTAAAAAGAAAATCGTGTTAAGTACTGTTCCTTTGAATTCCACTAAGAAGTTGCATCCTTTGACAGAGACGTATTTTGATCTCAACTGTAAGGTCGTCTTCAGTGTCTTGTACTTGACTCAATTTCACTTCCCATTGGTCGATTTTTCGGATAATAGCTTGAACCGAATCGAACCGTAAATATACCGCATTGCTTGCTATTGAAAATGGTCCGAATCGGTCAAGGCGTTCCGGAGTTATGGTCATTACAGTGATCCAGACCTTTCCTTCCAACTTTCATCACAGCATTGTCTACAAGTTATGCTACCAAGCGGACTGTTCCGCTTCACAGTAATCTTCACACAATCTATAGCTTTACGCCAGGCACCCTTGCACCAATGCATGATCCATGTGCCAAAAATAAACATTTCCCACCAACACATCAACATCCGCATGACCTTGTGCAGGCGCAGAGGATTCAACGGCCTGATGTGGGCAAGCGATTGCAATCATCACTTCCCTCCCCTTCCCCATTGACCTGCAACCTGACGCAGCAGGCGCCATTGTCGCCTAAAAATTCAAGACCACCAACGCTCACACACTGATGATACCTGTTAGTCCCAAGCAGCTATCTCATTGGTTCCTTGTGTGAGTGTAGCTGATCTGATGATACTGGAGTAGCAACTGCGGGCGGTCAATCAAGCTCAAGCTCAAGGCCCTGACGAAATATAAAAATATGGGTCTACCCACTGGCGTAGCCACGGGGGGGGGTTTTAGGGTTAAAACCCCCCCCCCAGAGTCAAAATTTGTGGAACAAATTTTCAGTATAAAGCGCTTTGCGACGAAAAAATTTTCGGCTGCGCCGCTATTTTCAAATTACGAATACAATTGCTCATTACATTTCACAAAATGTAAATATCTAATCAAAAAAGGTATTATTGGCCGTTGAAAACCCCTCCCAGAGACAATTTCTGGCTACGCCACTGGGTCTACCCAAGCAGAGGAGAATATCAAATTAATAACTACGAAACCACATAACCTGTTTCTATATCTGGTTTTGTTATTATTTAATCATCAAGGCATAGCTTTCCCATGACAAATTTTGTTGGACAATCTCATTTAGTTATAATTTATTAATAATCAAGCTATTGATATACAATCACTTCATTACATTTCAATAACATGTTTTGTTGAAGTACAAGTTTTGTTATTGTTGTACTATTGATCAACTTATCAACAATAGCACAACAGTGACAAGTTTTGAAATCAAAGTGACAATTCGATAATAATGATCTGTCCTTTTGTTTTGTTCCTTTTTTGTATTCAGTTACGAAAGAAATTTCCAAACGAATCCTCTGAAAATTCCTTAAATAATATTGGAAGCTCTGGAGAAACCCTTCGATACCCTGGAGAAGTCTTCGAAAGAACTTCTTAGAAAATCCAAAAGTAATTCTTCTGAGCAATTATTAGAATTCTTGGCAAAATCTTAGGAAAACTCCAGGAGAATTCTTCGCAAAAAACTCCTGGTGAAATTCTCAAAGAAATTTTCAGAGAAATCTCAAGATGAAATTCGGGACATATAATCACGAGAAATTCTGAAGAAATCCTTGAAGGGATTCTGTTCATAATTCTGGAAGAATTTCTCGAGGAGTCTTTGAAAATCTGTGAATGATTTCGTGGAAGAACTCTCGGAGAAATTATTGGAAGATTCTTCCGTTACATTCTCTTAGAATGAATTTAAAACTGAATATAGTATTTTTCTATCATTTGAAGTATTTTTACTCATGTTATTTGTGGGTTCGTTTATATAATAAGTATCATAATTTACTTAGTTACGATTTTGATATCAAAGCAAATTTTGCTTTCCAATTATTATCAATAACAAATTAATATCAAAACTAGTTATTGAAATATTTTCCAAATTCACTGTTATTAAGTTGTTATTGAAACTGACAAAACAAGTTATTAAAAGGGTTTTCCGAGAACATTTTTTTGTTATGATATTTGTTATTTTGCCGCTTATGACAGGCAAGTAGCAATCATTTATATGTATCCACATCAGACCAAATATACCTCTGCGTCTGCACAAATTCATGCGCATGTCGGAGTGTTGGTAAGGTATGGTTAGCAATGCGCACACACATTGGTGCATGGATGCCAGGCGTAAGGTGATAGATTAGTGTGTTTATTACTCTGAAGATATTGCGGCACAGTTCGCTTGATTGCATAACTTTTAGGCGTTATATGAAAGATTGACACTGTGCAAGGAAAGTTGGAAGGAAGGGAAACGGCTTTTTCAACCCGTTTCTGTTATAGCGACGGCTATGTAATTATGAATTGTATATGTCGAGAAGAGAAAGAGATAAGGGGTCGTCCATAAATGACGTAGCTTTTTTAAAGCGATTTTTGTTACCCCCCTCCCCCCTCGTAGCATTTCGTCACATATTCAGATACCCCCCTCTATAAATGACGTAGCTTCTTAAACACCCCCCCCCCCCCAAATTTCATGTAAAAAAAAAACTCAAATTAAGCTCTGATTTCAATTCTAACTTTTATGTGTAATGAATATTATGAAAAAAAAACAACAATAGCAAAACAACATTGCTGACTGCCAGGATCAGATCGCCAACATCAAGACCATAGCTGCAACCAGTGGAGATTATCACCAAAGCTAATGACTAAATAAGCCACCCATCGTTCTGGTTGATGCCGAAGAACAGGAATCTTCCGAAGATATTAGATTGCTCACTAATAAATCTCTTCAGAATATGAAATTGGTTTCATTTGAATAAAATTCACCATGACATTTGAAGGACCCTGCAGGATTTTCTTCTAAAATTCTTACAGCAGTTCATTTTGAAATCCCTCAAGGAGTTTCTTTTGGGATTCCCGTTTTTGAGAATTTCTCCCTTTTTATTTCCTCCAGGACTTCCTTCTGGGATTTCTTCAGAGATCTTTCCAATTTTTCCTTCCGGAGTTCCTTCTTAGATTCCTCCAAAAGTTCATTGAGGGCTGAAAGTCTTTTTAATAAAGACAAATCAATCAATCAAAAGTTCCTTCTGAGATTTCTCCAGAAGTTTGTATTCTAATGTTTTTCTAAAAGAGTTTATCCATGGTTTCCTTCAAGAATTCTTTCAAGGTTTTCTTCTCCTCTCTTCCACCAGCAGTTTCTTCAGGCATCTCTTCAGGGATTTTAACCGGAATTTATTTTGAGATTCCATCAGAACTTCTTTCTGTGTTTCCCAAAGAAGTTTCCTGCGGGATTCCTCCAGGAGTTCCTTCTTGATGTCCTTCTGGAATTCACTCAGATATTCATTCAGAGATCTCGTCAAGAAACCCCACCGGCATTCCTTAAAACCCGAGCAGAAGAAAATAACAAGAGAATAACATATCAAGGTATTTATCTTAAATACTACCATACCTTGATATGCCCTTGATTAGGTGGTAATAAGAGGCAAAATAACAAAAACGAATACCAAAATTTTGTATAAATAACACCTAGAAAATAACAAGTCTTGTTATTTCAATAATGAATGCATACCTAAAATTTCAAGTGCTGTATTTGTTATCCCAAAGTCATTGAATAGCAAACTAATAACATTTCTTGTTATTAAATGTTTCATTTGTTCGATGACCGCATGATTTAATAGCAAATCTTGTTCTGCGGTTATTTTCACTACTAAACCACCAAATACTACATCAATACCAAACTCTGCTCAAATACCTCCAACTGTTATTGTGGTGCTCTCATAACATTTCGTAGAATAACGCAGCAATAACAATTTTAGGTATTAGAGCACATGTTGCTCTTCGCATGGTATGTGTAAGGTATGCCCTTGTGCTCGGGAAGCCCTCCCAGAAATCGCTTCTGGGATTCCTCCAGGAGTTCTTTTTCGGATTCCTTCAGGAATTTCTTCCTGGATTCTTCTGGTATTCCTCGAGGACTTCCTTCTAGGATTTATCCAGGATTTTTTCCCGGGACTGTTCCAGGAACTTTTTCCGGCATTCCTCTGTTCTCTTAGAGTTCCGCGAGGAATCCCTTTGCGGATTCCTTCCATTGTTCCTTCTGAATTCCTCCAGGATTTTCTTCCTTAGATTTCACCTGGAGTTATATCCCGATAATCTTCCGGGATTCCCCTCGGAATTCCTTCAGAGATTCCTTCCGGGACTCTTTCAAAAATTTCTTCCGTGTTTTCTTTAGAAGTTGAACCAGGAGTTCCTTCTGAGAATCTACAAATATCTCCTTCTGAGACTCTTCCAGGAGTTTATTCAAGATTTCTCCGAATGCTCCATCTAAATTGCTCAAGGAACTCTTCACGGAGTTTCTTTTGAAATTTCTCTATGATTTCCTATCCAAATTCCTCCAGGAGTTCCTTCTGAAATTCTTCTGAATGTTCCTTCTGAGATTTCTTCAGATCCTTATGTAATGTTTTCAGAAATTTTTATTTCTGGGATTCCAAGTAGGAATTTCTGTGAAAATGCTATCCTTCTCCTGTTGGGGAAACCTATGAAGAACACCTTGAGAAATTCCTTATAAAGCTGCTAGAAGAGCTCCTTATGAAATTATTGGAGGAATTCTTCGAGGAAGTCCTGTAGAAAGGTGCTCCTGGGATAATGCCAAAACTTAGAAAAAATTTCCTTTGCAAAATTAGCTTCGTGCGGTGCTCTATAACAAGCAACAAACTATTGGTCGTGGCGTGGGAAGCATTTGAGCGAAATTGATTTTTGTCTGCAAACATAATACATTATTCTTTACACAGGATTTCAAAACCATTTTCTCAGATACAGTTGTTGCGTCCGATAGCTGCATGTCTTATGAAATGAGGCTGCCTTTGATCTCCATTATTGGTTATTTACATTGATGTGAAAGAAAAAATAAATAAATAATGCAATATATTTTTTATTTTGATTTACTGGATAATGATACTTATTGCCAGTTAAAATTTTATTTATTACGAAATATTTTTTCATTAGGTTTAGTAGAAAGCTACGTAGCATATCATAAACCCCTACCCCCCTATTGTCACACTTCGTCACAACATTACACACACCCCCCTCCCCCCTAAAAAGCTACGTCATTTATGGACGCCCCCTAAAGAGATGGAAAGATACAAAGTAGGAGGAAAGGGACGGGCAAGGTTGCGACCATTCATTTGCAAAGATTTACATTCATTTGCTATTATCTCAGTTCAGAAGCATGCTATCGAAAAACAATGTATCGATGAATTTAACCTTGTAGTTTTATCTGAAAGTTTGCCGAATAACATTGGGGTCGCACACGCATTCCAAAGTCGTAAGCGAACTGTGAAGGCAACTTTCCACAGCGTGAATGAAATTTACATTCACTGCGTGGAGAGTTGCCTTCACAGCTCGCTCGCGACTTTTGTATACGTTTGCGACCCCAATGTTATTCGGCAAACTTTCAGATAAAACTACAAGGTTAAATTCATCCATACATTGTTTTTCGATAGCATGCTTCTGAACTGAGATAATAGCAAATGAATGTAAATCTTTGCAAATGAATGGTCGCAACCTTGGGGACGGGCCAGTGATTGAACCCAGGACCGTCTGCATATGAATCAGAAGCGGTAGCCATTAGACCACCAAGCCCGTCAGTGTTTGAGAATTTCGCCCAGGGAGTACTTTAGAAATTCATTTTGATATAATTCAAGGTCTTCATTTGGGGAATCTATTAGATAATACTACAGAAAAGCTACCAAAAATGTTTTCAGAACTTCTTCTAAAAAATATGTCAACAAAAATCTCTAAGAAATTTTTCCGAGTATTTGTTATCTTGGAATTTGAATTTGAAATTCCTCCTACTCTACAAATTCCACAAGTAATTGTTTCAAAGCATCTTGTAATGAAAGACAATTCACACCGTGTTCAGCCAAAGGCTGCACAGACTGAACACATTACTTACACTAAACAACGGACAACACACAGTACACCTAGTAACCCAGTGATGAATTTTTTGTATGATGAAAAGTTTCCACCGACTGGAGCGGGAATGGAACATACACTCCGAGGCTTACGATATGCCTTGACGACTGCCGCCACTACCCGCACGGCCTCGAAGCCCATATGATATGATTACCTTCTAAAATTCCTTCATATTTAAAAAAAAAATATCCATGAATGTAAGCAGAAACTCCTTTGGGGATAATTTTAAAAATTCTTTCAGAAATTTGTTTTGATATTTATTCAGAAATTTCTCCAGAAATTCGTTTAATAAAACTTTCAGCGATGCCTTCAGATAATATTCCAGAGTTATTGTGAAAAATTTTCAAAAGTTTCTTCAAAACTTTATACTGGGATGTATGGAAATTCTTCCAAGAATTCCACCAGAAATTCCCACAGCAACTTCCAACGTCTCCAGAAAGTCCACAAGGGATTCTACCGGAAGTTTCACATAGAGTTGCGTAAGAAAGATGTGTTCCTCCATGTATTTAGTTACAATATCCTTCAGCGATATACCCATTTTTTTTCGAAACTTTTCTGGATTTTTGTCCAAAAAAATCTTTGGGAATTATTTGAGGCATTCTTTCAAACGATCTTCCAAGGATTTATTCCAAAAAGTTTCTCGGAGTTTGCTTAAGAAATTACTCCAGCGTTTTTTTTTTTTTGAAAATCTCAATTTCTGTCAGAGAATTTTCCTTCAAAGACTCTTTTAAAAAAAAAATGTGAGATCCATTCGGGGATTTTCTGTAGGAGTTCCTATAGAAACTGCCGCAGGGGTTCCTTCACAACTTTTTGAGGAATTCTTCCAGAAAATCTTTCATGGCCTTTATTCTATATTCGACTAGTAATTTCTTATAAAAGAAATATCTCCAGATTTTCCACCATAAATTAATTTACAAATGTTTCCAAGATTTGTTTCGAAAAAAATCCACAAATTTGTCAATATTTTTTAATGAATCCTTGCTAAAATACCTCCTAGAATTCATTTAAAAATGTCCCATGAGTTTCTGAAAAAATCTCACAGGGATTTTTGAAGTAATTCTTCCTGGGACTTATCCAGGAGGGAAACTCCTCGTAGATAAACTTAAGAAGTCCAGGAAATCATAAAGGAATTCAGTCAAAAATGCTTCAACAAAATCTTCTAGGGATTCCTTTAGACTTTAGATTGCCTTCCAGAAATTTCTTCAAGAACTCCCTAATTAAGTCTTGCACGGGTATCAGTCAAAAATGTTGCATGGATGACTTTAGTAAATACTTCAAGAATTCCTTTCACATAATTTTGCATAGATTGTTCCAGAAATTCATCTACATTCGTAGAGTTTTTTTTCTATAGAGATTCCTCAAGAAATTTTTCAAAACATTCATCTAGAATACCTTCCATGAACTTTATTAAAAATACCCTATGATTTTTTTTTTCAGAAAATGATTCACGGATACATTGTGAATCATAAATTCAGATCTTCTTCAAAATGTTCGCAGAAACTTTCTAAAGAATTTTCTCTAAGGATTACTTAAGAAATTCTAAAAAAGATTGTTAGGGAAATTCTTGAGATTTCTCCACTTTCCCTTACATATTTCTTCAAGACATTTCTCTTGCAGAAATTGCTCCATTGATTTCTTTAAAAAAAATCTTAGAAAATCCTCCAAGGATTCCTTCAAGAAATTTTCGACGGATTCTTTCAGAGATTTTTGTGAGGTTTCTTTTGGAAAGGTTGCGGAGATTCACACAAAGATTTCATCAGAAATTCCGCCGGGTATTGCTCTATGTGTTTTCTCAGGAATTCCTCCAGGGTTTTCTCCAAACGTAGCTCTATGAATTTTACTCTTGAAATGTTGTTTATTATTTTTATTAGGGGATTTCTGCAGATTTTTTTTTCAAAACTATCTTAAGATGTTTTGTTTGACAATCCACCAGGGGTTTCCAGGTTTTTCTTCAGGTATTCCTTCTGAAATTTCTTCAAAAAGTTCATCTAGGGACTCCCAAAATATTCCTGTTTTTTTATCAATAATTCTTTCAGGAATTCATTTAAAATGTTCTTCAGATTTCTTTTAAATTTCTTCTGAAATTTCTTCAGCGATACTTTTTGGAAATATCTTTAGAGGCATCTTCAATATTTATAGAATTACTTCAGAAGTTTCAGCAGGGATTTCTTCAAAAGTTGTTCCATGGATTCTTTCAAAAGCAGTTCCAGCTGTTCCATCAGGAATTCCTAAAGCGGTTCCTTCAGAGATACCTCCAATAATTAATCCGTGGGAATCCAGTGACGGGGCGCTGAAATCGGGGAACCAGTTGTCAGTAATCTACCGAAGCCTTACAATGGCTTTTTTATGGAATTTACTACAAATTTTTGAATTCAATCCACGCCATCTACCGAAAACAAAAAAATATCAGGAACTAGCTGTCCCGGCAAACTTTGTCTTGCCGTCTTGTGGTGGTTTGACAACTGTTGAGCTCAAAATAGCACCGCACTCTAGATTGATTTCATTTCGGTCGTGTTGATTTCCTTCCCAGCTCATAGAAAATCAGTTCTTTTTCAATTTTGTTACTTTTCTAGTTGATTTTCGTAACTTTTTGTACATATAAACACAGCCACCATGGAAACGAATCGAACCGTGCAAGAGCCATCCTAATCGGTTCAGCCGTTTGTGAGTTTTGTTGCCTCAAAGAAACTCCGAACTCATTTTTATATATATCAGGAATAAACTGCAATTTTCGGTGAGGTCGTCTTAAGAAACATTGAAAGAAATTTGTTAGAAAGCTTTAAGGAAAAGTCCCCATTTTGAATCCCCATTTGTCAATTTGAGATTTTTCCAAGAAATCCTTTAGAATTATCTAAACTGACTGACTTCATAGAAATTCTTTCATAAATTTCATCAAAAGTGGTTTGCAGTCGTTTGGGATTCCTAAAGGGATATTTCTGGGAATTCCTTTATGTTGTTCTTTAGGATTTTGTCCATGGATTTCTTAAGAGATTTCCTTGAGCTCCAGTGATCTCTCTTTCCATGTAGGAATTTCTATAGTAATTTCTTCAGGAAGAAATCCAGGAATTAGTTCTTATTTTAAATTTTCACTGCAATTTGTGCAACACCTTTTCCGCCACCACTCAATACAAAATATTTGTTTTGTTTGTAGACTCAGAATTTCACTGAATTGAAAACCGGCAGAAAGATGATTAAAAATGAAAAAAAAAAGTTTGATACGTAATTTATGGACAACATATATTTCTGGCAACGGCACTGCTTCATGCAAATAATTAAATTATATAAATTTTCAATATGCTTTTAATTGCTGAATTCAGAGGTTTCGATTATCCAGAGTGAAAACAAAATCGATTCTCCGGACAATCGAGTGTGAACTGTAAAATATAAAATATAAAATTTTCTGGAAATGTTCGACTGGAAATAGTATGTTTTGTAGGGTTTAGTTTGCTCAGTCTAGGGAGCCTATTTAATAGTTTGGATTTCATAGACTGAGAAAGCCAGACACTCTTAAAATAAAAAATATAAAATTTTATTCCATTTGTCATATTGAAACCAATTACATTTCACAAGGTTCCATACATATTTCTAATTTTTTTTATTTATTTTTTTGAATTTTCTGTTTTATATGTTTTTGGAACATGGACGTAGGAGCTGTTTTTGAAATCAAAAGTTTCAAAAACTGTTTCCTTATAATCGTTTTAAGATAAAAAAAATGTTGATTGAGAGCATTTTATTATCCTATGCTACTCGGCAAATGTTGGGGCTAGAAGTAAGCATTCTACAGTAAAAAAAAAAATAAAAAAATCGAAGGGATAGTATTTTTGGAAAAATGATATTACATATATGGCATCTAACATAGATCCGCGATGAATATTACTCTCAATGTATTTCTTTTTTTGCATTTTCGAAGATATCATTTCAAATCAACAAGCCGTTTTCGAGTTTTATTTAAATTGGAAAATTAAGAAATTCATGAAAACTAGCACATGATCAAAATCTCATTCAAATTTAAAAACATCGAGTCAAAAATGACATGTTTTTGTGTTTTGGGTTGTAAATATTCCAATGCAACTTGAAAAAGCAGCGTGTCTCATGAAGGACGATGAAAATTTAGTGGAAACAATAGTATTTGCATAGCAAGAACTATTTTATCTGTACAACACGAAAAAAAGCCCTTATTTATACATGTTCGAAATGATAGAAGCTTTTTCGGCAAAACGTTTGCCTAACGTGTTGCCCTGGTAGTACTAGATTACCAAACCGACTTCCCAACAACAAAACTAAGACAACACTACAGGCTGAATGTTTTTGGACAGCTACGAATCATTATTTATCCCTGATGAAAATCCAAATAGGGATCGAAACGTTGGAACCAAGAAAATAAATTCGTAGGCCAATTAGTAAGACTGCAAGCCAGAACAAATCATTTGAAATAATCTTCACAGTCGAAAATTGATCTTGCCAGATAATCCCACCACGGACGGTAGTCATTGATCCTTTTTCTTCAGACACAATTCAATTAATCCGAACATGGTGCAGAGCTTTCTCGCTGATTGGCCCCATTCAACAATTTTTCCGTAACCTATTCAGAAACCACACAATCCAGTTAGCTTGTCGGCGGCGTCCTGAAAAGCCAAAAAGTTGCTCGGTCAGACCCGGGAAAAATGAACCGCCTTGGCTGTCGTCGCCGGCCGCCGCCAACAACTTTTGGTCAAACTGGAGAGAAAGATCATGATTCGCTTCGGTCCCTTTGGTGCCACGGACCGGACTCCGTAGAGTGGACGGCCCAGTGCACAATTTTCACAAATGCAGCTTCAGTCAGCTTTGAATGCTTCTTTAATAAATCATAAAAATTATTTCACAATGCTTGTGGCTTGTGTTACGACCGATGTGATGGTGAGCGCATAAAGGAACTCCTGCTGAGTTGCTGTCCAGATTCTCCCAATGGTGGTAGTAGGTACCTAACAACCAACGAACCAAAGACAGACACTACGACCGAGAATGGGAGATTGAGCAAACCATAATTGAACTCTAAAAGCGATATAAGATGCAGAAATATCTCAGAAGAAGCTTTCCCTCCGGCGAATCGTCAGACACAACTCTTGGTTTGGATGAGGAAAAAGTGAAGATTCAGAAACTAGCCAACCAGCATGAAATAGTTCCTGATAGCCCTTGCCCCGGTGCCACCCTTGCCTTCTTCTGCTACAGTTTGATGCAAGAAACGAACCGTACTCCGTCCGTACTGGTATAAGACACACACAATAAGAAGCTTTCACAGCGGTCGTCGAGTGCACAGTTTTTGGAAGAAGAAAGTCTTATCCCAACCACAACTTCCGAAAGACCGGAAACAACGGAAAACGAGATATAGAGAGCGTAGGAAAGGCCACTGACTATGTTGGAATACTGTTCACAATTCTCGTTTCCCAGTTATATACAAGAACCGAACCGAGCCAGAGCCTCTTCACAATATCCAGACATCCTGCTAGACTTGGGCAAGGCAAAGGAGAGAACCATCTTCAGGCCGCCGACGGCAATCGAGAATGCATTCTTCCACTTACGATTGAGAAACTTTTGCTTCTTGTTCGAAAAAGTTTTCTCCTTCGGTTTCCTTCCTTCCTCTGCCCGTACACACCTTACCGTTATGAAGCACTGAGCCCTTCCAATCCAAGCGGCTTTCATATATTCCACATAAACAGTTTCATAAAATTTTATCAATAGGAACGAATCTATTTCCTAAATGTCAACTACAGAGAAATAATTTTCTATTTGGAGACACTATCCACACCGACCCAAGACGACCAACCGGGGAGTCGCCCAAGGCTCGTGCAGCTTTGCTTGACTTTATCCAACAGTTTTTTTTTTCGCTTTTCTCCGGAATGGACTGATATTGGCAGCGGATTGGTTTGTGAACCTGCTGCTGCTGTGGCACCGTGAATCGGAATCAAAAGTCAAACAAACAGTTCGCTTTCACTGGCCTGATGTGCCAGGCGGGAACCGGTCGGTGGTGGCTTCAGTGATTGGTTTCGGTTGGTGGAAATTGCATCTCCTGGTGTCAGACGAGGACCGATTCGATTTTTTTTTCTTCGGTCGGTTCCAATTTTTATACGCCAAGAGTTTCTGCCAATGGGCGATGATAAGCTAGTACCGGAGTCGACCTTGTACCAGGGCGGGGGCAGTTTGTGGTAGTGAGGTGGACGGGGATATCCTGTCAGAATGTATAAAAGTTTAATAAATTGATGCATTGTAAAGGATGTTTGTAGTCGCTTTCTTTCAGTCGTCAAATTCTATGTCTGAAGCAGCTGAGTTGGGAATTGGGCTACTATGGAATTGAAACGGGTGTATCTGCTTTACGGGGCAAATTGATCATAAGATGCAGGAGCTAACAAAGGAACATGATCTAGTTTCAGTACATGATTGGAAAACAAAAAAGCAACAGGAGGAGTTTCATTACTCGAAGGGGTTATTTGCAATATAAAGAAGACGACTGTCTAGATTGTGAGAAGTTCCGTGCAAGCACCATTATGAATGTCGCCTACAAAACACAATCACAGTTTGTCCTCAGTGTCTATCGCCAATAACGATTTAGCTAGTGGGAAGATATCAAGTCCGATTCATCGACGGCCGGTCGACAACGGATTAGATCTTCCCCGTACACAAAATCCTCCAGAAACGTCCCAAAGCAAAGCGGTTGTATCGATTGCATCAGTGCAATCTTGATAAAATGAAAGCTGATTACTCATAGTTTCCAAATTTCAGCGCCCCATCTGCTGCTACTCTCTCGCTATGCACATTATTTGGAAGATTATTCCTAATCTGGACGATGATTCGTTAGCCAAGTGAAATTTAGTTCTATCAAATGCAACTATTGGTGAAATAGTGATTGTCCGCTATTTCACCAATAGTTGCATTTGAGAGAACTTTTTACTTTTTGTTATTATACAAAAAAAAAAATATTTCATTGATATCTTAAGAAAAAAAGTGGTTTGGAAAACAAAAATATCTTTCGATTTCTGTTTGGAGAATTGCTTTCCGGCAAACTTTTCTTTTGTTATGATTTTTTGATGATCCCATGTACTCAGAAAACCATAAAATTGATTTCATGCATCTCCTAATTTCAATAGTTTCGGCTGATATTTTGACAGTGACTTCAAGATGCCAATCAGAATGGGGGGAAGGGGGTCTTGAAAATAAAAGAATATTAAAAAACAGGCCTATTGTCTATGTTTTCTTTTCAAGAACTCATCCAGAAATTTTCCTTGAAAATTTTCCAGAAGTCACTCAACTAGTTGTTATTGTTGATGATGATGATGATAAAAGTGTGCCCACCATCAGCGCAAGGATCACCTATGACTGCAGAATCATCCCAGAAGAGAATGATCTACCTGATGGTTTGCTGTAGCAGGGTGAGATAAAATCGCTGAATTCGGTAATCAACAAAAGTTGCTATCTCATGACAAAAGACTGGCTACTGCACAAACTTAAGTTCGGTCCCCAGTTAATTGAACTCTCTGAGGCTACCCCACCATGTGTAAGCCCCTTGATAACTAACCCTCTAGTACCCAAATTTTTTATTTTGATCTAAATATAATTTTTCGTCATCTAAAATCGATTTAAACATGTTTTGGAAGATGATTCTTTTAAATTCTCGATTTCATGAGATTTAGTTTTCGATTTTTCTAATTTTTATTTTTGATCATCCCCACACTTTTATATTTTTCCTGAAAAGTAATTTGGGGAACGGATTTTTTGAGATGAAAACATTTTGAGATTTTATGATTATTGTTGAAATATTATTATTTTAAATTTTTTCACAGAAAATTTTATTTTCCGTGTAATTTAAAGGAAAATAGTTTTAGAGTGTATTCAATTGCCTTAAACTATTAAACAAGGATAGAATGATTTGGGAAAAATTTAAAATATGTAAATTGTAGCGATTCAATACAAAATAAACAATGACTTCTAAAAGGTGACTAAAACATCCATTTTTCTATGTAAATACGTTTACGCTTTAACATACACCAAAAATTATGTTGCGTCCTGAATATCAGCCAAAAGTATAAAAAAATTAATTTTCCGCGAAACAAGAATTACAAAAATGCTTAAACTATACCCCGTCTAAAGGAGGGTTAAATTAAAATTTTGCAATTTATTTGGTGTAGTTAGTTTCAAATATTCATTAATATAAGAAAAAATCGTGTTTATTAAAACGGGCTCACCAAGTTTAGCCTCCAGTCGTCTATCGAAATTTTAAGAGTGATTGTACAGATCATCATTACTAGAGCGCGCGAACTGGAATCCTCGCGGAAGGACTCTAGCTTTCGCACACGGAAAATAGGCCAGCGCATCCATTTGCGGTTTCTCAGCTAATTTCTCAAAAAAAATCTTTGGAACTTGTCCACGGTTTCTTTTTCAAATTTTTTCCCACGTATTCCTCCAAGATCGCTTTCAGATTTTGTTTTAATCAATTACTTCCAAGATTGCATGAAAAATTCTTACATGTATTCCTTAACAAATTTATTAAGAAACTCTTTCAGGGATACTATTAACATTTCATCCAGAAGCTTGAAGGAATTACTCTGGAAATTTCTCGAGAAATTCTTGTTGCAATTCCCTAGGGGTTTCCCATGGAATTCCTTCATGTATTCTTCCTGAGATTCCTTAAATAAATATCATTCCGATAGAAATTTCTTTACAGTTTAATGCAGGCTTACATCTAGAATTTCTAGCAGGAATTTCTCTAGAGATTTCCTAGATGAACTAGGCCCGGTTATGACTGAAAAATCCTGATATTTGAACAGAAGTTCCTTCGCAGATCTCTTCAGAGATTCTTACATTATTTCTTCTATGTATGTGTTCATATTTTTTCCATGATTTCCTTCAGAAATGCTTGCCGGAATTCCTCTAGAGAATAACTCCATCAATGTTTACTTCAAGGATTTCCTCAGATATTTATTTAAAATTCTTCCACAAATTATTTCTTGGAATTTCTGCACAAATTCCTCTAGAAAATTTTCAAAAAGATTCTTCTAGAAGTTCTTTCAGCGAATTCTAAATTTCCTCTGAGGACTGCTTCATAAATTCATTTGAGGATTTATTCTGACCTTTCTTCAGGGATTCTCACAGATATTTTACTGGTGATCGTACAGAAATGTTTTCAGAGCTTCTTTTTTTTAGCAATATACAAGAGAGTTTTCAAGAAATAATTTTGAAAGTACCTGTACAGTGGAGAGGTTTTTTCAGTGCTTCCAGTTATTTCGTTAGTGGTTCCTTAAAAACCTTTGCTTCAGAAATTTTCTCAGTGGTGCCTTGAGTAGGTATGCCTACAGGACTTTGGTTTTAATAAATTTCATATCTCTTTCATATCTTGAAAAATTGTACAAACGAAGCATTTCTTCAAAGGTATCTCCCACACGCAGAAAAATAAATTGTAAATACAATTAAATTCTAGTTCAAATTTCAAACCGATTTCTCAGTTTGCTATAGCGACAAACTTATTTCTAGTTTAAATTGAACTGTTCTTTTGTTTGATAATACAAATATTTTCATTTGTCGAGATTTTTGACAGTTTGTTAAAACAAACGAGATATGGTATTTTCAACATGAAATAATGGATTGGTTCAAACGACTGCACTTTTCATACTAACAAATCCGGAGTGTGATTGTGTTGGTGACGGCAGCAACTGCGGCAGCTCGGAAATCTATTTTTAGACCGTCGGTAAGCGGATGGGGAGGAGAACGATTTAAAAAAGACAAAAAAGGCGAAACCGATCAACTTTTTGTGGATGCTGTCGTGAGTACCTGCGCGTTATCCATCACGGCCAAAGCTGCACTTGAAATTTGGCATGATGGATTTGCTGCACCTTCTTCATTGTGGCGATGTTGGCATAAGCATTTTATAGATGTGTGAGTGCTTTCGGACCATGTTAATGGTTTTTATTTTGTTGAAACAAATGAAATTTTTGACATTATATGAAATGATAGTAATCGGTTGTTTTTAACGATAAACTCTAAACAAAAACAATTAAATATAACTTTGGAATAAGTAAATTCTCAGTTTGAAAATCAACCATGCGTTTTATTGTTTTAAACAAGCGCCATTTTTCTGCGTGCAAAGTTCTCTCAAATGGATTGCTTAAAAGAGATTTTCTCAGAAGATTTTCTCAGAATCACCTCAAAGGCCTTTTCCTCCGAAACTACCCAGAGATACCCTCAAAAAATTCTTCAGAAAATTCTCAAGGAGTTATTTCTTGGCAGTATTTCCAAGAATTCCTTCAAGTATTACCCCAAGGATTTTTCCAGTAATTCTTTTAGGGATTACTTCATGAATTGCTTCAGGGATTACAGTCCCGAAATATGTCAAGAACTTCTTCTCAGAATCGCCATTGGCATCTCTGGATTCCTTTCATGGATTCCTTCAGAAAGTCTTTAAGGGGTTGCTTTAGAAAGATATATCTGAAAGAATTGCATGAACAATTTCAAAAATAATCTTTGAAAGAATTTCTACAGGAATTCGTAAAGGAATTTAACAAGGAATTTCAAGAGGAACTCTTGTAGGAATTTCTGCAAGATTTGTAGAAGTGGAATTCATTGAAAAAAAATGGAACGACTTTGGTAGAAATCTTTTGCTGAAGTACTAAAGAAATGTGTGAAATACAGTAAGCGTCCATGGAAATATTTCGGAATCACTGAAAAAAATCAGAAGAAATCCATGAAGGAATTAAATAAAATCTTAGAAGACATTTTTGAAAGAATCCTAGCGTATTCAAAAATGCTTGATGGAGCTTCACGAGAATTTATTCAGAAACTGTAGATGATTTGTTGAGAAATCCTTCAATGAAGTATCTGAAGGGTTTAAAAAAATTCCTGGAGGAATCCGAAAAAAAACTTTTGAAAAATTTCCAATTAAATTGCTTTAAAAGCTCCTAGGAAATATTTCTGGAAAAATGTATGGATCCGTGGAAAAAATCTATATGTATCTTTGGAAGAATTTCTGAGGAAACTTATGAAGGAATACTTCTGGAACTCATAGAACAATCTCTGGAGAAAAAGCATTTTTCTTGATAAATTTTCAGAATGAATCTCCGAAGACATTATTGAGGATATTTCGGATGATATCGCTGGAGAATTTTCCGAGAAAATCTGAAGAAATATCTATAGCTATAAAAGCTGACTGAAAAATTACTGAAACAGTTTTTGAAATAAATTCTGAAGCAGAGATGAACCAGTCTAGGGCTGAAAATCTCAATAATAAAAAAGAAAATAAAACTTCTGGATCCCTGGAGAAAATAATGAAGGAATCCCATGAGAAACTTTCCATTCTTTCAGAAGGATATACCAAATGAAAGTCTGGAAGAATTTCTTAAATAATCCCAGCAGAAGTTTCTAAAAGCATCCACGAAAAACTTCGCAAACGAATTCTTCCTGGAGTTATTAAAAAGAAAAAAATGAAAAAGTCCTAGAGAAATTTCTTAGAAATACCCTGAAAGATGGCTTCGTGGCTGTGCGGTTAGAGACGTCACCCATCTTGGCATCTCGTAGGCCTCGGAGTGTGGGTTCAATTCCCGTTTCAGTCGGTGAGAACATTTCGCCAAACAGAAACTTTTCCACTGCACCATTGGGTGTTTCGTGCGTTGACTGTTGTCTTATGTTTGGGATCGTTCAATTTGTGCAACCTCTGGTTGGACACGGTATAGTGTATTTTTTAATGATCTGAAAGCATCTCTGGAGAAATTTCACAAAATTAAACTAAAGAAAGCTTTGGCGATTTTTTATGAATCCCTGGAAAATTAGCATTCCTTAAAGATTATGTTGAGGAATCCCTGACAGAATTTTTAAAGGAAACTTTGGTAGATGTTCTTTGCAGAATTTCTGAAGGAATATTTGGAATTATAGATTTCCAAAATCTGATTTTCAAAAAGAAATCGCTGGAATAGTGGAATTCAATGCAGGAATCTCTGATGATTTCCGTAAAAAAGTCCATAGAGCGGGAACTCATGGTACTCTAGCGGACTTTTTTTTTGCAATAATATGGATGATGTCACAGAAAAATTCCCGGAGAACTTTTTGTTGGGATCTGTAGTAGATTTTATTGAACAAATTTCGTGATGATTTTCTAAGGCAATTCCATGGAACTATTTTAGAAGGAATTCATAAAATTTTAAGCTTTTTTAGTGTTGAATATTTTTTAGTGAACTACATTGGAATTCATGAATGATTCTATGGATTTGTTAGAAAACCTCGGGAATAATTCTTGAAGAAATTCTCAGGAAATTTCAGAAGAAATCCCTGGCAAAATTTCTTAAAGATTTCGTGGAGGAGGAACTTCGCTGAAAGAATTCCTTAAGAAATCACTAGATTTTTTAAAGAAATAGAGGGGGAATTTTTTTAGAAATCCTAAATGATTTCTTCGAGATTTTTTGGGGAATTTCTAAAAAAAATCTGAAAGAATTTTTAAAAGGTTACTGGTGAAATTCATGGAGGAATTTCTGAAGCAACCATGAAAGATTTTCTAAAATAACCCTCTGAGAATTTTAAGGAGTATTATCTATCAAAATTTGCAACGAAAATTTTCGAATTATTTCTTGATTATTTTAAATAAAGCCGATGCAAATATTTAATTTGTTTTATGTCACCCCCCCCTTCAAAAATCTCAAAATATTGAAGGGGCGAAAAAAAAAACATGGCGTCTCATGACTCCATTTTCAATAGACAATTTTTTTACAAGCAACTATTTTTCAATAGTTGAAAAATATTTTTTCAATAGTTGGTAAAAATTCCAATTTTTCAATAGTTTTTTTTTTGTTTGTTCCTTATTTATTTTTGTCCCCCCCCCCTCGTACCTGATGAGAGGTCTCGGACATAAAAGAAAAATAATATTTGCATCGGCCTAATACGTAAATAAATTCCTGAAAGAATCCTGGAACAAATTTTGGAAAAATGCTGGACGAATTTTCAAAATAAATATCCAGAAGAACTTTTGAAAACATCTTAAAACGAATTTCCACAATCCACGGGGAATCGTTGGATAAATTTCTGCAGAAGAATTCTAAAGGGAGCTCTAGAAGAATTTCCGAAATATTCATGATGTTTCTGAAAAAGCGTTATCTGAAGGAAGCACTTTATAAATTCTTAAAGATTTTCTGGAATGTTTTTTAAGAAGTTTTGAAAAAAAATTCAATCAAATTTCTGATGGTATCTATAGTGAAATTTTAAAAGTAGTCCATGGGAAATGTTCTGAAAGAGTATCTTGAGAAATTATGCAGTAATTTAAAGAATTTATAAATTGGCATTATTGGTTATGAATCCATGAAAGACTGTCTAGAGCATAATGTTAAAGAATCCCTGAAAGACGGTTTAAAGGAAACTTTAGATGTTGTTCTAAAGAAATCATTTGCAAAATTTTGGTCAGAATTTAGAATTTGAGATTTTCTAAGAGAATAAATTCCTCTTTTCCAGCGATTTCTTTCGAAAATCGAAAGTTCTAAAAGAATCTCAGAAGAATTTTAGAAAAATCAATGAATACCAGAGGAAATTCTTGGAACTCTGGTGGAATTTCAATACATGGGTGGTTTTATAGAAGAATCCAGAAGAACTTTTCGTTGGAATCCATGGAAGATTAAAAAAAAATGTTTAGTTTTTTTTTATTCTGAATTAATCTGGGAACTTCAGAGGAATTTATGAACGATTCTGTGGATTTTTTAGAGAAATCACTGTAATAACTTTTGAAGGAATCCTCAGAAAAATCACAGAAGGAATCTCCTGAAGATTTTTTAAAAATTTCGTGGAATTCTTCACTAGCGGAATTCCTAAAGAAATCCCTGGGAAATTTTCTATGGAAATCAATGGAGGATTATTTGAAGAAATCCTAAATGATTTTTTCGAATTTTTTTAGAGGAATCTCTTAAAAAATGTCTGTAGGATTTTGTAAATGATTTCTGATAAAATTCATGGTGGAATTTACGAAGCAATCCTGTGAGATTTTCTAAATTTTAACTCAGCTTGGTATTGCTGAATACCCGTGCACTTACCGCATCACTTGCATGATGGACCCGAAAAGCCTAAGAAACTCCTCGCAAATCTTATTAAGATCTTTGTGTCACTTGAAAAACGTGAAAACGCGCCCCTCCCAAATAGTCATTTGTTATACCATTAAGCGCTTCCTCTTTCTACACGACTCTGAAGATTGCCCAAGAAGACAGTAAATGACAACGCATGACCCCGACGACATTGCACCACAGCGAGTGGCAAACAAATTTACTCACAAAACACGACGGCCGACGCCCTTATCACGAGGCAATTATCAAATTTCCTAATTTTCCGCTGTCAAGCAGAGGCCAAAAGATGTACGCAGAAAAATTACCCCTCGGTAACGGCTTCCCTCACACAACGCAACGCAACCACGGGGGGAGGGAAATTCTCAGGGGAACAATTTTCCGAATGGTCCATTCAAGCTCTCCTCCATCTGATGGTTGGCGTGATTTCGGAGTCAAACGCAATATGCTCGTTTGGTTGCGCGACCGTCGAGGCATTGCGGTGGTATGGTACGAAGATCTTTTCGTGCTTTTCTTTTCTTAATGTTGTTGTTTGATAACGATCAGATAACTGGACGGCGAGACGGTTTGGGTACCTTTTCCGATGCTCTTGAAATGCTGTGTGCTTGAATGTGGCACAAATTAGGGGAGCTTGAGCAATGTAGGAATAGCATGTTTCTGAAGAATAGTCCTGCTCAATTACGCTCAATTAAAGGAGAAGAGTGGAATATCATAACTTAAATGATGAGCCTCTTGGCTACCGCGAAAAATGATTATATGAATCGAACCTAGTATTGGTTACGTTTAAAATCTGCCATCTGGGAAACTAATTGTGGAAATTGTCTCTGCTGAACAGCAAAATGCCGATGTTCAACTAACAGATTTGTGATATTATACCTTCAGATTTTTTTTCACATATCAATCAATCCAGTATCACTGTTTATTTTTATATCAAAATCAGTATTATTGAGCTTTCAATCGAGTTGAATCCAAAATAAATATGTCTGCTATTCCTTTATACGGAATATCAGAATTAATGAACATCGTTTACAATTCAGCAGCATCCGAAAGTCACAATCCCCGGGATCATGTAGCAAAGATGAAATGAATTTGATTAATACTTGTATACAAAAGCGTGCCTAATAGCCGAAAACAAAAGCTTTACTCCGCTTCGTCACCCCCGTCCCGTAAAAAGAACGCTTGGTCCCAAATACGAAGAACACTTCCTGACTCTGATGGAGCTCTGGTGGCGCGACGCCGCCACGCCAAATCAAGTCAAAGCATTTCAACGGTACTAGAAGGCTGCCAACTGGTTACCGATGCGGCGCAACCGACCGGCACTTCCGTAACTCCTTCAACCAGTCCCGGCCCAGTCAGCCCATTGTGTCCTGCTTTCACTTTAGGTTTTGTTATCTCGGATTTTGACGCGCCCAGCCTGCGCGCGTAGGCAGATATCCTCGACCTTTTGTTAATCTCCTTCCCGGAGCGTGCAATCGTCGTCGTTGTCGCGGCTGAGCGGGGTTCGCTGCTGTTTACTGAGGCCAAAAAGTGAGCAACATTTATATTTGAGGGAGTTATCTCTCTGATGATGACGAGTGACGACGTTATGGGGGGAAATTAATTAGAATTAGAAGTGTGTCAACGACAGAACCGGAAGATTTGTTCACGATGGTCCATTTGAGTGGAATCGAAAACAGAGTTCAATTCTTGACAAAGTGGTTTCTTTATTTGACATAAATGGCAAAACCACAAATTTTATCTACACGATTTTCATAGATATTCGCCCTAAAAGTTTTATTCTAACCATTCATATTGCTTAATGTTGACGCATTCGTCATTATTTTTTAAAAATCGAAAAGTAAATTTATCATTTTAATAGATATTTTTTGGGAATTCCTGCGACATGAATATTCCATGTATTTTTTTTTGCATTTTTCCGGCAATTGATTTTGAAATTTCCCCGGAAATTCCTTTAGGTATTACTTCAGAAATTCCCTTAAGAATTCCGCAAATAATTTCTTTCCAATTTCTTGAATTTCTTTGGCATTTATTTCATTAATTATACCGAAAGTTCCTTAAGAAATTCATCCAGAAATTCCCTGGACAATTCCTCTGGGAAATCCTCTAGAAGTTCCTTGGGCATTTTTTGTGAATTCCTCAGGTAACTTGTTTTGAAGTCCTCCGCCATTTTTGTTAAAGAAATCATTCCAGAATATTTCCAATATTAAAAAACTTTTCATAGAAACTCCTCCGGGCCCATATAGCCGAGGCGGTAAACGCACGGGTATTCAGCATGACCATGCTGAGGGTGACGGGTTCGATTCCCGGTCGGTCCAGGATCTTTTCGTAAAGGAAATTTCCTTGACTTCCTTGGGCATAGAGTATCTTCGTGCCTGCCACACGATATACACATGCAAAATGGTCATTGGCAGAGGAAGCTCTCAGTTAAAAACTGTGGAAGTGCTCATAGAACACTATGCTGAGAAGCAGGCTTTGTCCCAGTGAGGACGTTACGCCAAGAAGAGGAGAGAGGAGAAACTCCTCCGAAACTTTTATCGATAATTCTTCAGGCATTTTTTAACGGATTTCTCCGAAAAATCCATTCGTAGTGCCTCCGACACCTTCACGAAGGATTTATGTTTAAGTATTCTTTAAGATTTTTCGCACAATTTCATTCAAAACTTTCTAAAAAAAACTTGAGAATCAGAAACAATGTCGTTCCTTTCACGTGCTTGTCAAATTATGAAAGGTATTGCTTGCCCTATGCTTTCTTCACGATCAGATGCAATAATTGAGGCGCCCAGAATCTAAGGGATGTAAGTGACCGTTTTGTCGATTTTGAGCTGAGCATATGAAAAAATTCTTTAGATTTCACGCTTTCAGAAACTTTTTGAACATTATTTTTATGATGATTAGAAAAATTACAATAAATCGTAGAAAATTCGGTCGATTTTGAAATTCCATTCATTTTATATGGGATGAAAATTGTTGAAAAACTTTATAGCTCATTTACTTGAAAGTGGGTTTTGGTCACTTACACTCCTTTGCTTTTAACCCCCTCAATTTAAAAGCAGTTTAAGAAATTGACGTCTCTTAAATAAATCCAACGGAAATTTGAGAATCCCTCAAGAGACTTCGTGGGATTTTTTCAGGGATGTACATGTATTTTATCGAAAGTTTCAGTAGGGATTGATTTGGCACGGTAAAGGCTGGGTATGCTGCGCAATTCAGATCCCATTGTGATCCATTAGCCTCCTATCCCTACCTCCACGCGGTACCGGCCGGAAACTATGAGCAACCTTAGGGAAGATCGGGTAACCAACCCCGGTGGGAACTTTGGTCGTAGGCTGACAGGGAAGGGGGGGTTTGCTTCGGTAAACCTGAGCGTCTGTTCTCCAGGAGGAGCGGCTCACAACAGCGTCTGATCCCCATGTTAGGGGCGGCTGATCTACGTCCGAGTGCCAGGGAAGGACTCTAAGCTCAACTGTGCACTATGGTCCTCCGGAAAGTAGGGGGTTGGTGTCAGGCCCCACGAGCCAGCCGTAAAAAACCATTGTAACGGAAAATCAGCAACAGAATAATACGAACCGAGACCAACGCAACGAACCCCGCGAACAAAAAGGACTTGCGATTGGAAACTCGGTACGTGGAACTGCCGATCTCTCAACTTCATTGGGAGCACCCGCATACTCGCCGATCTACTGAAGGACCGCGGGTTCGGCATCGTAGCGCTGCTGGAGGTGTGTTGGACAGGATCCATGGTGCGAACGTTTAGAGGTAATCATACCATCTACCAGAGTTGCGGCAACACACGCGAGCTGGGAACAGCTTTCATCGTGATGGGTGATATGCAGAGGCGCGTGATCGGTTGGTGGCCGATTGACGAAAGAATGTGCAGGTTGAGGATCAAAGGCCGGTTCTTCAACTTCAGCATAATAAACGTGCACAGCCCACACTCCGGAAGTACTGATGATGGCAAGGACGCATTTTACGCGCAGCTCGAACGCGAGTACGATCGCTGCCCAAGCCACGACGTCAAGATCATCATAGGAGATTTGAACGCTCAGGTAGGCCAGGAGGAGGAATTCAGACCGACGATTGGTAAGTTCAGCGCCCACCAGCAGACGAACGAAAACGGTCTACGACTCATTGATTTCGCCGCCTCCAAAAATATGGCCATACGTAGCACCTTTTTCCAACACAGCCTCCCTTATCGTTACACCTGGAGATCACCACAGCAGACGGAATCTCAAATCGACCACGTTCTGATTGACGGACGGCACTTCTTCGATATTATCGACGTCAGGACCTATCGTGGCGCCAACATCGACTCCGACCACTATCTGGTGATGGTCAAACTGCGCCCAAAACTCTCCGTCATCAACAATGTACGATACCGGCGACCGCCACGGTACAACCTAGAGCGACTGAAGCAACCGGATGTCGCCTCAGCATACGCGCAGAATCTCGAGGCCGCGTTGCCAGACGAGGGCGAGCTCGATGAGTCCCCTCTAGAGGACTGCTGGAGTACAGTGAAAGCAGCCATCAACGACGCAGCCGAGAGCACCATCGGGTACGTGGAACGGAATCGACGGAACGAACGGTAAGACGAAGAGTGCAGAACGGTTTTGGAGGAGAAGAATGCAGTGAGGGCGGTAATGCTGCAGCAAGGGACTCGACAGAACGTGGAACGTTATAAACAGAAGCGGAAACAGCAGACCCGTCTTTTTCGGGAGAAAAAGCGCCGCCTGGAAGAAGCGGAGTGTAAAGAAATGGAAGTGCTGTGCCGTTCCCAAGAAACACGGAAGTTCTATCAGAAGCTCAACGCATCCCGCAACGGCTTCGTGCCGCGAGCCGAAATATGCAGGGATAAAGACGGAGGCCCCTTGACGGACGGACGTGAGGTGATCGAAAGGTGGAAGCAGCACTTCGATCAGCACCTGAACGGCGTGGAGAACGTAGGCACGGGAGCCCACGGCAACGGAGGAAACGACGACGCCTGTGCAGCGGAGTACGGAAATGAACCAACTCCCACGCTGAGGGAAGTTAAGGATGCCATTCACCAGCTCAAAACCAACAAAGCAGCTGGTAAGGATGGTATCGCAGCTGAACTCATCAAGATGGGCCCAGAAAAGTTGGCCGACTGTCTGCATCGGCTGATAGTCAGGATCTGGGAAACCGAACAGCTACCGGAGGAGTGGAAGGAAGGGGTAATCTGCCCCATTCACAAGAAAGGCGACCATTTGGAATGTGAGAACTTCAGGGCGATCACTATTTTGAATGCTGCCTACAAAGTGCTATCCCAAATCATCTTCCGTCGTCTGTCACCTAAAACAAATGAGTTCGTGGGAAGTTACCAAGCTGGCTTCATCGACGGCCGGTCGACAACGGAGATCTTTACCGTACGGCAAATCCTCCAGAAATGCCGTGAATACCAGGCCCCAACGCATCACCTGTTCATCGACTTCAAAGCGGCGTACGACAGTATCGACCGCGCAGAGCTATGGAGAATCATGGACGAAAACGGCTTTCCTGGGAAGCTGACTAGACTGATTAAAGCAACGATGGACGGTGTGCAAAACTGCGTAAGGGTTTCGGGTGAACTATCTAGTTCATTCGAATCTCGCCGGAGACTGCGACAAGGTGATGGACTCTCTTGCCTACTCTTCAACATCGCTTTGGAAGGTGTGATGCGACGAGCCGGGCTCAACAGCCGGGGAACGATTTTCACAAATTCCGGACAATTTGTGTGCTTTGCGGACGACATGGACATTATTGCCAGAACATTTGGAACGGTGGCAGAGCTGTACACCCGCCTGAAACGCGAAGCAGCAAAGGTCGGACTGGTGGTGAATGCCTCAAAAACAAAGTACATGCTGGTAGGCGGAACCGAAAACGACCGGATCCGTCTGGGTAGTAATGTTACGATAGACGGGGATACTTTCGAGATGGTGGAGGAATTCGGCTACCTCGGATCCTTACTGACGGCTGACAACAACGTGAGCCGTGAAATTCGGAGACGCATCATCAGCGGAAGTCGGGCTTACTACGGGCTCCAGAAGAAACTGCGGTCGAAAAAGATTCACCCACGCACCAAATGCACTATGTACAAAACGCTAATAAGACCGGTAATCCTCTACGGGCACGAGACATGGACCATGCTCGAGGAGGACCTGCAAGCACTCGGAGTTTTCGAGCGACGCGTGCTAAGGACGATCTTCGGCGGTGTGCAGGAGAACGGTGTGTGGCGGAGAAGAATGAACCACGAGCTCGCTGCACTTTACGGCGAACCCAGCATCCAGAAGGTTGCCAAAGCCGGAAGGATACGGTGGGCAGGACATGTTGCAAGAATGCCGGACAACAACCCTGCAAAGCTGGTGTTTGCAACTGATCTGGTTGGCACAAGAAGGCGTGGAGCGCAGAGAGTACGATGGGCGGACCAGGTGGAGCGTGACTTGACGAGCATCGGGCGCGACCGAGGATGGAGAGCGGCAGCCACGAACCGTGTATTATGGAGAAATATTGTTGATTCATTTTTATCTTGAATTTGATGTAATACTAAATAGATGAATGAATGATTTGAGAATTTCTCCTGGAATATCTTGGCGAACTTCTTTAGGCATTCTGATTTTCTGATTTTCTATGAAGTTATGGCAAACAAAATCTCCAAACTTTCTACCAATATTATAATTGCAGTAGTCTTGAAGTTTCTCCAAAAATGCTCCTCTATCATTTAGAAGGTATTTCTATTTTCCGAATTTTCCCACAGTTTTTTTAGGCATTCTATTTGGTTTTCCTGTAAATTTCTTTACTAACTTCTTCGGACTTTTTTCATGAATTCTTTCAGAAATTCTTAAGGCATTTCTTTCACAAAACCCCTCTGATATTTTCTTTATTATTTCTATAATATTCGAACTTTGGCAAATTTCTCAACAAAATGTTGGTGCTATTCGTCGTTCCAAACCCTATTCTCTATATTTTCAAACAACACTTATATATTGTGAAATAATTGAGTTATAGTATTTTGAAAACACCACAGATATTGAAATGGGTTGAAGACAAAATGCCGTTTCCCTTCCTTCCTACTTTCACAGCACAGTGTAAATCTATCATATAACGTCTACAAGTTGTGCAACCAAGCGAAATGTGCCACTTCACAGTAATCTTCATACAATCTATAACTTTAAGCCTAGCATCCACGCGCCTATGTTAAAAATAAACATTCGCATATGATTGTGCAGGCACAAAGGACTCAACAGCCTGTTCGCAACAAACGATTGCAATAATCCTTTCCCTCCCCATCCTCACATTGACCTGCAATCAGACGTACCAGGTGCCATTGTCGCCTAAAATAGAAGATCATCAACTCTCACACACTGAAGATGCCTGTTGGACCCAAGCAGCTATCTCACTAGTAGTAGCAACCTTCTTCTTCTTCTTCTATATGGCTCTACGCCTCCACTGACTGGGGCTTGGCCTGCTTCTCTTCGACTTAGTGTTCTTTGAGCACTATTATCCAAAACAGAAAAAGCACTTTTCTCCAGAATGACTAGAAAGAGAACAAAACCAACGTTTTGTCATAACTGACAAAATTAACAATCGAACATTCTTATTTTCTCCGATTTGTGGATCATTTTAGAGAAAAAGTGCTTTTTTTAGTTCTGGAACATTTGCCATTCTCAATTGAGCCCTAATTGAAGGGCTTCCTTGCCTGCCCTTGCATGAATTTGTATAATGTGAGGCAAGTACAATGATACCCTATGCCCGTGGCGTCGAGAAAATTGTCCCAACCTAAACGGGAATTGAACCCACCGTCTCCGGATTGGCGATTCATATAGTCTTAACTACTAGGCTAGCCGGAGCAACCACATCATGTCATGTCGATGTCAACCTTTCGTTTCTTCTTGATCAGAATTCAAGCTTTCGACCAGTGCTGACTGCCATAGTATTTACAAGCTGTAGATGCAGTTAATCCAAAGCTTCGTCTGTTGCTAAACAAGCCCAGCTTTAAAATTGAAGGTATACATTGAAAAAGTGGCACAATCCGGAGGAAATGCACCGGAAGTCTAATTTCCACTGTGGCTCCCATTAAATATCTACTTAAAATTGCCAAGCCAGCTGCACGATTCGGTAGGCGTTTCTTCGTTTCGCACATTTCACCGCATAACATTGCATTAACACCGGGAGCGAAAATTTCCGCACTCCGAATCCAAGGCATCCTCCTGTAGCCTGTGGTGTGGTAGCGGTAGGTGCACGCCGGCCGCAGTGGAACAATTATTCTCAGCAACTTGTGCAGCACCATACTCCGACTCCCTGGTTCAGGATCTGGTTTATTGAGGTAGGGCCGGGTGCTCCGAGATCCACCCACTCTTCACTAGTGGCCTTAATAAACTCACTTGCCAACGTTCTGTTGGATCGCCCACGTCCCCTCAACAACACCGGACGCGTTGCCCTTCCTGTGCCGGTGGGGAGAGGTTCGTTAGAGGAAGAGAATCAGGAAATCTCTGCCTCCTCCGTGTCTCTAATACACATACTTTCAGTTTTTGCCGGAGGTTTTATCCTTGTCGAGATCGTCCTTCTTTCACACTGTTGTAGTCGCCACCGACGCGAGGAGAAGTCTCTGTCTAATTCACGGCTGTCCGGTGTCGACGACGACGGTTGTAGGTACGTATACGGAAGCAGCTCTGCTTCGATGTCGACCAACGACGACGACGACGGCTTCTAGGAGGCGTGTCAATTGGTGTGTATCGTTCTAATTTATTACCCGCAATTAATCCTGTTTCTGGGTCCTCCCTGCTCGCTTGGCTGCTTGTGTCTGGTTAGCGCTCGCTCGGATGCTATAGGGTAAATCTTGGTTGAGCTGACACTTCTGGAATCGCCGCCGTCCGTCGTCCGTCGTTGGCTGCCAGAACGTTAGAGGTATTAGATAAAACTGTGTCGCCCAGTCGATGGGGTGTGGAGATTGTGCACATTCATATAGCGAGTCAAGCCCAGTTTGTCTGCGCTGGAAAGGTCCGATTCATGATTGTGGATAGGATCATCGTCCGAGAATGAGAGATGTTTCAAGGATGAAATGCAAAGCTGCTTGTTCCAGGACCGGAATGGTTGATATTTCGGTGGGTGTTGAAATGTGTTCTATGGAAGGCGCTGATTTTGACAAATGAGTGGGTGTTTCCCGTGGACTTGGCAAGGTCTATAAGAACTTTTCGTACTACTTTTTGCAGATGATAGCTAATTACAGTTTAACCAATCGTTTGGCAAAACCTAAATAAGTTCTGATTTTTTATTCCATACATGAATTAATGACTTAGTGCTCTGTCCCATTTAGAGTACTACTGCATATAAAATGCCTAATTGTCAATCTCCCAAGCAGGATGTCATCCCACGCTGCTTCATATATCTTCCCTTGAATGTACCTACCACTGTGGATTCCTTACGCAGACAAAGCCACTTCAAAGAGATGAAGTTTGCACTTCGCATTATTCAGCTTTGTCGGATCCCCATCCTCGCTTGCTCGCCGTATGTGTGTGTGCCCTGGAATGTGCAAACCACCGCGGTACACTACGTGAAGAGTGAGTAATTCTCCGCTGTTAATTTAATAATTTAAGCAACGTGTGTCACGTTGATATAATTAAAAATTCATTTCATGCATGTACTTATTCAATTGTGCTGCCATGCATTTGTCTCTCCGGGAACGTTCCGGTTCTCGGTTGGTTCGGACGGCGAGGACCTGCCCGGCCCACCCACACCACAGTCAGTGTGCTACTGCTCCATCTCGCTGCAAAATGATTCCATGCGGGCTAAGCGAGGAAAGAAAAAACGAAATCAGGAGATGGCAACACTATCAGAATGGAAACTCAGTTTGTGTTACATGTGCGAAACGGTCCACGACGACGACGGGTGCGATGTGTGCTCCGGATCCATGCTTCATGCTAAATGCTTGTGGACTGAATGTGCGGTGACGGTATCACGCTGGTTATAGTTGCAATCACCCTTAATTAAATGAAAAAGTTGGACATAATAGATGTCTACCCTTTCTGGGGTTTCGGTGTCCAGTGTACCTCAGAATGGATGCTGTACAAACAGGTCTCTCTCTCTCTTCTTGGCGTAACGTCCTCATTGGGACAAAGCCTGCTTCTCAGCTTAGTGTTCTATGAGCACTTCCACAGTTATTAACTGAGAGCTTCCTCTGCCAATGACCATTTTGCATGTGTATATCGTGTGGCAGGCACGAAGATACTCTATGCCCAAGGAAGTCAAGGAAATTTCCTTTACGAAAAGATCCTGGACCGACCGGGAATCGAACCCGTCACCCTCAGCATGGTCATGCTGAATACCCGTGCGTTTACCGCCTCGGCTATATGGGCCCTAACAAACAGGTCCTCCTCTCCTCTCTCCTCTTCTTGGCGTAACGTCCTCACTGGGACAAAGCCTGCTTCTCAGCTTAGTGTTCTATGAGCACTTCCACAGTTTTTAACTGAGAGCTTCCTCTGCCAATGACCATTTTGCATGTGTATATCGTGTGGCAGGCACGAAGATACTCTATGCCCAAGGAAGTCAAGGAAATTTCCTTTACGAAAAGATCCTGGACCGACCGGGAATCGAACCCGTCACCCTCAGCATGGTCATGCTGAATACCCGTGCGTTTACCGCCTCGGCTATATGGGCCCTCAAACAGGTATGGTTTGCATTAAAAATATATGCATGTATCTATAGCTCGATCTAATGCTGGTTTGAGGACATCCTAAAGAACTTTGCAAGAACCAGTTGATGAAGGCATAACACACATCTTGGCATATCATGAGCACTTACACAAATCCTGAACGGTGCTGCAATGATTTGTATACATCTCCAATGTCATTGCACATTTGCTATTATCTACGAAAACTCAGACCAACTCATCTTTACACATCTGGTCAAGTCTTCTTCTACCTGCCGTAACGACTCAACTGGGACAAAGTCTGCTTTTCAGCTTAGTAAACTCCTATTAAACCCTCAGATTCATCCTAGAACGCTATGAAACGCCTGTTTTTGGGGATATTCGGGCTCGTTTGGAGGTTAACCATCAATGTTAACTTCTTTTCCCGATCAGCCTAGATAGCTGTGTAGTGTCGGTAACGGTTGTCTCAATTGGCTAAGAATAACACTACGGACCGCCTGATCCAGTGGTAAGAGTCCACTAAACAGGTGACCCCTAATTCATGGTGTTATGCGGCTTTATGCCTACCGTGCCAAGGAATGAATGGTTAAGGGGGTCTAATAAAAACCTAACCACATACGATTAGGGCGTCCTCCACAGTATTACGCCCTTACTGCGCTAACCGGAGCAATGGTGCGGTGGACCTTGCGTTTCTACGAGATAATCAATTACCCTTCTTAGGTCTCAAATTTGAGGTTAAATAAGGGCGGGATTATTCAAATGTTGTAAATTAGCTTACTTTACCACCTATATGGGTTCACTAAAGGCGTTTTCGCCGTTGGCATTTTTCAATTGACACCGATTTGGTTTGTCGTTGATGTTTCCTTTTTGTGCTGTGATTGTGAAGAGTGTAATCCTATCTAGTTTGGGTAGTGGCTACGGCTAGGAAACCTCAGATCAATTTTCAGCGTAAAAAGCGTGCGTACCCCAAGTGGCTCTACTTCAAAAAGTTCATTTTCGTTGGGTAACTTCTGTATAGTTTACCTTGTGAACCCAGTTTTGCTTCTTTCATTATAAATGAAGTGTCGTGCCTCGAGCATGCTATATCTCAGTATGTTTCAACCTTTCTTTATGGATGCCTTCAACAAACTCTTGTATTCATCATCTTTTCGCTGATATTTGTCAGTATTGCACCGATGGTTACATCATCTGAATTAGCTCAAACATTAATTTGAGATCCTTCAGTTTGATGCATTACTTAGGTTCATAGTACAGTTCATGCATAACTTAACATAGAATTGCACCTAACCCAACTCTGCATTAGCAGAATTTGTCATGAGTTGACTGAATGGCATGTGTCAGATGAGGAGTCTCCATTTGACCTTCTTTGCACTTTTTAGTGTTCCTTCGCAAAATTTGCGTATTCAGGCGTCCCTGCTCAATAAACTAGGGAACCTGTACTAATTGGTAGCGACCACATTTTATAGATAACTCGCTTCCATTGCTACTCCAAGAGAGTTTCATTGTGGTTTTGTACCTACAACGTCCTCCATTGTGGTATACCATAACTATTGCTTTGAAAGAAGCTTGACCTCTGCGGTCTGTGCGGACCGCAAGAGGTATTCCTAAATGGAACTCTGATCTGTTCAAGTTCAAAATATCTTCGAATAAACCAGTATTTTGTATAGTTACGAATCTCTAGGTTCCACCCGAGAATTATCGCTATATAATCGACTATGTGGGCCCTAAAAAGCTCTGCTTACTTAAAATCTCCAGGAGCAAATGGGTGTTTGTTCTATTTTTCTCCAAAGGGATTTGAGAATTTCAAACATGTTTTGAACTCTTGTAGTTTTCTGTGGAATATTTTCATGACGTGAAATTACTGCATAGTTTTATCCCAAAAGGGTGCGTGCGTTGTATAAAGAAGGAATGAGTTCCTGGTTACCTCGTTCTTTCTGAAATGCTTGAAACGCATTGTCGATTATCCCATCTGTGATGTTCGTCTGGCTGACATGGCTATTCATGTGGACTCACATGCCTCCCAATTTGGGATGTCCACAGTGACTCTTTTACTCGCTCAAACGTAGTTTTGCTAGGGTGATTTCTTGAATATTGAGGATGCTTTCGATGCCGTGCCTTTCAATGTCGTATTGAAAGAGCCGCATGACGTCACAAGCTACCTCCAATGAGCTATAGGATCTCTTTACGCTTATGCGTTTTACAGTGTCCTTTTCAGGGCATTGATTAAACCCGTTGTGGTATGAGCTATGAGCTCTCGTTGCGCTTATGCGTTCATTTCCTCTTCTAGGGTACCCCTTCCTATTTCATCACCTTTCCCTTTTCCAATTCCCATCCCTTGTCCCATTCGCCTTCAGGTAAATGATGAAATAGGCTTATATGTATGGCGATGGCACAAATGTCCCAAATGGAGGATAACGTGCCTCTGGAGCCGGCCTTCTGATACCTGATACCTGATACCTGGCATATTCCATTCAGGAAACCGATGATGTGGTTATTGAAAGAAGTATTGGTAACTAAATCAAACTACTGGCGACAGTCTGTCGTCTTTACGTCAGTCAGCAGATACAATTATGCAAGTATGATATAAAATTACAGTTTCATGTTTATTACTGCATAATAAAATGAAATCTTTTGTGAACTGTGAGAAGACATCAAAAGATAACCAGGTTTACCAGAATCCTTTAAATACTGTCTTTTCAAATCTACCATTTTGAAACATACCAGAGGAAATGCGTATATCAGCAAACAGCGCGTGCTACGCTTGTACACTGTCGACCGAAACAATGTACTATTAATCATCGTTCGTTCGCGATGAAATTTGCTGCGAAATTGTTTTTCATGGTACATTTGACAGCGGCTTGGAATGGGAATCTTGTTGAATCGAACGGCTTCTCCTCCTCCCCACCTACCATCATGCTTAGTGTGTGTGTACTGATGAACCTAGACGATGATGCTGGCAAGGACAACGACAACGACAAACATAACTGTCACATATGGCTCTGCGACCGACGAACACGATAAAGGGTAACACGTGTGATCTGCTGTCTTGTTGTAGCTCAGAACGATTTTTTGATTTTGGAACTTAAGTATATTGGGACATAATTTTCTACTAAAAATATGTGTTAATTGTAGTTTGAAAAATGTGCATTAACTGATTAACTCAAAACTCGAATGAAAAATCCTGAACAGCACCTACAGGTTATTCCATTTTTTTTTCATCATTTCCAGCACAAATCAACCAAAACGATAGGGCTCTATTAAATCCCACTCCTGAAAGAGTCTCGTTTCTTGTTGAACAAACAACATGAGAACTCTCATCCGGTCCGTATCGATTCATCCCCATCTTGATTGGAAATCGATTGCCCCGAAATCCAACTCTCCGTGCGAGAAGCAGCAAACCAGTTCAGCAATAAGTGGCACTTGGAAAGTTTCAATTAATTCCCATCTAATTGCAATTTTGATTCTATTGTCTTACCTTCTACTCTCTTGCTGCACTGGCTCATACGTTGTTCGCCACTTGTGACCGATCACAACCTCAAAGGCATTGCTTTCTCCTGGAAAATCCGGGAGGGGGAGGAAAAGAAAACTTTCGACCGGAATGCCTTTCCTGGACCGCAATGGAGCGGGCAATTCCCGGCAAATTTCCACAAGGTTCATTAACTTGTTGGGGTAAACTCAGGAGCTCTCGGGAACTGGGCATTCCAGAGTACTGGTTCTCCATTTTTGCATGTGCAATCGGATCCGATTCCCACCAGACCCGACGAACAACCACATCTTCAGATAAGTTATATTATCTATTTTAATGAATTTGTTTAAGTATCATTATCTAAGCTTGCCATTTCGCTCCGATCGACTGGTGGTATGTTTGTTTGGAAACAACTATGCCTGGTTGTGTCTGGGATGGTGATTGCCGACATCGGTACAGTTTTACCTCAACTAATAGTGTTGAAACCAAAAAATCTTTACGAACGTCATGTTAAATGGAGTGAGCATCTGAAATGGACATGCTGCTAAATAGAATCACTCGCATTACTCGAACATTCACTCCAGACGTCTTTCCGATTTGCATTTCCCGTATCCAGGCAGCAGCGGTTTAACGTCACCGGCTGTTCATTTCCCACTGGGAGTCCACAGGAGGAAGCACCAATGCTATCAGCAACCTGGCATTGTCGAACAGAACCGATCATAGGATACTTCGCTCTCTGAAAATGAACTGAACCGACAAGCCTCGATACTCAGTTCAATCATACACTCAGCTGTGTGGTATACATATGGCATGGCAATGTATGCCAGCTCGGCTCACTCGTCAGACACACAATCCTGCATCGCCGTCCATAGTGCCCGTCCACCTGAAGGAGAGCACTTCAGAGCATCGCCGGCAATGGTTCTACCCGGTTCCGGTCAGTTGATGAGGGACCAATCATATCGGATTTCAATGGCATTTCCGCATAGTCAGGTGAAATAAGCGAGATTTAACTATCGACTGGTTTAGCTTTGTCTTCTGGACGGTGTAGTGCGGTGTTTGGACTGGGTGAGCATGGTGGATGGGACTACTAAAGGTTGCGAGAGGGCGAGGCTGTTGTCCGTTTAAGAGGTTACACTTTCCAATTAGATCTCAATTACAGCAACGGCCTTTGTGTAGCGGAAGCTGAAAGGAAATCATGCGTGTTGGATGCGAAAAAATGAATTCATATAACTCTTGTTGCCATTAAACAAGTATTGCATATGATAACGATTCCAAATTAAATCGTTGTATTTTTTGTGAGTCCAACACAATACTATAAAAATGAATGGTTCAAAAACGTTGACCTTGTAATGTTTCAAATTGACACTGAATTTTATGTAACGCAAATCGCATCACTAACTGAAGAAAATCCGGCTTATGTAACTTTTCACCCTTCCCAATTACAAAAACTACAAAAACTTTCCGCGACAGGAGTAGAGGTAATCTCAATCTTTAGTAGCAACGTACATCATACTAATATTCCTTCCTTTCTTCGATGACCGTAAGGACCTGACCCACGCTGTTATTGACTTAATTATGTTAGGAACTCTCGAATGAGCACAGAACAGTAAGCTATTTCCATGCTCCGTTCGTTGGTTCATTGTACAGCCACTATTATTCTGTTTTTTTTCTACCCCGTTGGTGGGTCATTAAGCCACTGCGTGTAATCAACTGATCTTTTGTGGCAAGTCCCTTTTTGATATTCGCATCTTGCAAACTAATCACCATTTATCAAGTGATCAGCTACTCCAGGCCAGATATTATGTAATATTTTCACAAGCAATTAAACTTCTTCAAAACATAGGCCGTTCTTTCAAACGAAGTCAATATTATTATTCTTGGCGTTTGTCGCAAGAACGGTCGGATACTAAGTACACCATGGGTCTGTCCTTAAAGTTTCATCATGGCAAACCAGAAAAAAGCTTGTTCTAAGAAATTACTTGGAATTGACGAAATAAAGAGGGTACTACTTTGAACAAATTTTGTGCATTATTAAATATAATAATGATGACAATGGCGGCCAGGGCGCGTTTATGGTAGCGAGCAAAGGGAAGTTGTTGGGAATCCGAAAGAAGTAGGGATCTCAGGGGAGTTTCAGATAGTCTCAGGTGGATTCCAAGAGGTCTTAGTGGTGTTTAAGAGGGTCTCAGGGGCGTTTAAAAGGAATCAAGGGTTTTCATGGGTACTACATTGAAGTCTCAGGAGCAATTTAGGCGGATTCCTGGGGCTTTTAGGTGATATTCAGGGGATCTCTGAGGCGACTCAGGGGTTCTGAGGGGCTTTCTAAGAGGTCTGTGAGACATTTCAGGGGCTTTCAGACAAAAAATAACAGTTTTGCAATGTAGACCTGGAGTCAGGGTTCCTGATTTCCCCTTTTTATCTTCTTCCACATTCGAAGACAGTCAGCAGCGAACGGTTGTCGCTTTAGTTCGTGTGTATGATTGTCAGCGACGACAGCAAACTCCGGCGAACGGTGGGAAGCCACTCTTGGAAATTACTCATTCGTCCACATTCGCATCGCAAGCGAATGCGATTCGTGAGTGATGCGATTGACATTGTGCATACGAATTTTTGATGTTTTCGAATTATTTTCTTTGCTAATCTAGCATTTCAACAAGAATACAGTAAAAATGTATGCATTACATGCAGAAATTCCCTTCTACTTATGATAATAGCCGCTTCGATCGCTCACCGGCATTCTTCACCATTCGCCATTCATTCATTCGCTTGCGATCCAAACTGCGACGAATGGCAACGAATATTCATGCCAAGCAGCTGGCTCATCGCTTCCCACTGGTGATGAGGTTGCGTGTTTGATCACGACGATCCGTTTGCTGCATCTTTCTCGATTCGCTTCAGCAAAGAGGAGTGAATATGAATGGAGTGAGGCGAATATACCGATCCTTGCCTGGAGTTCCAGTGATTTCGAACTGTTCTGAGAACCGCGAAAGAGTCATGCCTTGATTTTTTTTAGCAGGCTTTCGGCGCTTTCGGGAGTATTTCAGGAAGCTTCAGAGAATTTCGGCGGGTTTCTGAGACGTAACATACGTGTTTTCGAGGGTTTCGCAGGGTCTCAGGCGGTGTTAGGGGGATTTCGAAGGCTTTGCATGGAGTTCCAAAGAATTTTCAGCTCGAGGAGTTACCCAAGCGTTTTCAGGGGCTTCGGAGGGTCTCAGATGCATTACATGGGGTCCGTGGGGGATTAAGAGGAAATTCTAAGGCGTTTCAAGAAACTTCAGAGGGTTTTCATAGACCTCTTCACGAAAACCCTCAAAACACCCCGGAAATGCCTTGAAATGCCCTTGAAATATCCATAATCTAACAGAAATGCCCTTGAAATCCGCGTGGTCCATTTGAAATGCCCCTGAAACTACAAAATGTTCCTGAAACCCTCCTAATATGACCCTATATTAATGTCTCGAAACTTCCCTGAAACCTCCGTAATCCCATTAAAACACCCTTGAAATCATCATAATCAATGTGAAAAAAAAACCTTAAACCCCAATGACCCCGAAACTCTCTGAAATGCTTGAAACGTCCCTGAAATGTAACACCCTTCGAAGGCTTAAGGTGAAACATCAACAAATCCCATTGCAATTTTGCATACAAACTTAAGAGGCACAAATCTGACGAACGAGGCCTCGAACCAAGCCGCACTTATTTATCCTGGCTTTGCTCACTTGCTAAAAGAGGCAGCTTTTCCAAATCGAGCGCATTTGTTTACGAATTTTCAAGATTGGTGCTCTTGAAAACGTGAGTAGGGGTCCAAGCCGTCATTATGGCAGCCATATTGTATTCTCTGAAGTTTCTCCTTAAATCCCTTTGAAACGTCCCTGAAACCCATTTTATGCTATTGAAACGCCGAAAAAAACCCCTGAACGCCCCTGAAGTCCCTTGGAACCTCTTTTCGATTGGCTTTCTGGAAACTTCGTTGAAATCTCCTTGGCCCATCTCTCAAAGGATCAAGACCTGTTCACGCGAACATGATTCCCCCATTAAAGCCCTGACTTAATTTATGCACAAATTTTCTTTTTTTTTACCGTTTAAATGTGCACCCCTTTGCATCCCGCTCTTTCTCGTGTTTGTTTAGGAGAGTGAGCAAGAAAAAAGAACAAGCTGGATTCGCCAATGCCCATCATGATGGACTCCTTATAGGACTCTCGACGGTTAGGCGAAATTGCTATTTTAAACCAATGAACCACTATATGATTTCTTGGGTTTTCGGCTTGCAGTCTGAAAAAATGCGTTGACTGATTTCAGATCATCGCCGACGTTTCGGTCCAGGTATGGGACCTTCCTCAGGGCTCGATACAACAATCAACCTGTCACAGAACTTTTTATTTAAAGTGGTGGTTAATCCCGGCAGTGTAGCAGACAGCGTGACCCTTTACGACCCGACAGTTTTTGCTTTCTAAAAAGTTTTGTGACAGGTTGATTGTTGTATCGAGCCCTGAGGAAGGTCCAATACCTGGACCGAAACGTCGGCGATGATCTGAAATCAGTCAACGCAATTTTTTCAGACTGCAAGCTGAAAACCCAAGAAATCAAGCACGCAAATCAGTCGATATTCGTAACCAGAACCACTATATGTTTGGCTATGTTTCAGAAATCACTCAATTGTTTCACAAATCACTCCATGTGCTCCTTTTAGGCAGTTTTACTATGAACTAACCTTCTTCTGGTGACGAGAATGTCGACTGATTTGGGTGCTTGATTTCTAGGGTTTCCGGCTTGCAGTCTGAAATAGTTTGCGTTGACTGATTTCAGATCATCGCCGACGTTTCGGTCCAGGTATGGGACCTTCCTCAGGGCTCGATACAACAATCAACCTGTCACAGAACTTTTTTGATAACAAAAAAATGTCGGGTCGTAAAAGGGTCACGCTTTCTGCCACACTTCTGGGCTATCCGTTATGATTCGGTCAGGGAATCCTTTTCTAGTACGGAGAAACACCTGCCGGGATTGACCACTTCTTTAACTGATTGTGTGCTCGTTGTTATGCTGACAAATAATCTTGCAAGCAGTTACTTCCACCTAGTGCGTTCGGTTAACAGGTTAACCAGGTCTCCAGGATCCAAAGCCTGGTGATCAGTTCTGGTAAGCCCACTGTCTAACTCACATAGCTTGATGTTACTGGAAATACTTACGAAACCTTACCGGACTCGACCCATTCGAAAACTGAAACTGATTACTGCAGCGTTGGACCACTATCACATAACTTTCATTTTCTGGTCAGATTCCAGAGGAAATCTCCAGCAAATCCATTCGTACTGATGTTGGTGCTAACATATTTTTCTTAACTTATTATAGACCAAGGCACGGCCCGCTCTCAGCTCATTCACTCTCAAAACCAACGCCTTCAAAATTGTCATCGAAGAATACTGAAAGCAAACAATTTCCATCAAGTAATTTATTGAAACAAAAATTTCAAACCAAATCTCGGAACTTTTTGTCTGATAAGGATCCACCCTCCACGCTTGAGCAAGCATTTTGAAGCATCTTGCGGCCTCCGTTGACAAGGGTAGTGACACCGACTGACAACAAGTGGAATTAATTGCATTTTATTAAACGCCGACCCTTCAAACAGGGGTCACTTAATGTCAAGAATGAATACGTCCTACTCCTGGCGACCTTGTCTAGCAAGGTGCATGCCCCTAATGTTTCTTCAATGAACCGTTTCGAGTTATAGGCACACGTAGAGGTGGGAAAGAGGATTCATTCACGCCTGTGTCTTTGTGCATCCTAAGTTTGCTTAAATTAATCATTCTTAGTAGCTAGCTGCAAACACGTTAAGAGGTGACTGATAGTGTTGCATAAATCAAGCTCAGTTTTTTTTTTCTCGCCACGCTGTCATGTCTCTCACGCCGTCGTCATTCGCTAGAACAAGCAAACGATTTACCCACGTCCTCCTGTTGGCAATGAAGCAATAATACCGGGTGCGAAAAAAGTATTCCCTTTGAAATTAAAATTATGACCAGAATAATAATCACTGGAACCGAACGGTTTTCGTTCGCTTCCATTTTTCTTCTGCTGCCGCACGTCCGTCAAGTTGTTGTCCGTCCTGTGCTTGCAGAGGTTGCGAGGTTAGCGCAGTGGTTCCAACATGTGCTGAAGTTTCAATTTTGCTATTCTGTTTTTGTCTTCTATTTTGTCTCTATCTTCTATCTTCTAGCTTCTAGCTTCTAACTTCTAGCTTCTAGCTTCTAGCTTCTAGCTTCTAGCTTCTAGCTTCTAGCTTCTAGCTTCTAGCTTCTAGCTTCTAGCTTCTAGCTTCTAGCTTCTAGCTTCTAGCTTCTAGCTTCTAGCTTCTAGCTTCTATGTTCACATCTCTTCACAAGTGCAACCACTATGGATGCTGCATGTGCTTAGGTTGTCGCATCTCGGACCGTTTTTCCTCCATCATACCCCGTCGGTCGTTGTGGGCCATCGTCGTCGTCGTTCTCGTCATCGTATGGCATTATCCTAACTAATGGTTTCCTCGGCAAAATTCTTACTTTGTTCCCCGGCCGGTACGTGAGGTTCGACGCTAGTTATTCCTTCGGTTTTTCCTTGCTCCCGGATTTTGCCTGGGCCCCACTACTGGGCCACGGACCGACGGTTGCATATGAACTCATCGATTGACGTGGAGGCCGGCGCCGGCGGGAAGGATGGAAGCTGAAACAAGAACGCCAAGCTCCACTCAAATAGTATCATTTCATCACGAGCTAGACGTCGCGGTTGCCGGGGTCTATCGTCTCCCGGTGCGGTGTGTAGAGAGACCCTTCGGAGTTATTCCGTTCATACATGGGTACCGACAGGAATGCTTCTCGAAGCAAACCAAACCCAGGAAACTACAACATCGTGGTGCATCGTGCTGAGGATCGAAAGAAGCGAAAAAAAAAAACAGAAGTGCACTTGAAATGCAGCGAGCGTATGCCGCAAACGTAACGAACTACATTAGAAAAATGGGTTTTGAAGGGTGGAGTGAACCTGTCGGTCGACGTCGTTGGTCGGTTCGGCAGAAGAAGAAGGTGAAATCCCGTTCGGGGGAAGTTGGAGGTGGATCGAGCGGCGGAAGCTTCGCTGTCAGGAATCGGAAACGAATAGCGTAACAACACAGTTGGAAACCTTGCTCTTTGTGAAAGACATTTAAGACTGAGTGGAAATCATGCAGAAGTATAAGTTGTTGGGTGGAATGCTTGTTACGACTGGTTTAGTTATGTGGTTTCGCTACGTTTTTATTAAAAATGGCGTCTCGTGCACGTGATGCAGCGAATGATATAAGAGGGGTTTTTTTTTCTGTGGTGAAAGCTCAGGCAGAATTGAATAAGATGCGAATGCAGTTCGATCACCTTTATGGCTAAAAAAAATAATCAAAACGAGGAATCATGACTGGACACAGGACAGCGGCTGGAATTTATTGAAAACCTGTTAACGTTCATTTTCCAGGGTTTATTGAAAGTATTAGTATTAATAACGAACATTAAAAACTAATGTCATCTATGGTTCTAAAAAATATGTTGCAACAAAAGAATAATTAATTTCTTCTCTCTGTCAACTCTGCAAACTAACTCATTTCCCACCTTTTCACCGCCACCAAATGAGAACAAAGTCATAAATTAACACGCTGAGTTACATGACTTACACGAGCAGTGCGTTGCGTATGGCACACAAAACCATCTGTTCTTCCCTACGCACAACCTACGCCTACAGAATCAATAAACACTTTCTCAAATTTCACACGTAATCCATCTGCCGCACAACCAGTAGAAGTAGAACCTCAACGACCCAACCCGGCGGCGGCGGCGCGGCGTCAACGGTGGCAACATTCGCACTCCGGATTCCAATCTGTCGTAGCGGCAATAAATCAAATATCAGATTCCATTTTATCCACCACACCAAACGTGAGCCATTTCCAGAAAAGGCGGCTTTCTCTTACCGCCGCGCCGCCGCGGGGCTTCACAGTTCCAAAAAACCCGCATCGATTCATCGGCATCAGAAGAGCCTCCGGGGTAGATTAGTCACCTGATCCGCGCAATCGTGTTCTCCGTCCGTGTCGTGTCGTGGGGTGCGGCATAAACTGCTGGTCCCATCTTCAAATGGTTGGTTTATAAATGTTGGGCTGCCAAAGTCAATCTCTGTGTGGACTGTAGGGGAAGCGAGAGAGTCGCGAGAGGGAACGAGGTGGAGTGAGTTTTTCTCGAAACGGTTCGATTAGCGTGCAAGAGGATTACGATTTTCTCATCCGACGCCAGGCATTCAATGTGGAGAGAAAACTGCTTACACAGTGCCACTGCGAGGCTTACAACGTCTTTGAAGCTGCAGTGGTGGCTCCTTTGGAAGGAAGCCGACACGGTTGGTGATGGTAAGCAGAGGTTATTTTCTGTAAGGACATCTCTATCGTTATAACGCGTATCTGTCGGAACAAGATGAGCAGCTATGGGGTCATCTTATTTTTCATCTTCTTCTGTCGGAGAACAGACACACTGCTACCATTTATTAGAATATTTATTGCGCGCAGTTCATTTCTATCCCCCAGAAAGGTTACTGTCTAGGCCTTCGTGATACTTCAGTTCAGAATAGCTTCCACAATGAATGCTATAGGGTGCGGGCACCGGTTTTGGCCAGTCTAAGGGAAATAATTTTTATAGAAATAACCAATAATCCTATGAAAACAACCAATGCGTCAAAAGAAAGGTTTCAATCTATATTTTGAAGGAAAAATGCAGAAATCATGCCAATACTTGATTTTTGTATTAAAAGTGGTGCTGGCCAAAATAGAAGCTCTGCCGCAGTTTTGGCCATATTCTTAAGTTTGGTTTCTATTTTGGCCAATCACGTGTATTTCTTATGGGAGTGGCCAAATTAGAAGCACCCTGGCCAAAATAGATATATGGGAGCAGATTTTTTAAGGAAATATATTTTTTTCTTCCAGTTTTTAATCAAAATGTGTGGTTTTCACAGCTGTAATCATCATATTGTATTAGGATCTACTAGTAAAAAATAAATTTACGCCGATTTAGATCGCAACAGGCTCAATACCGCACTATGGCCAAAACTCCGGACTGGCCAAAACTGAAGCTTCTACCCTAACTCTCGTAGGGTTTACATTCCACCAGATATCTCGAGGGTGTATCCTATTAAAGAGAAAACTGCAATCACTAAGTAGATGCTCTGTGAATTCAGTTTTGAGCCCACGTAACCGAAATTCTTCATGATGATTATTTTTTAGCTTCATTAGGAATGATGGGTTAGGTTAGGTTAGGTTAATAAGCCTGCATACAAACTTAAAGCTGAGTGTGAGTAGTCTACCATCATTCAGCAGCCATATCTTTAGAAAAAGTTAGTGTTCCAACTTAAATGTGCCCCCACATGTGCTCTGTGATATTGAGAATTCTTTCAGGGATTACTTCAGAAATCTCTCCAAGTGGAAAAAAAATCCAGGGATTCTTTCGGAAATTTGTCCCGGAATGTGTGTTTATTCAAGGATTGATTATCACACAAATTTCACCAGAAATTTCTCTACGGACTAATTTAAAATTTACCAAAGATTCATTCGGATATTTTCATCGTAAATTTCTTCCTCAAGGTATTTTTTTAAAGAAAATTCACCCACTTTTGCTTCAGAAAATTTATCCAAACAAAATTAATTTAAAGAAATATTACCAAGAATACTTACTTACTTTCAGTATGTTAATGCCTTCGAAGATTTCTCTGAGAATTCCTTCAGCAATTCTTACAAAAACTCCTTATAGTAGTTTTCTTTAGAATTATCTTCAAAGTTTTTGAGATATTTCCACAGAAATTTACTTAGTAATTTATGAAATTTAACTTCCCTTCCAAAACACTCCGGGCTTTCTTCACAATATTCTCAAGGAATACCTTATAAAAATTCTTTCATTGATTCCTTTTGAAAGTTACTATAGAATAACTCCCATGGATTTCTTCAAAAAAATCCTCTGGAAGTTCCTTCAGAATTTTCTCTAGAGGATCCTCCAGAATTCCTCTAAGAATTTTTTTTTCAGGGATGCATCCATAGATTCTTTCAGAAATCCGTAAGAAATTTCTTTCAGAAAATCATCAACGGATTTTTTTCAGAAATGCATTCGGCGATTTCTTAAACAAATCAAAAGTTCAGAATTCCTCCCAAAATTTCTTAAAGGATTCCTTGGAAGCACTGGGCAATTATTTCAATATTTTCCATACGTATTTTTCCCAGAGATTCCTTTAAAAATTCCTCGGAGATTCCTTCGAAAATTCTTACTGAGATTTCTTCATAATTTGTCCAAGGATTCCTTTAAGAAATCTAAGCTTCTTTCAGAAATAACTTAAGGAATTCGGTCTTAACGTTTACCAAAGATTCTTTTAGGTTTCAGCGGTTTTTTTTACAGAAGTTCATGAAAGGGATTCTTTAAAAGAACTATCCAGAGCTTCCTTCAGATATTCCCAATCAGAGTTGTTAATAGTCATCGGATCTGAAGAAGAATCACTGACGACAACAAATAATAAAAAGTTTGCGTCATTGAACCAGCAGCGCTTGAATATTTTCGTTCAAACATTGTCAGTCAGTTTGCTAGTTGCAGCGGAAAAGTTTTGCCGTTTCTCTTTGTCAGCATTTTCGTTGAAGTGCTTGCACTGTCTGTCCTGATCGATCACGAGAATGGCTGACCAGAAAAAAAAATCCAAAAAATAAACCCCGTTTGATTCGGAATCGAATCAAAAACCTTCGCATTGGCAGCGCACCAAGCAAACCAACAGAGCTAATTTAGCAGCTCGATAGGGCGGAGGCTAAATCATGAATAAAAAGCGTGACTCGTTCGCCTTTCGTCTGCAGTCAATTGCCATGTGACGATTACATGTTCGGTTTTCGTCATTGCAGAAGAAGACAAAAGAGAATGACGAAAACTATAGCTCCATGTTTTATTTTCAGTTATTCCACGTCGTGGTTTCTTTGTCAGTCGCTGATGATGATGCAAGTGACGAAGTTTTATTTGCTGACGAACTTTTTTAGTTTTTCGTCGTTGGTCAGTGACGAAACTGATGGTTACCAACCCTGTTCCCAATAGTCTCTCTAGAACATGTATCGAAGAATTCTTTTGAAGAATTGTTGTTGATTTCTTCAGAAACTTTCCATTGGTTACAGGCATTTCTTCAAAGAGATCACCATAGTTTGTTTTTCAAAAATTGGTTAAGAGATTCGATTGAAAATTCCCGCAGGAAAGTTTCCAGGAGCATTTCAGAGATCCATCCAAAAAATGGTGCTGGAATTCTTTCTGAAGCTCATGCATTATTGCTTTCAGTGATTCAGAAAGGATTTTCTGTAGTAAGAGATTTCTGCAGCAATTCATACCGAGATTTTTTCAGAATTTCCTCCAGATATTCCTCCATGTATATCCTCAGAAATACCAGAAAATTTTCCGGCATCTAAGGATAACTCCGAGAATTTCTCCACGTATTCTTTGAAAAATTTATTCAAAAATATTTTCCATAAATTTCTACAGGAATTTCTTAAGAGGTATCTCTAGATATTTTTTATAGAGATCTTTACAGAAGCTAACCACCAACCCAGTGTTGAGTAATTCCAAACATCAGCAGCAAAATTTAAGATTCTTATTTAGTTCATGATTTTCTATTGAGCTGAAGCTTTGCACAATTTTTCAGGTTCATCTATATCGTATTTTTTTATATCATATCTTCATATTGAGACGTTCGATTGTTACAATTTTTAAAACTAAATAATGATTCCTAAGAAAATGTACACTGTAAAGACGCAATTATCTCAAACTCCTCTCTTTTTAGCAACGTTTGTTTATAGGGAAAACGGTCCATTATATGAGCTATCCACCATAAAAATTTGATGCTGATTTTATTGTTAAGGGGGTTGTGGGAGTTAAACAAGTTGTTTTTATCATATTCCATATTTATGTATTCATTGGTATTATGTATATTGTATTATATATATAAATGAAAAAAAAAAGTAAATTCACAAATAATAATCATAGAATTGATATTTAATATGGGCACCACAATATATTTTTTGTAGAGTTTGACCGACGAGTCTCTCCACTCAATCTCTCATGTTATCCTAATTATTAAATTAAATGCGGCATTTGCACAATGTTGTTATAGAAACTCCAAGAGTTTTGGGTTTGGATTTCAGTATGGGCAATGAGGTCATGAAAACAATTTTTTAATGCATATAAATGAAGATACCCTGATCCATACTCTATGTGTACGAAAACCGATTTTGAAAATATTGCTTCGTTATTTAATAAAAAATCAAAAACCAAAAAGTGAGGAAATGCTTCCAGTTTCGCCTTAAGGCATGTAGAGTATGGATCAAGGTATCTTCTGATTTTTTTTGTAGTGGAAAATATTTTTTTGTTTTTGCAGAAACCATTTTTGAACGAAATTTCACAAAAAAATTTGCAAAAATGAAAAACATTTTCCACCTCAAAAAAAATCAGAAGATACCTTGATCTATACTCTACATGTGCACGAAAACCGATTTCGAAAATATTACTTCGTTATTCAATAAAAAAAATCAAAAACCGAAAAAATGAGAAAGTGCTTCCAGTTTCGCCTTAAGCGCATTTACGATCGAGCGCTTGACTCGTGGGAGCGCATCAGTGGTTCATGATTCAGATTTGAGTTTTACAAGAATTCCTTAATAAATACGTGCACAAATGGCTCCAGAAATATTTTCAGAAAATCCTTCAAGAGTTTCAATCACAAGTTTTTTTTCCAATAATTTCCCTAAACATTGCTTGATATGCTTTTCTTAAAATTCCACCTAGGGTTACCAGAGATGTTTCTCCATGTATTTCTCTATCAACTAATTTGAAATTTTATTTTGGGATTCCTTCAAGAATTTCCCTGGAATTTCTTTAAATATCTTTATCAACGAGATTTTAACCCGGGGCTAGTTCATCTCGGGACCCACGTTTTACTGCCCTTCCGAAGGCAGAACTCACATTTTGTGAGTATGTCGGAAGTGAGATTCGATCCCAGGTCATCGACGTGATAGTCACGGTTTCGTATAACCACATCAGTTCCGCTCCACACTTTTAAAAATTCCTGCTAAGATTCCTCTTGAAATTCTTTCAGAGATTTCTTTAATAATATTTCCAGGAACTTCTCCAGAGTTTTGAAACTTTCTTAAAAGTTTCTTCCATTATTTTTTTTGTAGAAATTCCTCTGATTTTTATTTAAATCCTCCAGAAATTCCAAGGATGTCGCTAAGATTTCTCCATAATTAAGGGGATTTTTTTTTAAGTTCTCCCATTAAGTTTATCAGAAATTTCTTTAGAAGTCCTCCGCAAATTCTTCGGAAATTCTGAACATTCTTAAAAATTACTCAAACAGCTTAAGAAGCTATCTTGCTAGATAAATTACTGGGAGAATATTTTAAGAAACTCCTTGAAGTATCTCCTGACTTCCAAGAAAAAAATGAGAACTTCTGAAGGAACTGTGGAAGAATTTCCCAGGAAAAGTAGCTTGAGAAATCTCGTGGAAGGATTCTTGGAGAAATCCGAACAAGAATTGGCGTAGGAATATCTTGAAAAATATTAGCAGAAATCTCTGCAGAAATTGCAGACAACGGTACTGGTGGAATTGTTGAAGAAATGCTAATCAGTAAATTTACGATAGCTGAAGAATTTTCTGAAGGAATTTTTGGAAAAACTCCTGGAGATACCTCTGGATGAAATTTTAGTAAAAAAAAATTTAAACTTTTTCTAAGAGGATTGGTACACACACAAAAAAATCCTGCTGAATAAAAAAATAGTGCTGGGGGATTTTAAGAGAGCCATTTATTTCTAAATGAAAAGATCTTTTTGAATAATACTTCGAAACAATGGGAATTCTTCAAGAACTGTCAAATCCCTTGCAGCTATTCATAGAAGAATTTTTGAAAAATTTCTCGTAACATGGCAAGCAATAATTCAGGAGTAATTACTACAGAAATTGCTGAGAGAATCTTTGAAGAAATTTCTATAGCACCACCGTGAAGAACTCAAATTATCTGTACAGAGAGGTCTGAATTAAATATGGACAATTTCTGGAGAAGCTCCTCGAGAAAGTGCTGGAGAAACTCGTAGAGGAACATCCAAATGAAACCCTTGAATTTTTCTCAGGAAATTTATAAATAAATGCAAGATAATCCTTGTATATATGGAGTAATCCTTGATACACCTAAGTAAGTTCCAACAATAATTTCAGAATTAAAAAAAACTTTTTTGAATTTTTGAAAGAATCTGTGAAAGAACCTTCGAATCTTTATGAAAAATATCATATGGAGTTGCATACTTTGTAGAAAACTTCTGAAGAAGCTTCTGGAAGAATTCCCGAAAAAAAAATTTGAGAAATTTCTACAAGAATGCCTGAGGAAATCCCAAAGAAAAACTCCTGAAGGACATTTCGATACTTTTCAGAAGGTTTTTTTTTTCAGACATGTTTTAAGGAATTTCAGAATCCCTAAAAGAATTGCAGTAGGAATTTCAGAAGGAATTTTAATTTTCAAGATCAATCTTTTGAGAAGTTTAATGAGAAACTCGTAAAGAAGACACAAGGAAAATCCTTGTATGAATTTCTATAAAAATCCTTTGAAGAATCCCTGAAGAAGTTTTCCAATGGTGATTGAACCTACTTTGAGGTTCTGAATTCCAGAGTGCTAATTCTCGGAACGGGTTTCCCCCGGAAGGACATATAAATTGCCTGCGATTGTGCGGCAGTTATAGGGTCTACCCAACCATTCCGGACAAGAACACTGTAACTATTGGGTCCCTGAAGAACGTTACAAACGGACTGAAACGTCGGATGAAATAAAAAAGTGTTCTATTTTTGTTAAGACTGACAAGTTAATACAAAACAATTTTCAAATAAATGCAAAACATTTTTACTGGAGGAGTTCTAGGGAATCCTGCAAAAATCCATAAACTTTTCCGGAAAAAAATATAAATCCTGAAAAAAACCTAAACAAGCTTTCGGTGGCGTCCCAAGGGGTAATCGTGGAGAAAATTTTAAATAAGTACATGGGAAAGAATACATTCTCAAGGAAATCTCGGAGCATTCTTATGAATAATTCTTGCTGAATTCCTGCAAGAACTCCCATTACATACATTACATTTATTTGTTCAACATCATTAAGACATGACATAATCAACAATAGTACGCCACAATACTCGGTTTGTGGCTGCCGCTCTCCATCCTCGGTCGCGCCCAATGCTCGCCAAGTCACGCTCCACCTGATCCGCCCATCGTGCTATCTGCGCTCCACGCCTTCTTGTGCCAACCGGATCAGTTGCAAGCACCAGCTTTGCAGGGTTGTTGTCAGGCATTCTTGCAACATACCCTGCCCACCGTATCCTTCCGGCTTTGGCCACCTTCTGGATACTGGGTTCGCCGTAAAGCGCAGCGAGCTCGTGGTTCATCCTTCTCCGCCCAGGGATAGGGTGCGACTCAAAACTCTTTGCGTGCCGCACACTCTGCTACGAGACAGCACAACAAACTAGAAGGAGACGAGTACGCGCAATCGGCTGTGTGTTGCTCGCTTACTTTGCCGCGCGCTGGAGCTCTCACGCTCTGTCGTATGCACTCTCTCGGTGCTTGTCTCCGTGCTTGGCACTTGGCTTGATACTACGCACGATTGGAAAAATTTCGAATCAAACGACCCATCACTTGTCAACCCTTGACAAGCTTAACAACTTTGCCGAAAACACAAACTCTTCAATTAATTTATTAATTGATTTTTTCTGTTTGGAGACAACCGCAGTTCCAAGCACCGTGCATTAGGGGAGACTGAGGAGACTTGATCCCTGGGGAGACTTGTTCCCCCCATATTTGCTCGGAATCAAAAACATTTTTCTTCTAGCATATTTTTTCCAAAACTACTCCTGGACAAACGACTATGTTTTGGCTACAAATGATTTCGATTGTACATTGCATTATTTTTTAACGGCTGATGGTTTGTTTTCAGTCCTTCAGAAATCTTTTAGACGATTCCGAAAAATCCCAATAATTTTGTGAAAATTGAACCAAATCGTGTCAAAATTTCACAGCACATAGTTTGAATAAAATACTTTCAAACTTATTTATCCAAATAAGGCTGTTGTTAACATATTTTAATTAATTCAGCTTAGTAAACACAACAGTAACATGGGGAGACTTGATCCCTCGAGGGTTACACACACATTATACATGGGAAAAATAAAATTCTATTTGGAAGCTTCTATTTACTTGGAATTCTAGTCTATTCAACGATAAAATGTGTCAGATAATTATAACTTTAGTACAATCCAATAAAAGGGGGATCAAGTCTCCCCATTTTGAAAATACGGCATATCCTTAAAAATTTAAGGAAATCTTACAATTTCAAACACTCCATATTCATCTAAAATACAAGAAAACTCGAAAAGAAAATGAATAGGAAGACTCTGGAATTATTTTCCTTTTAAATAAACCATGTGCTCAAAGGGGGATCAAGTGTCACCCATTTTTGAAAAATACATTATAAGACATGCCTCCATAAAAACACAATTTTTAAAACTTTAACAATAATTTAAAGGCCTTCTGTTGTGTATTAACTTGCAAAAGATGTTTACCTGCCATTTTGTACGGAAATCGGATCTAGTTTTGTGTTTTTTCTTAAAGTTTCAGGTAAATTAAGAAAAAGGGATCAAGTCTCCCCAGTCTCCCCTACTCCCTGCGCCGTAGAGCTAGTGCACGGTTACAGAAGTTACACAGATTTGTGTACTACTAGATCAGCCTCACCGCTGTGTCAAATGTACACAGATACTTTTCCGGCTCCAGCGCTGGCATGAAAACAAAATTAACAATTATTTTTGCATTGATCGATTCCTGATAATGCATGTCATCGTTCAGAGAAAATTAGTTACGAACTTTGCTCCCATACCAGCGCTAGAGCCAGAAAAGTGACTGTGTACATTTGACACAGGGGTGGAGGCTGATCTAGTAGTACACAAATCTGTGTACATTGTACACAAGCCTGTGTACATTGTACACAAGCCTGTGTTGTTTCGTTTTAGGGTGTGCTGTGATTGTCTCTCGCACAATTACGAAAGCTCTCACTCATACGTCTCTTGTCTCTCGGCAAAACGGGAGACGAGCACTTGCGATTGTGTGAAGCACACGCTTTTTTCGCACCGCACGGTGCATGCCGCCAATCCCTGTCTCCGCCACACATCGTTCTCCTGCACACCGCCGAAGATCGTCCTTAGCACGTGTCGCTCGAAAACTCAGAGTGCTTGTAGATCCTCCTCAAGCATGGTCCATGTCTCGTGCCCGTAGAGGATCACCGGTCTTATTAGCGTTATGGTGCATGGGTGAATCTTTTTCGACAGCAGTTTCTTCTGGAGCCCGTAGTAGGCCCGACTTCCGCTGATGATGCGCCTTCGAATTTCACGGCTCACGTTGTTGTCAGCCGTCAGTAAGGATCCGAGGTAAATGAATTCCTCCTCCACATCGAAAGTATCCCCGTCTATCGTAACATTACTACCCAGACGGACCCGGTCGTGTTCGGTTCCGCCTACCAGCATGAACTTTGTTTTTGTTTGAGGCATTCACCACCAGTCCGACCTTTGTTGCTTCGCGTTTCAGGCGGGTGTACAGCTCTGCCACCGTTCCAAATGTTCTAGCGATAATGTCCATGTCGTCCGCAAAGCACACAAATTGACCGGATTTTGTGAAGATCGTTTCCCGGCTGTTGAGCCCGGCTCGTCGCATCACACCTTCCAGAGCGATGTTGAAGAGTAGGCATAAGAGTCCATCACCTTGTCGCAGTCCCCGGCGAGATTCAAACCCAGTCAACCAGTGATCGTATAAGATGTTGCATAAGATGTTAAAGTGGAGGCGATATGCGTACATTTTACATGCGCCTAAATGGAGGCATGCACGCATATCGCCTCCACGTTATCATCTTATGCAACATCTTTTACGATTACTGGTTGTCTGGGAATGAACTGGATAGTTCACCCGAAACCCTTACGCTGTTTTGCACACCGTCCATCGTTACTTTAATCAGTCTAGTCAGCTTCCCAGGAAAGCCGTTTTCGTCCATGATTCTCCATAGCTCTGCGCGGTCGATACTGTCGTATGCCGCTTTGAAGTCGATGAACAGGTGATGCGTTGGGACCTGGTATTCACGGCATTTCTGGAGGATTTGCCGTACGGTAAAGATCTGGTCCATTGTCGACCGGCTGTCTATGAAGCCAGCTTGATAACTTCCCTCGAACTCATTCGTTTTAGGTGACAGACGACGGAAGATGATCTGGGATAGCACTTTGTAGGCAGCATTCAAAATAGTGATCGCCCTGAAGTTCTCACATTGCAAATGCAAGAACTCCCATTAGGTGATAATTACAGCAAAATTAATGAAAAAATAATCCATGAAGGGATTTTCCCAGAATAATTCAAAATAAGAAGCAATACTGAAGTTATTTGCATGAGGGCGTACCAGTATATCAGGCGCTGAGATTTGGGAACCTTGAGTAACCAAAGGTTACTTGGGATCTCTGATTTTACCATGACAGCACGAGTCAGAAGGAAAACAGTGCCCATTCCCAGGCTGCACTACCAGTAGGCACACAACTCTTATAGCAGATGGTATGTGTAAGGGGCTGTACATAAACCACGTGGTCTTTTTTTTGGGAGATTCCGAAAACTCGAAAAAAAAAATTGTATGGACCGTGGTCTTTGGTCGAACCCTCCTCCCCCAACATGACTACGTGGTTTATGGATGACCCCTAATCGACTGACCTGTGAAAGCATGAAGCAGGAACACATCATTTTGCACTCTCCACATGAAACCTTACGTTGGATTGCTTCTCTAGCTGGCGGCTATTCACGGTCAGTCGTAAGGTCCTTCACCATCCACACCCTACCACACGCCAAGATCCTTAAAGGCTAGCGAAAAATAATTTTCTCAATTACATTTGGGAAATCAATAACGCGCTTTCTGGTGTTTGTGCTTCTGGTTCGAGGTAGCACCCAGCAGCCACCAGTCAGTCCTAGGACTAACATTCGCAGTCCCTGGATTCGGTGTTGTTCTTCGGTTCAGCATCCTTGTTGATGATGGCTACTGTTGTGTTGTGGGGGGTGTTGTCCTTGTTGCCATTTGCCACCAACCAGCACCATCCATTCGAGTGAGCGAGCGAGCGAGCGCGGATGGTGACGACGCGGAGCTCGATGGCGACAACGTTATTCGATATTTATTATTTGCCGGGTCTGTTGTTGAAAGCTTATGGACCAATGAATGGAGCCCGGAATCGATCGGAAACATTGCCAATTTGGTATGTGGGAGCTCGGAAACGTGCAACGCAGGTGGAAGCATCCGCTTTTGTTGTTGTTGTTGCTGGATGGTTTGTGTCGCTCGCCATAGGAAAAGGGACGCTGTAGAGTCCGGTCCGGTTCGGTTGAACTGCATCAACATCAACAACGGCAGAAACCGGGGGCTTTGTATTGAATCATAATATTTACGTTTTATTTTTTCCAATTACAACATTTGCGCTCGAGGGATCTTTTGTTGGTGCAGTTTCGCTGGGAAAATATGCTTGTTTTGGCGCTTATCCATGTGGCCGAACCAGAATGTAGGTGAAAGAATGGGATCAGGAAACATAAACAGTCGAAATCAGCTGACAGTTTAATGGGAGGGAAGCATGGTTTCGATTTGCTTTGTGTAAATCATTAAATTTAGTGTATCTGTGAGCCATATTGTTGGTTCCCGTGAAGGCCAAGCCGAGGTGCATATTCCGTATTTCTTACAGGTGCAGCTAGGCGTTGTGATTAGCTTCACGCATTGGCGTGGTTGGCGACAGAAGCATAGAGTATAAGCTTATGTGGATTTATGCGGCACAAATTGTACCTATTTAGCGAGAGATTTGTGTAGGAAATCACGTAAAGTGGGGAGTTTCCCTTTTTAAAGTTTGATGCCTGTGTTTATTGAATAGCAGCGCGTTTATTGCCCTTTAGGGTTATAGCAAACCCTACACGAGCGTAATTTTTTCTTCAACCAGTACTTTTTTTTGTCTGAATTTTCGTCAAACGCATGGTTTTCCAATGCATTTTTTAAAATTGCCTCGAGCAGAAAGCTTGATGAAAAATTCCGACAAAAAGTTCTGATACTAATATAGTATTAGTGCTCACTTTAGGGCCGCTTAAGGAGTAAAGCTTTGGGTTTGATCCTAGCCCCGGCACTTTCGTCAGTTGCGCTTTTCCCCTGAGAGCAGCTGATACCTGACCCTCTTCTGAGCCCATGGCTCAAATTGACCCGGATACTTGGACATCGGCGAACGGCAACCCATAATGGACCCCCAATAGGACTGGAAAAAGGAACAACCAACAGCCACACATCAACATCCTCGTGCTCATCATTCTACCATGATAAAGTAGACAGTGAAAGCAGCGCAACGGCAACCAGTTCGATGTAGTAGAATTTAAGGGTATGTGGTATGCGATTTTTTCAAGGCGAAACGAAACGAAACGAAATATATAAATATGATGCGGTACAAAACGAAACGGAATTCGAAAATGTTTCGTGAGATCGATACGAAATCCGAATTCATTCGGTATTTTTTCGAAACGAAACGAAATTTTCGTAAAAGTTTCGCGGAATTTTGCAGTTACATCATTTTTTGAATTTTTACTGCGTTCTTGCGCCGCGTGCCATTTATATTTTCAACATTTTTTGCGACGTACATTTAAAATTTTAATAATTCCACCAATAACCTAATAAGATTGCTTCAATGACTCAATAAGTGCACTCCAATCATGCGTGCTTTAATGCCGTTTGTTTATCAGTAACATGAAGCAATGTTATGGCAACATCAGCCAGATGTTTTACAATCAAGCTTTGTTGGATAGCGTAACTTCTGGAGGAAGCCTAAAATCTAAACCTAAAATATATAGATGATTGAATTTATTGAAACATATAAATAAAAGTCACATAGAGATTGAAAATAATATTTATGAAATGTGTGCGACGCTCATTAAATATGAACTTATTCAAAAAATATAACACATTCACCTCCAGGTATTGGGCCAAAACTTCAACCAGATAGATTTGGACTCGAAGCTGGTGTTATGGTTAAAGTGCATGATCTAGGGTCAAATACCACTCTTAAAAGAACTCGGGTCTATCGATTTGAGCCTGTGGGTCTCGAAATAAACTTGCCTAGGGCTTAACATATTGTTACAACAGTTGGAGAAAAAAAAAATAAAAAAGATTTTTCTGAACTTTTCTGCCCATAACTGCATATCAGTCACATTCAACAAAATTTTGTAATAGGCATTGAAGAAAATGGAAGTTTGCAACTTGATTAGCATGCGAAAGGATCAAAATTTTAAAAAAAATGATAAAAAATCGAAATAAATCGTTTAGCAATGAAATCTTCTGCAGCTCTTCTTCTATTCTGGGCGAAAAGTTGGAAACATAATTAGACCAAAATATTGCTGATGGAACGCTATGAGGCTAGTGTGAATACCCAGTTCGGCTGTTATGCGGTTATATTCGTGAACATTGGGCAATGAGGCAAAACGACTTGGTATTTTTTTCACGTTTTGTAGAATAAACATTTCAAGTTCATTTTTGCGGATGAAAGTACTGACGAATTGGAGATGATCCTCGGTATAAATTCAATATCGACAAAAAACGGAAAATGTTACAAATATGCAGTTTTGTATTTGAAAAAAAAAAAAGTGTCTCACATAATATCACCAGCCGTGAATTTGTTGGAGAATAATATGTTGAAATCCAGCTAACAAACGTCTTTTTCACCGAAGTTTAGTATAAAAGTTGGCTGTGCACATATAGTTGTTAGAGTTTGTCGTGCTCATTTAACCTTTTGACATTTTAAAATCACTGCTGAGATAAATAAATAGTTTAAAACACCGTGTATAACGCTTCGTCATACAGATTTGATAGTAAAACTCTTTCAAGAGTTCAACTGCAAATTTCCCTGAAAAAAAATTATCCAGAAACTTTTCCATGTATTATACTTTCTACCGAATTTGTTCTATTTTTCTAGAAATATATCCATGTTTTCTTAGAACTTTTGCTAGTGTATCCCACATTCTGTATCATCCTAATTACCATACTCAATTACTTTGCTAAAAAACCTTTTGGGAATCTAAACTGAAGACAGGAACTTAACTTGTTTTTGTTTTGCATTTGGTTCCATCGGAAAATTTAACCAAAATATTATGTATGGTCTGGCATACAGCAAATGGTAAAAACATACCTTTTTAGCAAGATCTCTACCTATTTAGCAAGATGGTAGGTCCAAGATAAAAGAAGCATATTCGATATTTTTTCTGTCTTTATTAAAGAGCCTGGGAGTGGTTTGTCTTTCGCTACCGTAAATTATGGTGTAGTTGATCAGTGGGGTGAACCTGATCACTCAATTACCCACGAATATCGACCTGCAAGGAAGTTACCATTCCATTTTAATGTTTCGTCATTGGATTGCGAATGGTTAAAATAGAATTGTTGTTTTCTTGAAAGTCAAAATCCGCTGGTAATTGAATGATCAGGTTCACCCCACTGATCAACTACACCCCAGTTTAAGGTATTTAAGAAGTTTTTTTACACTTTTCAGTAATTTGAGATTAGCAAGATCTTCGATGTATGATATGGACACACTTACACTAGTATTTGTTTTCGAAATTTTTTAGACATTCCGCGGAATTCCGTTTGATTTCGTCAAAATCTATTTTTTTGAGACGAAACTTTTAGAATTTGGCGAAACGAAACGAAATTCAAAATCGTTAATTTCGCCAAGCTGAATTCCGTGGAATTCCGCGGAATTTCGTTTCGAGTTGCATTTGGCGAAACTTTTCGGTATACCGCATACCCTTAGTAGAATTAGAATAGTGTAAATTTTGGCGCTGCACAAAGTATAAGTAAAGCTTCCAATTGGAATAGCTCAAGCAGTGCCCTAGTGGACAAAAGAAGTGTAAATTAAGTTAAGTGATTGAAGAATAAAAAAGGAGTAAAACTTTAGGTACCGTAAACCGGGGTGAAATTGATCATTCGGGTACTACATTGTAATTCCATAGTAGGAACTCAAGCGTCGTAATGATCTTAAACTTTTTACGTCATCTGGTTCGTAGATGTCTAGAGATGAGTGTAGACTTTAATTTTTTTTAGAATAAAGTTAGTTTTGCCTTATTTTTTTAGGAATTTGCAATGTATTTCTCATTTAGCTGAAATCGTTGCTACTAAACAATCGATTGCTAATTCTCAGTTTTAACATTTTTGTGGAGCCTTGGTTAGGAAATTATGTAGCTAATCAAAACATGAAATAGTTAAAAAAGTTTATTTTATGATGAAATAGTATTTTTTTGTGAATCACTTAATTCAAATGAAATTGCCTACCTTAAGGCGTTTAAGGGGAAATTTCAAAATATAATTTTGCATTTAAAGTATTAAATTTACTAGTTGTAAGATTTTAAACGCAAATTCTGTTTTAGAAGAGCAAAATTAAGCGGAGAAGGAAATTTTCCTTTCAAACCGATGTTTAATTGTATACTGATCAATTTCCCCCCAAAGCGGAATTTCCATTTTTTTATATTTGAAGTTATTTAACTTGAAGTTTAAATTTGTTGAACAAAATTCTGTCACATGATTCCATGGAGATCCACTGGGTACTGGTTTTACAGAAATTCTTTTGGCAATATTTGAATTGGCACTGATGTTATCCTCAAAAGTTGTTTCAAAGTGATCAATTTGACCCCGGATTACGGTAATCAGAGTTCAGGGTTTTATGGCAGAGCATTGCTTATGTTTTGACAGCGGTTATTGTATGAGCCCTGCTAGTCAGCTCCTCATAAACTACTGAGAGACGTGAACTCGCCACTCAACGGATTGGCCCGGCACGGCAACCTACATTTCCGCTTCAATCGTTGTCCCACCCGTGAAGCGACACAGCGATAATTGTCACTCTCTATATTATCATCTTCCGCCGCTGGAAACCGGACGTGCATGTCCCGAGAGTAATCATACCCCCTGATTGTCATTCAGATAGATCCGAGGACGTCCAGCCGCATAATTCGTCGTTCTCGCAGCCATTGTCAAAACCGCACCCGAGTTTAGAATCCCGGCTGCTGCGGGCTGCTGGTTAGTGCTGACTTTGGTGTGGACACGAACCGCACTAGTTCACTCGCACCACGCTTGGCTGTACGTACAATTGTAGGAACATATGCATGCAACCAAGACTAGGAGGATCGTTGTCATCGTCGTCGTCGTCATCATTCACCCCCATCCGTGCTGAGCGAAACCTCAGAGCAATTTGTTTTGTGCGAATAAACTTTTTCTATCCCCTGCGGTGACCATCAGCCCAGCCGGCCAGCAACGGCAATGCAGGCGACCGGAAAAGTTGATCCTTCGGAGTGGGTTCCGCAGTGTGGCAAATGACTGGCTCTGGCTTGTATGTACAGCCTGTTGGTGAGGAACGACACATATCTGGGATTTACTTTGATATGGACATGCTTAGCGCGGAATTCATCAAAATTATACTTTGCCGTTCGGTTTCGTCGTATGATATGAAGAGAGTGTAGGAGCTGTGAGGTTTCATGCGGAAATGTCGTTTATTTCATGAAGTGCTTGAAACCTTGTTATAGCATGGAAACATATGGGGTTTATGACAGATTATATAGAAGCGTGGTTATTGAACTTCAGGAAGATAAATAAACCTGTACCTAGATTTGAAAAGAAGTCATGAAATGAATCCTTTTATTTGTTTTACGTTTTCCTCATCCAGTGTACATAAAGATTGATGATCCTCTACTTTGTTTTTATAACTCGACAAATCATCTTCTGCCTAACTATCACCATTGCTTGTCAAGATGAGTTTGACGTCTGATCGCCGTCGCTTCACAGCAACGTTTATGCATGTGAGTGTCACGTGAAGTAGGGTATGTGTGCCATCAGTAATCTCACGCTCCCATATTCATCCTATTCGAAAACAAGCGATTACGGCACCGATTGATTCCGTTCTTTTTGTTTTCATGGATGCTCACTTCTAATAAAAAATACAAAAATAAGAAAAAAAACAAACAGCCCTTCAATCGTTTGTTTTTCGGAGGATGAAAATGGGAGCCACATGCTTAATAAGGGAACCAATACCCTAAGTATTTCACGTCACTTGCGTCTGCATTTGGATCATTTGTCAGTTTCCCCCACGAACGACCACGGTTCGCAAATCGGGGCGTAGTCGTGATCCAACCAGGGGATCCAGGATATATTATTTTTCCGACATGGTAAATTACGGGCGCTGCTGGGGCAGTTTTGTGTCATGCACCATTGTTGGCTGCATGAAACCTCCGCATATTTTTTCGATCCATGCTTTCTTGCACCTCAGTAATCAAACTGGCATCAGCTTCTGAAGTTCAGAAATCGAACAAGCCATTATGTTGGCGTCGCTGAAACAGACCGTTATCGCATATATTTCCTGAAAATTTTAATCTAGATACTACAGGAGATCCACTAAATCAATATTCTATGGAATGACTGTATTGCTATACTTTTTTCGCTTGTTTCCAATTTAAAATTAAGTGAAAAGTTTTTCAAAGTTTATTATACAAGTAATTGATGTCCTGAATTTCATTGCATTTGGTTCATTTAATCCGAAGATTCAACATTTTAGAAATCTCATAATAATGCAATTCACTAGAGTCTCTTTAGGTACAAAAATTCGCCAATTGTAGAACAGTTAGTCTTGAAATCTTCGTGTTCATTTGGTTTTTTATGCATTGATAAATATCCAGTAAACGTCTCGATCCAGACATTTGTTTAATTAAAGCATACATGGAATGCCTGATACATCCTGGAGAGGCCCCTTCCCTAGTAACATTTCCATTGCTGATTGTTTTTGTTTGATTTTTATTAAGATTCTATTACAGCAATAATTAAAACTCACAGTTTTGTGACTGCTTTTATGAAAACCATTGAAAAAAGGTTTTATAATATACTTAAAGATATCCATAAAGACAGATTTTAAGAGTAAACAAGACTTTCCGATATTTAAACCTTCTGGCAATCATTATTACCACAATAAAACTGTTAAAACTCTCAACAGATGGCGATCCGTTCGATTAGCAACGACATCTGTTGGTGGAAAAGCAGAAACTACGAAACTGCTAGATTTATTGCGGTCATCATAAAAGTAAACTTGCTTTCGTTTTATTTTCGCTGATTATGGTCGTCGCCACATTAAAGAATTAGCTAACTTGAATGGAAAATAGTTAATTTTGCTCAAATTAGCAATGAATTGATTGTTTGCCACCATTTCCATAACATGCTCACATAAATAAACTCTCTCTGCAGGGTTTTCTTGTGATTCTAGATAGTTTTACTAAATTAACAAATTGATTTATTTTATTGCAAGATGATAATATTCACTATTTTCGAAGCGCATTAATTTTATGATTCTACAACCCCAATATCCACGGTAAAATTGTATGCGCATAATCCAACCAACACAATAACTACTAAAATATTACTTTGAAATGATCGCTTTCTACTTACGAATGATGTATCCTCACGTGTCATCACTATGAGCTGTCATAGTTTTTTGTATAAAAAAAAAACAACAACAATCGCAAATGGAAAATCATTCAACTAGGTTTTAAAACGAGTTTTTTGCTACTCTTAATGCGGTTTGCAAAACCTCTCCAAGAGTGGTCCACTTAGCCGGAAGATGCTTTTAAAGAGGTTAAAGAGATTTTGATGTATAAATCAGTTTTATTGCAAGTTTTGTAAAATTGAGCCGAACAATACTTAAAATGTTACTTGGGTAGAGCTCTTCTGAAAGCGTTTGAAACCATTTGGTTCGTCTTTGACCCTTCTGAAATTACCTAGGATCTCCTGGAACATACATGGAATGCCCTGAAACCCCCTGAAACATTACTGAAACCTCTTGAACACCCCTGGAACGCTCCTGAAATTCACTGGAACACTTCTGGAACACTCATGAAACCCCCTGCAGCATCCCTGAAACCCATTGATAACCCCTGAAATCCCCTGTAACGCCCCTGATACTTCTTACATATCATTGGAGCGCCCCTGAAACCACCTGACACACTCTTGAAAGCCCTTGGAACTGAAACCCTGAAGTACCTTGAAAACCTCCGAATCCGAAACCTTACCCGGAACGCTTCTTCCTTTAGGGGCTGTCCATTTAATTCGTAAAGGGATATTCACGATTTTTTGATACCTTCACCTCTCTTGTATGATTTTTTGTATGAGAATTAAAATATGTTTGTATGACGCGTATGATTTCTTAACCCCCCTCTTCCCTTAAACCCTTACGTAATTCATGAACAGTCCCTTATCTTTAGAGCCTTTTCATTACTAGTTCCATTATTTCTGAATATTATATTATGATCCATGTTTAATTTGGTGCTCATATCCTACCAAAATTGAGTTGTGATGGACATTGGTTGATAGCATTCAATCCCAACTAGGCACAACTCATTTCATGAAGTCTAGGTTAGGATTACTGTTCCAAACATCTAGAGGCTCTTACAACCCTTTTCCATATATTGACAATATTTGATTAAACCGAATTCCACAGCTGCAGTGTATGTGTTTAGCAGTTTCGTTTTTAGTAAGACAATGTCTTCATGAGATTGGGTTTTCACGGTAGGGCGATGGAAGCGCGAGTACCAAATCCGGGATCAGCATCGCGCAACAATGTTCATGGGTCAGTCAGTTTTTTTTTGTCGTTTGATATTAAACGACCATTGACGTATTTGTATTTCTCGCGACCAAATAAATCGTAATCGTGATTAAGACCGCGACGTGTATTTCCATATAACTAGTGGATCATGTCACCTACCAGAGGTGGCTCCTAGATCCACACCTTACCCTACCCTTTTAACAAATACGCCTTCTCGTGACAACTGTGGGGATTCTGTGGATTCCACAGTTTCTAGTAGCAACGGTTGTCGAACTGACATTCCTTTCCATTCCTGATAACCGTAAGGACGTGGCTGGTGCCGTTAGTCACTTTAAAATGTAGAACTCTCGAATTGTTAGCTAGTCCCAAACTTCCATATTCATTGGTTCTCTGTGCAACTTCGATAGTTCTGATCAATCACGGAGCAGCAACTACGATGTGTACGGCTATCTTTGCTTACTTTGACAATATCTTCAAGAGAGTGGATCTTCCCAATCCTGCTCAATTCCCCTGATACACCCCTGAAACTTCTTTACCACCTTGAATGCCTTTTAAATCCCTTAGAACATCCACGAAACCTCTGGGTGCCTCTAAAACCTCTAAGAACACCTTTGTAAGGCCCCCGAAACCTCCTGCAACCCCCCGGAACGCATCCGAAATCTTTTGGAGCCCCTGAAACCCCTCGAAAACCCCTTGTGCCATCCTGAAACTCCTTGAAGCACCCTTGGAATGCCCATTACACTCCCTGAAACGCCTCTGAAGCCCCTTGAAAACCCCTAAGGAATGCCCCTGAAATTTACTGGAATGCTCCTGAAATCCTTTAAAACGCAATATCCAACATCAGTAGTTTAGTTATTTGATCGTGGAATCAACTATTTAAAACACTGCGCCATGGCGGGAATGATTTTGAAACAATAAAAAAAAAATCCTGAAACGCCCCTGAAAGCCCTTGGCATCCCTGGAATGCTCCTGAAGCCTCCTTGGAACATCCGTGTTACGTCCCTGGAATCTCCTGAAACCCCTGGAACGCCCCTGCCATTTCGTGGAACATCCTTGAAACCGCTTGGAACGCACCTGAAACTCTTTGAAAAGGAACATCCCTGAAACGCTTTGAAACCCCTTGGAACGCCCCTGAAATCCCTTGAAGCACTCTTGGATCACCCATTAAACTCCCTTAAATCTTTTGAAACACACATGGGACGCCCCTGAAACGCCCCTGAAACGCTCCTGAAATCTTTTGAAACTTTTTTTTCTGCCTGTATTAACGAGATTTTTAACCCTAGGCTAGTTCATCTCGGGACCCACGTTTTACTTCCCTTCCGAAGGAAGAACCCACATTCAGTGAGAATGTCGGGAGTGGGATTCGATCCCAGGTCCTCGGCGTGATAGTCAAGTGTTCTAACCACCACACCAGGTCCGCTCCACATCTTCAATTCTTGCTGGGTTGTTGCTCGGACTATCTGGAGTATCCCTAGTACTGGAACACCCCTGAAACGTCTCTGAAATAAAAAAAAAACTGTCATCAGTCGTGCTTACAGTTTAGGCAGGATAAAAATTTACTTCGTCATACATATGCGCTAATATCCGTCACATCAGAAGAAAAATAGTCAATCTTTTCAGATATGCATTCCAACTTTCCTTTTCCAAAGCCTCATTTTAGATGGAAGCAAAAAGGTATAGGCTATCGATTTTTTCCCCCTGTTGGGGAAATAAGGCCACTGCGTCCAATAAGATAAACTTTTGTGGCATGTCCCGTTTTAATCTTCTAGCGCGTGCGCCATCAAATAACCGAAACTGCACCGCGCTCTCGCTATATACGACGAACGAGGTTTTTTAGAAGTGTTGTACTTTTTACAACAGCGCGCGTCCTGAAGAGTTAATATTCGCATCTAGCTAGCTAATTACCCTTTGACATATCAGCTTCTGACACGACGCGTCGTCTCCCAGACAGGTGCAATGCAGTGGTGTCATCGTGGTTACTCTAAGTTACTCACTGAGTAACCAGCTCTTGAAGTAAAAAAAAATATATTTTTCAACTCCCAGTATAAGCGCTCTTGCAAATATAAGAAAAACATGTAATTGAATAGCTTCCTAGTGAAACTAGAAATTGTTTCCGCCCTACTGGATGATTTTTCAATAGTTTTCGCCCTGTTTAGGCCCGCGTTCAGAAAAGGCGTATTTTCAGTTAAAAATGAAGGAGCGCCTAATGCATGGAACATGGGAATTGGGAAGGGTATATCTCCCAAAACCCCTTCCTTGGGTACGAGCATGGCGCCCTCACGTAGCACAGTGTTCGAAATCGATGATTTTACGATCAAAATTAAATAACTTTTTTTAGGTTGGTTCTAGAGGTTTGGCGTGTTCTACAAAGTTTTTCCGCATGTTAAAAGGCGTCTTTTGATAAAATGTAATAAATGATTAATCCCCCTAGAAGTGAGATAAAAAAAATATTTTTTCGAAATATTTTTTTAGATGTTTGACGTCTTCGGCAAAGTTGTAGCCCATAATAAGAGAACAAAAATCGTAGAACATGTCAAAGCTCCATATCTTACGGTTTTCGAGATATGGAGCGTTTTGAGCGAAGTACCCCTAAAACTAGTTTTTTCAGTGTAGCTTCAACAGATAACATCCTACAGTTTTGTGACCTTCTACAAACTTTTTCAGGACGTCGAATTACACATTTCTTTTGAAGATGTCAAGTCATTATATTTTAAAACAAAAAAGTTATAGGCAAATTTATCATATTTTAAGGTGTACTTTCACCTTAAGTAACTATTTCCGGCGCAAAATGGCGCAGATGGCTCAGTCGGTAGTTGAAAGATAAGACTTTTTACTATCACTTGAGGGTGGAAACCCTCGTGGGCAATAGTGGGAAAGGCGGTTTAAATACATGACAAAAACTAATTATTTTGCCTGTAATACAAGCAAAATAAATTAAAAAAAAATAATTAAGAAGCCCACAGTAATTTTTACTGCACTGTGTTTCTTCCGGCAATATTTTACAACGTTTTTGCAAAAACCAGTGAGTTTTTATAACTAAAAATGAAAACATCAGAACAACATATTGTTCCCGAGAGTTATAACTAAAGCTAGTTCTAAATAAAAGTATTGAATTTCTTCAAACTTATGACAACATATCTATGCCCAAATGAATGACAACCTACTCAATAGTCATAAAACTGAATGGCTACGGTGGTAAGAATATCAAATGCGTTTTGATAAATACCTTCGCAGTTCTTATTAAGGTAGTTGTAATTTTACAATCCTCAATGCATATTTTGACGATTTCCTGGTGAAAATGAAGTTAATCTTTTATATCAAGTGATCAATTTGATATAAAATTTTATTTTCAACCCGAGTTTTGTGAAAAGTACTGTTAAAAATATGAAAAGTACTTCAATTAAATCATGATGCAGACGATGGGACGTAACATGTAATTGGTTAACGTAACATGTAGAGATTAAAAATAATGTTTGAAATTAAAAAAAAACTATCGCGTTATTTCTCGGCACCCCCTGTATTTTATTGATTTATATCTGATATATTTCTATTGCTTCCCAGTTGTAAGTCAAACTCGTGGATTACCGAAAAAGCTGTTAATCTGCTATCGGACGAATCAAAACTTCTCCTGATGTTTTCCGATACTGATTCCGTAGTTGAAAAGTCAAACAACAAATATAAATATAAATACATGAAAAATTAACAAAAAAAAAATTACTATGTGTTTTGATGCACATCTTGAACTGTTTAATATTTCCTTCTTCCTATTTCGAGCGCTACTTAACTTGAATATTGCCCCAAAAAAAACTTCAAACAGGTAATTTTAAAGTAACTTTATCAGAAATTGTCTGACCATCTGATAGTAAACAATGTGAATTCAAAATCATGAATAAAATATTCTATTTGGTAAAAACAATGCTCAAAAACGACACGAATGCAACTTTGGTGTAAAGTGTCGCTAATTTAAGTAAATAAATAAATAAATCATGCTCAAAAATGTTGTAAAATATTGCTGGGAATAACGCAATGCAGTAAAAATTACTGCGGGCTCCTAAATGATTAATTTTCATTTATTTTTCTTGTATTACAGGCAAAATAATTAGTTTTTGTCATGTATTTAAACCACCTTTCCCACTATTGCCCACGAGAGTTTCCACCCCCAAGTGATAGTAAAAAGTCTAATCTTTTAACTACCGACTGAGCCATCTGCGCCATTTTGCGCCGGAAATAGTTACTTAAGGTGAAAGTACACCTTAAAATATGATAAATTTGCCTATAACTTTTTTGTTTTAAGATATAATGACTTGATATCTTCAAAAGAAATGTGTAATTCGACGTCCTGAACAAGTTTGTAAAAGGTCACAAAACTGTAGGATTTTATCTGTTGAAGCTACACTGAAAAAAACTAGTTTTAGAGGTACTTCGCACAAAACACTCCATATCTCGAAAACCGTAAGAGATGGAGCTTTGACATGTTCTACGATTTTTGTTCTCTTATTATGGGCTACAACTTTGCCGAAGACGTCAAACATCTAAAAAAATATTTCGAAAAAATATTTTTTTTATCTCACTTCTAGGGGGATTAATCATTTATTACATTTTATCAAAAGACGCCTTTTAACATGCGGAAAAACTTTGTAGAATACGCCAAACCTCTAGAACCAACCTAAAAAAAGTTATTTAATTTTGATCGTAAAATCATCGATTTCGAACACTGTGCGTAGGCGCCAATTTGTGACGTAGTAGTGTGAAACTTTTTTAAGCCTAACGCTTTATTTTTCACTTGAATATGTTAAGGCTGAAAAAGTCGCCATTGCGTTCATCGTCATCGTTGAAAGATCGAACGCAGTTTTCTTGTTCAAAATCAAAAGTGAATTGTTCGCAATGAAAACATATTATTGTGTTCCAGATGCAAAATGGAATAAGGTGAATATAGGTAGTTACAATGCACAAATTTTAGTTTTGAAGGATAATGTCAATGATTAGTCACCGTAGAAAGTTCTTGCCAAGAACCGCTCAAGAAGTTTCTTGAACAATTTCTTTCGAACACGAAACTGGGCTTAAATTAACATTAATTGTGTTGAATTTGCCCGCATTAAATTGATTTTGGCCATCATATATGTAACATAAAATCGCTTTCACTTGAGCGCCCCCGTAGGTGCAAAAAATTTTCAGGTAATGGGGAATACGGAATGTTTTCCTCTTCTTTTCTAAGTATAAGAATATCATATCGATACGGTTGCGCCCACAAAATGAAAACTGCAAATCCCTATCGAGTAAGAAGAAAGTAACTTTATAATTTTGGAGGGCGGAGACTCTTATAGTATTAACTATAGTAAAATGGTTATGTATTTTTTACGGAATTACTTGCTGCATCATAAATATAAGAAAAGATATCTGTGTAATTTCTCAAAATATTGTGCTCCCCGAATTTGGAAGAATAATCACCTTTTTCATACTAGGGAATCCTTATTCTGCCCCCTGAATATAATAAAATAATATATATAAGGCCGTTACAAATATTTATTTCACTTTTTGTCCCACCACTCTTTGACCGGTCGAGGGGGGGGGGGATTAAAAATAATAAAGCTTTTAATTTGAAAATATTAAAAACTCATCGGATTTGTAAAAGAATTTTAAGCAAGACCCGAAATTTTGATAAATATTTTTTCATCTGCCCCCTCAAAATGCAAAATCCAGCCAACAATTTTTGAAGGGGGGGGACACAAAAAGTCAAAATAAAATTCATATCAGCCTAATTTATCTAACATATCTGTATCCACACAAACATAGAATAAATATTATATTTTTCCAGTTTCCGGACGTAATGAAATTTCCTCTTTCTACGATTTTCGGGGGCTTGTTATATGTAGAAAAACAAGTAATCTTTATAAGTTTTCCTTTTATGGGGATTTCTTACATGGATTTCTTCAGAAATCTTTCCAAATACAACACATACTTTGAAGATTCTTTCAGAAAGTATTTCCGGAATTTCTTCAGAAATTTATTCACGAATTACCCCACAAATGTCTCCTTAAATTTCTCTATGAGATCTCTACAAATCCATCAAAGATTCATTTGTAAATTTTTCCTATGGATTTGTTTAGGTTCCAACAGAGATTATTTTATATATTTCACTCGCTATTCCTACAGAACGTTTAGTAAAATTATTCCAGAAGTACTTGCATGGATTGCTTTAGAAAATATTTCATGAATTTCTTCGGAAATTCTTTTGTGATTCCTTCAAAATTCCTTTGAAAGATTCCTCCAGAAAATTATAGAAGGATTTAATTTGATTTCCAGGTATTTCTTGAAAATTCTTCCAGCGATGCCTTTACAAAATCATCAAGGGGGTTTTTAGGAAATTCTGCAATTGCACCGAACCCGCTTTGGGCTGAAAATCTCATAATCTCAAAAATTATGTTAGGAATAACTTCGGAGACTAATCTGCAAAATCGTTCAGGAATCGATCAACCTACTTTGATGGTGCTCAGCGCATCAAAAAACAAAGCCGCCATCGTATACAGCCTTTAACATGGCAACAGCAGAGGAGTTATTTCAAACAGACAACACTACAGTGTGCTATCTATTCAATTCATAGCGGCCGTTTTGGTCCTATTAATAATCCATTAGTCCATTGATCCTTACAAAAATTCATAGAATTTTAAACAAAATTTTCTAAAGATTACCTTAGAAATAAATTATAGAACTTTTATTTATAAAACCTTTCCTGGATTCCTTCCGATATTGCTTCATAGATTTCTTCAGAAAATCCTCCAAGAATTACTTTAGGAGAGTCTAGAATTTCCTTCAAAATTTTCTATTGATAAAAATTACTTTGGAGCAGCTATCATGGGCTTCCTTTGAAATTATTGAATAGCTTTTGGCAGGAATTCGTACGAGAATTCTTTCAAGAAATCACCTATGAATCCCTTCAGAAAAGCATTCTGCGATTTGAAAAAAAAAAACAAATGCTCCTCCAGAAATTTCTCCAAGGATAACTTTAGAAACTCTCCTACAGACTCCTTCAGAAATTCTTACAAATATTCCTGTAGAAATCCGTCAAGAAATTGTTTTGGAAATTTTCGTGGAGATTTATTCAAAAATTCCAAATAAAATTCCTCCACAAACTCTTCCGAAAATTTGAAGTCTAAGAAAAACTTCTCTATTTTTTTCATGGATTCATTCCTAAATTACTCGTGGAATTCGATCTAAAAATCTATCAATGCTTCTTTCAGAATATCTTTCAGGATTTCCTTAATGAATTTCTCTAGCGTTTCTTTCAGATCTTCATGAATTCCATCTGGATTTTTTTAGGGTTTCATTTAGGTAGATTTTCTTCTGAAACTTAACCAGTAATTGCTTTCAACAAAAATAAGGATTTGTTCAAAGAAATCATCGGAAATTTCTCCAGAGGTTCTTTAGATTCTTGTACGGAGATTCCTTTAAGAACTTTTTCAAAGATTCGGTCATGAATTCTTCCGGTGATTTCTTCAGAAATTGTCAAAATATTCCTTAAGAAATTCGTTCCAGTATTTCTTCAGAAAGATCAGCAGATATTTGTTCAGAAATTGCTCTAGGGATCTCATTGCGAATTCCCGGAGTGTACAGGATTTTTTCAGAGCTTCATCCAAAAATCCTGCAGGAATTCCTCCAGGGACTCCTGTAAGAGTTCATTCTCCAGATATTCCCATCTGTATTACCGCAGGAATTTATTCGGCATTTCTTCTAGAGAACTCCAATTACTCTTCCACGGATTCTTCAAATTTTTTTTTTCAAAAATATTTCCTCGAAATTTCTATGAGAATTATCTCAGAAATATGCTAAGTTTTTTTTATAATTTCAGTCGCTTATCTATGCGTTTCTGCAGGTACATCAACGGTTTTTGTATGAAATTATTTCATAAAATCCTTGAAGAATTGTATTAAAGGATTTCAACTGGTATTTTTGAATAAATTCTTTAATATTTTTTTTTCTAGGAACTCCACCAAAGCTTTCCTGAGAAGGTATTTTTCCATTTCTACTTTGCCAGTAATTTCTTCAGGGGTTCTTTCAAAAATATTTGTTGTGACTCCTTTTAAAATTCCTTTGAGGAAATTTTTTTATCTTCAGAAACTTCTTCTGAATTTTTGGCATGTCTTCAAGAATTTCAGCTAGGGATTTATTTCAAAAATGTCTTCCCAAACTCCTACAAGGATTGATTCTTCCTATTGATTCTCCAATAATTCTCTGAGATTTTTTTTAGTGATTCCAGCAGAAATTCTCATAAGGATTTTTTTTAGAAATTGCTGCTCCATCAAACACATCTCCTAAAATTTCTTTAGAGATCCCTGCAGAATTTGTTTAGATGTTCCTCCAACGCATTTTCAGAAGTTCTTCAAGAAATTGTACAAAAAATACTGATGATTTGTTTAAGGAAGCCCTGAAAGGAAATAAAAAATCTTATGCAATTTCTGATGAGATTTGAGGAAACCAAGCTAAGGAATAAATAATTTCTACAGGACTGGCTGAAAGAAGCTTTGAGAAAAATCTTAAACAATTCCAAAAGAAAGTTCTGAATAAATCCAAATCAAGGCCTAGAGGAATACCTGAAAGAACTATTGAAGAAACCTCTGGAGGAACTCTTTCTGAATTCATAAATGTAAAGAAATAAAGAAATCTGAAAAAAAACTTCTAGAAGAATCTCTTGAGGTTTTTTTTTGTGGAGATTCCAAATAAAAAAGAAAAACCATGAAATGTAGCAATACCTTAAGAAACCTTGAGAAATTCCTGGAGAAACTCCTGGAGAAATTCCTAGAAGAGATTCTTGGAAAATTTGTATTTCCCGAAAAAAAAATGATAATATTTTTGAGCGAATTCCTTCAAAAATGTTTTCAAAAATACGTGAAGGAATACAAACATGAATTTATGTAGCAGTTTCCTATGTTATATCTTGAGGAAACCCGTGGACCAGTTTCAAGATGAGTCTTGAGAAATTTCTCGAGAAATTCATGAATAAGTTCCAAGGAAATATCTTGGGGTAATTCCCGAAAGAGTTCCTGGAGAATTTTTCAAAGATACTTAAGCTAATCTGTAGAGTAATTCTTGCTAGCATCATTCTAAAAAATCGGCGATGATCTTCTTTTTGTAAACATTCCATAAAATGTTTGATTAATCCTGAAAGAATCGTCAAAGAATTTCTGGCGGACTCCCAGGAAGTAATAAAGGTTTTTTTTCAAGAAATTTTAGGAAGATTTTTTGTTGAACTCATCAAAGGGATTCGAGCAATAATGTCCCATCCGAGACAGTTACGGAAAAAAATCGTAAAATAATAATGTATAGAGAAGTTTACCTGGAATGATTCTAAATTGGGCGCAATAGTGAAATCATTTTCTAGGGGCGTACCAGTATAGAAGGCGCTATAATTTAAAAACCTTGAGTAACCAGCTCTGATTTTTTTCAAGTGATTTTTCAAATGATAACTGCTCGAGTAGTGTCCAGTTGCTAGGCCAGTGCATGTATAAAGAGCTCTCTTGTTGAACTCTAAGAGCTTTTTGATTTTATATGCATTTGGTGTTATAAATCGTTTTGACTGATTGCAATTTTTGACATCCATCCAATTGAATATCACCCTCTGCTCAGCACAGCATTTCAGGTCCATTTTTATTGTACAGTTTGATATACCACAGAATGGTTCTGGGCCAGCAAACTGTAAATCGGAACCACTTTTTAGCAAGCTCGTCTGCCATTTCATTCCCTTCAATGCCACAGTTACCTGAAGCCTAGTATAAGTTTACTGAGTTCCCTTGGCACATCCTAAGCAGTGAAAGAATGCATTCCTAGACAAGCTTTGAAGTGCATTTGTAAGCGCACAATGGTTTTAGTGCAGCTTGACTATCTCAGAAAATACAAATATTTTCATTTTGTTTTTGTAATCTAAGGAGATGTTTTTGAAAGAGTTCTTGGATAATTCTTAAAAATAATGAAGTTTTCCCTGGAAGAATCTTTAAAAAAAAATCCTCAGAGGAATCCTTGCAAGAATACTGAAAGAATTCAAGTATAGAGAATCCCAGAAGAAACCTATGGAAGAATTCTGAAAATAATCCCTGGTGGAGTAACCTTTGAAAAAAAATCCAGATTAATTGTGGATAGAATCCAGGAGAAATCTCGTAGGAATATCTAATGAAGTTTTTGAATGAATCGCTGGAAGAATCCTGTGCAAAAATCCTTAGGGAAATTCCAGAGAAAATCCCTGCAGGAATTAGGAAAGAAAGAATCCTTGATCAATTCTTAAAAGGAATATATAAAAAAAATTTAAAAAAATGGATGAATACCTTCACAGATTTCGGAAAAAGTTTGGAAAACCCACAAGTGTAATTTACCAAGGTTTCCTGCAAAAATCCCTAGTACAATCCCAGGATATTACCGGGTGAAATTCAGAGATAAATTCCTGAATGCATTCATGTTGGGATTCCTGGCATTTTGAATTGTAACAGAATGTTTAAGATAAGACTTATTTTTATTTAAAAAAAACGAAAGCTAGTTACTTTAGTTTTATTTATCGTAAACAATTTATAGTTGAATCAAACGTTCTGAAAAGAAATATTTTATGAGTAATACATGTCAAAAATATCATTTCGTCCGAATAATTGAATCCGGAGTTACAACATTTAAAAAAACAAACTACCACATGATAAGACAATTTATTAAAATCTCGACATATAATAGCTCAAATTTGGATCAATAGAAGACAGCTACTTATTTGAGATTTGTTGATGCACTAACCGAAAAGATACAGCAAGTGGATTATATTTTGAAAAGTTAGAATTGTCGCAATCATTGCTTCTATCCATTCAGAAAAAGGTCAAGCACATACACTAAATCAACAGGTGGAAAAAGGATGTCATTTAACATCCTGCAACTCAAATAAGCAGTTTCCTGTTTCACCATAAATGTACCATTTCGCAGTCGTCGATTAGAATTTCAAACCACCATCGTGGAAACACCACCGTGTTTTTCGAGAGAGATATGTACACATCATGGTTGCTTGTTGGTTGTTGGGTTTTCCACCTTTGGAAAATCTGCTGGCTGACCATCGTTTTCCATTTGCAGTACCGTCTATATTTGAGCCCCACGAAATGGTTGAACCTAGTTCTGTAATTTTACGGACAAACATTGCAAAACGGATGGAAAACAAAAGAAGAAACGGCTGACTTGTTTTCGGATTTATTTGATTGAAATTTGGATAGTTCTATCTACGGGCATTCAGTTCATGAGGTAATGTGGGAATTGTGTCCCGTTTAACATTACAAGTGTGACAGAAACCATACAACAATATATTAACTCCATTTGATACGTAGGTGTATCATCCTGATTGTCGTCATTCACTTTCCCGCTTGTTTCCAAATAAAAATGCCACATAATATTACGAAATGTGCCATATACGCGAAAATTTTTATGTCCCTAGCCTCCTCCCTAATGACCCACGGTCTATCGGAATTTATGGCGCCATAGAACAAATTGAGAAAACTGTCAGTACATATAATCAATATTATCCTCACATTTCGCCTCAATCATGCGGATATTGCCTCCACAATCTCCCACGAAGTGTGGCCATAAATTTTCGGGACTCCTACTTGAGCAATATTGTGCCATCTCGTTGGGGGAACAAAATTGCGGCGCCGCGTCGTCGTCGTTGCTACCATAGCAACAGAAATGCAATCCGCAATGGAACTTTCTCGCAATAAACGATAGACTAACTTCCACCTGTTTATCATAATCACACCTGGACCTACCTCAGCGCATAGCAGTGCCAGTGCCCACACCGTACTCAATCAATCGTGAAAGCTGGCCAAAGTTTGACTCAATTTCGTACTAATTAAATTCCGCATTCGGTCCCTTTTCGTTCATTAATTTGTCCCTCGTTAGTAACAGCTCTCTTCCGAACGGGCACTACTTTGTGTTTGCGGGCCCATTCATTCTCTAATGTCGCTGGCAAAGCAATTCCGGATTGCTGGTTGTTGAAGTGCGTTCGACCGATTTGAAATTCATTACTCAATTATCCAACGGTGCGGTGCGGTGGCGTCGTAAAGGGTGCCTCGTTCGCGCGCCGCCGCCGGTCCAGAGAACTGTGCTCGGTTAATGAAGATTAACTGTTATTTATCAGTCAAAGTTGCGTCATTATCGTGGCCCCAGTGGAAAGGGGGATTGTGGATTGTGATAAGAAGAATTTGTGTTTCTTACAACCAGACCACGCGATATGCCCAAAACCGTTGCGTTGCGTTGTTAGATAATGTTTAATTTTAGAGACAATTTGCGTAAACGATAATCGGAAGTCATAATCGTTTTACGCTAAATTATGGCAGCTTAACGAAATGGCCCACAGCTGGACAGCGACGTTGGGGAATGTTTTGCTACCGAAACATAGACAGTTCCAGCAATTATGAGCACAGCTCTGCAGTTCGGACATTTGGGAATGGGAAGTCAAAAATATAAACATAGTTCGTTTTAAAGAAAACATATAAGGGCATCGCGCCACTTGGGCGGTGGCTTCTATATTCGTCTGTTTTCCACTATAACTCAGTTAATTTTGAACCAATTGACTTGAAATGTTATACACGGGTAGATACTATACCTATCTCACCACATTCCAAAAGTTGTGTTAATTGGTTCAAATTTGACTGAGTTGTAGTGGAAAACAGACGAATATAGAAGCCACCGCCCAAGTGGCGCGTTTCCCTATTTTCTCGCTATGCGAAAGCGTATTTATTATTTCTGGAATAGTCTAAAGGTAGTCGTCTTGAAGCCATTGGCAAAGCTGGGAAAGTGTTCTGGCTCATGGTAGAGGTGATTTCAAAGTTGTAGAGATGATGACATACTTACTGTAGGGACATTAATTTTAGTGGAAACGCTTCCTTCAAAACATATGAATTACAATTAATCAAGATTCAAAATGGATCTTAATAAGCTAAACCAATATTACATAACTCAGATTATTATCTGAGTTTTTGGCAGTACACCATGTCCGATAGAAAATCAGGAGTTAAAACTTTAAAACATTATAAAATTAGTAAGATAGGACCTCTCAGTTGACTGCTTGACCACCTTAACCCTAGTCGTGTATTGGGGTCAGTACGACCCCATTCCATCGTCTACGGCAGCGGGGTGAGCGTCAGCTAATGCATGAAGAAGGTTAACGTTATTCATAATCACTGGTCACTTTGTGATCTTCGCCATTGTTTATTTCAGCACACTTTAGGCTATATTTTATTATCATTGGTAACACGATTCATGTGAAATTTGACCTTCCCGCACCTAAATTGTGAGCAGTGATTTTAGAAGCATAAGGAGATTGAAGATTGAAAAACTGTATAAGGTGTTGATGCGATTAAATTATATTTTTCCATAAAACGTTGAAATATCCAACTACACATTTACACCGCAGGAATCTGAAATGGTGTGATTTGAAGAGATCGCTTTGGTCACGATTTTGTTCTCTTGCATATATGAAGACTTTGACCATTTCTTCACTTATAATCTTACCCAACGTTTACATGCTATCAAAAAAGTCACAATTTGATTTATCACTTTGACATACACTCCCGTTCAAAAGTTTGGGGTCACCCCCTCAAAAACATGTCATTTTTTTAGGCCCATATCTCCGCCAATTTGCGTCCGATTTCAAAACCCTAGGTTTCATTCAAAAGATAATAAGTCAAAGAAACTTTGAACATGATTTAAAAGAAACTTTTTCAAAAAAATTTGTATGTAAACTTAACCCAAAATTGCCAATTTTTCTAAAAAATGAATATAAACTTACGGCAGTGTCGCTGGAAGTTGAGTCAACCAAATTTCAAGATGAGAGCGGTAATATGACCCATTTTCTATTAGCTTTCAACTGCTTTTTACAGAACTTAGCTAAAAAATCTAGAAAAAAAGTTATTAAGTAAATTAATCCTTGATGTCATCGACCAAAATTTTGGGGTCACCCCTCAATATGATGTATCGGCCAAAAGTTTGGGGTCACTTTCGTAAAACATGGAAAAGTGATTTGGTGATATCTTCGTCATCTATAGTTCAATTTTAATTATTTTTGGCTCATTTCAAAGATAATTAACTAAATTTACGTTTGATGTCTTTAACTTAACGATTTTTGTATATAAAAATGTTATGTAAAGTTAGCACATTTTACCACGCTTCAAAAAATGAGGCAACTTTACGTTAAGTTTTAGTATGTAAATTTCAACAAATATGTGTGGTTCAATGTCTATGCAGTAAGTATCATTCATTTTGTTTCAAATAAACCAAGAAGAATTAAAATTGAATGAAAGATGACAATGATATCAACAAATCACTTTTCCATGTTTTACGATAGTGACCCCAAACTTTTAGCCGATACATCATATTGAGCGGTGACCCCAAACTTTTGGTCGATGACATCAAGGATTAATTTACTTAATAACTTTTTTTCTAGATTTTTTAGCTAAGTTCTGTAAAAAGCAGTTGAAAGCTAATAGAAAATGGGTCATATTACCGCTCTCATCTTAAAATTTGGTCGACCCAACTTCCAGCGACACTGTCGTAAGTTTATATTCATTTTTTAGAAAATTTGGCAACTTTGGGTTGAGTTTACATACAAATTTTTTTGAAAAAGTTTCTTTTAAATCATGTTTAAAGTTTCTTTGACTTATTATCTTTTGAATGAAACCTAGGGTTTTGAAATCGGACGCAAAATGGCGGAGATATGGGCCTAAAAAAATGACATGTTTTTGAGGGGGTGACCCCAAACTTTTGAACGGGAGTGTATATTTTGTTCTTTATTTTAATTCCGCTATTTTATGTGCAGCTTGCATGGGTTTTGTTCAATTTTACGTTTGACCACTTCCGGCGGGATACTTGGAACCTATTCCGATTGTCTCAAATATGGTCTTAGACTATGTTTTTGTCAACCGTTCATCGGGTTACCTGAAAAGCCGAAAATTATTGTGATCTGAGGCTATTTTCTTGCTAACCGTTCGGCAATTTTTTTGGAAAAGCCGAGATTTTATGTATTGCATGCATGATTTTGGTTCACTTCTATTAAATCACTTCTGATGGAACACCCGCAACCGATTCCGAAATATTATTACAAGTTCTAGATGTGGCCTGAGGTTATTTTCTTGTTGACCGTTCATCAGATTATCAGAAACGACGCTATGGTTCAGTTCCCTTCTATAATTTACCGCTTCCGACGCGTTACTCGTCTTGTCATCACCCAGTTCTGGAACACTACCGATTCTCCCAAATATGGTCTGAGATTATTTGTTGGTTAACCGTTGATCTTGTTACTGAATAAGTCATTGATATGTCGCATGTATTGGTTCTCTTTTACCTAAAAAGCCATTATTTGAGGTAAGGTACACCGGGGCAAGTTGAAACGGGTGAGGCAAGATGAAACACGAAGTTTTGAAATAGATTTCAATACAGTTGGGAAATTTATCCTTCGCTAAAAGATTGTTTGAATCAAAACCTATATGTTATGGCGATCAAACTGTTTATCATCATCAGAAAACATTATGTTAACTCGCTGTTTCATCTTGCCCCACCCGTTTCAACTTGCCCCGGTGTATCTTATCGCATGCATGGGTTTGGTGACACTTCCGGCCCGGAACCGGTTGCGGAACACTACCGATAGTCTCTTAAATAGTCTGAACCCATTTGCTTGCTAAAGATTATTAGGTTATCAAAAAAAAACGTGGCTTGGGTTCAATTTAATATTAAGCCACTTTCGGAAGGAAAACCCGGAACTAGTTTCGGCACTACTGACAGTCAATAATGTGGTCTTAGCCTACTTCCTCAGTAGCCGGTCATCAAGTTGTTGAAAAAGCCGTGATTTGATGTGCCGCATGCAAAAGTTTTGTCAACTTTTATATACGGCCACTTCCGGCGAAACACCCGGAACCGGTTCTGAAACACTACCGGTTCAGATATGGTCTGAGTATGTTTTCTTGCTAACTGTTCATCAGGTTATCGAAAATGCCGCAGTTTGATGTGTCGCATGCATGGGTTTGGATCACTTTTATATTTGACCACTTCCAGCGGGACATCCGGAACCGGTTCCGATACACTACCGGTTCAGATATGGTCTGAGTCTTTTCTTTATGCCAACCTTTCGTTGGGTTATCAAAAAAGTCGCGCTTTGATATATCGCATGCATGGATTTGGTTCACTTTTATATTTGGCCACTTCCGGCGGGACATCCGAAACCGGAACACAACCAGTTCAGATATGGTCTGAGACTGTTTTCTTGCTAACTTCCATCAGGTTATCGAAATTGCCGCAATTTGATGTGTCGCATGCATGGATTTGGTTCACTTTTATATTTGGCCACTTTCGGCGGGACACCCGGAACCGGTTCCGGAACACTACCGGTTCAGATATGGTCTGAGACTGTTTTCTTGCTAACTGTTTATCAGGTTATCCAAAATGCCGCAGTTTGATGTGTCGCATGTATGTGTTTGTTACATTTGTTTGTATGGCCCCTTCCAAGGGTACTGGTCCGGAACACGTAAATGGCCATAATTCCGGAAGGGCTGGACCGATCCGAACCATTTTCAATAGGAAACGATGGGACCAGATTCTGCGTCGAATGAACCATCGGTCATTAAAATTGGTTGAGGTTTACTGCCAAAAAGTGATGTGAGTTTTTTGTACACATACACACATACACAGACATCACCTTAATTCGTCGAGCTGAGTCGATTGGTATATGTGGCTTGACACTCCGGGCCTTCTATCAAAAAGTCGTTTTTGGAGTGAACATATAGCCTTTCCAGTACACTTAGTGTACGAGAAAAGCAAAAATGTTTCTTAAGTCGATCTCAGTATTTCACTTTTTTCGGCTTAGGAAGTAATACATATTTGTTTTATGGAATACGTTTCCATATTGGCATGCTCTGGCATCCATGTACTCAACAGAAGCACGATGTTCGATGAATTTAAATAGTAAAAAGAAATCCACATTGCTCTGGTGGAAATCGAACCCACAACTCCGAATTCGCTTTATGGACATTGCTTATTCCTCCAAGTTACAAAGCTACTTGACTGTCTTCCTCGCATGATGGCGTAAAATTAAACACGATTCCACTATTGCACATGGTTTGTTTCTTTTCAGAATCTGAACATCCTTCAATTGGGATTAGATGAGCCTCCCTCACACACATATGCTGTCAAAACGGGAGAAGAATTGTTTATATTTGTCGAGTGCCTCAGGCACTGCCTACCGATTAGTATCAGTCGAAAGGTCATGCATTTGTATAAGTACAGGGGATGGCAATAATGTTTGGGATAGGCAACTATTTTTCTCCCACAAAAAAAATCAACATTCTGTAATTTTTCATAGAGAGCATCAAAAAATTTCAAATTTTGACAAGTTTGTCAACCTATTATATGTGCATCATTGGTACAAATTTGGGCTCGATTGATTAATTTTTCGCGAAATAAGAACCCTTCGGGTAAAACACTATTTTTTAGGCAACTTATTTTTGAACTGTCATATCTCGGAAACCAGTGAACTGAATTGAATGAATTTTTTAACGTTTATCAGCAATATATTGATACTTACTATGACGTTATAAAATGTAATATTTTCTCACAGCAAATTAAGTTATACACTAAAACCTCTTTTTATGCATGTTTTTTTAATGCACTTTTAATTTATGCACCTTTTTTTATGCCCTGCATAAAAAGAGGGAAAGCTACTCAGAACCAATATTGTGCATAAGAATATTTATTAATGACAGGAACTATTGCAACGGCGACCGGGGGGTGTTTACTGATGAGAGCGAAGGAAGATTACATGTTCGTTTTTGGGTGTGTCCGAAGGTCTCATGTGCGTTACATGGACTCCGAGTGGGTCTTAAGGGGATTTCGGAGTCATTTCAGGAGTCTTAGAGCATTTTAGGCTGGTTTCGAAGCCTTTATGGAGGCGTTTTTAGGGGTTTTGGTTGAGGATGGTTTTCTTTAGATATTTCAAGATGTTCCAGATCATTTTCGGCGTGATTCAGAGGCTTTACGGAAGCGTTATGGAGGAGTTTTCGGGGTGTTCGGAGCATCTCAGGTGCGTTACATGGGGTCCGAGGGGGTTTAAGGGAGATTTTGGAGGCATTTTAAGACGTTTCAGAGCATTTTCGGCGGGATGCAGAGGCGTTACTTATGCGTTACGGAGGAGTTTTCGGGGTGTTTGGAGCTTCTCAGGTGCGTTACATGGGGTCCGAGGGGGTTTAAGGGGGATTTCGGAGGCATTTCAAAATGTTTCAGAGCATTTTCGGCGTAATTCAGAGGCGTTACGGAAGCGTTACGGAGGAGTTTTCGGGGTGTTCGGAGCCTCTCAGGTGCGTTACATGGGGTCCGAGGGGGTTTAAGGGGGATTTTGGAGGTATTTTAAAACGTTTCAGAGCATTTTCGGTGGGATGCAGAGGCGTTACTTATGCGTTACGGAGGAGTTTTCGGGGTGTTTGGAGCTTCTCAGGTGCGTTACATGGGGTCCGAGGGGGTTTAAGGGGGATTTTGGAGGCATTTCAAAATGTTTCAGACCATTTTCGGCGTGATTTGGAGGCGTTACGGAAGCGTTACGGAGGAGTTTTCAGGGTATTCGGAGCCTCTCAGGTGCGTTATATGGGGTTCGAGGGGGTTTAAGGGGGATTTTGGAGGCATTTCAAAATGTTTCAGACCATTTTCGGCGTGATTTAGTGGCGTTACGGAAGCGTTACAGAGGAGTTTTCGGGGTGTTCGGAGCATCTCAGGTACGTTACATGGGATCCGACGGGGTTTAAGGGGGATTTTGGAGGCATTTTAAGACGTTTCAGAGCATTTTCGGCGGGATGCAGAGGCGTTACTTATGCGTTACGGAGAAGTTTTCGGGGTGTTTGGAGCTTCTCAGGTGCGTTACATGGGGTCCGAGGGGGTTTAAGGGGGATTTCGGAAGCATTTGAAAATGTTTCAGACCATTTTCGGCGTGATTTAGTGGCGTTACGGAAGCGTTACGGAGGAGTTTTCGGGGTGTTCGGAGCATCTCAGGTACGTTACATGGGATCCGACGGGGTTTAAGGGGGATTTTGGAGGCATTTTAAGACGTTTCAGAGCATTTTCGGCGGGATGCAGAGGCGTTACTTATGCGTTACGGAGAAGTTTTCGGGGTGTTTGGAGCTTCTCAGGTGCGTTACATGGGGTCCGAGGGGGTTTAAGGGGGATTTCGGAAGCATTTGAAAATGTTTCAGACCATTTTCGGCGTGATTTAGTGGCGTTACGGAAGCGTTACGGAGGAGTTTTCGGGGTGTTCGGAGCATCTCAGGTACGTTACATGGGATCCGACGGGGTTTAAGGGGGATTTTGGAGGCATTTTAAGACGTTTCAGAGCATTTTCGGCGGGATGCAGAGGCGTTACTTATGCGTTACGGAGAAGTTTTCGGGGTGTTTGGAGCTTCTCAGGTGCGTTACATGGGGTCCGAGGGGGTTTAAGGGGGATTTCGGAAGCATTTGAAAATGTTTCAGACCATTTTCGGCGTGATTTAGTGGCGTTACGGAAGCGTTACGGAGGAGTTTTCGGGGTGTTCGGAGCATCTCAGGTACGTTACATGGGATCCGACGGGGTTTAAGGGGGATTTTGGAGGCATTTTAAGACGTTTCAGAGCATTTTCGGCGGGATGCAGAGGCGTTACTTATGCGTTACGGAGAAGTTTTCGGGGTGTTTGGAGCTTCTCAGGTGCGTTACATGGGGTCCGAGGGGGTTTAAGGGGGATTTCGGAAGCATTTGAAAATGTTTCAGACCATTTTCGGCGTGATTTAGAGACGTTACGGTAGCATTACGAGGAGTTTTTGGGGTGTTCGGAGCCTCTCAGGTGCGTTACATGAGGTCCGAGGGGGTTTAAGGGGGATTTTGGAGGCGTTTCAAAATGTTTCAGACCATTTTCGGCGTGATTTAGAGGCGTTACGGAAGCGTTACGAGGAGTTTTTGGGGTGTTCGGAGCCTCTCAGGTGCGTTACATGGGGCCCGAGGCGGTTTAAGGGGGATTTTGGAGGTATTTCAAAACGTTTCGGAGCATTTTCGGCGGGATGCAGAGGCGTTACGATAGCGTTACGGAGAAGTTCTCTGGGGTTTCGAAGCCTCTCAGGTGCTTTACATGGGGTCGCCGGGGGGTTCAAGGGGGATTTTTGAGGCATTTCAGGAAGTTTCAGAGCAGACTCTGAAATACCTTAAATCGGCCCTCAAATCTCATGCACCCTTTAAAGTCTCCAGAGATCCCTTGAATTACCCCTAAAGCCCCTTGGAACTCCCCTGAAACCCACTTAATACTATTGAAATACCCCAGAATTCTCCGCAATTCCATGAAAATACCAAAAAATCTTGACAGAACACCCTTCTAAGGCTCCTCAAACCCCCCGAAACAACCCCTTAAAACGCCCCTGAAGCCCCTTGGAACCCCCTTTTTGGGCTCTTTGGGAACATTCTGGAAACCCCCTTAGCCCCACCTCATCTGCCCAGGAGCAAGATCTGTTCTTGCAAACTAGATTTTCTAATTAAAGCCCAAACTTAATTTATGCATAAATTTCCCTCTTTTTATGCCTTTTTTAATTTATGCACATTTTTAATTTATGCAGTCCCAGCCATGTGCATAAAAAGAGGTTCCAGTGTACCGGGTTGAAATTTTAATCCATATAAAGAAAAATAAGTCAAATTTACAATACCACACAACAATTACTAAATGTGTTCTTTTTTTCATTCTAAATAGGCTCTAATATATCTGATTAGAGATAACTTGAAAACAGAAGTGAAAAATCTTTGATTATCAATACTAAAATTTATTGGCATTGATGTAAAAATATTACATTTTTTCGAGAAAAATCCAAAAAGTGTCAATCCATGATATCTTTTTTCAACGTTTAAAAAGTACCTATGTTTTAATAGTTTGTGAAGCATATACATATTATTAGTGTACGTTTACAATTTTATTCAAATCGGCCCACTGGTTTCCGAGATATGACAACTCAAAAATGAGTTGTCTAAAAATAGTGTTTTACCCGAACGGTTCTAACTTTGTGAAACATTATTCAATCGAGCCCAAATTTGTACCAATGATGCACATATAATAGGTTGAGAAACAGTCAAAATTTGAGATTTGTTGATGCACTCTATGAAAAGTTATAGCAGGTTGAACTTTTTTGTGAGAGAAAAAAAAGTTGCCTATCCCAAACATTTTGGCCACCCCCTGTACCTAGCTGCTAAATGGCGCCGCTTAAGTAGATTTCTCTCTAGAGCATTTTTCGCCTATTGATCATTTTCGTTTTCAGTCATTGTATGACAGACATTAGAATGCGATATGTCAAAAGTAGTCAAAAAAAAGTGTTACTAAAAGTTCCTGCACCGTTTATCACATAGACGGCTTCATTATACATATCCTTAATTTACTTCGTTGGAGAAAATCTCAGCCATTTCGTCCTAGAGATAAGGATCCTGCAAAGTCGATAAGCCCCATTTTACTTCAGATTTCTCTTCGTGCTTTGGAATGCACTTAAGACATTTAGAGGATACCTCTGAGATTGACTTGACAGTACCCCTAAATAACATCGCAACTATTTATTTACCAATAAACACACTGATTACAACCGAAACGGATACCAAAGCCCCGAGAAAATCCTAATTAATATAAACCACCTCGTATAATGTTACACCTCTATGCCATTTCCCGCTGCGGTAACGTCTCATGAAATTTTCACGACCCTTTTTCGGAAAACCCAAGCGCGCATATCTTGCCCACATTGCCGCAATATCGTTCCACTTTAACACGCTCATTTTGCGCAATACCTACGCCAGTCAGTCAGTCAGTGCCTTTCCACCCCGCCCCGGTTTGGTTTCACTTCCAGTTGAATCCTCCACTACTGAGCTCCTTTTTTTCGGCACCATCATCGTACGTTCCAAACCCACCCACACGTTCACATTCTGCGGTGACCCTATATATCGTTGTTCCATTCGGATGCATGGATCGAGCGACCTTCTGCTGCTGATACCTACTCTACACGTGCTGCTGCTGCTGCTGCTGTTGCTGAGTCGGACTCTTCGGGGTTTGTTATGTGCAAATTACAGCACAACGACCGACGACGCTGACACTGTGCTGCTGATGCTGATGGGATCGGGACGGGACTGCTGGGAAAGCGATAGATGGAACGCAGAAAAAAGAAACGAGAAGCTTTTCCGCATTTTATCCCCATGAAGACAAGTGTGAAATTACATTGAAATGGATATTACGACTTTTGCTGATGTTGATGCTGTACTTCCGGTGCGGTGCGCGTGGTGGTGGCAATGACCGCCGTCGGGTTGCGGTGCTGTTACTGCTGCAGCTGCTTTGGTGTCCGCTCAGACTCAGTCAGGCTCCGTATGTTTGGGTTCCGAATCGAACGGGTGACGTTTGCTCATTTTGTGTTCCATTTTCTCGGTTGACGGTTTTTCTCATTTTCCCTGCGTCCTTTTATTTGCTGATATTTTTTTTACATGTGATTCTACATTTGCTTTGCAACGGTTTGTCCGGATTTGGATGGGATTTGCTTCCTATTGGTCATACGAATTCGTTACTTCGCGATCCAATGAATATGAACTAATTTGAATTTTAGCTGATCAAACAAAAAAAAAACTTGTAAGGATTCTGACGGCTTTTGTATTTAGTGTTATCGGCCGGATGATACTATAAAATTATGCAATGTATGATTCCCAATTCTACCTCAATGCAAATGAACATTAAGGTCCTTTCCCTTTTTCCAGCATCAAAGTGAGCTTGTTTTTCAATTAAGTATACTTTAAGCACTTCCACACTTTAGCATCGTTTGACAGGCACAAACACTATAGTGTGGTTGCATCCAGTATAAGAAATTTACGAAAATTATTCTTTTTGAGATAGAGCTCACGTTTTAGTTGTTAGATAAGAGCTTTCCATTCTTTTGACGGACACAAAAATGCTCTACATTAAAAAAATAGTTATTATTCCCAGACAACCAGGAGTCGCTGTACATCGTAGAAAATACTGTTCAAATTCACTATCGCATACAGGTACGGCGAGTGCTGTTATGTGCGAATGCAAAATTAATAAATAGAAAAGATAAAAAAAGTTTAAAGTGGTGTATGAATTAAGTCGCATAAATGCGAAAATAAACTTGCACAGCGCAGGTAAACCAAGCGCATGTTAACAAACACTACTGAGGTGAATTAGAATATCAGCCAATTTCAGTTCGATGACAAGATTTGATTTTTTTAATTTTTGTTAATCACATAAGATGCTATATCACATCGTAATAGTGTGCACCATAAATCGCATAAGATAACGCTTCTACGACGAATACTCATATATTTGAGCCTGCACTTAGATAGAATCCATTTAGGTAAATTCTATTGGTTTATCTCTATTAAGTAAATATGGAGTTGGGAGGGGGTGGAGGGGTAGAGGAAGAAGGGTGGCTTGAACTGATTTCAAGTTTAGACTGTATTGATCCATTGTTTGATAATACAAATATTTTCATTTATCGAATTTTTTGACAGTTTGTTAGAAGTAACAAAGATTTTGTAGTTTCAACATAAAATAGCGGTTTGTTTTAAACGACTGCACTTTTGTCGCCAACAAATCCGGAATGTGATTGTGCTGGTGACGGCAGCTTCTGCGGCAGCTCTTAAATCTATTTTTAGACACTCAGCAAGCGGATGGAAAGTAGGGTATTGGTTCCCTTATAAAGCATGGGGCTCCCATTTTCATCCTACGAAAAACAAAGGACTGAAGCGCTGTTTGTTTTGTTTCTTATTTTTCTATTTTTAGTCAGAAGTGAGCATGCATGAAAACAAAAAGAACGTAATCAATCGGTGCCGTATGGTACACATAGCCTAGAATGAATAAAAAAGACAAAAAGGGGAAACCGACCAACGTTTTGTGGATGCTGTCTTGAGTGCCTGCGAGTCATCCATCACAGCCAAAACTGCACTTGAAAGTTTGGGTGATGGATTTGCTACGCCTTCTTTGTTGTAGTGAAGTTGGGGTGAGAATTCTAAAGATGTGCGAGTGCTTCCGGGCCAAGTTTGTGGTCCCCATTTTGTAGAAACAAATGAAGTTTCTAACGTTATATTTATAAATGGTAAATTGTGTGTTTTTTCATCGATAAATAATAAGTAAGAACATTGAAATATTACTTTGGAATAGGTGAATCCTCAGTTTGAAAATCAACCATGCATTTTATTGTTTTATTTTATTGTAAGCGTCATTTTTCTGCATGTATGCAACCTCTTGAAATGCCTTAAGGTGAGACCCATTTAAACTGCTCTTAAACGTCACGAAACCCTCGGAATTCCCTCGAAATGCATTTAAAAGCATTGAAACCCCTCTGAATCGCCGAAACTTTCTTTCAAACTATCCTGAAGCCTCATGGAACCCTCTGAAGTCCCTGAAACTCTTCTCGAACTGCCCCATCAGGTCTACTGAAAGCCTTGAATCCTCATCTGATTTTTTCCGAACTTCCATGAATCTACTGAAACGCAATAAAACGCCTTGAAACCTCTCTGGAGTTCCCCTAACCCGGTCCACGGAAGCTTCTCTCAAACTCTCCTGAAGTTCTTGAAACCCCCATGAGCATCTTGAAACCAATTAAAACGGCTTAAAATCTCACCGGAAAACCCTTGAAAGTTTTCTGAATTCCCTGAACATCTTAAGAACCCCCTGAAGCCTTCCGAAATCTGAAACACTTAGGAACCTTGAATCATTTCTAAAACCCCTCTAACTCCTCTAACACCACATTTAAGCATTATTGATTCCGTTTGAAGCCCTTGGAACAATCCTCAATCGCCCTGAAATGTCTTGATATGTTTTGAACACATCGAAACCTTTACAAATCCTCATTATAATCCAAGCGACTTCTGTCGATTCCCGGGATTCCACTTGAAACCCCCAGAACCTGTCTGAGAAACTCTGAAGCGCTTTAGCGTATCTTGAGATTATTGAGATCTCCTAATCCACTTGAAACTTTGGACCGCCTTGAAACCTTTTTGAAATTCTACAAATCTACTGAAAGTCCTTGGAATCCACTATAAAACCACGGGAAAGCCCTTGAACTATTTCAGAAAAAATAAACTACCAGATTTCTGCATTAAATGTTATATCCAGTTCACATAAATTGTGACAAAACTGTTAACAGTTATCATGGCACTTTCATTCAAACTTCTTCCTTGGAGCAAAGCCTTTTCGGTCTCTTTTAGCATCCAACGTGAAAAACATAGGTGCGATTGGTTGCGTACCTAATTCCGCATTGCGATAGAAATTTGCATATAATTGAGTACGGGATTTATATTTTGCATCTCGCTGAAACTCTATGAAATTCTTCTGAAACGCTCTGGAAACACTTGAAACAAGCCCGTGCACAAGGGAGAGGTTTTGGTAGTTAAACCCCTCCCATTATCAATGTTTAAAGCACTAAGCGCCCCTCCACTCTTTGCCAAAATAAGGAAAAACTCCGTAGCAGCTGTTGTGGCAACTTACACATTCGCACTCTCACGCAAAGTTTTACCACTGAGCGATGTGTGTTTGTTGCCGATCCACATTCGTAGCAAAACAGAGCGGTGCACATTTTATTAAAGATGTGTACTAGACCGGCCCACATTTGTATGAGACGAATGACATTTTTGTATTTGGGCCAGTCTAATGTGTACGCAGAGCTGTTTATCAGTGTATGTATGCCATCTCTGGTGGCCGCAAAATACTGTAACATCGAAGGGATTGTTCGCCCAAATAGGACTTAGGAATGCGTAATTGGGCCGAATAAGTCATTAGGCCGAATAAGTCATTAGGCCGAATAGATAACACTAAAACCTCTTTTTATGCATGTTATTTTTATGCACTTTTGATGTATGCACCTTTTTTACTCAGAACCAATATTGTGCATAAGAATATTTAATAATGACGGGAACTATTGCAACGGTGGCCAAGGGGTGTTCACAGAAGAGAGCAAAGGAAGGTTACAGGTTCGTTTTTGGGTGTTTCCAAAGGTCTCATGTGCGTTACATGCGGTCCGAGTGGGTCTTAAGGGGGTTTCGGAAACATTTCAGGAAGTCTCAGAGCATTTTAGGCTGGTTTCAGAGGCGTAAAGGAGGCGTTTTTAGGTGTTTTGGTTTAGGAGGATTTTTTGAGGCATTTCAGGATATTTCAGACCATTTTTGGCGTGATTCAGAGGCGTTACGGAAGCGTTACGGAGGAGTTTCCGGGGTGTTCGGAGCTTCTGAGGTGCGTTACATGGGGTACTAGGGTGTCTAAGGGGGATTTTGAAGCCATTTCAGGACGTTTCAGTGTCTTTTCGGTGGGATTCAGAAGCCTTGCGGAAGCGTTACGGAGAAGTTTTAAAGGGGAGCTTCTCAGGTGCATTACATGAGGTCCCAGGGGGTTTTAGAGGGATTTTGGAGGCATTTCAAGACGTTTCGGAGCATTTTCGGGGGATTCAGAGGCGTTCGGAAGCGTTACATGGGGTCCTCGGGGGGTTTAAGGGGGGTTTTTGAGGCATTTCAGAAAGTTTCAGAGCAGACTCTGAAACACCTTAAAACGCCCCTCAAACCTTTTGCAACGCCCTTAAAAGGCTCCTGAGACCCCTTGAATTATCCCTAAAGCCCCTTGGAATGCCCCTGAAACCCACTTAATACCAATGAAATACCCCAGAATTCCCCGTAATCCCATGAAAACACCAAAAAATCTTGACAGAACTCCTCAAATCGCCCGAAACAACCCCTTAAAACGCCCTTGAAGCCCCTTGGAACCCCCTTTTTTAGCTCTCTGGGAACTTTCTGGAAACCACCTTAGCCCCACCTCAACTACCCAGGAGCAAGACCTGTTCTCGCGAACTAGATTCTCTAATTAAAGCCCAAACGTTATTTATGCATAAATTTCCCTCTTTTTAAGAGGTAAACAGAGGTTCCAGTGTATTACAAAAGACAACGAGGAGGGGGGGGGGGTTGTTTGGGGTTGGAATATCCAGAGAAACGATCACATTGTTCATTCGGCCTTGACCTTTTCGGCCAACAGGGGCTGTCCATGAACCACGTGGTCATGAGGGGGGGGGGGGGGGGGGGGGGGTTCGGCCGATGACCATTTTGTATGGACGAATAAAAATTTTTGTATGGTCCAATGGCCACGCGGGAGGGGGGGGGGTGAGAAGTCCCAAAAAAATGACCGCGTGGTTTATGGACAGCCCCAAACATCTTGTCACCCCAAACACATTTTCGGCCTAAATATATTTTCGGCCTAAAGATCTTGCATTGCATTCCATTGCGAAATGCATTAAAATGCCTTGAAACTTCTCTGAATCCTTGTAATCTTCGCTTATACTCACCCGAAGCCTCATAAACCCCATTTTCTGAAATCCCCGGATACTCTCCTGAAACTTCATTTTTTTGCCTTTCTCGTACACCAAGTGTACTGGAAAGGCTGTATGTTCACTCCAAAAATTACTTTTTGATAGGAGGCCCGGAGGGTCGAGTCACATATACCATTCAACTCAGCTCGACGAGTGTGTTGTCTGTGTGTGTGTATGTGTGTGTGTATGTGTGTGTGTGCATATATGTGTGTATGTGTGTATGTGTACAAAAAAACTCACATCACTTTTTGGCAGTAAACCTCAACCGATTTTAATGACCGACGGTTCATTCGACGCGGAATCTGGTCCCATTGTTTCCTATTGAAAATGGTTCGGATCAGTCCAGCCGTTCCGGAGTTATGGCCATTTAGGTGTTCCGGACCGGTACCCCAGGAAGGGGCCAGATATGAAAACGCTCCAAACCCATGCATGCGATACATCCAACTACGACATTTTCGATAACTTGATGAATGGTAAGCAGGAAAATAGTCTCAGACCATATCTGAACCGGTAGTGTCCCGGAACCGGTTCCGGGCGTCCCGCTGGAAGTGGCCAAACATAAAAGCGAACTAAACCCATGCATGCGACATATCAAACCGCGGCTTTTTTGAAAACCAGATGAACGGTAAGCAAGACAATAGTCTCAGACCATATCTGAACCGGTTGTGTTTCGGAACCGGTTCCGGTGTCCCGTCGGATGTGGCCAAGTATAAAAGTTACCCAAACCTATGCATGCGACATATCAAATAGTGGCTTTTTTGATATCCTAATGAACAGTAAGCAGGAAAATATTCTCAAAACATATCGGAACCAGTACTGATCCGGAACCGGTTCCAGGTGATCCGCCGGAAGTGGCCAAATATAAAATTGAACTAAATCCATGCATGCGACATATCAAACCGCGTCTTTTTCGATATCTTTGTGAACAGTAAGCAGGAAAATGGCCAAATAAGAAACTGAACCAAATCTGTGCATGCAACACATCATATCGCGGCTTTTTGGATAACCTGATGAACGGTTAGCAGGAAAATTGGCTCAGGCAATATCAGAAACTACTGATACTGTTCCGGAATCGATTCCGGGTGCTCCGCCGAAAGTAACCAAATATTAAAGTGAACCAAACCCATGCATGCGACACATCAAATCCTGGCTTTTCCGGTGTCTTGATTTAGCAAAAAAAAAGTTTCCGACAATATTTGGGAAAACCGATACTGTTCCGCAATCGATTACGGGTGTTCCGCCGGAAGTGGTCAAGTGTAAAGGAGAACCAAACCCATAAATGCGACACATAAAATTGCTTTTAATACCATTAGTGTGCCGAAACCGGTTCCAGGTGGCCCGCCGGAAGTGGTCAAATGTAGAACGAAACCAAACGCATGCACGCATCAAATTAAATAACGGCTTCTTCGATAACGCGAAGAACGGTCTACAAGAAAATAGGTCACATTTAAGACTTCCAGTAGTGTTCCGGAATGTGTTTTGAGTATCTCGTCGGAACTGACGAAATGCAAAAATGAACCACACCCATGCATACGGTACAACAATTCGCGACTTTTTAGGAAAACTGATTCACAATTGGAGTTAGTCTAGTGGTTAAGGTTATGTTCGATTTCTGTTCCGGTCTGGAAAATTTTCTCGACTCCCTGGGCATAGTGTGTCATTGTACTTGCCTCACAATATACAAATTAATGCAATGGCAGGCAAAAAAGCCCTTCAATTGATAACTAAAGAGACAGGCCAAGTCCCAGTGGGGTCGTCGAGCCATAAAGAAAAATAAGAAGATTCACAATTGGCATGGAACTAGTCTGAGACCACATCAGGGACAATCGGTACAATCCCGGAACTGGTTCTGGGTGTCCTGCCGGAAGTGGTATAATGAGAAATTGAACCAAACCAATACGTGTGATACCATAAAACTACGCTAATTCGACAATGATTGCTGTCAAATTACCGGGGTAAACTTTTAATTCGACAAACTAACTCTATTTTAGTTTTTGTTTAGATTTTCGGATTCGTTCTTGAACACAAATCCTACAGATATTGTGGTAGTATGAATTGAAAGCTTGTTTATTTTATGACTGTTGGCTTCCGAAATTCACTGTGGTTGATCACCAAATGGATCAGGTGTCAGATAGCACAAAATGTGAACTTCCGGAAGTAGCAGCTGCACGAAGATTTGCTTCGGGTGTGAGTAACAGCACAATATCGTATCATTCGTGCATGGGACACGCTTGTATGAAAAAAAAAATCAACGCTCCAGTCGACTTTTTGGTTTTTATTTTGGACCCATATGAACTGTACAAAATTTCAGAGCAATCGGTGGAACTATAATTTAGCGCAAGCGATTCAAAGTTTGCATAGGATTTACTATAGAAAAAGTTACACTTCCGGACAAAAAAATCCCAGAGCTCTTAATTCAAATCGAACAACGCTTTTTGTATAAACATAATTTGTGAACTATTCCTTCGAAGACCGCTGTATATAACTGTGACATTTGATCATTTTTTAATTCGACAAATGTTGAATGAGCGAGGTACGAATTAAAAAGAGTCGTATTAAGAAGTGATTAATACGGGGGGTTTAACAGTACATCAAATAACAACTTTTTCGATAACACGATGATTGTCGGGGCCCGTGGCGTAGTGGTCCACACGTTCGCTTCATAAGCGGATGGTCATGGGTTCGGTCCCAGCCCCGGCACTTGCAATTTTTCGTCAGTTGCTCTTCCTCCCGAGAGCAGCTGACACCTGACCCTCTTTGGAGCATATGCTCTAACGGACCCGGAAACTTGGATATCGGCGAACCGCAACTCATAATGGACGACCCCCAATTGGACTGGAAAAGGAACAAGAGCCACACATCAGCATCATCGTGCTCATCATTCTACTGTGGACAGGGTAGAAAAGTGAAAGCAGCACAAGGCACCAGTTCGATATAGGGTATCGCGCTACTTGGGCGGTGGTTTTCTTCGTCTGTCATTTTCGTCTGTTTTCCACTGTAACTCGGTCAATTTTGAACCGATTGACTTGAAATTTTGTACACGGGTAGATACTATACCTATCTCACCGCATTCCAAGAATTGTGTCAATTGGTTCAAGATTGATTGAGTTATAGTGGAAAACAGACGAATATAGAAGCCACCGCCCAAGTAGCGCGATTTCCTAGTTGAATTAGAATAGTATACATTTAGGCGCCGTACAATATGTAAGTGCAGCGTCCAATTGGAATCGCTCACGTAGTGCCCTAGTGGACAAAGGAGCTGTAAATTAGGTTAAGTGATTAAGAATAAAAAAAAAACACGATGATCGATTCGTAATACCATATTTTAGACAACCGGTAGTGTCCCCAAACCGGTTCTGGGTGTCCCACTGGAAGTGGTCAAACGTAAACGTTATCCATACCCATGCACGCGATACATGAAATAGTGGTTTTCTAAGTAACATAATAAACATTAGCAATGAAATGGTGTCAGACTATACTTGGGAGACTCGGTAGTGCCCCGGAACCAGTTCCGGGTGTCCCTCCGAAATTGACCAAATGTACCGTGCGACACATCAAACCACGGCTTTTTTGATAACCTTAGGAACGGTTAGCTATGAAATAGGCTCACACAACGTTACAGACTACCGGTGAACAAAATCAATACAAACGATAAATATGTGTAAGAGAAACAAAATTTGACAAATTGAACCCCCATACAAAAAGATTATACTCACTACATATCGTTGTTGTGTTCAACAATTGATTCAAATATTTAGCAGTTCGCTGTGCTCATCAAATCACACAATTTCAGATTCCTGAGGTGTTAATATTATGCTTTTTGTTGAAATTAGAAGTGACCTGGGACGCGAAAACTGAGTTTTTACTTAGCTTTAAGTGTCGCAACTCGATTTGGATGAGTGCATATTGTATCTCTTAATAAGCTCAATGATGCGCAATGCCAATTATTCAAATTTATTTCGCATCTGCAACTTCACATGTCACGCGAGCCGCGACTTCGATTTGGTGATGCGGCGATAATATACAGTAGGATGAGTCAACGTTGTTTGGAAAAATTTGAATTTAATCGCATCAACCCCGAACAAAGGTTTTTTAATTCCCTTTTGCGTATAAAATTACTGGGTAAAATTTTAATGGTCTGGTTGCGCCCTCGCTCTCTGTTAGTGGATGAAGTTTACATGGAAAATTTCACATGCTTGCATTTTTTTTGTCAATTTTGTAACCTATGATATGATAATAAAATATAGCCTAAAGTGTGCAGAAAAAATTATTGGCGAAGATCGCAAAGTGATCTGTGATTGTGTAAAAAAATATATCTTGGCTTGTAAGTATCGTCTTGATATTGATCGGCCTCCAGTGTTAGTGAAGATGCTCAAGCAGTCAACTGAGAAGTCTGATATTTTTCAACTCTGCTTATACGTTGAACATAACGTCGGGCTATGTGCCATCAATAAGTTTTAAGTCAATTCAATAATGGCTTTGATAAAATGCTTGCTTTGCTTGATTGAGAACACTTTGGCTTACATCGACGGAAAGGTCGTGAGAGCATATTTGACGAGAAAGGCACTATCACCGCTAGGTGGATTAATTTGGGTTTTTTTGTCTGTATTAGCTTCACCTGAGAGTCTCCTGAATGCCCTTGAAACCCTTTTTGAGCTTACATAAATCTTTATGAATCCACTGATCCGCAATAAAACGCCTTGGAACCTCTCTGAAATCTCCCTCATCTGGACCCCGGTAGTTTCACTCGAACTCTCTTGAATTCTTCAAACCTACAGGAACATCTTTGAAGCATACAGAATCCTCCTTAAACTCACTTAATCGGGTTATAACTTCTCCAAGACCCAATGAGGCTTCAAAAACTTCTTTCAAACTCCTGGGAACTCCCATGAAAGCCCTTGAAACCAACTTATACATCTTAACTTCTTCCTGAAACACCCTTGAAACCCCCCTCAAGCTCTTCTGAAGCGCTTTGAGATCTCCAACAGATTGAAACTCCTTGAAAACCATCCCAAGACTCCTTGGAACCTTTTAAAACCCCATTTAAGCTCTACTAAGGGGAGCGGACCTGGATGAATGCTTAGAACACGTGACTATCACGCCGAGGACTTGAAACCGAATCCCACTCCCGACAAACTCACAAAATGTAAGTTCTTCCTTCGGAAAGGAAGTAAAGCGTGGGTCCCGAGATGAACTAGCCTAGGGCTAAAAATTTCGTTAATACAGATAAAAAAAAAAGCTCTACTACCAGTCCCTAAATTCACTAAACCTCCCGGAAACTCCATTGAAGCTCCTTTAAACCACATGATACGCTTCAAAGTCTGGTAGAACGCTATAAAACGTTTTTAAACCATATATAAACGCTATAAACGTTTGAAACTATATATTAAAACTAGAATTTGTAAGTTTTACATCGCGATCTTATAGATGCTATCGGCGGGTAATTATTAAACTTGTGTTTGTGGCCTTGCAGCCTTCAGTATGCATTCAAAACGACATATCTTTTCTATTCCCAACGTATCAATGGTCTATGATATGCCATTTTCTCAAGAGTAAGAAAATGTTTAAAATCGTGAGCAGGTGCAAAAATCGGCCATTGGCGGCCATTTTGGGCTTCTAACAAGCTTGTCCTTAATAAATAAATACAAAGTATTTCGCACAACAAAATGTGCATTTTATAAATTGCACAGTCCTTATCAAAAATTTTAATCCATAAGGTACCGGTAACACAACATTCAGCACTGTTCCCAAGCTTTTATGACTCAATCCATATGCCTGGCAGCATTCTACATTTCACGCCAAGAAATCCAAGAAAATTTCTAATTACAACATACTTTGCAGGTCGTCAGTCCCCCTTTCCTTCACTCTTAGTACCGCAGCATTCCCCTCACTCTCCAGACGCCCCCCCTCCCCAAAGGAAGGAAGAGGAAAGCTCTCACGCTCCAGGAATTTCCGCTTCTTCATCCGTTCCGGCAACGGATTCCTCCCAGTAGCAGTCTTTCCTAAACCACGCCGGATGCCGTACGAAACGTAATAAAGCGACTCGACGCCGTAAACATTTTCCCTCGGCTTGCGTCGATTAGCACCAGTTAAAATGCTCCAAAAATTGGCACAAAGCCTTGTTTGGTGCCGCCACGGCAGCCTAGGAGGGCGAGAAGACTTGTGCTGTGCTGCGGAGACTCTTTCTACGTTCTACGCTTTAAGAGAGTGTAATTTTAATGTTCGGGTAGCTACATTGAAATTCATTTAATGACAAAAACTTTCCATCGGGTGTCACTCTCGTTTTGTGTCTCGCACAATTTTTGCGCCAGTGCCATTATAAAATGTGTTCGTTACTTGCGTGTTGGAAAACTTTTTTTGTTTCAGGGAAAATGTATGAGCAGAAAACAATTAACTTAGACAGGGGAAAAAAGTACGATGTGGGCTTCGTAAGGATAATTGCGGATGTTTTGACGTTGCAAACGTCATACAGCTTAGTATCATTTTACCTAACGGTAACTCAAAAACCTCCAAGAGATTTTCCAAATTAATCTAGCCTTAACTAGTTCAAACAAATCCTCCACCGCTCACAGCGATAAGCCAATTAAGGTGACATAGAAAATGAAGATCTAAAGCCAAGTGACAACATGCAATGATTCATACCCTGTAATTTTTGCTTAACTCAAGCCAACCTTGTAGGAAAACAGGAGAATGAAGTGCATTCCGAACCATTCTCCTCTCATTTATCAGTGTATCGCTACTGGCATGAATAATGAAGAAGTAATAGCTACTCATATTACTGTCAAGTGGGACGCGTCAAGATGTCAGACAATGTGATGCGCTAATCTTCAACTGAACATGTTGTTGATTCTTCATGCCTCAGGGAATACCATTGCGCCATTGTCAACCTCCTATATGCCAATGCGTAGACTTGGCAATCCAATGGTGATTGTTGCTGTCTGACTGTTGTTGTAACATAATGAATGGACTGCAGAATTTGTTGAATTGCAGTTTGTTCTGTTGGAACTAAACTTCCATCAAATAATGTCAATCCTTTCAAAGGAATTTTGATGTAATTCCTGAATAATTTGGGAACATTTTCTTGTTCTCAATGATCTGTTGAGAAGCTATATTTTGCCCAACGGTGTCGCCTAGTCCACTCTGGCTCAAGGCCGACCAATTGTAGAAATACTTGATGGAATCTTGACAAGAAATTCTTGAATTTTCTGTGGAGGAGTTCTGAATAAATGTTCAAAAAACCGCTTTTTGAATCTTTGTAGCAATTGCTTACAGAATCCTTAGTAGTGTTCCTAAAAAAAAAAATCAAAGATAAAATTTCTGAAACAGTTCTTGATGAATTTATTAAAGACATCTTTGGTAGAATTCCTGAAATAAACATTGAAGAAATTAAGGAAGAAATATTTGGAGAAATGCTTGCTGAAAACATTGAAGAAATTGCTACGGAGATTCCCAAATAATTGAAAGAATCTTCACAGAATTTACGAGAGAATTATTTGGAAGAACCACTAGAAGAATGCTTGCAAATGTGAAGAAATCAAATAGAAATTCTGAAAGAAATCATAAAGCAATTCCCTATAGAATTTTTGGAAAAAATACAGAAGAATCCTTGGATGAATTTGCAAAGATAAATTTTGAAGGAATTCTTGAATAAAGTTTTAAAATTATTCTGTGAGGAACATTCTTGAAATGATAAAAGGAACTTCTAGCTAAATTCAAACAAACAATCTTGGGATCTTGAACAAATTACTGGATAAATAATTAAAGTTATTCCTGAAAAATCCTTGGACAAATACTTGGTGGCATCCTCTCAGGAATCACTGACCGTAATTTTGAAAACAACATCAAAGAAAACTTTAGATGAATGTATGAAGAAGTAATTATATCCTTGGAGCTGTCGTTGGAGAGATTTCTTAAGGAATATTCGGAGGAAGTTCTGATGAAATTCCGGAAAGAATTTCATGGGATGTCTCTGAAGCGAGCTCCTTGACGAATATTTGGGGAAAACCATAAAGAGAAACATTTAGAAAATTTTCAGCAAATTTTTGAAGGCATTTTTTAAAAGATCCTCCTGGAAATTTCCTAGGAGGAATTCTAAAAGCAACCTTATGTGAAATTCACGATATAACAATTGAAGAAATACTTGCTCATATCCTTGAATAAATATTGTATTGCATGATAAACGGCTTTGAAGAAATTCCTAAGGAAATTTTTATAGGAATACCTGAAGAAATTTTTGTAGATACTTCGGGAGATTTGGTTATGAAAACTTGATTAATTGATTGATTGATTTGTCTTTATTTAAGAGACTTTCAGCCCTTGGCTGTTATGAAAACTTGTTTAGAACCTCCTTGATTGGTCCTTGAAGAAATGTTAAAAGAAATTCTTGGAGGATTTCCTAGAAGAACCATTAAAGAAATAAAGAAATGCTTAATAATATCATAAAAGCTTTGAAAAATTCTTGGAAAAAAATCTATTAGGAGCTTATGAAGGAAACCTTGACGAAGTTTCTGAAAAAAATATTGGAGTTTTAAAATCTTTGAAGAAGCACCCGAATGAATGCTCGGTGAAATCCATGAAGAAACCCATGGAGAAAATTAAGGAGTAATCCCTGGACAAGTTCTTTGAAAACGCTTGGAGGAGTACTTGATAAACTCTTTTAAGAAATTTTAAACGTTTCTTAGAAGTATTTTGATAAAGTCCGTGGAAAACCCTTGAAGAATTACTAAAAAAAAAATGCAGGAGATGTATTTTTACCTGAAGTACTTTTTGTAGATACTTCTGGAAATTTGGTTATGAACACTTTTGATTGGTCCTTGAATCAATGTTTAAAGAAATTCTTGGAGGATTTCCTAGAAGAATCATTAAAAAAATAAAGAAGTGCTTAATAATATCATACAAGATTTTGAAAAATTCTTGGAAAAAATCTATTGGGAGCTTCTGAAGGAAACCTTGACGAAATTTCTGGAAAAATTATTGAAGTTTCAAAATCTTCGAATGAGCACCCCAATGAATGCTCGGAGAAATCCTTGAAGAAACCTATGGAAAAAAATATGGAGAAATCCCTGGACAAGTTCTTTGAAAACGCTTGGAGGAATACTTGATAAACTCTTTCAAGAATTTTTAAACGTTTCTTAGAAGAATTTTGATAAAGTCCGTGGAAAACCCTTGAAGGATTACTGAAAAAATGGAGAAAAAGTATTTTTCCTCTGGATTTTTCCACGATTTTCTGTAAAAATCTTTGAAACTTTCATCTTTGAAAAAAAATCCTTGAGGTATTTTAAAGATGAATGCATTGAGCTTTTGCTTAAAGAACGCTTACAGAAATTCGAGAAAAAAAAGTCAGAGATATTCCTGAACGAGTGTTTGGAGAAATACTGGAATGAATCTTTGCATGATTTTTAAGGTACTCTTGACGAAATTCTGCCCAATAGCTTCCTCACATTTACTACTTTATGGACTCTTAAAAGCTTTCTGAACGAAATCTTAAAAAAAAGAATAATTTTTACATGAATAGGACACGTTCGGATAGTACTAAAATTGTAGTAATGAGCTGAATTTTTGTATTGTGAGAAGGTGAATTCTCCGTTTCTGCATGGAAATGGTACAAAAAGCGTGGGTATTATGATTCCTTGCCTTATTTGATGCCGTTTGAGCAAAACTTTGGGTAACCGTGTTGCCTTTTTCTCCATTTCTTGCAACTTAAACAACACAGTTACCCAAAGTTTTGCTCAAACAGGATGAAGTTAAGCAAGGAATCATAATACCCACGATTTTTTGAATCATTTCATTGCAGAAACGGAGAATTGACCTTCTCACCATACAAAAATTCAACTCATTACTTTTTTTCTAGTACTTCACCGATCGTATCCTATTCCTTATCATTAACCTGTTGGATTTCCTGCAGTAATTCTTGATCCTTGGGAATATCCCTAGAAGATTTTTTTCACGGAAGTCCTGGAGGAATACTTGGTTAAACGAGCTTATTGAAATTTTAAAGACATTTATTAAAAGTTTCGTGAAGAAACTTTAAATGATCCACTGGTGATATCGCAAAGAGAATCTTGGAGAGAGCTTCAAAAAGAATCATTGGAAAATCTCCTGAGAAAATCCATATAGAAGCAACTCGTGCAGAACTTATTGAAGGAATGTCATGCTTATTTTTTTTAATTGATTTCTTTGAAGAAAAATCCGTGAAGGAATACTTGGAGAAGTAAGACTCGAATTGTTGTAAAAAGTTTTAAAGTAATTCTTGAATATTTTTTTAAGAAATTTCTTTTAGAAATCCCTGAAAGAATTCTTGGAATCGCAAGCAATACCCGTGGAGAAACTCCAAAAGGGAAAATTTACTACTACCAAAGAATTACTGCAGAAATTCTGGAGGAATCCTTGAAAAAAAACGTTAAGAGGGTCTCACGAAAAAATACTTGAGGAATCCTCGGAGGAATTCTTAATTTAATCTGTGAGGGAACTTCTGGGAAAAATCTTTAAAAATTGTCTACCAATAATTCCTGCCGATATCCTTGTATGAACTCTTTGTTAAACCAATAGAAGCATTCCTGACGAACCATTAAAACATTAGTTAACCCAGGTAGAAGAGAATTGCAAAATAATGGCAAGTTTTGTCATTAAAACAGAATTACTGAATGGCAAAATTTGCTATTGGTTTGTTTGAAATAAGTGACAAAAGGGCAAAAATAATAACTGACATTGTTCGATGAAATAACTACAGGATGTCAAATTTTGACATTGCAATGGCAAACCAAGAACAAAAAAAAAATAAGGTTGGAAATTGCAAAATATACCATTTTTGAGTTATTGAGAACAGAACAATAAAACAATTATTTATTCTCTTTGCAAACAAAAGAAGTATAAATTTTGTTATTTATTGCAAGTTTTCGGATGAGAAGTAATTGCAAACAAATGTCAAATATTTCCATTAACATAATCAAATTTCAAGTTTTGTCATTATTTTAATAATAAGTGCCAAAACGGCGATGTTTCATTTAAGTCGTAAGAGATTGACAATATTTCACCAATTGCAAAATTAGTTATGATAGCAAGATCAGACATTCACTAGTTATTCTACTAAATTTTAAATCATTGAATAAATGGCAAGCAAATGGCATATTTTGATATGATATCATATTTTGCTATTGACATGTTATGTTATGAATGTCAAAATAAGTTGTGATAATAAAATTTGTTATTATTTTGTTTTTGGTTTGTCATTCACCTCTACCCGGGAAGGAATACTTGGGCAATTGCCTGAGATATTTTGGGAGAAACTTTGAAAAGGAGTTTAAAAGCAATCAAGAAATCTCTAAAATCTCGAAAGCGAATTCTTTGAATGAATTCTCGAAAGAATTAAAGAACTTTTCAAAGGAGGAATTTCTCGTGCGAGAAATTATTGGAGATGAATTTTTGATCGACATATTGAGAAACACATTCTGAAAAAAATCTTTCAGGTATATCCTAGGAAATCTCGGAAGAAATCCTTGATAAATTCTGGAAGAACAGGAATCTTCGATAAATCTATCGATAACTCCGGAGAGCTTCTGGAGGATTCGTTGGTTGAATTTCTGATTGCATGCTTGATGGAATGTCCTAAGGAATTCTTGCAAGGAATGCTAAAGAAATCCTTGGAAAAATTTCTTTGAAAAAAAAAACTGTGAGAATATCACAAATACTTGAAGAAGTTTTTGCAGGAATTTTCATTTGAGTTCTTGAGCAACTTTCTTGAATGATTTTTTTTTCTACAAATTTCATGTCTTGAAAGCTTAAGAAATAGAAGTCATTAGCTTCCAATTCGTGAGCTGAGATTGATTATACGGCGATAGTTTAGTAGAAAAAGGGCTCAAAGGTAAGAAAAAAATGGAAATGTGATTACCTCACTTAGTAGTGATTTGCGTCCCCTTGTCCTTGGATCAGGCGGTCTTTTGGCATGTTCCTAGTTGTCAGCAGAAATCATTTTATTTTGTGTGGCGAAAATCATCTAAATTCAAATTTCTCAAAATGTATATCTTTTCCAGAAAAAAAAAATATATGATAGGCAACTAAGTGGTCATCATTGTGCACAATCAGTATCAAGTATTTTTTCTAATATTATGTTCCATTCCGAGAGATTCGCCTTCAGATGCTTTCTGCCATACAATATTTTAGGAATTTTCTTTTTATCGATTTTTATGTATAGACACTGGCGCCATATTGGTCGATGTGGAGAGTCGGAAATCAGCCAAAGCATTCAATTCATTGCTAAAATGGTTTGTTTGAACGTGAGAAATCTTAACCTGCAACTGATGAAATACATTGGTCATAATAGCAAAAAAAAAACAAAAAGAAGAAGGAGAAGAAGAGCATAACTAGAATTTGCTAGGTTGAAAAAAAAAACCAAAGAAGGGAAAGTTCACTAACCTGTAATATTTTCTACTTTCAAAACTGCTAAGTTATTCGCTATGCATATCTGTTGAAAAAAGAAAAAAAAGCTCCCATGCAACACGTAAACCGGCTAAACTTCCCCAAAAGTTTTCAACCATCTCTCAGCGCCCTTCCCAACTGTCCCCCCGCTAACAAAGGATTCAAGAAACCTTTCATTCATGTTGTGCGGGATGTCGAGGCAACACTTCCTTTCTTATGGACAAAATCCCACTGTCCCCGACAGTCCGATCCCTTGAAAGTAAACTTCCAGGTTCTGAATTAACATGCGGAGATGAAATAAACTTTCTTCAGCAAAAGTTCCTTTTCGCCAAGTTCACACATTTTGATTTATATTTTCCGGTCTCTCCCAAACTGTCTATCATCGCTCAGAAAAGTTATAAAACCGGTTCCGGTAAATTTCGATTTCGAAATTTAGATTGAATTCCTTGTGCGCTCTGCGCTTCTGTCAAGATGGATAGTGCGAATGAAAGTCCTTCCGAAACTTTTGTATAGTTGGTTCATTCAAATTTGTCACCATCTTCCAACTTTAACTGATTCCTGTTTTCCGCTGTTTTCTCTCCCTCCTTCACAGACTTGCTACGAGATGGAACGATACCTGAAAGATGAACCAAAACTTCAGACCTACAAGAAGCTGCCCGCTGACCTAGACACACCATGGGACCTGTTTGCCGCGCCCGGACCTATCTCCGGCTGGAAAGTAGAAGTAGATTCGTGTTGTTTAGAAGATTTAAATTTAAATGATAGACATTTAGACTCACACTCAAACTCATCATCATCTTCCACCTCGTCGTCACCCTGCTCCGGATCGTGGGACAGCAGTTCCTCGCTCAGTTGTGCGGTGGTGGTGAAAAAAGAACGCCTCGATCCGGACGACGACGAGGACAATAATAGCGACAGCTACGACGAACAAAGCGAAAAGTTTGGCAAAATCACCCTGCATCATCACCTCCACCACCAGAACGCAATCGAACTGAGGCTAGTGGCGCGAGCGACGACCTCCGACCTGTTACCAACGTTAACGCCTCCCTCCTCACCGGAATCACACCTCAGCATAGGCAGCAAACTGACGGCGACAGTGAAATCCGAACCAGAAATCGCGCTTCTCGACCATCAGGGTTTTCTGAGGGTATCCACGGGGACGCACATACCAAGGAATGCCATTGTCCGACTGACGACCTCCAGCAGTAAAGGCACGGTCGGGTTAACGCGAGTGATACAGGTCAGTCCCCAGCTGCAAGCCGCCATCGCCCAGCGGAGTTCCACGTCGTCCCCAAGTGCATCGTTATCGGCAGGTAATAAAAGCGTAATCCCAAGCCCCGAAATGGGTCAGATATCCTAAATGTTTTCATTGTTTTTATTCCGCAACCGATAGTTACCAGCGCGAAACACCACCAGCGGCAGCACGATCACAGTCCCGACTCGAAACGACGGATACACAAGTGTCAATTTCTCGGCTGTAAAAAAGTCTACACGAAAAGCTCGCACCTGAAAGCGCACCAACGAACGCATACAGGTAAGTGAAGTATTTAGATTGCAATAGAATATTCTTGATTCTTTGTACTGGACACATTCTACTGTGACGTTACAACGTTTTGACGCCTTTTTGATCAGATTTTCCACTATTAGTCGTAAATACGACGGTAAACCTAAAATATTTCTGCATTTCCGGATTCCTTATAAAATTTCCAATAAATAAGATCTCAATCTTAGGTCGCGTGCTTCATTACAGGGGCAAGTGCTTCATTACAGGGGACATACATACATACATTTACTCGTTCAACATCATTAATACAAGACATAATCAACAATAGTACGCCACAATACTAGGTTTGTGGCTGCCGCTCTCCATCCTCGGTCGAGCCCAATGCTCGCCTAGTCACGCTCCACCTGGTCCGCCCATCGTGCTCTCTGCGCTCCACGCCTTCTTGTGCCAACCGGATCAATTGCAAACACCAGCTTTGCAGGGTTGTTGTCCAGCATTCTTGCAACATGCCCTGCCCACCGTATCCTTCCGGCTTTGGCCACCTTCTGAATGCTAGGTTCACCGTAAGGTGCAGCGAGCTCGTGGTTCATCCTTCTCCGACACACACTGTTCTCCTGCACACCGCCGAGGATCGTCCTTAGCACGCGTCGCTCGAAAACTCCGAGGTCTTGCAGGTCCTCCGCGAGCATGGTCCATGTCTCGTGTCCGTAGAGGACCACCGGTCTTATTAGCGTTTTGTACATAGTGCATTTAGGGTCCCATATAGCCGAGGCGGTAAACGCACGGGTATTCAGCATGACCATGCTGAGGGTGACAGGTTCGATTCCCGGTCGGTCCAGGATCTTTTCGTAAAGGAAATTTCCTTGACTTCGTTGGGCATAGAGTATCTTCGTGCCTGCCACACGATATACACATGCAAAATGGTCATTGGCAGAGGAAGCTCTAAGTTAATAACTGTGGAAGTGCTCATAGAACACTAAGCTGAGAAGCAGGCTTTGTCCCAGTGAGCTTCGCGCGCTGGCTTTGCTAGATTTTTGCGATTTTTTTTTTCTCTTCTCTCTGCGGGGCTCCGACGACGGGACGCCAAGCAGTTAGTAGTGTGCGGTAGTTCGGCAGCAGCAAAGTTTCGCGCGCTGGCTTTGCTAGATTTTTGCGATTTTTTTTCTCTTCTCTCTGCGGGGCTCCGACGACGGGACGAGTGTGCGGTGGGCGCACCGTGGTTCGACATACATACATTTTTTTTGTGCAACATCATTAAGACAAGACATAATCAACAATAGTACGCCACAATACTAGGTTTGTGGCTGCCGCTCTCCATCCTCGGTCGCGCCCAATGCTCGCCAAGTCACGCTCCACCTGGTCCGCCCATCGTGCTCTCTGCGCTCCACGCCTTCTTGTGCCAACCGGATCAGTTGCAAACACCAGCTTTGCAGGGTTGTTGTCCGGCATTCTTGCAACATGCCCTGGCCACCTTCTGAATGCTGGGTTCGCCGTAAAGTGCAGCGAGCTCGTGGTTCATCCTTCTTCGCCACACACCGTTCTCCTGCACACCGCCGAAGATCGTTCTTAGCACGCGTCGCTCGAAAACTCCGAGTGCTTGTAGGTCCTCCTCGAGCATGGTCCATGTCTCGTGCCCGTAGAGGATCACCGGTCTTATTTGCGTTTTGTACATGGTGCATTTGGTGCGTGGGTGAATCTTTTTCGACCTCAGTTTCTTCTGGAGCCCATAGTAGGCCCGACTTCCGCTGATGATGCACCTCCGAATTTCACGAATCACGTTGTTGTCCGTCATCAGTAAGGATCCGAGGTTGACTAATTCCTCCACCACCTCGAAAGTATCCCCGTCTATCGTAACATTACTATCCAGACGGATCCGGTCGTAATCGGTTCCGCCTACCAGAATGTACTTTGTTTTTGAGGCATTCACCACCAGTCCGACCTTTGCTGCTTCGCGTTTCAAAGCACACAAATTGACCGGATTTTGTGAAAATCGTTCCTCGGCTTTTGAGCCCGGCTCGTCGCATCACACCTTCCAGAGCGATGTAGAAGAGTAGGCATGAAAGTCCATCACCTTGTCGCAGTCCCCGACGAGATTCGAATGAAGTGGTTAGTTCACCTGAAACCATTACGCAGTTTTGCACACCGTCCATTGTTGCTTTAATCAGTCTAGTCAGTTTCCCAGGAAAGCCGTTTTCGTCCATGATTCTCCATAGCTCTGCGCGGACGATACTGTCGTATGCCACCTTGAAGTCAATGAACAGGTAATGCGTTGGGACCTGGTATTCACGGCATTACTGGAGGATTTGCCGTAAGGTGAAGATGTTTTCCGTTGTCGCCCGGCCGTCGATGAAGCCGGCTTGATAACTTTCCACGAACTCATTCATTTTAGGTGACAGACGACGGAAGATGATCTGGGATAGCACTTTGTAGGCAGCATTCAAAATAGTGATCGCCCTTGAGTTCTCACATTCAAAATGGTCTCCTTTCTTGTGTATGGGGCAGATAACCCCTTTCTTCCACTCCTCCGGTAGCTGTGCGGTTTCCCAGATCCTTACTATCAGTCGGTGCAGACAGGTGACCAACTTTTCTGGGCGCATCTTGATGAGTTCATCTGCGATACCATCCTTACCAGCTGCTTTGTTGGTTTTGAGCTGGTGAATGGCATCCTTAACTTCCCTCAGCGTGGGAGTTGGTTCATTTTCTTCCTCCGCTGCACTGGCGTCGTCGTTTCCTCCGTTGCCGTGGTCTCCCGTGCCTACGTTCTCCACGCCGTTCAGGTGCTGATCGAAATGCTGCTTCCACCTTTCGATCACCTCACGTCCGTCTGTCAAGAGGCCTCCGTCTTTATTCCTGCATATTTCGGCTCGCGGAACGAAGCCGTTGCGGGATGCGTTGAGCTTCTGATAGAACTTCCGTGTTTCTTGGGAACGGCACAGCAGTTTCATTTCTTCACACTCCGCTTCTTCCAGGCGGTGATTTTTCTCCCGAAAGAGGCGGGTCTGCTGTTTTCATTTTTCTCGCTGTTTCATACAGTTTACTCTATTCGTGTGTTCAGTGTGGGAATCACTATGAAATCCTAGTAGAGTGTCTAATCTGCCTAATTTTTAACTTTTCTATTATAGTTTTATTGCATTTGCACTATATTTCGCACTCACGGCACTTTTGTTTACAACCGGGTGGAGGTCGCTGCTGATGACAAAGCGTGTGACTTTAGTTCGCGTTATCGGGAACACATTCGTGGTTTAGGGACCATGCGTTCTCGATATCGTGAATAAGATTCTTATGGAAGAATGGATTTTTATGCGTGAATACATACTGCAATCCAAAATAAGTACTGAAGTACAATTTAGACAATGCGCAACTTCACAGCTTCTTAATGGATATTGATTTGAATACTCAAAGTCATTGACCAGATGGCCGATTTCAGTTCCTTATTATCCAAGACATTATTTATTGTAACATCTATACATTTTCATGACTTCCATGGATATGCCAACTTAGAGCTTTCAGTTAACGGAATGAAATGTGAAAAGCCTCATATGACATTCAGTTGAAATCTTTGCTCTCCCAACGTCAGGAGGAAAGAAAAGAAATCATGCAAAATTACCCGGTTCAACTTTGAGATCAAAAACAAATCAAACTGACGAGCACTTTATTTCTTTCTCCGCCGTATGTGTACTGATGGTACATACCCAGCGAAAGGAAAGCACACAGCCAGCGTAACTTCTAAATCTTTGAAGCATTTAAAAAATCCATCAGCAAGAAGCAACGAGAAGGAAATCGAGAGTGCAATCAAGTGTAAGAAAAGCACCGAACCGCGACCGATTTGGCACCCTTCCACCCGCACGCGCTCGCGTTTTCGCTCGCGCCTTTCGCAAGATGTATTGCCATTACTCAAAAAGTGCTTATGTTGCAGTAAATTGTACACGCTCCTCTCGTAATACAAGGACGAAAGCTTTTTCGTCGGGGAAATTGCGGAAGCACAGGAACCAGCAGCGCAGCGGGAGGAAAATGCCGAAGAAGCAAACTTAGCTGTTTCTGCTAGCAGCACCACCATCCCCATCGCATCGCATCACTTCGTATCGCCTCTCGTTCACAGTAAATATTGTTGAATTTTTCAATGAAAGTATACAAACATTTGCCCCAGGAGGGAAAACTTTCGATGTAACGTGTGTCTCTTTTATCTCGGAAAGCTTCAATTCCTCGATGGTTGGATGCTGCTGCACACTTCATTGCTTTCCCTCGCACTCGCACACTGACTGCTTCAGGGTTTCCAGTCAACCAAGGGTAGAGACACACAGCAGCACATAGAAGAGCAATGGGCCAGGATGACATGCATCAGTGCAGGCTCTTTCACATGTTGGCAATTGAATTTTGAGGGATGCTTTCGAGCGATGGCGCTGGCTGGCTGGCTGGCTGGCTGTCAACGACGACGTTGTTGGTGACAACTTTGGAACATTCAGCGTGGACTCTCTGCCTGTATGTTTCGTTTATTTGATAGAATTTGTTGTAGTTGGGAGCGTATGCACGGTGCATTTTTACATAATATAATTTCAACTCAATCATGATGTAAAGTGAGTTTTGTGTCTGAAGAGCGGCAGAGTAACGACGGAAGCTCGTTTGATTGCTGCTCTTAGATGCATTTACTGAGGGAACTATTGTAACTGGTTCTATCTGGCGTTACAATATAATGAAGAATAAGTTCCCATATGTTCCCTAGGATCTGGTTTTGAAATTGTTGAATGAATTACATAATTTGATCCTACATACATATATTGCCGGCCAAATTTTTGAATTGTTTGCAGTAGGAGTTCCAAAAAATATTCCGACACATTTTTTAATCGAATTTTTGGAGGAATTCCTTTAAAAATTGCTGGAATCATCTGAGAAATTCTGGCAGGGCATTTTAACGGTATTCTTCATCCATTTTTTTTTTTCAGAGGTTCCATACGTGATTTTTGAGAAACTCACCGGTTATTTCTGTAAGAACTACAACTACAAGGAATTCCCGTTCCGTACGGGAACTGTTCTTGACTTCCCTGGGCATTTCGTATCATTGTGTTTGCTTCACAGTGTACATGGCCATACAGTGACATACAAAGAAAGCCCATAAAACCTGTGGAAATGCTCAAAGAACATTAAGTTGAAGCTACAGGCCAAGTTCCAGTGGGAACGTAGAGCCATACAAAGGAAAAAACGGTAGTAGAAATAAATTTTACAGGAATTATCGATAAATCCCTGAAAAAAATGCCGAAGAAATTATTGAAGAAATTGTCAGAAAAATTGTCTGCGAAATTCCCAAATAAATTCTAGACTAACATGTGAAAAGGGCGAAACAACCATTGTACAGCGGTCCACGAATCAGATTGACGAGGAAAGATGCATTCAGCACACATTACGGTACGTCATTCCCTTTGAACGGATGATGATTTTCTAGAAAAAAACTCAGATTAATCCACCTAGTGGTGATAGCGCCTTTCTCGTCGAATATGTACTCTAAGATATTTCCGTCGCCATAAGCTGAAGTATTCCTGAATACTGAAAATACTCTAGAACGGAACAAATATCATTTTCTTCTTTTGTCACAGTGCTCGTTCGTCAATGAGGGGGTGGAGTTGATAAATAATAAATGTATTTGATGAAAAAAATACTTAAACAATTAAGCAAAACCGCTTAACTCATCGGGTTTGGTAAGTAATTTTCTGGAGGACTCTTCACCTTAAAATTTTAAAATTTATTGGTTTTATTCATTTGTGCCCTTCCTCAAAATGTAGAATTCCGACCCAAAATTTCCAAGGGGGAACCCCTCTTGACTTAAGAGAAAATCGAAATTTGTGTCAGCCTTGTTCAGAAAAGCATGAACCTTATCAAAGCCATAATCTAATTTGGAAACTTATTGATTGGGGTTCCCTGTTTGGTGGACTTTTATCCCCGGAACAGAGGGTCCGTAGTGCTATTCTAAGCCGGCAACTACACGGGCATTTATTACCATTGGTTATACTGCCGTTCTACGCATGATCATCCCATGTTATATGGGATTCCCATGTAACATGGGGCAACAAGCAGTATAAGATTCGTGTAAAATTTGACAAAAAAAAGTGCAAGCAAGTGTTACAGAGCGCGATGGCTCAACCAGTTGCATCAAAATTGTGCGCAGTAATTTAAGTCACAAAAGGAAGTCGATTTTGTTTTGTTGTAATTTCAGCGATGCATCTAATCCTGATTCTGCAACAATGCCGGTAATCTTCGGTGTGGTCAGAGCTTGGATCAAAGACTATTTTCCTGCTGCCCGTTTATCTGGTTATCGAACATTTTTGATGATTTGATATTTCGCATGCATGGGTTTGGCTCACTTTTTAAACTGGCCACTTCCGGCGAGACATCAGATCAGAATCGCGCTACAATATTCGTTGGTCAGTCGGTTTTCTCGGTAGGGCGATGGAAGTGCGAGTGAAAAATCCGGGTTCAGAATCGCGCTACAATAATCGTAGATCAGTCGGTTTCCACGGTAGGGCGATGGAAACGCGAGCACGAAATCCGGGATCAGTGGTCATCGTGATCAAATAAATCATAATCGTGATGAAGACCGCGACGTGTATTTCCATATAACTAGTGGATCATATCACCTAACAGAGGTGGCTCCTAGATCCACACCTTACCCTACCCTACTAACCACCATTCCTTTCCGTGACAACTGTGGGAATGCTGTGGATTCCACGGTTTCTAGTTGCAACGGTTGTCGAACTAACATTCCTTCCCTTTCCTGATGACCGTAAGGACGTGGCCAGCGCCGTTATTGACTTTAAATAGCTGAACTCTCGAATTGTGCACATTGAGAATGGTTAGCTAGTCCCAAGCTTTCACATTCATTGGCTCTCTGTGCAACTTCGATTGTTCTGGTCAATCACGGAGTAGCAACTACGATGTGTACGGTTATCTTTGCTTTGCTTTGCTTTGCCACTTCCGGCGAGACATCTGGAAACGGTTCCGGAACACAACCGGTTCAGATATGTTATTTAGAGGATTGATTGATTCATCTGATTATCGATAAAGCCGCTATTTGGTATGTCGCATGTCTGGGCTCGGTTCACTTTTTTAATTGAAACGGTTCCGATACACAACCGGTTCAGATATGGTCTGAAACTATTTTCCTGCTTATCGTTCATCTTGTTACCGAAAAAGCCGCTGTTTGATGTGTCGCATGCATGGGTTTGGTTCGCTTTTTTAGTTAGCCACTTCCGGCGGGACACCTGGAACCAGTTCTAAAACGCTATCAGTTCAAATATTGTCTGAAACTACTTTCCTGCTTACCGTTCACGCGGTTATCGCAAAAGCCGCAATTCGATGTGCAGCATGCCTGGGTTTGGTTCTTTTTTTTTTCAATTGGCTACTTCCAGCGGAATACCTCGAACCGGTTCCGGAACACATCCGGTTCAGATATGGTCTGAAACTATTTTACTGCTTACCATTCATCTGGTTATCGATACAGCCGCTATTTGGTGTGTGCTCTCGTCATATCACCGCCGTGTGGAGCACTGTCACACGGTGGTGTGAAGAAATCGTTAGTATCTGAATCAGCGTATAGTTTTCTCTCGTCGTTTGAAGTCCCGTCGGTTAAGAAAAAAGTACACAGAATAGGGCCGTAAAGACATCCTGGCCGAAACATTTGCATGCCTGGGTTTAGTTCACTTTTTGAATTGGTCACTTCCGGCGGGACACCTGGAACCGGTTCCGGAGCACAACCGGTTCAAATATAGTCTGAAACTACTTTCCTGCTCACCGTTCGTCAGGTTATCTCAAAAGCCGCAATTCGATGTGTCGCATGCCTGGGTTTGGTTTTTTTTAATTGGCTACTTCCAGCGGGACTCCTGGAACCGGTTTCGGAACACAACCGCTTCAGATATGATCTGAAACTATTTTTCTGCTTACCGTTCAACTGGTTATCGATACAGCCGCTATTTGGTGTGTCGCATGCCTGGGTTTGGTTCACTTTTTTAATTCGCCACTTCCGGTGGGACACCTGGAACCGGTTATGGAACACAACCGCTTCAGATATGATCAGAAACAATTCTTCTGCTTAAAGTTCATCAGGTTATCGAAAAAGCCGCTGTTTGATGTGTCGCATGCATGGGTTTGGTTCACTTTTTTAGTTGGCCACTTCCAGCGGGACACCTGGAACCGGTTCTGGAACACTACCGGTTCAAATATAGTCTGAAACTACTTTCCTGCTCACCATTCAACTATTTATCGAAAATGCCGCTATTTGACGTGTCGCATGTATGGATTATGTTCACTTTTATATTTGGCCACTTCCGGCGGGACACCCGGAACCGGTTCCGAAACACTACCGGTTCAGATAAGTCTGAGACTATTTTCCTACTTCCCGTTCATCAGATAATCGAAAATGCAGTGGTTTGATGGGTCGCATGCATGGGTTTGTTGCATTTTCATATCTGGCCCCTTCCTGGGGTACCGGTCCGGAACACCTAAATGGCCATAACTCCGGAACGGCTGGACCGATCTGAACCATTTTCAATAGGAAACAATGGGGCAATATACCGCGTCTAATGAACCATCGGTCGTTGAAATCGGTTCATATTTACTATCTAAAAATGAGGTGACCTTTTTGTACACATACACACACACACACACACATACATACACACACACACACACACACATATACATACACACAGACATCATCTCAACTCGTCGAGCTGAGTCGATTGGTATATAACACTTGACCCCTCCGGGGGCTCTATAAAATTTTCGTTTTTGGAGTGAACATATAGCCTTTCGGTACACCTAGGTGTACGAGAAAGGCAAAAATAGGCACTTTTCAAGTATTTTTTACTTGAGTTACAAAAATAACACCCCTCTTTTTTTTATATGTTTTATAACAACATTTCTTCTTTTGAATGTGCGCAAAATATATTTTTTATGTTTGCCCCATCCCGTCATATCACCTTTTCAAAAAACTATGAATTTCTAAGAAAAACACCTGTAGTTATTAAAGTGCCCCACACAATGCATACGTTTGCGTGTGCGTGACAGTAGTTTGACACATTTTCCATGGGAAAACTGTCAAAAAAACGCAAACCTCGACGGAACGGACGCTATGTGTTCCAGGCTTAAGTCAAAAGAGATAACGACGCGTCTTCAAATGCTCTACAATTTTTCTTGGGCGACTTTGATGAAAAATCGAAACTGAAAAAGTTAATAACAGAAAACCGATTTTTCTTGAACCACCGGTTTTTCTTAAGGTGCACCCTAAGCTTATTCAGAAAAATATCTCTAGATAATTGACCGATCTACATAAAAAGCTACATAAAAACTGTCTTCAGCCAACTTGCTCAAAATTGATAGATCTACAACTTTCTCAAGAATATATATAGTTTTTCTGCAAATAAAAGAGTTTGGTTACCAATTCTTTGAAAATATGGGCCACCCTAATTTTCATGCACATTGGAAAGAGGGCCTTTTTATTAGAGACAACTTTGTAGAAGACCTTATTTGTCTCAAAAATCATTTGATAACGCTGAATACATCTTTCCTCGTAAATCTGGTTCGTGGACCATTGTGCATTGCACGCCTCAGCTTCTTCCGTCCCTCTTAGGTGGATTTCAATTTATTTATGCACACTTCGCTCATTATCAGATAGAGGAGAGTCCACTCTATCTATTACTGATAAAAGATTTAATGAATAATGGAAAATACGCTTAGGAGGAAAGAGAGAATCAGAAATTCGCAATGGCTGTTATGCCCTTTTCAAATCTTAGGCTAGAATTGGCAAAGGGACTCCTAAATAAACTGTTGAAAAATATTCTGAATATTTTCTAGACGCATTCTAGAAAAAACATAAAGGGAAAAGAAATTGTAAAAGGAGTTCATGTTAGCTGTTGCTGTAGCTGAGGCAATTTTATGACAAATTGAAATTCTAAAAGAATGGTCAAAAGCACGCTTTAAAATTTTTGGAGGAAATTTTCAGTAAATTGCATGAGAAATTCCAGATAAAAGTTGCGATTGAATTTTGCCTGAGCTGCGTGTTTTGAATTTGTCAAACGATTTCCTCAATAAGCTGTCAGAGAATACTTCAGTGGCTTATCTAGAGAAATTGTTTGAGAAATTCTTATAAATCAACTGTCGAAAGAATCCCTGAAGAAATTGTTGAAAGGACACATAAAAAATGCAAGTAAAATTTGTGCAAAAAATTTCAAGAATCCTCCAAAGAAGGCTTCTTAAAAAAATCCTAAAGAAATTCTCTAAGAATTTCCCATTCAAAAATAATGAGATGGAATTCGTAAGTAAATTTTCCTAATTGTCATTGAGCTTTCCAAAGAAATTCCCTGGAAATATTCTTTTTCATTTCAGTCTACTGAAGTTTGTGTTAAAACATCAGACAAATAATAAATCTCGTTTTTCGTATTAAAAACTACGTAGCCGTTAAAATTATGTAGTAAATATGTAGTTATGGAGTTAGGTATAATGGACGGGAAATTAAAAAAAAAATGGTTGCAAAATTCGTCATTAAATGTATAGAGTGCATGAATTTCCAGAGGAGTTCCTGGAACAATTTTAGGATGAATATAAATATAAGCTGTTTTAATTTGTTTTTCCATCTATTATTCAGCAGTAGTTGAAAACAATCCAGAGAACATCGTGATCCACTTATTTCTCATATTTCCCATTGAACTTCAACTCTCTTAAACACCCATTTTCTAAGAAAATTGCTTTGTTGTTTGACATAAACCTATCATTGACCTGCTTTCATTTTGACCACCAAACCTAACGTTATCCGACGTGAGTCCAACACTTTTTTTTTTCAGTGCTGGGCACCAACGGTGATGCAGAAAGCTGCATTGAAAGATTTCTATCCTGGGCGATTGCCAGCCATCGGCTCGATCTGTGGGCAGGTCGAATTTCTATAGACTTGCATGATTTCGTTTTTGAGGCTACGCCGCCATGAGCCTCTGGGTCTGCCTCTGCTGCGTCGTTCTGCTGGGTTCCAGTCTAACGCTTGCTTGCAGATTTCGTTTCCGCGCCTGCGTAGAGTGTGGCCGACCCACCTCCACTTTCGCTCCCGAATTTCTGTCGCTATCGGCTTTTGATGACGACGATGGAGCTCCACGTTGGAGATCCAATTATGATGCCACCATGCACGAATAATATACCGCAGGCATCTATTGATGAAGACCTGCAGCCGTTGAGTGTTCTCCACTGATACACACCAGGTTTCACTGGCGTATAGCAGCACAAATTTCACGTTTGAGTTGAAAATTCGGATTTTGGTGCGGCGACTGGTTGTTTCTCCATTAATTTCTTAAACTCGCAAAAGCAGCCCTTGCCTTCTTGATCCGTACACCTATGTCGATCCTGGTCGATCGGCCGTCATTTGGCTACCAAGATATTTCAACAGTTTCCACTGATTGCCCGGCTACCGAAAAGCTGGTAGGATTGACCGTGTTTACATCCAACGATTTCAACTTGTTGACGTTGATGGTAAACCCTACCGCCGAGGAGCGATTGGCAAGATCATCGAACTCGCTCTGCATATCAGAGCGTCGTTGAGCTAGGAGAGCAACGTCATCAGCCAGTTCGAAGTCATTTAGGTGCTCCATGGTAATGGGCTGCCCCTGCAATCTACGATTCGGTTCACGGTCAGTCGCACCTGCCAGGATCTCGTCGATTACGATGAGGAACAGTAGCGGTGATAGCAGAGGCGTCTCGTGACTAGCAGACTGACCTGTTCTACAGATTACTATTTTACTAAATGAAAACACATTAGAGTTATTTTATACTATGCTTACTGTTTTTTTTGTTTTAGTATTGTGATTTTTAACATAAGCTGATTTTTTATCTTCTTGTTTGTTAACCATTTTCTGAAAAATATCTTCCGCATTTTCATCGCAAATAATGATGCGATTCGCATTCAGATGCGCCTTTGAGCGACTTCCGAAGTTTGGTATCTCACATACTTTTAGAAACATCCGTTTTCGGTGGAAGTCATTTTTTAACGTTCTTTACACACAGACGGTACTTGTTTTTTTTTTTTTTTTAAACATGTCCAACATGCTCTCTTTTCCGCAAATGTTCGAAATTTTCACCTCCATAAATTGTTTTAGCTCGTATCATGACCTCGAATTTAAAATTTGGAAACCGTTGCCAACGAGTTAGAGCACATTCGGCACCCCCAGCTTCATCCACGCTGGATGTAGGGTAAATGATGATGGATGGACCAACCAAAAAACTGATCATGAATGGACCATTTTAAAAAAAAGTCGATTTTGCTTACATTTTCAAAAACAAGACTAACTGATATCTTGATACAGTCAAAGAATTACTCTTTCTGTGTTGAAAATGTACTGACTTACCTTAATTTGTTTTCAAATCTGCTATGCAATTGAAGATTTAAAAAGACTCATTCTTAGCACATTTGTGGCATCAAAATAACTATGTTTATAACACGCACAATATATGCATTTCTCTTCCAAATGTCTAAACTTTTTATGCTATACTATTGCGAAAACATGTAAACTTCACGTTGGTGCCTCACAAATATATCATTTACTATTAAAAATCACATAAATTAACGAAATTAATCAATATGAGTATGATGATGGTTGGTCCTACGTGTGATTTTGGTTGGACCAAGCCGTTACTACGATGGTTGCGATGGTTGCTAGGGCCAGCTTTGTATGTTTACTCACGCGCTGTCATTGAGAGCTTCAGTGTGATGGCAAAATCAAAGGAATTTAAACGAAAATCGCTTGTTCAGAAGGTCCCCGACAATGCGTTCTATTCGTCCAGATAGCTAGTGCGCTCCCACATTGCCGAAGTTCCCCGACAGCCATTTATTTGATGTCCAGGTTCTTAACCAACTGGATGCAGGTTCTGTGTGCTACATTTGAAGATTATCCCGATCGACTTCCCCTCCGTTAGCAGACCGAATGGATATAATGCTTCACCAACGAACATTTTTTTCGGAAAGGATTTGCACTGGATGTAAAGTGCCATTATCATCAATAAGAGACCGACTTCTACGGTACCTACACAGATAAAAATAATGAGATTTACACGTCATGTAAACTTCAGTTTAGTCATGTAAACTTAATGTTATGATGGTTTACATGATATATCATGTAAATTTGTGTTATATGTCGTGTAAACACACAGAGTCATGTTGAATTACATGACATATAATGGAAGTTTACATGATATTTTATGATTTTTACATGATTTATCATGTAAACTTCTGTGATATCCCACGCTCCAATCATGTGCATCATATGTCACAGAATTTTACACTCTTTTTTCGATCTGTGTATGGAATTAAGGATTTGTTGTGAAGATTGGCTGGCGAAATCTCCCTTTTGTGGAAATATTCCTTGTGACTGGTAGAACATCAAAACCTATACTTTTAATCAAATTCCGGATGCCATCCGATAGTAGAATAACTAGCCACAGAAGTTCAATGTCGCGACTGTTCGTGTGACTAACATCTAGTTTGCCACGCCCTTACAGAGTCAGCAGCGGTACTAGAAGTGTCAAGTTAATTTTGTTTACCAAAACAAAAGGTCCTCTACAAGAAGGACACTTAAAAATAGTAAATTATTGCAATTAAAGTTATCAAAATAATTAATTGAGAAAAGTGACTGCAGCGCCATTGGAGTTCTAGTGTATTTCTATTCATCCGATACTGCCTAAGTGAATGCATTTTAAATACATTTTATTCTTCAACGCAATCACTTGTTTCATTCAACCTTAAACCTAATGTCATGAATTTCAGTCTCACATCTTAAACGATTTATGACGTTTCTCGAAACCCCGATATTGTCGATAGAATAGTTTAATTAGAAAGATATCACGTTTTACCCTGAACAATATAACATCAAGAGAAGAATTAGTTAGAAGAAAACAATCAGTGATTTGATCATCAGTTGTTGTTTTAAGGACAGACTTGTTAGAATCCCAAAATGGCCGCGACGATGGCCGACTTTGACACCTACTCACGATTTCAAAGGCACAAATCTCTTCGTAAACAAAACCAGTGCACTTGAGCTTTTTATTTTAAGCTAATTACAAGTGAGCAAGAACAGAATAATGAAATACATTATTGTTTGACGCTTGCTTCTTGAGATTTGTGCGTCTGAAGTTTCGATGCAATTTTGAAGCGGGATTTCAAGACGTTTGTCCTTAACTCACGTAACAATATGCCACCTGAAAAGGGTGATAAAAGTGCGCATTTGCTTCGAGTCGTCTCGACATCTTCGGTGCACTTGTTCCTTGATCTATGAGGAATAAGTGCACCGAAGACAGCAACTCGATCCGACCTCATCCTACGCTGTAATCACACTTTGAAAAAGTGTGCAATCTATTGTGTCAGTCCAATTTGGGGTGGACCAACCATCATCAGCTTTCTGGTCCAACCATAATCAGCATTGGTCCAACCAATATCAGAATTGTTTGCTCAATAAAAACTATTTGTTTAATTATTTTCTTATTTTATTTGTTTTCTAAAGAGCTTTTCGTAAAGTAGAAGAGTAGAGCTATCTGCCAAATTGAAATTTATTGTGAAAAATTGTTTCCATCATTGCTAAATTTCGACATGAATTTCGACTATGTGTTGGAACACCTCAAACTGGTCCAACCATCATCATTTACCCTAATGCATAACAAGCGCGCACGACATTGGGTGTGCCAAAATGTGCTCTAGCTGCGCAAGTTGTTCTCAGCCTACGTAGAACGACAAACCGAAAAGCCACAGTCCAAGCTTTCATTCATTTCTGGTTTTGCTACACACATGTAAGAAGCTCTTTGCGTTTAGCTGTGTGCCTCTGGTATCCATCGCTTTTTTCTCCAAAGAGTATACCGAGCAGCACGCTAACAATCATTTACACATTGGCGTAGCTAGGGGGGGTTCCAGGGGTGCCAGGCACCCCCTAGAACAAATTTGGCACCCCCTAGAATTTTTCCTTGACCTAAAATTTAAAATTTCACACAATAAATTCCAATATTTATTAATGGCATATTCGAATAAAACTTAAACACACCCAGAATTACTTATATACCTGTTGTACGTTTTGGCGCTTTGGATATTGGTAAGTACAATCAACAGACTTCTCCATGAATTCATCCAGAAATACCTTTATCTATTCATACAGTGATGTCTCTAGGCTTTCTTTATGGATTCCTCCCGATATTTCTTCAATAAACTTCCCTCAGGATTCTCCAGGCAGTTCTGATGGGGTTGTACATTCTAGAAATTTCTGTAGAGATTGATCCAGCATTTTCTTGTAGTATTTTTTTTCGAAAATTCTTACTATGGTACTTCTTGGAATTCTTCTAGGGATTCTTCTAAAAAAACTTGGGATTTTTTCAGGGATTCCTGGTGGGATTATCCACGACAACCTTCCTGGATCCTTTCCGTTGATTCTTCCTGTAATTCCTTCAGAGATTTTATTCAGAGATTCTTCCCGAAATTTCTCATGTAATTCCTCAAGGAGCGTATATTGACTTTCCTCTGGGAACTGTGGCTAGGGTTCCAGCAATTTCTCTTAAACTCCTCCAAAAATTCTCACTGTGGTACCTTCAGAAATTCTACTAGGGAAGTTCTTTCGAAAATTCTTTCAGAAAATCACCCTGGCATTTTTCTAAAAATCCCTTCGGTGATTCTTCTAGAGATTTCTTCAAGGATTTAACCAGGACTTCCTCCAGAGGTTCTTCCGGAAATTGCACGGGGTATTTCTTCAAGAACTTCTATTGGCCTTCCTCCATGAATTCCAGCTGGAATTGTTCAAGCAATTCCCATTAGGATTCCTTCAGAAATACTTCCAGGAATTTCACCTGGCATACTTACTTGCTGCAATACTTTCGGGAAATCTTCCTGAGATTCCTCCAGAAATTCCTCCCGCGATTCCATCATGGATTCCTCCAGTATATTTCTACCGATTCTTTCAAGAAGAACTGTAGGTATTTCTCAAGGCATTTGTTAGAGGAACTTCTCTTAGGATATCCCCGGCATTCCTGATTCTAGGATTTCTCCAGAAATTACTTTTATGATACCTCCCGGATTATTAGGAATGTCTCCAGATCTGCGCTTCCCAAACTCCGTTTTCGCGGAGCACCAGCCTCTTGCAGGCTCGCTAAAAGGAGTAGAACAAGCGAGCCTGCGACACGTGGGGGCGCCACGAAAACTGATTTTGGGACGCGCTGCTCCAGATATTCCAGCTGGAATTCCTTTAGCAATTCCTGCGGTTCTTCCAGCTATTCATCCTTAATAAATTCTAACTGTGATAGTTCAGAAATTATGCTACGGAATTTTCTAGAGCTTTCTCCTGGCTTTTTTGCTGGGATCTTGCCAGGTAATCTTCCTGGAATTCTTGCAGAAATTACATTGGTGGTCCTACCAGGGATTTCTGCAAGGATTCCTCCAAAAATTTCTCATGGAATTCCTGAAGAAACTACCTTTGGCCTTCCTCTTATAATACCTCAAACAACTCCTTCTACGATTCTTCCAGCAATTCCTTCAGAAATTCTTACTATGATACGTCCAGAAACTCTTCTAGTGATTCCATTACGAATTTATCCTAGTATTATAGCTGAATATCTTCCGGGAAATCTTCCTCACATTTCTTCAGAAATTCCTCCTGTGATTCCTTCAGGGCCTTCTCTATAGATTCTTCCAGAATACCTCTACCAGTTCTTGCAGGGACTTCTCTAGGCATTCCAAAGATTTTTTCTTTAGATCCCCCCAGGCATTCCTGATGGGGTTTCTCTATAAATTCCTGTATAGTTTCCTCCAGCCATTCCTCCTAGGATTTCCGCTGTATACCTCTTGATATTTTTCCTGTGACTTTTTGAGAACCTTTCCGGTGATTACTCCAGGAATTTTTATCGAAGATATTTTATCCAAGGATTCTCTCATAAATTTCTCATGGGTTCTTCCAGCAATGCCTCCTAGGACTCCTCCAGAATTTCTTACTATAATACCTCCCGACATTCTTCTAGAAATTATTCTCCAGGGCTTCCTTCAAAAACTTGCTGGGATTGTTCTAGGTAATCTTTCTAGGAGCCTTGCAGAAGTACCTTCGGTGTTTCCTATGCCTCCTAGGTCTCTTCCAGAAATTCTTACTGTGATACCTGCAGGAATTCCTCTAGGGATTTCTCATGGCATTCTTGCTAGGATTCATCTAGGCAGTTTTCCTAGGATACTTTCAGAAATTCCTTTGATTCTTCCAGGGAATTTACTAAAAACTCATCCAGGATTTCCTCTACTGTTTTTATTCGTGGATTACTATAGAAATTAATCACGGTATTTCTCCTGCAAATCCTTTTGGGCTTCTTCAAGGAATTCCAGTAGAAATCTTTCGAATTTCGGAAATAGTTGGAATTTCCAGAGAAATCCTAGGAGGTGTTATTTACTAGAGAAATCATTAGTGAAATCCTATAGGAATGTACCAAAAAAAAACAAGTAATTAGTTAGAGAGCACAGAATTGACAAATTGTGAGACGAATTTGCGAAAAAAAATCGCGTTCTGGTTGGGTTTGAACCTACGACCCCGAATTCGCTAGACCATAGTATGGCCATTTCTTTGGGGATTCCTTCGGTATGGTTGTTTTTTTTTATTTCTGCGGTAGTTTCATTAAAATTTCATCAGCAATTTCTTTGGATTTTTTTTCTATAATTTCAATGGCCATTCTTCTGAAATTATATCAGCAATTTCTTTTTCAGTTATTTTGCAAATTTATTTGGCAATTTTATCGTGATTGTTTTTGAAATTATTTATAAATTATTTGTATTTACACTTGCAACACTCATACTGAATATTGCAGCATGGCACTAATTTCCCAAATGGAGGAGAACGTGCCTCTGGAGCCGACCTACTGATACCTGATACCTGAATATTGCAGCACCCAAAAAGGTTTGGCATCACCCTAAAATGTGATTATTTCAGGTCTTTGAGGCAAAAATCATTTATGACCCCCTAATTCTCTTTCAAAATGCAACTCGTACCGACAACCTAATTCGTTCTATGTTTACTTTATTTTTCCTCCTTATTTTGGGTGATGCCAAACTTTTTGGGTGCTGCAATACTGAGTATTGCAACGATTTCATATTATTGGCGGGTAGTGTATATTTATTACTTCCAAAAATGGCTGAATTTGAAAATCAGAAATTCTCAACTGGTCTTGGTCAAAGAAAATCCTATGAAATGCACGAAAAGCTTACTGACAGATTCCCAAAGAAATTGCCGGAAAAAATCCATCAAAATTACCTTAAAACTATCAAAGTAGTTGCCAAAAGAATCCTTAAAAAACAGCATTAAAAGCCTTCCATAAAAAAAACAGAGGAATTCCTGAAGAAAATATTTTTTTTTTAATAAATTGGCCAAATCCAATCTCAAAATAAATTCCGGAAATATTTTCAATAAAAAAAAAACAAAACAAATTTCGTACAAAATTCTCAAAGAATTATCCGAAAGCATCAGAGGATTTTTTAAAGAAAATTGAAAAAGAACTCCAAAATTAATTGCCGTAGAATCACCTTGACAAAATTTTTAAAAAATTCAAAAAAGATTTTTTTTTTCAAATAAATTCCCTGAGGAAATCTCTAAGAAATATGCCAAATCAATTTCCAAAGGAATCACCAAAGAAGTTCCCAAAGTAATAATCGAAGTTTCCAAATTTCCGATTGAATTGTTGATGGAATTCTCAAAAAAAAAAAAGTTCAATGCAAGTAACATCGGAATTACCAAAGGTATTCCGAAATCATCTGCTGCAGGAATTCCTTACATAAAAACTGAAGAAATCTAGAAGAAATTGTCTGAAGAATTTTCAATAAAATTATAGAAGCGATTTATGAAAAAAAATCCGAAGGAATTTTCAAAGGAATTGGCGAAGGAATACCAAATAGCTTAAATAATAAAAGTTCCAAAAATGGACGAAAATCCAAAAAAGTAAAATGACTTGCCGAAGATATTTCCAAAAAAAAAATATGTGAGGATATTCCCAGAGTCATTGTCGAATGGATTATCAAAGGCTTCACTAAAAGAAATTGCCTGAAGAGTAATTGGATTTTTTTTAAAAGCAAATATCAATAAAAAAATTAGCATTCCATTCATCAGATATATTACCAATTCGCAATTTGGTGCGAGCATCAGAATCCCGATGAGAAAAAAAGAAATTTGCTCGCACCAAATTCCGGGTTTCAACTGGATTGATAAGAAGTTAGTGAAGCTTCAGAACGGAACTCAGGATAACCGAGTGCGAATTTTGTAGTTTTAAGAATCATACTCACAATTTTCCTGTAAAAGTTCTTTCATGTCCACGTGGTAATATTCAACTAATTAAAAAAACGCTTTTCAGCCATTAATGTTGTGGCCAAACCAAGAATGCAAATATGTATCCTGATTTTGCAATTTTAAGTATTTATAACTCTAAATTTTTTTCTTAGAAACTATTTTTCTAAGGGTTATTATTATGCAATAAAACAAAGAGCACGATGAATACATGTTTTACGCAATTTTGTGGATATTTTATAGTTTCCGAGATTTACACGTCTAATGATTGCTTTGAAAATGTGTTCTAATGGACCTGATTGTTTTCAATCCACAAAACAGGTATTGTCGCGATGATTGTTAAGTAGTTAAGTTCAAACTGAAGATACAAATTCCATGTATTTCATTTTTCCCGCGACGCAGTATATCATAATACTAAGAAATTGAGGGTGGATCGGTATTTCTTTTTACAAAAAAAGCAACCTGGAAGCCACTGAAACTGGCACCCCCTAGGCACTCCCTAGGAGAAAATCCTAGATACGCCAATGCATTTACACACATTTGAGAACCTGATCGGTAAGCATTAGCAGGCTTGATAATCCTCCTCGAAATCAAAAGAGTTTGGCAACATGCTCTAGAGCGGTGTTTTGCTTTTGTCTCGTCGCGAGGGAGCGAAAGAACCACAAACAGAGAGGCAGTAAAAACTGAGCGAGGAAGAGGGGAACGAAAAAAGAGCCGATGATTATTTCGGGTTTTTGAGTGCGATTTTCGCCTCGAGAGTCTTTCTTTGTATGGGAGTGGAACTCGCGAGAGCTTTTTGAGTGTGAGTGGACGCAATTATGAGTGTTGCACGAACTCCTCGCTGCGCGGCCAGCTCGCGCTCGGTGCTGTTGAGGATTTGCGTTGTGATTTCTGAGTTTTATTTTCACTCCTCAGAAAATCGCCAAAATCGCTTCCTCATTTTCTCGCGAGGGAGTTTCTGTCAAGCCTGAGCATTAGCTGGCAAAGTATTTATTTAAATACTGTGCAATCAATGTTGCTTATTCATTTTTTTTTTAGATATTGTTAAATAATCCTTTAATTTCCACCAACGATACAACATACATTTTTTAGCATTCTAAAACTGTAAGTTTTCAACATGATTTTAAAAACTTTAGTCGATTGCGCTTAGCGTGCGTGTACGCGTGAGAAGCAGGCGGGAAGTGAAAAATGGAAAGAAACGTTGACAACGCTCAGGGAGGTATATTAAGGGTGAGCAAATGCGTGGTCCGGCGCGCTGCCGACGCTCGGTGAATTTTCCCGTTGCTCGGTGAACTTTTGAAATTTCTTATGGAAAACTGTTCATTACTGTTCATGATTGAAATTTTTTATGGAAACTTTTTGCACCATAAAACACAAAATTCCTCCAAAAGTGAAAATAAAGCAGGAAATCATGAGGCAATGACCAACAGGCATCCACCTGATGCGATTTGGTAGCAAATATCAACGGTATTTGCTACTTTTCTGTGATGTTTCAAGATTTGAAAAAATACCAAGAACAGCTGATTGGATTTGCCATAAGAAATTTCGGCTCAGCTTCGGGTCTTTTCGGGTGAAGCTAACGAAAAATAACTCACGCATACCTGACCAGACACGTCTGTCTTGGTACCCTTAATATACTACTCTGGACAACGCTGCTGCTGGTTCTAGACGAGTAGGGAACGTATGAGCGACAGAGTAAAGTGAAATGAATTCGAATGAACACTGCCATTCGGAGGCAAAAAAGGGAGAAAACTGTTGGTTTGGGAACAGCATCCATCGTTCGCATGAATCGGGGAACTGGTGGCATGTAGTTTCGAAGAGTCAAGCAAGAGAGAGCTGCGCAAGGCTGGCTCTCGCATGCTCTTGTTATATGATTTCTGCCGGTGGATGGCTTGGAGTCGTCTTTCGTTCTTCATAAACCGGGAACGATGTTAGCGCCTTGTGTGCAAGTTGTTATGGGGTATGTGCGGTGGGAGTTTTAAATTTAGTTTATTCTTTTGGTATATCTACTTAAAGATTATTTTGCGAGTTTTATTCTCAGCCTATACCCGTTCCAAGAACAGGTCGAACATGTGGACGAGGCGCCTCTGGGTGATAGTATACACTGAACGAAAATCCCCGCCACAAAGTGAATGAAAATTGCCTCATCCGAGCCCCATGCCTAAAATCAGATGATTTTTGGATTTTTGTCATTCAAGAGCTGATCTGACAGAATCAAAACAGACGGTATGAAAATCACCCAAAGCGACCACTATAATCATACTATTCAGAATCAAAACAAATCTGGACATGGATGATTTTCACTCAAAACCCATTCAGCTTACCGGTTGAAATGAGAATGAAAATCTTTACGAAAGTATATAGACATTGTTCACTGCAGTCTACAATTTAAATTGATTTAAATTCTTAATTAAACAACTAATATTACAACCATCACAACAAGTTAGAAGGAATCTGATTTCAATTGAAGTCAATTTCGCTCGAACTTGTTGAAATGGTTGTAATATTAGTTGTTTGGAAAATAACAATAGAACAAACTTTGATGTATGTGAATTATTTTTTATTTGAATTTTATTGGTTTTTATTATCAGAAATCTCATTTTATATTAATACACATAAATATATCACTATTCTGCATCACAGTCGAACACTTTTGCACAACGCATTTTTTCCGCGACCACTTCAACGTTGATTTTGCCATTGTAAACTGTCAAAGGATGGCGCACCAACAGCAAAATGAAAAACAATCTTAAATTGAATTACTTTCAGAATGGGGAACATGCAGACAATTAGAATACAAAAAGTAAACAAGAATCCGTCATTATTGTTCAGTAAATCATTCGATCGCGATTGTCATTTAGTTTTAGGAATCACCGAGTGAGCCCTGGATTGAGCACACGATTGAATGACAATTCATATTTTGAGTTGTGGGGATTTTCATTCAGCGATTGAATGATTTTCGGTATGAAGCATAGAGGAAAATGCTTTCCGATGGTTTTTTGATGATAATCATTCACAACAAACCCCAAGCGAAAAATCATTCATTAATTGTGTCAATTTTAGTTTTATTACAGGATGATTTTGGTTCAATCGAAGGCAGTCAAATCATTCTGCTGAGAAATCATTTAAAATTCAGATTTTGCGGGTCTGTACCGCATTGAATGAAGAATCATTCTTCGTACGGCGGGCGTTTTCGTTCAGTGTACATCCCCAAGCAGCACACAAGTCACAATGGAGTGTCGACAGCGCAGGTTTTTGATTGTACAGGAGCTACATTTATGTTATTCTAACGCAAAGGTAGAATAACTTGAAAATGATTCCTGTTCAAACAAAAACCTGCGCTGTCGACACTCCTTTGTGACTTGTGTGCTGCTTGAGTCCTTGCCTCACTCCAGCAACGACCCGGATGGGATCGGACAAAACACCGTTGTACAGTATTCTGCACGAAAATGCCCTGTACTGTGCTTAAATGAGGCCGATGATTTTCTCATGGAGACCCTTGCGCCTGAGGGCTTCCCAGATTGAGACGGTCGAAAGTTTTTTCGTAATCAATGAACACCAGGTAGGGAGACTCTTGGAATTCATTGATTTGTTCCAGAATCAATCTTCTCCTGTATCCGGATAAGAATCACTTTGCAGAGGACTTAGAGAACGATGCACAGTAGCATGATGCCCCGCTTATTAGCGCATACAGCCAGGTCACCCTTTTTGGACATCTTCAGTAAGACGCCTTGCATGCAGTCGGCCGGAAATGTCGCAGTTTCCCATATGTTGCATAATAATTGATGCAGTAGTCGTGCGGATACTACGGGGTCAGCTTTGAGTATCTCAGCTGATATGCGATCGACCCCTGAGGCCCTGTTCGATTTCATGCTACGGATGGCTGTTAGTATCCCCTGCACTGATGGAGCTTCGGTGTTGACACGGGTAATGCGTCGAACCCTTGGCGGATCATGCTGAGGTATTGATGGCGAATCGCTTCTCGAGAGCTCTGGTTGACTGAAATCGTTTCAAACATGACTAGAACAAAAATGACTGAAAAGATTTGTTGGATAATGTTCACATGTATGAGATGTTTTATTGCAACTCTGTTCTAAGAAATTCAGGGGGATCCAGGGATATTTCAAAATAATTTCAGGGAATGTTAAGAAGGTTTTGAAGCTGTGTCAGGATTTCAGATGATATCATTAATGATTTCACTGGAACGCCTCTGAAACCACCTAAACTCCCGGGAACAATTCTTTAAAAAAACACCCATGAAACTCCTTGAGATCCTCTTCGAACGCCTCTGAAACATCATGGAACACCCCTGATGCCCCCTGAAACGCCTCTCGGACTCCCTGAAAGACCGTGAAGCCTTTTTAAACCCCCCTAGAATGCTCCTGAAACACCCTGGAACGCTTTTGAAAGAACTTGGAACTCTCATGGAAACCCATGGAACACCTTTAAACCCCAAGCATATTCCTCGAACGTCTCTTAAACTCCTTGAAAACCCCTGGATCGATTCTGAAAACCCCTGTAATCCCCTAGGAACACCCTGAAGCAAGCCCCTCTGAGACCCCCTTAACCCTTTAAATCCCCCTGTAACACCCCTGGAACACTCTAGAACGTTCCTTTAAGCCATCCGGAACACCCTTGGAACATCCCTGGAACACTCCTGAAACCTCTTGAAATGCACGATTTGAAGTGAAAACAATTCTGGCAGTCAGACCAACAGTTTAGGATATGCCTGTATTCAACAATTGGATGCATAACGAATGTATGATTTTTTTTAACTATGTAAATGTTATTTCAAACAATGCGAACGTGTAAAGGACATCCTTTCAGTGTGTTGTAACTATGACGTGACTTTGATATGAGTGGTCAGTTTTACAGTAAAGCAATTTCTTAAAATTAATTTTAAGAATTGTGCAGTTTTCGTGTCATCGACGGTACACATTTTTTTAATCATATTTTGTAACGTTAAATATTTATAATTTTGTATCAAAATTGGTGCAATATCATAGCATACATGTTAACGTATCCACATCACACGTTTACATTGACCGAAAATTACTTAAGTTCGATTTATTATAAAAATTTCAGAAACTGTTCAACATTTGGATAGTGTTTAACAATTGGTGAATCATTCTAGCACAACCTCTAAAAGAATTATTGGAGAATCAAACAAAACGCTCCTGAAATGATTTCTGGAGGAAATCTTGAGATGAGGCATCAGATTAATTGCCATAAGAAATTATTAAAAAAAAAAAGCCGGAGGCAAACTTCTAGCAATTGTTAGAAGAATTTCTTCTAAGGTAGACAGCAATTCCTTCCAAGTCCTTGTAGAACTATTCTGAATCCAGAAGTTCTCATCAGAACTTCGTCAGAAATTGCTGCAGAAGAGAGAGCAAAAACCCAATATGGAGATGGAATTGTGTAAATAGGACTGCTCAAGGTGTGGACTTGGAGTTAGTATGGCTTTCTGTTCCACAGAATCGTTGCCTATTCTGTGGCTTAGTTTTCCGAACAAATCTCGATGAGAATAATGATGTACCGACACATGCATCACGATTTGCTTGAGTTTATAAAGAAGCGAATATAGCGAAATGAATAAACTATGACAAACTGTAGTGGGCTGGACACGTAGGGGAACAAAGCCCAAAATGCCAAGATGGGGTAGAATAGTACAACTCATAAAATCATTCCAGAGTGTGATTTGATCATTACTATAGGTAAATTGTGTCAGGATACGTTTGCATAAAGTAGCTAGGCCGCCAAACCCACAGAAAATCTTTTGATTTATCAATGAAAATTGGCAATGTTCGGGTTTTCGTGCTTGCAATCAAGGTTTTCTGGTGATTTTATTACCAGCCATGTGTTTCCAAGGAGATAGAGACACACATGGAGACGCATGGTTATTGATGTCTACGTCAAAGCTATCCATGTAAGGGGTCATTCAAATATGACGCCCATCGTTCAGCGGGGAGAGGAGTGGTATTTAGTATACGAAAAAAGCCTGATAGAGGGGGGGAAGGAGTCGAAAATGCCCGAAAAATGTTCGACGTAATTTTTATTTTTTTTTATCTGTATTAACGAGATGTTTAGCCCTGGGCTAGTTAATCTCGGGACCCACGCTTTACTTCCGTTCTGAAGGAAGAACTCACATTTTGCGAGTTTGTCGGGAGTGGGATTCGATCCCAGGTCTTCGGCGTAATAACCTTGTGTTCTAACCATCACACAAAATCCACTCCACACATTTTTTTAAAGGTTTTTATGAAGTGGCGTCTTAACCCATGGCCTTTTTGCACCACTTCCGTTCTACGAACCAACTTTTAAAATTGCAGAAAAATATATGAAAATGCATTAGTTTCGTGAATATTTCTGCAAATATTGTCCAGTTGTTGTTGCACCTTTGGAAGCCTAACAAATAAGGTTATTTATCATTGAAAACAATGAAAGTTTGAAAAATGGCATCTAACACCACTTTCCCTTACTGTGAATACCGGAGGAACGCATAGCGAAACCTATGTTTACGGCTATCGCATCTGTAGTGGGTGGTGCTCAGCGTTTTGTGAATTTTTGCACATTTGATTTGAAATCAATAAAAACTGAAGAGATATGTTATAAAATGTATATGCATAATCCAAAACTTATTGTTGTAGCTAACAGAAGAAAACCTTCCATTCCAAATGAAAACTTCATTTCTGCCAGCACTGAGGCAGCTTTCCGATTCAGGCAAATTCAGCCATATGCTGGCAGGGTTTGATCTGCTGACGGCAGATGCACTTTTCATCTGTCGAAGAGGAAAGCTGTGTGACTTTCGATAGAAGCACATTGCACATACATATAATAGCAAATAGCAGAAGTGGTAACCCGAGCAAAGTCCAACAACAAAATTACAGCAAATCGAAAACATGTTTTGTATTCAGCAACAAATTGATATCTCATTTTGATATCAGTTTATCTTTACTCAATTTGATTTCAAATTTTGTTTTCAGTTTGCTCTCATTTTACAGTAATGCAAATGTTTAGTGCTAGAATAGTTTTAACTTTTTGAGGTAAACTATGTAAAGTAATTCTAGGGATATATCATTAGTGCAATTATACTATTGCATTTATGATTTAAAATCAACCGAAAAACTCTACATTTTACGATTTTTCGTTTTTCTTGCGCTGATAACAAAAACAGTTGTCAATTTGCTATCATCGATAGCAGGAATTGTTTTCAATTTGCTGTCACAGGAACATTTTTCTGCTCTCATTTTTGATGTTTTAACCGTTAAAACGACCAAAACGACAACAACCCGAGTTATCGAAATTTGCAATATCACAACATCAAAATTAGTTTTCAATTTGCTATCAGACTTTGCTCGGGAACACCGGCATCATCATCATCACAGCCATCGCCATCATTCGGTAAAGGTTGTCGCGTTTTATTGCATGCACAATCAATTATTCATGCATCGTTGATTGATTACGCTCGAAAAAGGATTGAACGCTCCGGTGGGGATTGACTGGCTGCGGTATGGGGGCGGTAAGCGGGAAGATGCGTGTGTGTCACCTAGATGGAGCGATGAGGTACTGTCGGTCACACATGGTTCAATGGCGGATGCTGGCTGTTTCTCCGAGTAGGTACTAGCGGTGGTGGAGGTAAAAAGAGTGTCATGTTGTACCGATTAACGTCAAACAAACATTATGCTTACCAAGTGGAGACGATTACCTATCAACCAGGTGAAAGTGATTGGTTGCCCATGAGCAGCAGCCAGCGTGATGGATAATTGGGTGGAAACAAATGGGAAATCGATTCGCTCCGTGTGTGTAGGCTCGGAAGTGATGTGCACATTACTTTTGTGTTTAAATAATTGATTACGGCATGAATTGAATTAAATCGAATTGGTCAAGTGGGAATTCGCAAACAACTCGAAAAATGGCGCATGAAGTTGTCATGCGATTACCGAATTAAACCGTTGTCAGTTGGAAGTTGCGTGAATTACATGAACCGAATGATCGAAGGGGTCAAACTGATTTACTGGATTGGAGGGATTTGTTTTCAACAATCATCAATACTTAATGAATTTATGGAACTGAACGCAGTAGTATTTCCTTTGTTCTTATCTGAACATTTGTACCAGTATAGTGTATGTTTCGATCACATACACATTGATGATGAAGGCATATTCGTAGACCATTCTGAGAGATTTAAGGACATACTTTATTTATGAAGCCGTAAGCTATCATCGTAATGTTAGTAATGTTAGAATACAATTATGGCGGAAAGCGCATATAAAAATATCCCTGATCAGCGCCTGTTTTCGAACTATTCGCAAATTCATGTTTCAATTCTTTGGCTTTGAATCCCATGTAGATAATAAGCACTAGTTTACCGTGCCGCAGACGTGGTGTGTTTGTTCTCCGCAACATCTCATCTTACACGCAACTTGAGCCACAAAAGGTAGAAAGTGACTACATACACCTTTGGCTTAGAAAATATTGTCCACATTTTGGTCGATGGAAAACTTTTCTCCAAAAGGCAACGGAGAACATTAAACAGCTCCAGAGAGTCTCAACAATGTCAGCTTGAGAAAGAGCAGCCACTGTTGACGTGGTTGCAGACGACTTCTTCGAGACTGAAAAGTTTTACCGAAAATTAGTGAATCAGGTCACATAAAATGCCCACCCTTTCACCCCGACCCCACTTCAAACATGAGTTTGTTAATCCATTGTGTACACTTAAAGCTTCCTTTACGAGCGACCTTTCTCAGTTCTGAACTAATTTATTCAACTTCAATCAAGTGATAGCGAACTGCTTAAATCTAACCACCCCGATAAAAACTTGGTTTGCCACACAGCATTATACGATCCAAACTTGTGCTGAGCGTGTGGAATGGATGCTGTATGTTGCATGAAGCCATTTGAATAATTAAATGAAGCCTAGGATGTCTTGGTCACGATAAGCTTCTAGTAAATTGGATTACGCATCGGACGATTATCACAGGCCTCCGGTATTCAAATAGTTGCCACTTTTACTACAACACCACCACATCCAGATCAGAACTAGCCCTTGGCCCAGCCCAGCCGGGCAGCAGTAAAACAGCCCTTGAATAATTAAAGACGTTTAAAGATTCGCAAAGTTTTGTGTGTCCCTTTTTCCCATCGAGCCAGCACCGCAAGTTCATTTGTCGTCGGTCAAATTTACGGCCTGTTACGGGTCTGCTCCTCCTTGATTGATGTAATTCATCAGATTAAAATATGTTCTCCTACTACAGGATTGTGCGGAACCCTTCAGTGTCGTCCTCTCGTTTTCCGTCATTCATGACACAAACCGAAAAACATAATGAAAGTTTTATTGAGTGGTTTTCGGACTGTCGGGCTGCCATTCTTCTCAGAGCAAAGGACCATAATTCATTTCGCTGTAGTTGGCCATTGCTCCTACAAGCCGGGTATTCACTGAAAAATCCATTAATGGATCCAAAATCTGTCCGGCGTGATAAAAACCCTTCTTTAGCATTCAGTTCTCTATTCACACCATCTCAGTCTAAGTATAGTAAACCGGACGGGATGTGTAATTTGAAATGGAATTCTCTCGTGGGAACTTTATCATTGTGAACGCACCCTCGGTTTACACGCGCGCACACGGTGACTAAGGGAAGTGCTTTGTCTATCGTTTCCGTTCGTTCCCGTCCTGAATGTGTGTGCGCGTTACGTAAGGATGGGTCTAATCCACCACCCGCCAAAGATGGACTAGTGTTATTCGTCGATTTACTTCCGTCCGAAGTCTAGTTCCAGCTTCCACGTTGTGCTTGGAAACCGGGATGATTTGATCATTCCACACCAACGGAGTATGCAGGTATGGGCAAGAACGTCAAGTGATATTTACATTGTGAATGTAATCAACACAAAATGGGAAACCATTCATTCATTAGTATAGTAAAAGCTCAAATCGCGCTCTAAAAAAGACAACAACATCGATGATGATGATGATGATGATGATGATGATTATGATGATGACGACAACAAGGGAGAGGACTGTATACGAAATATCAGTGTACGCCTTCTTTAGCCAAATCAAAGGCATATTGGAAGGATCTTTCACCGAGAATTCCTTCCGGCATTCTTACAAGTATTCATCCTGAGATCTATTCAGGTACTCCTCATGGATTTTTTCATACAGTGTATCAAACAATTGTCTGTACAGCAATTTTTTGGTCAAAATAGTTTTTAATTGAAATGTTTATAACTTTTTTATACGTCAATCAAAAACGTTGAAATTTTGATCAATCATAACCCATATATTAAAGCTTCATTGGTAAAATTTTGAGCGAGATCGAATAAGTTTTCTGAATAGCTTAATCATGTCAAAATAATAGTCAGTCGTCCTTCTGCCAAAAAATCTCAACAACAACCAAGGATGGGAACACTCACTTGCCAAGAGCTACAGTGTATCAAACAATTGTCCGTACAGCAATTTTTTGGTCAAAATAATTTTTCATTTAAATGTTTATAACTTTTTTATACATCAATCAAAAACGCTGAAATTTTGACCAATTATGACGCATATATTAATACTCCATTGGTAACATTTTGAGTGAGATCGAATAGGTTTTCTGAAAGTTATAGAGCTTTTAGTAAAACTTATAAAATTTTTGTACACATTTTTAAAACATTATATCTCAATATGTACTTGATGGAAGTTTTTCAATTTTTTTTTGTGTTACAGCTTATACCTATGGCTTTCATATGCAGCTTCGTTTAAGGTTTCATATTAACTACAAAACATATGAAATATCTGTATATGTTCAGAGTGTCATTTGGAAATTTATCAAATTTTGATCAATAAAAGTGCCAAGTGTTTTCAACTTTTTTAAACTCTCTTGAAGTATTTTTATACAGGACCTACTAAACTACATATGAAGAGTAGGTCCTATAGATTTTTCGTTCAGTTAATGCACTTTTATTGATGGAAAACGTTTGGCAGATTATATGTACAAAATATGGTAAATTTTAAAACATCGTCAACTACACACGCACATTTTTTATATTTTTTGTAGTGTATATTAAACCCTAAACATGGCTGCATATGAAAGCCTTAGATATAAGATGTAACACAAAAAAAAAATGAAAAAAAATCATCGAGTACATATTGAGATATAATGTTTTGAAAATGTGTTCAAAAATCTTATAAGTTTTACAAAAAGTTCTATAACTTTCAGAAAACTTATTCGATCTCGCTCAAAATTTTACTAACGGAGCTTCAATATATGATTCATGTTTGGTCAAAATTTCAGCGTTTCTGATTGACGCATAAAAAAGTTATTAACATTTAAATGAAAAATTATTTTGACAAAAAATTTGCTGTACGGACAATTGTTTGATACACTGTAGATTCTTCCAGAGATTCCATGATTTCTTCTTTGATTCCCGCCGAGATTTTTTATGGTTTTCTTTCAGGGTTTTTTCTGGGATACCATAAGTGACTTCTCTCAGGATTCCTTTAGGGATCTCCGCCGGGATTGATTAACGGGGTTTTACCAAGATTGCGTCATAGGTTTCTCCGCGATTCTTCCTTGATTTCCCCGGGATTCCTTAAGGGATTCATTTCGGACGTTCCTCTGGGATTTCCTCCGGGATTCCTCCCGGAATTACATGAAACGTTTAACGTTTGCAAGAGTAGAGTATCTTCCGGGGGTTTGAGGCTTTGGGTTTTAAACACCCCCCCACCCCTTACCAGTGCTTGCCTAGTGTATGCGCCCCTACGCCTTTTGCCGAAATTGGGAAAAATCCCTCCCCTGACGCCACTTCTGAGCACAAGCCTGCTGCCAATTTATGCAGGGATTCTTCCAACGTTTATTCCCACGATTCTTACAGGGTTTTCTTCCAGGATTCCAATTGATATTCATTCCTTGATTTCTCCCAGGATTCCTTACGGCTGGATCTTTCTAGGATTTTTTTCATTTTTTCCCGTGATTTCCAAGGAGATTTCTCGTGTTTTTTTTGGATTTTCGTTAGGAATTTATTCCAGTATTTCTTTTGGGATTCCACCCGAGACTTCTCAATGATTTCTTTAGCGATCCTTTCAGAGATCCTCCCAGGATTTTTTTTGAAGAGATATCATCAGACTCCTTCTGGGATTTACACAGGGATTTCTCTCGGGATTATTTCAGGATTGTTGTCCATGACTCAGGATTTCTGCCAAGCTTCCTTCGGAGATTTCTTCATAACTGTTCCTGGGTTATCTCCCGGGATTAGTTTAGTGACTTTTCCGGGCTACCTTTGAGGAGTCGCTCCTAAATTCCTTCAGGAATTACTTCCTTGGTTTCTCCAATGACTCCTATGGAGCAGAGATTTTTCTGTATTATACAGGATTTCGAGCATTTGAACAGATTGCGTTTTGTACGAAATACATTTTTTGAGCAAGTGAAGCAATTTATTATCGTACAGCTCAGAAATAAAAAAAAAACATCCAACAGCCGTGCTACAAGAATTATTTCGTTAGGTCTCACGGGTTTACCTTCTGAGATTTATTCCGAGATTCTTTCGGTGACTTTTTTGAAGATTCCCTCGGGCTTTCTTGAGACATTTTTCTTGGGAATGCCTAATTTATTTCTCTCGGAATTTCTTTACGGATTTCCCCGGGGTTCCTCCCGGCATTCTCTAGTTCATATATATGGGGCTTAATCGATTCCGGCATTTTTTCAGGTATTCCTTCCGAGATTTATTTGGGAATTTCTGCGGAGATTTTTACTGGATTTTTGCTCTCTTTTAATGATTTTCCCAAGAATTCTTTAAGGATTCCTCCAGATGTTCCTTCCTAGATTTCTACTGGGATTCCATAAGGGATTTCTTCTGAGATTCCTACCAAGATTCCTTTCGAGATTCCCCCAGGATTTTCTAAGGGAATTCCCTTGACATTTTTTCATGTAATATTCCTCTCATCCCTTGCGATATTCCTCCTAGGATTTCTCTCAGAATTCTCCCTCACACTGGATTCCTCCAAATAATATTCCTGGAACTCCAACGAGGATTACTATATGTGGAGAAGAAGGGGATACTTCAATAATACAACGAGACATGTGCATAAATTATCCTGCAAATCGAAAGCCACATTTTTCCGTGTTGGACAGATTTTTAAATTTGATTATACACTGGAACCTCTTTTTATGCACATGGCTGGGACTGCATAAATTAAAAATGTGCATAAATTAAAGAAGGCATAAAAAGAGGGAAATTTATGCATAAATTAGGTTTGGGCTTTAATTAGAGAAACTAGTTCGCGAGAACAGGTCTTGCTCCTGAGCAGTTGAGGTGGGGCTAAGGGGGTTTCCAGAAAGTTCCCAGAGAGCCCAAAAAGGGGGTTCCAAGGAGCTTCAGTTTCGTTTTAAGAGGTTGTTTCAGGGGATTTGAGTAGCCTTTTAAGGTTGTTCTCTCAAGATTTTTTGGTGTTTTCATGGGATTACGGGAAATTCTGGAGTATTTCAGTAGTATTAAGTGGGTTTCATTTGCGTTCAAGGAGCTCTAGGGGCAATTCAAGGGATCTCATGAGCCTTTAAAGAGCGTTGCAAGAGGTTTAAGGGGCGTTTTCAGGTATTTCAGAGTCAGCTCTGAAACTTCCTGAAATGCCTCAAAAATCCCCTTTAAACCCCCCAGGGACCCCATGTAACGCACCTAAGAGTCTTCGAAAGCCCTGAGAACTCCACCGCAATGCTTCCGTAACACCTCTGAATCCCCGAAAATGCTCTAAAACACCTTGAAATGCCTCCAATATACCCCTTAAACCCCCTCAAACCCCCTCAAACCCCATGTAACGCACCTGTGATGCTCAGAACCCCCCGAAAACTCCTCCGTAACGCTTTTGTAACGCCTCTTAATCACGCCGAAAATGGTCTGAAACATTCAAAAATGCCTCCAAAATCCCCCTTAAACCTCCTCGGACCCCATGTAACGCACCTGAGAGGCTCCACACCCCCCGAAAACTCCTCCGTAACGCCTCTTAATTATGCAAAAAAATGCTCTGAAACGTACTGAAATGCCTTCGAAATCCCCCTTAAACCCCCTCGGACCCCATGTAACGCACCTGAGCGGCTTCGAACACCCCGAAAACTCCTCCGTAACGCCTCTGAGCCACGCCGAAAATGGGCAAAAATATCCTAAAATGCCTAAAAAATCATAATACAAAACTCCTAAAAACGCCTCCGTAACGCCTCTGAAACCAGCCTAAAATGCTTTGAGACTTTTTGATATGACTCTGAAACCCCATTAAGACCCACTTGGACCCCAAGTTACGCATATGAGACCTTCGGAAACACACAAAAACGAACCTGTAACCTTCCTTTGCTCTTCTCTGTAAACATGCAACAACAAAAACCAACTTTTAATCATATTTTTTTTTTCTAAATATTAATCAATTCTCACAAATTTTTGGTGAAAGTCTCTTATTCAAAAAGCTCTCGAACAACCTTGACATTGTTTTGCGATTAACCGATAACTGACTTGGGTTGCACTCCACCACAACCTAAGGGGAGTCCGCAGTGGCGTCTCTCATCTCTTCAATGGATGCTGATAAGAGCAATCTGTTAGCAGAGAACGAGATCTTGGATGCTTTGAGAAGAGATGTTGGCAATAGGGGTTCAGGTATCTGTGGGTTTATGGATAGATTGTACTTCCCGAAGTTTTTATCTGATTCGTGGTTGTGAGATCTGCAACAGACGGGCTTGGTGGCCTAGTGGCTACCGCTTCTGATTCGTATGCAGAAGGTCATGGGTTCAATCCCTGGCCCGTCCTTTTCATCCTACTTTGTATCTTTCTATCCACTTTCTCTCGCTCTCTCTTCTCTACATATACAACTCATGGTATATTCATATGTTCATAGCCATCGCTAGAACCAGAAACGAATTGAAAAAAAGTCGTTTCCCTCCCTTCCAACTTCCAATCACAGCACAGTGTATATAACGCCTATAAGTTATGCAACCAAAGCGTGCTGTGCCGCTTGACCTTATTCACCTTATTCACCACACAATCTATCACGGATACTATAAATAACCCTATCCATGGATCGCATCACCGACCCAACGGTGACTCCCAGATCTCCCATCCTTTCCGTCTAACAAATACCCCAGTCCGTGCGGGTTGTGGGGACGCAGAGTGCTCTCGGTCTCTAGTAGCAACAACCAGTACACTCTAACATTCCTTTCCCTTCCCAGCTGACTATAAGGACTTGGCCGGCGCCGTTATTGATCAAATATGCATGAGCTGCTAAAATTGCACTTTGAGAATAAGTGGAATGTCCCAGCCCCTAGGGGCGGGACAGCTCCTAATACCGCCGCTAATACCGTCTAATAAATATTAGTTTCCTAATCTTTCCGTTCACAGAATCATTTATTGTGTAGTATGTCATGACGGGTTGTCTCTGATTTTCTCCAATTTGTTCAATTAAAATTCCAATTCCTGTTGAATATTTCAGCTGTGAAAAAATAGCTTCAAATACGCTAGAGAGTTGATGGCTTTAGAAAAACCGTGTAACTGACCGTGGAAAAATCTAGAAGGAGGCTTCAGCAGATGTTATTAGATGCGATTTCAATATACGTTTAAGGCATAAAGCTCGTGGAAACTTATAATTTCTAATGTAGATATTCAAACAACTGAAATGAAAAGAAACACTGAAATGAACAGTTAACTACATTTTTAAAACTTCTATTTAGAACGGTTTGTTTCTCAATGTTTGCCAATAAACCATATGCAAAAAAGCTTCTATAACGAGAAAAATAGGCAATAACAGGATGGGGAACATTGCTACCAATGAAAATTTGCGCTCCAATGTCTCTTCGAGCTTGGATGCCACTGCTAGTTTCAGATTGTAGAGGTAAGCTTATATTGGTCATAAAATATTGATCCGCAGGAGGACTTACGGTATTGTAAGTATCAGTTGGAATGGCCTGTGTTCTTATAGAAACACACTTTTGGGACGTAGATGTAAGTGCGAGGTTCCACAATAAACCATTTTTTTTTTCCTCCCCTGTTGGGGAAATTAAGCCACTGCGTCCAATAGGCTGCACTTTTGTGGCAATAAACCATAGATATGCAACTAATTTCGATTTACTTTTATGATAATATTCATTCATGCAATCACGATGAAAGCACGCATTTCTTGTTTTTGACATTTTAAATCAGCCTAAGTAGTTCAAGGCTTACTTCGTTCAAAAATGGATTTCTTCTGGGATTAATATCTCCCAATACCTCTAATACTGCTTAATACCGCTAATGAATATTAGAGCTGTCCCGCCCCTAGCCCAGCCCCCTTATTCAGTTGGATCTCAGTGCAACTGGTACCAGTTCAGATCAATCACGGAGGAGCAACCATTGACATGTATAGTCAGAATTGATCGTTTTGATCGATTCGTGGTTGTGAGATCTGCAATCGACGGAGTGACCTTAACTTTCTTAGTAAAGTCACTCTCAACGTATTTACGTCAGAATTGTACTACATACTATGCTGAGCAGTTGGTACGCGATGTCCTCGTTCTATATCGTTAATATCCACAGCAAGACGCTGCACAGTAGACCTGGCAGCCTCTTTTCTTGTATTGCATCTCCGATGTGCTGCTCAGAGTTTAAAATTTTCATTTTCAATGAGTGAAATTCAACGTGAATTTTGAAAATTCTCAACAGAGGGATCAAAATATAATTCATTTTGGTGAATGAATTTTTCTTACCAATTCATTCATATTTCTGTCACTGTCAAGTTTCACTTAGAAATATAACTGAACCGTAACTCTCGATTATACTTCCAATCACCTCAAAACCTCAAAATAAATGACAAGAAAAATTATAGAAATATTAGATTCCATCATTTTCCAGTATTTTTTCTATGAATATGTAGACTATTTATAGTCTAGATTCGTATTCGTATTCGTATTCGTGTAGACTATTTATAGTCTAGATTCGTGATTATAAGATCTCAAGCTTTCAAAGGCTTGCAAATGAATGCGTTAATGGAGATAATAGATGGTACTCTCATCAAACTGGACAATTTTTTGTTGTGACCTGTGTTGTGGACTATGATTCTATTTCGTACAAGACACTAAGTGCAACATTGATGCTCTCACGATTCTGCTAATGTGACACAATTTTTGAAGAAATCTCTACTGATGTTTCTAAACAATTCTTGGAAAACTGATGAAGTATCTAAAGATATTTAAAAACTTAAGAAGGAATCACTAGAGCAAATTTTAAATTTACTTCTGAAGAAATTTCAAATAAACTTTTGAAAAAAAATGTTTAGAGCCAAAAAGGTGTTTTTTTTTCTGAAAATTCCTAAGGAAATCGAAAGTAAAATATTTGGAGTAATACCTGAGAGGAATCTCTTTGGAAAACCCGTAACAGAATAATTAAAATTCCCAAAAGATTTTTCAATGAATTCTTGAATCAATGAAGAAGTTTTCAAAGGAATCCCAGAAAAAAAAAGTCTGAAGTAACCTTTGAGAGATTTTTTTAAAGGCCTTTGAATAAACTGGAGGAATCCTTTCAAAAAAATATGGAAGATTCCTTGGGAGAAAATTAAGGCCTGTTAAAGGGATCCTTGAATTCATTTCTAGAAGATCCATTTCTTAAAGGTATATGTGAAGAAATCCCTAAAAAAAATCTTAATAGAATCTCTGAAAGAGTTTATCAAAAAACACTGAATTTTTGAAGCAATACTTAGAGAAATTTTAAATAAATCTCAGGAAAAAAAATCAAAAGATAACTTTTTAAAATTTTACGAAAGAGTTCTGGTATTTTTATTTCCTATATAAACCCGTGGAAATTTTTTCAAAAAAAAAATTCCCAAGGCATTTCTGAAAGAATCCATGGAGAATTTTCAATAAAGTTCGTAAAATGTTTTATAATGGGCTATAAATTTCACAAGGCATTTCTGAAAAGTCCCGAAAAGTATGTGAAAAAACATGAATGTGTTTCTGGAGCAAGATTTACTAATATTTGTTTTTTTTTCTTAATTTCGTGGAACATTTTCTTACTAAATTCCTTGAAGGGTTTACTAAAGGAATTCATGCAACAATTGCAGAAGCAATCCATCAAAAACTTTCTTAAGGAATTCTTGAGAGAATTAAAAAAAAATAAAATATGTTTCAAAAATCTCTAGCTGAATTTCTCAAAAACTTCTTGAAGGATTTTTTCAAGATATCTTCGGAAGAAGTTCTGAAGGAATTCTGAGAGCAATTTTATAAGGTTTCCCATGAAGATTTTGCAGATGAATCCCTGGAAGACTTTTTAAGAGATGGCGCGTACGTAATTGGCTGATGGCGCAAAATAATATGGGGTAACACTTCAGTTAGTATCGGTTGATGGATAAAAGGACGAAAGTCTACAAGTTGAGGCACAAAAGTTCCAAAAACAAAATGTGGAATGGATACGAAATTGAAATAGACAAAATAGCTAGGAGGAGTGTTTCATTTACAAGAAAAAACTTTTTTTTTGGTTCATTACCCTCAATTCCGTTTTGTAATAATAGTTCTTCTTAGTGGACTTCGCGGAGGTGCGGCTAGGACGTCAGCCATCTAGGCGTTTCGTAAGCCTCGGAATGTGGGTTCGATTCCCACTCCAGTCGGGGAAAACCTTCCGTGAAACTGAAAACTCTCCACTGGACTACTGGGTACTATTTGTGTAGTCCGTTGTCTAATGTTAGTGCTTGTTCAAAATGTACAACCCCTGGTTTAACACCGTGTAGTTTCTTTTTTAATCAACAATATTAGCGAGTGCCTTCCTTTTCCATCTCTCTTTTTCACGTGTTTTTTAGGAGAGTAGGTAAGAAAAAAGAAAAAAGTAACCACGCCAATACATACAGACTGTTCTTAGAATGAAAATATTTTAAAAAATGATGTTTCTTCTTTAATCAAACAGCCTTTGGAATAATCCTCTTGATTTTTGTCCATTCCACCTTTTCCATTAAATGTTTTGTCCCTTCAACCTTCTGTCCATCGACCTTCTATCACAGATTCGTGAATATCAACCAAGAACGAATATTACTCCTCTTTATCACTCTAGTAACTACCCTGTCACTTCTTCCGTGCGCATTATCGAAATGCCATTGTTGCGTAATGCCAAGCAGTAATGGTAGCAAGTGTTCCGGTTCCCACTCGTCCTTTTCGTAATGCACGCTACGACCATTTACTGAGATGCTGAAACACGTTCGTCGTCAAATATGCTAGTTCCTAGTGTCGACGTCTCATCGTTCGCTCAATTATCGGAACACGTCGCATTATTCATACTATGCAGGATAATTTCTGCTAGCAAAAATAAATATTGAATCTCACACTCCATAAGGCACGGAAATGCAGCGAAAGTTCTCTCCTTCACACTTGTAGCAGCAGCAGCAGTGCGCATCTCGTCCGGCACGACTGAGGAACGTCATTGTCTTCGCCAAGTGGCCCCATTACAGTCGTTAATCTTGTTCACTTGAAGCCCCTTCGTAATATGCACCCCGGTCTGTCTCGTACAAATGATTCAGTACAAGTTATCATTTTTAGATGCTGGTCTTGGGTTGGGTGACGACGGCGACGACGATGGCCAGGACGAAGCTTTAAAGTCAAATCCCAAGTCATCTTTGCCCAGTTTGGAAAGCTAACTCCGTTCCCGAAGCGTGTATATTTACCCAACAGGACTTGAATTATCCTAAAGCAACAAGGAACAGTAGAGTCATTCGATCCAGCATCAGGGGGACCCGGGTCCATGGACTCGGCACTCCGTGCCGTTCGACCTCATATCGAAGCCCGCCCAGTCGGTAGGTAGCCAGAGCCACCCTCCGCCTTCGTGCATCTCGAGATGGAGCAACCACGGCGGAAGCACATCACGCTCGGCACACAGTTTTATTATATTTATGAAGTCTCGTGATAATAACTATATCATATTTATGAAATTATGTTTCCTTGTGCAAGCACACTTCTATGCTGCTCGGTGGATCAACTTGGATATCGTCACATTTCAGCGATTCCCAAATGGGTTTGTGAATGCTGCTGGGAAATCACACTTTTGTAATGCTTTTGGGATGATTGAAGGGGCTATTGTTTTTGAAAGCATGTCATATATTGTTCTTTCCTTTGGTAATTCAGAATAATCTCACCAGTCAATATTCTGATAAAAGATTTTCAGCAGAGAAAGTTCATCATAACATTAACCAAGTAATTACATTAAAAAACAAATATATTGTTTATCAAGGATTGACAATGTGTTCAATTTTGTCGGATAAAAAAAATCCTTGCAATCTTTGGACACGACTAGTATTGGCACAAACTTGCTTCGCGTTCTACTGACCGTTGCATGAAACCATTGCATATCTCGCGCTCAGTATCATACGGGCGTATTTACAATGATCGATTTCTCTTCATAGATTTTCTCTTCGGCTCATAATTTGGCCTGCAAATCCTTTTTGGTTGTTTTTGTTGTTTTATATGCTAGTTCTAGTCGTCCTGCACCGAAACACACCGAGAGATCATCCGAATATTGGTCGTATTTTCCGGAATAATCCGAAGAGAAAATCGACGAAGAGAAATCGATCATTGTAGATACGCCTGTATGATACCAAACGCGAGATATCATTCCTCTTGGATCAATATCAATTACAGCAGCATTGGATGTGGACGTGGTAATCTAGATATGTATTATCTACACGAATAAGCTTACCCTGAAAACATCGGACTGTTTCATCTCAAGAGGTTTTCCAGATAAGTTTGTAATATCTCCATGTACATTTTTGAAATATTGCATGGGTCACGTCGCACATCCCGTAAGAAAATTGAGAACCTCTCTCTCACTTAAGACACATGCATACACACAGAAGCACGATGATAGTCTCCCTAGGGGCAGCTAGTGGATAGCTTTAACAGTCAACCATCCGGGCAGGGGTAGTGCAGCAGCGCAAGAATGAGAATAGTGCGAGAAATCGCTACAAAGGAATAATAGAAATTGTTGTCATCCAAACCGTCATCGTCGTCGTCCCTGGTCTTCACCAGCAGCGTCATCTTGCACGGAAGCTAGCCTGTGCGCGGTGGAGTGGCGTGGTGTCGCCGATTTATGGATGGCAATGATGATGTTCGCTTCTACGCTCGACTTCAGTACGGATGGATGGATGTACGGTGGTGGTGCACCTATACAACAACAGTACCAGAAACAATGAACGCTTCATGATCCGTAACTGGTCGTCGTCGTCGTCATTGACGTCGTCATCATTTTCCCTAGCTACAACACAACCTGCATCCTTGATATGCATACAATCAAGCATGTATGCTGTGGCGGCAAGCATGCATGACCGTTAGTTGGCAGGCGACGGATGAGCTGAATATTGATTGTACCCGACGGCAAGGAACATTAGCAATCACGGCCGGATTTGTTCAAATACGTGCGCCCTCAAGTAGCTTCCGGGAGCAATAGATTAGGATAGGATGAATTTTCTTCTCGGGTGAGCACAAGAAAATCAAGCAGCTTATCGTGTTGAGGCTTTCTCACGAATATATTTTGCCGAGTTGGAGTTATTAACCTTCCTAAACAGCTCGCTGACATAGTGGGTATGGGTCAAAAATGACCCTAATGGCAAGGATGGTTAAAGTACTTATGTTAATTTTAATGAGTTTTGAAGTGGAAACTTGAGTACTTGAGCAAGTTTCGTAGGCAATGTGGAGGTAAACCAGCAAACAACAAGCACCCGACGGGAGATTCAAGGTTTTCGACTTTCAAGAGAGCGTCAGCTAACACGTCGGTCGCAGTGCAGGTAACGCAGCTGAACCTGAACTACTTGTAACGCAGCCCAGCAATTGTTGTATTAGGCAATCGCTAAGTGGGGGACGCCATACCGAGTACCCATTGGTAACGACAGCTGGGTTGCGGATTGGTCCAAAATGGCAGCATTTTAAACAACTGGTTTTAATACCTACGAGGTCTTACGTGATCGCCAATGACAACGGGGTCTTCTTCTGCAGCTGTTATGCACCCCCGCAGTGGTCGATCGAGCAGTTCACGCTGATGCTGGCATGTATGACGACCAAGCTGACAGGGCGAAGGCCGGTGGTAATAGTGGGTGACTTCAATGCCAGGGCCGTGGAATGGGGAAGTCGTTTCATGAGCCAGCGGGGTCATGCTAGAGCAACTAGTCATGCTAGATGTTGATCTGACTAATCTCGATACCAAAAGTACCGTTGGCTGGAACGAAGCGGAGTCGATCATCGACGTCACTTTTTCAAGTCCTGGCTTAGTAATTCGAACTAGAGGGTAGACGATGCCAACATCAATTACCTAGCGGTTCGCTTCAGTATCGACTACAACAACAGTAGGTAGCGGGTAGAAGAAAGGGTGATTAGGGCAAGGTCTCGTGTGTGGAAGTCATCATACTTCAACGACGTGATATTTTAGGAGGTACTTCGCCGTAATCGACACTTCCTCGATCTAAGAACCACAGGTAGCGTTCGCGACGCCAAAACACTCAACACCGAGATAAGGGTAAGCAAAAACTCAACTCTATCAGAGTGCTATGCTAACACGAATCCGTGCGATGATGCATACAGAGTTGTGATGGCCAAGACGAGCGATGAATGGCTCCTACAGAGCAGTCTCCAGAGATGCTGGAGAGGATCATCGAGGGGCTTTTTCCGTGTCATGATCCTCCTTTTGTAGGACCACTGGGGACTGAGGCTGACGATCAGCACAATTTTCCCCAGAAATAACTCTATGAACTGTTTCAAAATAATATCAAAGATTCATACATAAACTTTCTCTAAAGATTAATAGTTTTTCATAGGGAATTATTAAAATATTTTACAAGCTTTTCGTTCGAAATTTCTCAAAACGTTAATTTAGAAAATCTTGCGAAAATTCAGAAATTCATCCATAATTCAGAAATCCTTTAGTGATTCCTCAAAAAAAAAGGTTTCGAAGGTTTATTTGGAAAACAATTCATGGATTTTTCAGATTCTTTCAAGGATTTCCTTAGAAAAATTATAGTTTCCTTTACAGTTTTCTCCAAAATTTTCTAGAGATCATACTAAACATGAATTTTAAACTCTGTGAAAACCTTCCTTGGATTTCTCTCAAAATTGCTTTCTGAGTTACCTCAGAAAATATAGAAAATAGTTTCAGAAAGTCTTCCACAGATTCCTTTTGAAAGTTCTTTTAGGACATCTACTACGGGTTTCTTCAAAAAACGCTTTAGAAGTTGCTTCAGAATGATCCTCCAGAAACTTATCCCAAGAACTCCTCTAGAAAAGCTTCCATGGGCTGATTCACATATTCTCCCATATTTTCTTCAAAAATTTGGAATTCAAAAATTCTTTCAGTAAATCATCCACGGATTCTATCAGACTTGCGGCGATTCCACCCGAAAATCGAAGTACAGAATTCCATAACAAAGATATCCATGGTTTTCTTAAAAACAAAATCTTCCACAGAATCCTTCAAAAGTTCTTTCTAAGTATCCACCAGAAACGCTTCGTTCCTTTAGAATTTTTTCTGGAGATTCCTTCAGAAATTCCTTATAAGATTTTTTCATAAATTTGTCCAATGCTGATGAATATTTTGAATATTTTGAGAAATTTCTTGAGAAACTCTTGAAAACGTAATATATAGTGGTTTCTCTGTAAAAATTCGTTAGAAGGCGTGATATTGACGTCATTCCTATGTGGGCTTGCCAGTATCAGGAGCGCTGAGATTTGGGAACCTTGAGTAACCAGCTCTGATTCTAACATGACAGCACTGGTAGGGTTACCGTTGAGGAACTTGCAGGGATTGCAAAACCACTTACCCCAGAGGGGGAGTGGACCTGGTTGAAGCGACTATCACATCGAGGACCTGGGATCAAATCCCACTCCCGACAGACTCACAAAATGTGAGTTCTTCCTTCGGAAGGTATGTGAAGCCTGGGTCCCGAGGTGAACTAGCCGAGGGTTAAAAATCTCGTTAATACAGACAAAAAAAACTTACGGACAGAGTTCCGAACTAGGCCATAAAAGTAGCAATTGCAGAATGTGATGTATGACGAGGTGTTGAGGTTACAGTTCCCGGTGAGAGTGGAAATAGTCGGTTTTGCTGGCGACATTACGCTGGAGGTCTACGGAGAATCGATCGAGAAAGTGCATCTGACTGCAGCCCACTCGATCGCAGTTGTGGAGGAGTGGATGAACTCCAGAGAACTGGAACTGTATAACCAGCCAGTTTAGACAGTTTCTACAATGTTTCGTTTATGCGGATACTCCCAAGTGTCCAATTTGTACAGGTTTAGATAAAATGGCGTACCTAACACGTTTTGTTCGTGAACCCGTGTTTTTGGGCATGACCGCATGCTTGCTACATGTGGTGGGCACGGGACTTCGATCCTGTTCGACATACCCGCTGCTGTGCTACGAATGCCGAACCTGTGGTCCTTCAGTAGATCAACGACTATACGGGTGTTTCCAACTTCATCGGAAGCAGATCTGCAGTTCCACGCGCTGAGTTTTCAATAGCAAGTGCTTTTCGTCGCTGGAGTTGATACTATTGTGTTTGGTTCAAATACATCTTTCGTTTCCTCTTCACTGATTGTGTTTTACGTGTGCTTCGCACAGGCCTGGTACCAAAGCCTTGGGAACTGCAAGCTGCAGTTTCTATTGTAGCATTTCCTTCAAATACATCTTTGCTAAAGAGATAGACACAAGTAAAATTCTTGTAATTGCATATAAAGAATATTCAGTTTAGTCTATAATTTTAATGTTTGAAACATTGCGTCCACTATTACCAAGCAGCAGCGCAACATCCCGTTCGATTCGAAACTGTGTCACGAAATGAAAAGATTATTTGCAAATAATCTATTTTGTCGATTTTTGGCATAGGATTTTATTGCAATCGAATCCGATCGGTGCTTATTCTGTTTAGTCAGTTAGTTGGGCGATTTCGACCGTGCAGAAGAGCGCAATTCTGAATTGATTGCGGCCAACCAACCATTCGCAATCGCTGCCGCATCGAAAAGTTCAAAAGCGTGCGCCCCGGTGGAATGCGTGAAAATGCTCTTCCCCGCTTAGGCTGGAATGGTGTTTTGTCGGCATTGAAGAGAATCAACGAATGTGAGTAGGATGGTAGGCATACAGGATAGCAGGAAGAATACGGCCTAGTTGCGGCGAGATTTATTAGCGCGATTGGCATAGCGTGAAGTTTTGGATTTCCCATTGATGATCTCTAAACATTTCATGGCGCATAATGAAGCATGCGGTCAATTGAACTGGGGCGCTGTAATTGAACTGGAGGGTTGGTTTTGTCCTTCTCCCTTCGGTGAACTGATTTACTGGACTCCTGGCAAGCTCACGCATCAATTATTATTGATTGAGGTTGCTCGGTTGATTGGTGGTTAATTTGATGGTATCTGATGCAATTTCCTGTGGTCTGGTCAGTAGGTAGGTTGCTGATCCTGATTCAAAAAGTAGCATTCGCTTTGTTACTTTAGTGCTGTGTATCAATAGGCTTTTGTGGAGCTTGTGATGTTGATACTCATCAACTTTTCACTGCACGTGATTCAATGTAACACACATACACATACAGTCAAGCATTAAACAGTATATATCGATATCTCCAAATCTCTCTAGACCACTTCCCGTGAAAATCTCCAAGTCATTCGTATCATTAGCCACCCGGGTCTATCCACCCTTGAAATCAAATTTTCTCAATTATTATCATTTCTTTGACGGGCACAAAAGGCAAACCCCTCCGACAAGGACCTGCCTAATTGCCTCCTGCGGCGGCGGGAGGGATTCGGTTTCCCGTTCGACAACATCAAGATTCACCTCGCCTGAGAGCTTTTTGTGTTGCCAGCCACACTTTCCCCCGGAAAAAGTACGTGCGGCTTGGGATAATAACACCACCCTCTCAAAAGAACCAAGTTGTGCTTTCTTTACCCCCCCAACACCGGTGCTGGTCCAGCAGCCAGATGAGGATGGAGCATCTGGTCCGCCGCCACGGAACGATGTGCCGTGAAATAATCCAAATTCGACCCACAAAATGGAGCTGCCGATATCCTGGGAATCGTGCCGCTAGATAAGTGGCAATGACACGTTAAATTTGCGTAGATCGGTGGAAATTTATTCAGCTGGAAGGGATTTTGGACATGCGAAACGAGTGAACGCCTGGGCCATTTTCCCGCCGACCGCAGCCTCTTGGAATTCGACCACAAAAAGTGAGATGCCCGCCGCACGAATCAAAGCAAAAAAGATGGAGTTTGGTTTGGTTGATTCGACGTACGTAAAGCTATGCTTTCGCAATCAAGTGAATGAAACCCTGAAGGCCTACCTTGGAAATCGGCTTTCATGGAAAACAGATCGGCCGTAAAGAAAATGTTTTAGCACTGTTTTTGTCTGACTCGGGTGGGTTCTTCGGGCTGCAGATGGTTGTAAATTGTGATTTTTATTGATTTGTTTCTGTGTTCACGCTGAAATTGTTGTTTTCGTCTTATTCGAAAGGGGAATTGAATCCAATGATTTTGACTGAAAGTAAAATTGTTAAGGATTCAATTTGATGAGAGATAGAGTGATAAAAATTCTTGTCTCGTTTTTTAGGCAACTAATGCTGCTTTAAATAAGGCATATTAAGCCGATCCGAGCCGTCACACCGTCCGACACTGGACCCGGTCAACCAACTGGGATCTCTTTACTGATTTAGTTGCGGCAATATTTCATGGATAATCGCCACCCATTGACACTCCAAGTTCATACTACAATGGCCTTCTCATGAACTTACGAAGAAGCTTCCCTCTGCGCCTGTGAAAACCACAAGAGAAATCCCTTGGTTGAACTCTGATTTGGCGAAGCTCAGGAAACAATGTAGAAAGAGTTGGATCAGACGCTGACCGGCTGGATCGGTGGTTTTCAGGTCGGCTCGCAAGGCCTACCAGAAAGCTCCCCGGTTTGATGAATGATCCGCCTGGAAAACTTACATAAGCGATCGAACTAAGGCCTGGGTGGCCTCTGCTGTAAAAAATAGCCGTCTCCATTCCACTCGGTGCATGGCTGTGTGTCTCCAGTTCCGCACTTTGCAAAGGGTCCGCAAATCGTCACCCACTTGATCGACCCAATCAACTTGCTGAGCACCACGTCTTCTTGAAGCGGTCGGATGACTCTCGAGAACCATTTTAGTTGGGTTGCTATCCGACATCTTGATGACGTGACCCGGCCACCGTAGCCTCCCGATTTGACGGTGTGGACGACGGTTGGGTCTCTCAGCAGCTGATACAGCTCGTGATTCATTCATTTTCTCCAAGTCCTGTCTTCCATCTGCACTCCGCCGTAGATGGTACCCAACACCTTCCGTTCGAAAACTCCAAGGGCATGTTGGTCATCTGCACGTAGAGTCCATGCTTCGTGCCTACAGAACACTATCTAATCAACGCTTTGTAGTTAGTTAACTTCGTGTGACGGCGAACTTTGTTAACTTTGTTCGATCGTAGAGTTTGGCGGAGTCCAATTAAGCTCGATTTCCTGTCACAATGCGTCTCTGAATTTCTCTTCTGGTGTCGTTGTTGGTGGTCACCAGTGAGCCCAAGTACACGAATTCTTCAACCGCCTCGATTTCGTTACCGTCGATAGACTCTTCTTATTACACCTTCTTAGGCGATGTTGAACAGCAAACACGAAAGACCATTACCTTGCGTAATCCTCTGCGAGATTCGAAGAGAATCGAGAGTGTCCGTGATACTCCAACTACGCACATCACTCGATCCATTGTCTCCTTGATCAATCGTATCAGTTTTTCCGGGAATCCGTATTCGTGCATAATCTACCATAGCTGTTCTCGATTGATTGTATCATAAGCCGATTTGAAATCGATGCATAAGTGATGTGTGGGCACGTAGTATTCGCGGCATTTCTGCAACACCTATCGGATGACAAACATCTGATACGTAGTAGCGCGTTCACCCATGAATCGAGCCTGATATTGCACCTCTTGCAATCGGTGATAGACGGCGGCATTAATTTTGAGAGAGTATCTTGTAGGCAGTGCTCAGTAGTGTGATCGCGCGGTAGTTCCCGCAATCCAACTTGTCACCCTTTTTGTAGATGGGACACGCGATATCTTCCATCCACTTGTTACCGGAGGAGTCCTCCTCCCAAATCTTGGCAATGACCCAGTGTAGCCCTCTAACCAATGCTTCTCCACCATATTTTAACTCACTTGGTGGTTGAACTGCTCCAGCTTTGTTGTTTTTCAACCGGCCAACCTCCTCCTCAATCTATTGGAGGTTAGGGGTTGGAAATCTTTCGTCCTGCGCACGTACTCCTAGATCTGTTAGTACGCCACCTTCGGTGCTTGCAACGTCGTGAGGTGCTCATCGTAATGCTGCCGCCACCTCTCGACCACCTCACGCTCGCTCGTGAGAAGATTCTCGTGATTGTCTCGGCACATGTCGGCTTGTGGTAATTAATTCATTATTTCATTTCATTTTATTTTATTCTTACTCTGTATTCTACACACGGGAGGTTGCATAGTTTAGTTTACGCATCGCTGGCCGTTATCATTTGATACGACGTGCAGGCTGTTTCGCGCGATTACCGATCCTATGTTATTCGCAATGTGGATTTTTACGGGTGGCTAATCGGACCTACGTCAACACTTCTCTCTCGCCGGAGGGCCATCGTGCCAGTTCTGTTAAGCGTCCCAAAAACACTGGGACGACCATGCTAATGGGGCTACCACCGGTGCAGTGGACCTGGTGTGGTGGTTAGAACACAAGACTATCACGCCAAGGACCTGAGATCGAATCCCACTCCCGACATACTTACAAAATGTGGGTTCTTCCTTCGGAAGGGGAAGTAAAGCGTGGGTCCCGAGATGAACTAGCCTAGGGTTAAAAATCTCGTTATTACAGACAAAAAAGGGGCTACTACCTTGGATCTAACTGGGCGTGTTGCAGCATTTCTTACTAAGCCGCTGTATGCCAGAACGGTCGCTGTTTGAACCGCACCTCCTTGGAGAACAGACACTCGGGTCATACCTCCTCAATCTAGCTGAAATCAGAAGGACAACAGTGCCCAGACTGCACTACCAGCTAAGCACACAACTGTTAGCTTGGTGGTCTTTGTCATCGCTTAACCCGATGAAGCATGAGGTAGGAACTTGTGAGGACCAGAGCTATGTTGGACGCCCTTCTTATCGACTCACCGTTTTTCAGCCCAAAATTAGGCCATCTCTAAAGGATGGCGATGTATGGGGTATTCTCTTCAACTCTCACGGCAGCACTCGAAGTTCTCTTTGAAGTTGCCCCGCTACACATTCATCTTAACCCTTATGTGGCCGGCCCCAAGTAGCACCTGCAACTAAAATGGAAATGATCATCGTTGCAAACATGTTGCAACTGAGTTTTCATGAAACAAACAACATTAAAACCTAATAAAATCCTGTTGTTAATGCCAAACTGAGGTGTAACAGTTTTATAACAACTAGCAAAATGAAAACAAACGTCATCAATAGTCGAAACTTGCGAAACCAATTTGTAACTGAAGTATACTCTGATAGTTTTAACGAATCTTAGTTACAACCGTTTACAAACCAAATCAACCAAAACATTGATTCTGATTGTTATAAACATGTTGCACCTGGAACTTATTTAGAACATGACGAAAAATGTTGACCGGAGAGATAGAAGTTCCAAAATGTGCGGCAAAATGTTTTTGTGATCACGAAAAATATAAAATGCACTATAAAAAACCAAAATGTTTCAAAAATAACGAAATCATGTGCAAATAAAATGTAACCTTTTCTTCATAAATGTATCGACATATTCCAAATTTTATAAAATTTAAGTGGTAAAATAGAAAATAAAATTGATTGAAAGTATAATATTGACCCAATAAAAAAAAATCTGCCTCATTTTTGCAGTACTGAACGACTGGTACCTACCACTGGGAAGATTTGAATATATGGGGTTTTGAGAAATCTAACGTAACGTACAAAAATATTAAGAGTTTCTCGAAAAATTTTACAATGGGTTTACATTTTTTACAAAAAACGTGAAATTTTCGGTTCGTAATAAATGGACAGCCTCTTGTTGACGTAAATGGGAAGTACACGTCCAAGTGTCTGCTTTTTTGGTTATTTATGTTTTACACGGAAAATTCAAACTATCCTATTTGGAGTCGATTTGACCCTAAAATGAGTATATCAAATCGATTAGTTACCCCAAAATTAGGTTATTTTTCCTCTCTCCCCCACAGATGTTGTTGTAAATAAACAGAGATGCATTTATCCAACGAGGGACCTTGAGGCCAATAAGCCAATTTTAAGTAAATGTAGATTTACCCAAATTTGGGTTGAATGAAAGGGGTCTTGGGTTGAATTTACCTCTTGAGTATATTTTTAGTTGGTGGTAAAGGCAATTTACCTTGCGTGAGTTTAATCGATTCACTCAAACGTTGACTTATTGGGCCGAACTATAGGATTGCGTCAAAAGAATCCAATTTTGGGTAGTTTGGCGGTCCCGTGTACCACGCGCAGCATTGTTGTACTTTGTCAATACGGATTCCCATAGACATGATTCAGCAAATATTATCTTTCTAAATTCTAAAATTAATTTTCAGCATTTTATGGGTGCATTAAATAAGCTGCTGAAATGCACTCCGCCAAAGCAATATGGCATATTAATTTTTACCACAAATGTCTAAATTTTCACTCGCAAAATGATAGGTAGACTGAGGCGCGTTTAGAATACGGAGCTAAAATGCGTAACTTACCGATAAATCTGGAACGGCACACAAATTGACGTTCTCGGTCAGCCTTATTTGCGATATATGTATGCACACAATTTATAATTCACATGAACGAAATTGTTGATGCATAATAACTGGCAGTGACGAATGTGGTGACTAACTGACTAGTTGTCGAATCGGTCACCATTTTTTAAGTCGACTATAAGTTGTATCTTGATTATAATTCGATTGCGTATTAAAACCGTTTATATCACGAATGGATGTTTTATATTGGCTCCACCTCTTGCGCTTTTTTGGTTGCAATTAAGTCGTTAATAAGAACATTGGTTCAAATGGCATAACTTTCAATATAGTTGCATACAAATTACAGGAACTTATTAATGTCCAAGTGTGTTGCTTGGGGCAGGGTACCCATTTAAAATACACGGTGTAGAAAAAAGCAAAAAGTTTGCCGGCCACATAACGGTTGAACAAGAAGCACTTTCTTGCAGTCACCGTCTATGGATACTCGGTCAACTAGAGGAAGCTCATGTGATCCGCTGTTGTTTCCACTTTTGGAACAAATTTGTCCTTGCTTCAAGTGATCTTGCGATTGCTAGTAATTTTCCAACTGGGACATTTTCCTCGAAATTCCCTCCCCGGGAGGAGCGGCCATATGTTTATCGAGAGAGAAGTATTTCAGACGGCATCGTATGTTACACTGATGGCTCCCTTCTTGTAAGTCGAGCTGATGCTGGTAACCCAACATAAGTCTTGTTCACTTGGTAGACACTGCACCGTTTTCCAGGCCGAAATCTTTGTTATTATGTGTGGAGTGCAATCAACTCTCAGCAACACGTAATGGGAGCAACACGTATTGAGTTAGCTCGCGCAGGAGCATCGCATGAGCATTCATTGGACTTGAGCCAGCTATTCCGGAATCGAAGTATTGGGCAAAGCTTCAGCAAAGCTTCCACTCAGCGCAAACAAAACTGGAATAGCTTGGAGTCAAACAAAATTGTATTGTACAGACCCATATTCAAGGGTCGCGAAGTGTCTTACAAATCTGTCTAAGCAGTATGCTGGTCAAAGCGTTGACAAATATTCAACAGGCTAATTAATTTGTATGTGAATCCGATTATGGAACTTTGTATCATTTGATATGTAACTGTCCGGTTTTTTCGCAACTGCGTTTCCGAGCACTCGGTAAACACTTGTTTTAATATAAGTGAAACTGACTTCGAAAACCTGAATCTTCGGGATGTTCTGTTGTTCTTAATCCGCTGTAGTAAAGAGCTATAGGCGCATTATGCGTTACTACAGTGCCTTTTTCAGGGCGCTATATGAACTCATTGAGGTACACTTAAGCGTTAGTGTCCTCTTCCAAGAATATCTTTCCTATTTCCCTACCTGTTCCTATTCCTATTCTAATCCGAATTTCCTTCATTTTCCTTCAGCTAGATGAATGTCCCAAATGAAGGATAAAATGTCCCAAATGAAGGAAAACGTGCTTCTGAGCCGGCCTTCTGATTGTTTACACGATTCTTAACTTTTTATCGGTAATGTACTTACAAAAATGGTTGTGTTTTAGTAACATAAAGTGTTTGGTTATGGATCTAGATCCAAAAATGGCAACTTGTACCGAATAACTCTACAAGATCATCTGTGGGGTGGGTAGACTTCTTGAAAATGAAACATGCATTCCAAATTATTCGAAATGTATGTTTAACACTCCACTAAACATTCTCTTCCATGTTTAGCAGGACCATTTCAGAGTTACTGTAAATTCAAAGACTTTCAAGTGTTTCCGCTGCCTAAATGCTGCCACGTACATCCTACAGTCAAAGTACATTACTTACTCCAGAAGTGGCAGAAGTAGGAAATCTCTACCAACAGCACACGCACACCAAATTCACCCGTGGAAAACTGCTACTTTCTTTCCGAGTGCGAATACCGCACTACATTTCCTATATGTACACATAGGAATGAACTGCCATCGTCGTGGTACCTACTCTAAAAGCCTCCCCAAGTCCGACTGTAGCCAAAAGGCTAGGAAAGTGACAACGACGATGGAGACAGTAGGAGCGCGCGGCAGCATGGCGTGTCAGTATCATACGCCAGATTACGTTTGCTCGTGCTTGGGTTCCATTAAGGAAGACTTCCACTCAGTATGTATGTTCAGTTAGCAGAGAGAGGCTGTGCTTCAGATTTGCTTTGCTCTTCTCGAACTCGGTACGGAAATCGGATACGGATTAGCTTTCGACATGCTGACAGATTTGGCACAATTGCTGAATTACTTCACCGACTGGTAAAGCATGCTGTTGGTTCTGTGCTCTAAGTGCAGTTTGTTAAACTGTTAAGTCGATTGGATGGTTCTTTTTTTTATCTGGAGTATTTTTGTTATCATTTACATAATAACAAACATTTCGACCATATTTCGAGAACACGCATTAGTCCAGTTGGAAGCAACAAATTTCCTATTTCTGATGGAGCCGTAATGGCACCTACACAGTACACACGTATCCTTGGCCCACTTACATTTCGTAGCTTTTACAACGTTCTGCCCTTTATGACAAATGCCAGCATAATGTGGATAAAATAAATCCTCATCCTCCAAAGTACACAATTTGGCAAATCCCGCAGCTGCGGTCGTGATTAGTGTTAGAACCAGATTTTCCCAAAATGAACTGTGTAATACGCTGTTTTCCTTTTATAACGTGTACTTACATGGAGTCACTAAAGTGAACGAAAGCCCCACTCCGCCCGTGCTACAAATGGGACAATCAGGCCTCCTGGGGTCCCAACTCGGCGTGAAGCATAGCTCCAGCACGTCGCACCACATCGTCCGAGCTAGACAAGCAGCACACATTCTTATCTCTTGGCTGGGCTAAAGTCATTGCAGGGCGGAGGATTGCCCCGTGGATGTGATCCACGGGGGCAAATGCGTGGTGGATGACTGCCTACGCGCGCCTTTGTGAGACGTGAATTTTGCACGGCGGCCGAACTTTGCTCACGGTATGCGACGAATTTCAACAAAGCAGAAGCCCACCTCCATCACCACGATAAAAACGTGGATGCTGGAGATTTCGAACGACTAGCTTTAAATTCCATAGCTCTGCAAAACCATTCCAGGGAACAACGGGTCGTCCTCGGGTGTACCTAATTCACCGGTGTGCTGGGAGGTGGAGGTGAAGCCACGTTCTACAAAGCCTCCGAGACCGGGTCGCTTTTTTTGCTCCCAACCAAACATTTGAGCTTATTAAAATCATATTTTATGTACCGGTATCCAGTGGGGCCCCTTCGGTGGAACGTGTATTGCTGGACTGAGAGAAAAACAAACATGAACTTTGCTACTTTCTTCCACCTTACGCGCGGTAAAATTTTCAAATGAAACGAGTGCTAGCCTAAACTGTTCAGTTCAGCGTTCAGTCTCCCCCTCGATGCAAACGTCTTCCTCTTGTTTGGCTGACTGGCTCCCGCAACAGAATGTTGAATGGTGGTCGAAAGCGTAGAAAAACCGCAAACAATTTAACCTCAGAACATTTTAAGCGTACAACATAAAATGCCATTTACTGCCCCCGGAGAATAATATTTTCTCAGATATGTTCCGATGAAGCCGGTAAGTAAATCAGAAGACTGGCCAGGGGTAGACATCTCCGTCTGTACTTGGTACCGTAAGCCAAAGAAATATTGGTGGACGGTATAAAGTAATTTTACTTTAAATATGAATTCCCAGGATGCTAACGCTTCCTCGTTACCAAAAGTTTTAAAATTTTATCTATCTCACAGATCAGTGCTTCTTCAAACTTTGCCAACCTACAGGGTTACCAAGGTTGCTTGTCAGTAATATGTTTTCCCTGTTAGGTACCTAACTTTACAATTATATTATGGGTTACAGCTCGCTTCAAAATTCGTTATGTTGTCGTTTGTTATGCCGTCATTCACATGTAATCAAAGTGTCACGCGGACATTCAATCTGCATTTTTCGGCTTTGTACTTAGGGCTCATTCACAAATATCATAACGCCAAAATTGACCTATTTTGATAACCAACCCCCCCCCCCCCCTCCCCTTCGTAACACTATTTGTAAGGGAAGAATTTTTTTTTTTGTTCGGGCTGTAACACCATCAAGGACACCCACCCACCCCCTCCAGCGTTATGACATATGTGAACAAGCCCTTAGTTCGCCGGCGGCAGACACAGAGTTCATCAAACCGTTGTTGTTCAGGTAATCAGTCACTTTTTTTCGGTTTTGTGCTTCGTTCGTTGGCAAGACAGCCAACGTTCATTAGTGTGCGGTGAATTGTCAGCTGGAGAGCATACCAACTAAAAGCGTCAAGCATTCAAAACAAAATTTTGGGTTTGAGAATTTCCTATAGCATAAAAGAACTGGGTGAATTTTATTCAATTTCAGAAGTAGAAGTACATTCAGTCTGTGCGAGCCAATCGAAGAAAAAAATGTAAAAAGAAAAAAATGCGCCCTAAACACTAAAAATATGCCGTTTTAAACTCGATATTCTTTAATTTAAATGCAATTTTGTTTATGCGCTGGATTTCTTGCATCATAACTATTGCTTTTAAACATAACCATCTTTCTTCACTCAACTTATGAAAAGAAAAAGAAGAAAAGAAAAAAAAAATGCACTCAGCGTAATATTCATCACGGATTTATGTTGGCGACATATAATTTTAATTTTCCTACCTTACACTTCCATTTTTTTCCGTAGAAAGCTGACTTCTAGCTTAAAATTTTGACAAATTGGACAAAGATGGTCACATGCTTCTAACTACATATTTCTTTTTCTCAAATTTTTACTTTTCCTTAATTTTTAAAACAAGTAAAAGGAAACAATTTTTGAGATTTTTCCAAAAATAAAGGCAACGTTCACCGGCTAACTGGAGACCATTATAGATTACCTGTTATTGGCAATTATTTCAAAAGTAAGAAATACATACATTCTTCCACATTATTGCCAATCATTTTTATAACTTCTCGAAATTTGACATTTTTTATTTGATCGAGGATTTCTTCGGATGTATCTTTAATGTATTCTTTAGTAATTTCTTATGGCTTTTCTACTTCAATATTTCAAGGTATGAGAGGTGCAGTTTCTTGAGAAATTCCTGTACTTACACTCCCGATCGAAAGTTTGGGGTCACCCCCTAAAAAACATGTCATTTTTTAGGCCCATATCTCCACCACCGCCCATATAGCCGAGGCGGTGAACGCACGGGTATTCAGCATGACCATGCTGAGGGTGACGGGTTCGATTCCCGGTTGGTCCAGGATCTTTTCGTAAAGGAAATTTCCTTGACTTCCTTGGGCATAGAGTATCTTCGTGCCTGCCACACGATATACACATGCAAAATGGTCATTGGCAGAGGAAGCTCTCATTTAATAACTGTGGAAGTGCTCATAGAACACTAAGCTGAGAAGCAGGCTTTGTCCCAGTGAGGACGTTACGCCAATAAGAGAGAGAGAGAGAGATCTCCACCAATTTGCGTCCTATTTAAAAATCCTCATTCGAAAGATAATAAGTCAAAGTAACTTTGAACATGGTTTTGGTGAAAGTTTTTCAAAAATATTTGTATGTAAACTAAACTCAAAGTTGCCAAATTTTCTAAAAAATGAGTATAAACTTACGGAAGTGTCGCTGGAAATTGGGTCGACCAAACTTTTAGATGAGAGCGGCAATATAGCCTATTTTCTATTAGTTTTCAACTGCTTTTTACCGAACTTGGCTAAAAAATCTAGGAAAAAGTTATTAAGTAAATTAACTCTTGATGGCATCGACCAAAAGTTTGGGGTCACCCCTCAATATGATGTATCAGCCAAAAGTTTGGGGTCACTATCGTAAAACATGTAAAACTGATTTGGTGATCAGTTCGTCATCTATAGTTCAATTTTAGTTGTTTTTGGATCATTTCAAAGATATTTAACTAAATTTACGTTGAATGTCTTCAATTTAACGTATTCTACGATTTTTAAGGACTGTATCGGAAATTAACTATAAACGTTCAAACTACTCTATCTCGAAGCACGGTTGGTCTTTTCATTCCGGTTCTTTTATGAAATCTTCACAATATAGTTAAGTTTAGAACAGCTTGAAGAAATTTGGAAAATGTTTAGTATTATTGAAAGTATGGTTCTATGAGTATAACAATCTGTACAAACTGTATTTCTTTTAAATTTTTTTAACGTTTCAATAATTTGTAGCGAAAAAAATGTGTACGGGGAAAATCTGGAGAATAATGATTGTTACTAGCAGTTATGTACACATAACATATCACTCAATACCGACTTTTAAAATTCTTATTTTGGATATAAAAACCTCCAACATTTAGAATATGGTCTGTTCCAAAAAACACCTACTTTTTGATCGAACTTTGACGCTCTGTTTTAAATATCTTCAGAGGTTATAAAACTCCGTTCTTTGGTTAAGCTACCTCTTCAATAGATTAAAATACATATCCAATTGAAAAAAATGCAAATTTTCAACTTTATGTATTTTTTATTTGCGTAATCGTTTTTTGAAGACGCATAAAAAAAGAGTTCCTCGAAAAATGGCCTTTTTTTTCAATTTTAAGAATTGCTCTAAACTGCGGAGGGAATTTTTCTTGATAAAAATAATTTTCCCATATCATGAGCATTCTGGAAAAGAATATATTTACGCAAAAATAAGAGAAAAAATAGAATATTTTCCCACAGTTTTCGCAATTTCAAAATTTTAGGAGGTGTCCAAAATTTTAAAAACATAAGTGCAATCTTTGAGATAAAAGTCCAAGTTAAATGATTATTTTTTGGAAATCAGAACTGCCATTCATTATATTAAAGATTTATCTAGTATCTCCAAAAATAAAGTTATGTCTATTTCGAACAAATTATTTTTAAGGCAATCGCGATCGTTTATAGTTAATTTCCGATACAGTCCTTATGTATAAAAATGTTGTGTAAAGTTAACACATTTCAACGTGAGTGTAGAATTAGCATTTAAGTTAAAATACGCATAAATAAAAATTAAAAAAAAAAACATTTCAACGCATTTTAAAAAATGAGGCAATTTTACGTTAAGTTTTAGTAAGTAAATTTTAACAAATATGTGTGAATCAATATCTATGCAGTATGTACCATTCATTATCCTTCAAATAAGCCAAGAAGCAGTAAAATTTAAAGAAAGATGACCAAGATATCAACAAATTACTTATCCATGTTTTACTATAGTGACCCCAAACTTTTGGCCGATACATCATTTTGAGGGGTGACCCCAAACTTTTGGGTGATGACATCAAGGGTTAAGTTACTTAATAACTTTTTCTCTAGATTTTTTAGCCAAGTTCGGTAAAAAGGAGCTGAAAGACAATAAAAACAGTTTATATTTCTGCTCTCATTTTAAAATTTGGTCGACCCAATTTCCAGTGACACTGCCGTAAGTTTATATTCATTTTTTTTTTTGAAAATTTGGCAACTTTGGGATATGTTTACATACAAATATTTTTGAAAAACTTTCACCGAAATCATGTTCAAAGTTACTTTGACTTATTATCTTTCGAATAATACCTAGGATTTTGAAATCGGACACAAATTAGTGGAGATATGGACCTAAAAAAGTGACATGTTTTTGAGTGGGTGACCCCAAACTTTTGATCGGGAGTGTATTTCTTTAAAAAAACACTACACCATCTTCAACCAGAGGTTGCACAGACTGAACAATCACTAACATTAGGCAACTGATTACACAAAACACCCAGATTTTTCGTTTGACGAAAAGTTTCTTCCGACTGGAGCGGGAATCGAACCATCACTCCGTGGCACTCACAATACGCCTAAACGACTGACGCCGCTAACCGCACGGCCCCGAAGCCCACGAAAATAATCAAAAGCTTTTTCGGCAGTTTCATTAGGAATTCTTCCGTCATTTTCTTTTAAAATTCATCCCACTGGATATTACTGCCTATGGCAATACTTTTAAGGATATCTTCGTTAATTTCTCTGGGGATTCTAATGTTAATTTTTTCATAGATTCTTACGGCAAATCTTTTAGGAGTTTCATTCAGCTATGTACTCAAAAAATTCTCTGTCATTTCCCGAAATTTTTCAGATAATTTATTAAAAAAATACTCCAAGAGAGTTTTCTTTCAGATATTCTTTCGCAACTGCTGGGAGATCGCCTCCGGCATTTTTTATTGTTATTTCCGACAATTCCTGTAGTAGTTTTTCTCAGGATTTCCTTTGGAATATAACAGTTTTCAGAGCGCATTTTTTGTGGATTCTCCAACAATTCTTATAGAAATTATGCGATGGCAACTTCCGGAGCTCCTCCGACAGTTTTTTTTTTGCCTTTCTCGTACACCAAGGTAGAAGGCTGCGAAAGGCTATATGTTCACTCCAAAAATGAAATTGTGATAGAACGCCCAGAGGGCCAAGTCTTATATACCAATCGACTCAGCTCGACGAGTTGAGATGATGTCTGTGTGTATGTATGTATGTGTGTATGTATGTGTGTGCGTGTGTATGTGTGTATGTGTACAAAAATGTCACCTCACTTTTGGATAGTAAATATCATCCGATTTCAACGCTTTTGTTTGATAGTAAATATCATCCGATTTCAACGCGGTTTTTTCGATAAGCTGATGAAAGGTTTTCAAGAAAACCAGCTCAGATTACGTTAGAGACCACCGATAGTATTCCACAACCGGTTTCAGGTGTCCCGCCGGAATTGGTCAAATGTAAAAATGAACCATGTAAATTTTTCGGAACAGGTTAAGGGTCCTACTGGAAGTGGACATACATAAAAGTGAATCAAACCCATGCTTGCGGTACATCAAATCGCTTTTTTGTCAGTAACCTGATACATGGATGATAAGAAAATAGGTCCACAGAAGTTACTACCGGTAGTGTTTTTAGTTCCGGGTAACCTGATTAACAGTTGTCAACAGATCACATTTGAATATACCGGTAGTGTTACGGAATCATTTCCGGGGGCCTCGTAAGCAATACAAAATATACTCAGATTACATAAGAGACTACCGGTGGTGTTGCAGAAGCAGCGTTGGGTTCTTTAGCGAAATTACGAAAGTGAACTAAATGAATGCAAGCGATAGATATGTGTAAGAGAACCAAAAACCTTAAAAACTAAAGCGATCTCATCAAATCACCATTTTAGATTCCTGAGACGTAAATTTACAGTAGGATGGATCAACGTTGTATGGAAAAATTAAAATTTAAGCGCATCAGCCTGGAACATTCTTTTAAATCTTTATTTGCGTCCAAAATTACTGCGCAAAATATTGATGCGGCTGGAGGGCGAGCTCTGTAATGTGGTTGATATTTGAATGTGATATAGCATTGGCAATTCAAATTACTGCATTACAAATTCTACATGAATTTTGCAACCAATGATAATAAAATATAGCATAAAATGTGCAGATAAAACTTTGTCAAAGTGTTCTGTGGAAAAAGTTTAATCCTGACTAGTAATTGTCATCTTGGTATGAATCAGCCACCAGTGAAAATGGTCAAGCAGTCAACTGAAAGGACTGATACTTTCAGCTCTGCCCATACGTTGAATATAACTTCGGAATAAGTGCCCCAATTTGATGATGACCTTGATTAAATTCTTGATTTTCTAAATAAAGTATTCTCATGATTCAGAAATTCGTAGGTGGTACAGTCCCAGATCGCTGTTATGAGCATTTCCCCCTTCTCGTCCATTACCAAAGCACAGAGATTTGGGGCTGATCACTGACTCTAAGGCAAGATTGATTGCGTCGACGGAAAGATCATGAGTACACATTCGACGAGAAAGGCACTATCACCACTAGGTGGATAAATCTGGGTTTTTGGAATTCCTCCCGCAATCTCCTTCGGTATTCATCTGACGAGTTCTCTAAAACTCCTGTGGAACTTTTTCCAAGAATTTCCCTGATGATTCTCAAAAAAACTCCTTCAACAATCTCCATGAAAATTCCTCCTATTTTATTTTCTGAAATTACTCCGGAAATTCATTGGATAAATTCAACAGCAATATATCGACATTCTATAACTCTCTTTTATGTTTTAGTGTTTTAGTAAAATCGAATTTTCTCGGTGAATAAGCTATTTCGGAACATAAAGTAAGCACAAAAATTGCCAATCCAAACCATTCTTAATTTCTATTCTCTATTTTTTCACAAAACTTTCCCGTTTTCCAACAATTAACGTTTTTCGCGATTTTCCCATACGATTTGACAGTTCTTGACTACCATTCTTCCGTGAGCTTGAGGTGAGAATGTGAGAAAGTTGACAACCGAGAGTAGCGTAGACAATCGGTTGAATACTAGTGATGGTGTCGCCGCCGAGCTGGAAACTAGATGCTATAATGGTTCTGGTCTACACTTTTCGCTGCTGGTGCCAACTGGAAGCATTCAATGGAAAAGTAAACAGCTTTTACCCTACACGCAGAAAAATGAGGCTTGTTTAAAACAGTAAAACGCATGGTTGATTTTCAAACTGAGCATTTACTTATTCCAAAGTTATATTTATTTTTTCTTACTTAGAGTTTATCGATCAAAACAATCAATTCCCATCATTCCATATAACGTTAAAATCTGCATTTGTTTCAACAAAATGGGGACCATAAACATGACCCGGAAGCACTTACACATCTTCCAAATTCTTACCCCAACATCGCCACAACGAAGAAAGTGTAGCAAATCCGGAGTGATGTCCAAGTGCAGTTTTGGCCGTGATGGATAACGCGCAGGTATTCAAGACTGCATCAAAAAAAAAGTTGGTCGGTTTCGATTTTTTGCCTTTTTTATTCGTTCTTGCTTCCATGCGCTTGTCGAGTGTCTAAAAATAGATTTCCGAGCTGCCGCAGGAGCTGCCGTCACCAACACAATCACTTCCTGGCTTTGTTAGTGGCAAAAGTGCAGTTGTTTAAATCAATCGGCAAATGAAAATATTTGTATTATCAAACAATGGAACAGTTCAGTTTGAACTAGAAATCAGTTTGTCGCTATAACAAACTGGAAAATCGGTTGATTTGAACTAGAATTTCATTGTGTTTACAAAATATTTTTCTGCGTGTATTACACTAGTTTACAAATTAAAAATTAAGTCGTGACTACTAACAACCAAAAATTTAACCCTCTAATACCCAATACCGCCTTTAGACGGGGTACAGTTTGAGCATTTTTGTAATTTTTGTTTCGTGGAAAATCAATTTTTTTATATTTTTGGCTGATATTTAGGACTGTTTTGTATATTTCAAAATGGTTTTTGGTGTATTTTAAAGCGTATTTACATTTTTTAAAAATCATTGAAAAATTGATGTTTTAGTCACCTTCTAGAAGTCATTGTTTATTTTGCTTTTAATCACTGCAATTAACATATTTTAAATTTTTCCTAAATCATTCTATCCTAGTTTTATAGTTTAAGGGAATCAAATACACTCTAAAATTATTTCCCTTAAAATTACACGGAAAATAAAATTTTCTATGAAAAAAATTTAAAATAAAAATATTTCAACACCAATCATAATATCTCAAAATGTTTTCATCTCAAAAAATCCGTACCCCAAATAAGCTTTCAGGAAAAATATAAAACTTTGGGGATGTTCAAAAATAAAAATTAGAAAAATCAAAAACTGAAATTCACGAAATCGAGAATTAAAAAGAATCATCTTCCAAAACATGTTTAAATCGATTTTAGATGACGAAAAATGATATTTAGATCAAAATCAAAAATTTGGGTATTAGAGGGTTAATGCATATTTATCTGCTGATTTCGAAACCGTGCTTCAAAAAAATTTGAAGTCGTAGAGTTTTTGAATTTTTTTTTTCTTCTGAAAATCAAGCTCTACATTTTTCGTGTTCGTGTTTCGTGTTCGATGGACAAATTGAAATATGAATTATGAAAAGAAATCCACGTGCTCCGGTGAGAATCGAACCTTTGACTCCCAATTCACTAGACGGGCGCTTCTTTCCTCCAAACTGCGGACCAACTGGCCATCTACGTCTCCTGAAGGCACTACCGTAATAGGTATGTCGAGAACTGATCCGTCGGAAGTCCAATGGCCTACTAATTATCATACCGATAAGTCATCGGATAGACAATGCCCAGCTCACGACATTATTCATGCACACTGGACACAACAGAGACATGTAGATGTTCATCGAATGCCAACCGAAGAGATTTCAAATCGTCAGTCTTGAATGAAAAGTCGAAAAAAAATCCGCCTTACAGGTATTTTTTTCTTTCATGGTTTCGAACTCAGGGCAAGATTCAACACTAAAAATGATCATCAGCTTACAAGTTCAAAAATGCTGTAAACTAATGTTAATAAAGGAATTTTCCGACCATTTCCTCAGTAACTCACCGGATTATGTGTCATACCTTCCTCAAAGAAGTCCAACAACTTCTCTAAAAAGAATTTGTTCAGCCATTCCTTGGGATTTTAAATTTTTCAGTATATTCACTGGCCTTTTTGGGGTTTCTTTGAATTTTTTTCAGGAATTGCTCTGGTGATTTCATTCGAAACACGTTTACCTGCCTATTAATATAGGAATTCATTTCAACTTCTTCAGGAATACTTTCTTCAATTTCTTTAGAAATTCCAGTAGTTCTTCTAATATTACATTCTGATAATTTCTTGGAACTACTCCGGAAAACTCCTGGAAGAACTCGGCAGCAATTTATGCGGAAGCTACTCTGAGAATTTCTTCAGAAAGTATTGCTTCAATTTGTTCAAAAGTAAGTTCAAGATCATTTCTTCTGGAATGCCTTCGATGATTCCTGCGGTAAATAATTTTAAGGCTGCTCCTGTTTTTTATTCAAAGTTGCCTCCAGCCATTTGTTTCAAAGCGTTATCTAAAAAGTGAACAAATTGAAAATTTTCACCTTTGAACACGCTTTAACCCCTTCGAGACGACTTTTTCCACCAACCTCGCTGCTGTAGAACGCGTCAGCGAGATGCAAATGATCCAACCGTCCTGAAAGGGTTAAAAGGCTCTAAAACCAGGAAAGAAAAAAAAATACAAAAATGCTCAAACTAGAGCCCGTCTAAAGGCGGAGTTAGTTATTAGAGGGTTAAGTATAGCAGTATTTGAGCTATATGAAAACAATGAGGTTTTAGAAATTCTACGATAGGTTCTTCTGGAATTTCCCTGACAATTTCTCAATAATCCCTTAAGGTAAAGATATGACGAAGCCACAACTTGAATTTACAAGAGTACAAATCAGAAGAAGCAAATAACAGTCAACACTGACAAATTGATCGTTTGGTTACCTGCTGGTGATCAATCGATCAAGTTTTCAGCGCAAGCAGTCATGTGGTTTTTTTTAGATTTATGATGTTGGAAATTCGTTGAGTGGCTTCGTTATACCTATCCTTGAAACTTTTTGGGGTGGGATTCCGAAAGCTAAATACGTGCTGATGAATACGTGCAAGAAAAATTTTGGTCGTCGATAGAAGTTCATGAGTTCCGTTTCATTGTTGAAACCAGTGTTATTGGTACGCAGTCACTTATTCGGTCGCATTGTGAACCAAAAAAGGTAAAAGCCATCCAACTACATATTCAGGATTTTAGAGCAAACTTCTGATGTTTCAATATTTCTTTTTTATTTTAGATTTTTTTTTCAATTATTTATTTTTTATTCATTTTTTTTTTTCATCAATCAATTCATCAATATTCAATTATTCAATTATTCAATATTCTTCGGCACATTCGAATGAAAATGAACAACTAACACCCAGTTTACGGTACATTTGAACACCATAAGCCAAAAAATGAACTGTATAGTGTATGTATATTTATGTACAGTACTTGAATGAAAATGCAACCCACGACTGAACGCCTAAATGCCACTAACCATAATCATCCAAACATTCGCTGAAGATTCCAACAGAGAAAAAAAGAATATGAGTGGAACAGCAGCATAAAATGGATTTCTGCAGTAATTATGCCATCATAAATTAAATTACTTTGAAGAAGAACACTGACATGGCAGCAGCAGCAGCGGCATAAATTTTCAGGGAAGTGGGAGCCATTCGCCTTGGCCGGGTAACGAACCACCGAACTTCAGCCAGTCAGTCATTCAAACACGCAGTAACCGCAACCGGAAGGTCGAAGGCAAGACGAAGTACCAAGTGGAACTTGGCAACGGGGGCGAAGAAGACGCTCACAAATATCTCTTGTGCCGGCGAAAGCTTGGAAGAGCATTCTACGCTCCCAACAAGGGGGGGCACGGGTTAGGTTCTTCGCCTAGGGTGGAAGTTGTACACTGAGCAACAAACCATCCAGCAACAACCAGCAGCAGATTTCGCGCGCCACAGCGGAGAAAATGAAATGAATTCATAATAGCAAAAGCGGGGTAGAATATTTTAGATTTTTCATTAGAGGAAAATTTTACCCGAAAGCGCACCCCGCTCAGGAATGCCTTTTGTGCCATACCAACTGTGCGGCGATGAGCGGCGAAACTGAATTGAAACAATGTTGTTGTAAGTAACTTTGATAAGCACACCACCATCACCGACCGGCTTGGGATTAAGCCAGGGATTGAGCTATACGCATACACACAGATCGGTTTGTGGGGGAATGCAAGATGAATGTCCATTAAAAAGATATTTTGGAAATCTGAAGGTTAAGTTTGTCTAAAGCTATCTGGTGTATTGATTCAATTCCTTTTCCTTGTCAGATAAATGGCTCAACTCAGTTCTGTCTATAATCCATTTTGGACATTTTCAAAAATAAAAAGCAAATAAAGTCCAAGAAGCATATTCCGACGTTGAATCAAAACAGGTTTTTTTTAAGAATCGCAGTTGTAACAACTAGCGTGGCCAGCTGCTCCTTTTTTACTCGTTCTTCGACACAAACACGAGAAAGAGAAGGGTGGAAGAGGTGGAACTTGCGACGAACCAGTACGAAGAAAAAAGCAGAAGGAAGTGTATTCCATCACAAAGAACAACTTTGTAGAACACTCGAAAAATCCTAAAAATCTATAGAAAAAATATATCAGAAAACCTATTACAAGCGGTCATCCACAAACAATGACACATAACTCTTTATGAGTTGAGCAAATAATGTAATAGTTTGTTAGGCAAACTTCCCACTAATACTTTTTTCTCCAACTTTGTAGAACACATCAAAACTATATCTTCATTTTTGAGAAAATTTAATTCCTATCGCACTTTTAGGTGTATTGATCATCAAGGTGAAAATTCCAAAATAAAGAGTTAAGTATATAGAACAAACACTTCTAAGACATCATATCTCTAAATTCAATATTTTAAGCCGCAAAAAAGGATTATGCATGCGAACCCCAGTATACAGTATGTAGCAGATTCCTCATAAGATTATGTCCGAAAATCCGAACGTCCGGAACTGGTTCCGTAGCGGCGGCATGCCCATAGCACAGAGCGATCATTTTATGGCCAAATGGGCTACGTGGCCGTGCGGTTAGCGGCGTCAGTCGTCTAGGCGTTTCGTAAGCCTCGGAGTGCGGGTTCGATTCCCGCTCCAGTCAGGGAAAACTTTCCGTCAAACGAAAAATTCTCAATTGGGCCACTGGGTGTTATTGTGTGTTGTCCGTTGTCTCGTGTTAGTAATGTTCAGTCTGTGCAGCCTCTAGCTGAAGGCGATGTAGTGTCTTTTTTTACATTTTACAATACAAATTTTAGAACCAAAATAGAGTAAAGTGGGGCAAAAGTTCGAGTGGGGCAAGAGTTTCTTTTGAAGTTTTTGAGCTTAATTCAAATTATACCTTTCGGGTGTCAAGGTTGTTCAAAGCCTTTTTGAAAAAGAATCTTTCACTCCAAAAATTAAGAAAATTGATCAATATTTCGAAAAGTTATGACAAAATGTTGGTTTTTGATCAAAAAATTGTAATATGCGATGGTCCTTCCAATGCATGGAATGGAATTGTAATGAATTCGAGTTCGATATTTTATTTTGGGGCGTAACTAGGTATATTTTGAAAATGCTTTAGCATGTATAACTTCTTGCAAAAAATATTTGGAAATCATATTTTACACATAGTGGGGCAAAAGTTCGAATTGTGGGGCAAGAGTTCGAGTCATGTGGCAACTTTAGGTAAAACCCTAAAATTCTGCAAAATGTACATATTATCTCTTAAAATGAAGGAATCAGTGCGAAAGTTCGATCAAAGTAGAAAAAAATGTTGTATTTTCTGAATTTGGCGTAAAACTACTAATTTTTGGCGAAGTAAATTTAACCCTGGTTTGGGTAAAATCCAGATCGAACTTTGAAGTGTATTCCAGTTTTAACATCAAATATTAATTGGTTTTAGGTATTCCAATTACCAAGTGTCGAAATAGTGTGCTACGTACGGTTAGCGAAATACCACAAACACTAGATTCGAACTTTTGCCCCAGTGGGGGGGCAAGAGTTCGAATTAGACACACACATACAAAAAGTGTTGTAACTCAAAATTGAAAAGACATTTGGCGTAACTTTGTTCAGCAAAATTTTAGCTCATGGATGGTGGAATCACCACACGGTATTCATTTATTTATACCTGCTTCGATTTCTTGAAAAAAAAAATTAAATTTCAACTAACTCAAGGGTCGAAGTTTAACTCCACCTTACTCTATGTGTGAGATTCAATAAAATTTCCAAAACATACCCTCGTGGCAAGGCATTTCTCAATACTCAGAATGGGGGGAGGGATCAGGGGGGGATGCCACACCCAGTTATTGGAAGACCAACTAACCGCATTTAACCCATATCCGCCCAGCGTCCTGTTTATAGGACAGATGCCCCGAACGCCCAGCGTCCAATAAATAGGACAGTCCTTTTGATGTGAATATCTCCAGAATTATGCAAAATTTTAGAATACTTTCTTCAGAGAAGATGGTCTCCACACCCATACCTTGCTCATAGTGGACAATATAGTTTGTGACTGGTTCACTAGGTGGCGTAAACGATGCTGCAAAGATTACATATTGTCACGATCTATGAGCTTCATTTCCAATGCGAAAATAATTTGTTTCCCTGGAATCTTTACAATAATTAATGATTTATAGTTCATTTCTTCGGCAGAGTTGTTTATCAATACATACAAAAGTCAATGTTTGTATGATTGTATGTTTATATGCTTGTTTGTTTATATGTTTGTATGTTTGTCTATTTGTATGTTGATATGTATGTACGTATGTATATATGTATCAATGTACCGCCATAACTCTGGGATGCGTCAAGAAATTTCAATCAAATTTGGCATACACATTCCTTAGGATGTGGTCGTGATAGTAGGGTTATTGGAATTCAAGATGGCGGCTTAGGCTCCAAGATGGCGGTCTAAATTCCAGAATATATGCTTTTTTACGGCAATGCTGCTTCGGATACTATGCAATATGGGTATCTATTAGAGTGGGTCAACGTTGTATGGAGAAACTTTAAATTTGATCGTATCAACCCGGAACAAAGCTTCTTCAATCTATATTAGCGTCTAAAACAACTGTGCAAAATTTGGGAGCGATAGCTTGCGTCCCCGTATTCCGCATTGCGGTTGAAATTTGTATTGAATTTAGTATGGGAAAACGTACTTTTTTGCATTTTTCTCATAAATTGAAATTTTTCGTCTAAAACAATGCAACTAATGACGTTGAAGAATAGCCTAGGATATGCCGAAAAAGTTTGCCGAAGACCGCAAAGTGATCCGACGCTTGTGGGAAAAGTTATTCGCCTGGTAACTTAGGCTAAAAATTGAGATTTTATTATTGATATTATTCCTTTACATGTTAAACGTTAAGCACCATCGGGCAATCTGTACGTTATAATTTTTTTCACAAGTGTCGGATCACTTTGCAGTCTTCGGCAAAGTTTTTTGCCATATCCTAGGCTATACTTCAACGTCATTAGTCGGATTGTTTTAGACGAAAAATTTCAATTTATGAGAAAAATGTAAAAAAGCACGTTTTCCCATACTAAATTCCATACAAATTTCAATCGCAATGCGGAATACGGGGAAGCAACCAATCGCTCCCAAATTTTGCACAGTTGCTTCGGACGCTAAAAGGAATCGAAAAAGCTTTGTTCCGAAAAATCGACTTTGTTGACCCAGTCTAGTATCTATCGATCGGGCATCATAAGTAGAACTTAAAAATGAATATCCGACGCCATTTTGAATTCCAATATGGTGGACCATATCCAAGATGGCGACCATGGAATGGTAGTTTGATCTATAATACCATGCAATATGGGTATCTATCGATCGGGCTTGATGAGTAGAAGTCAAAAATCGATATTTAACGCCATTTTTAAATCCAAGATGGCGGACCATATCCAAGATGGCGGCCACGGAATGAGAGTTTGGGCTATGATACCATGCAATATGGGTATCTATTGATCGGGCATCATGAGTAGAAATCAAAAATCGATATTTGACCCTATTTTTACATCCAATATGGCGGACCATATCCAAGATGGCAGCCATGAAATGGTAGTTTGATACCATGCAATAATGGGTATCTATCACGGGAGTGCTATGGTGATCTGATTTTGTTGCCGCTTATCATGCGCAACCAGAGCTCACTAATACCAACATTCACTCAATACAGCAGCCGGAGGAAATAAGGAAAAACGCACTTTGACGAATAATGTTTGCGTGTTTGCGAAAAGACGTGTTGTGTGTCTTTTCACAAACAATTCCCACTCTCTATAGAAACTTCACCTAAACATTGACACTCTCAAATCGAAAATTATCAAATATGCCCCTTTTTCATGATCAACATTTTTATGAGATCTAATGTGATGCAAGCGTTTTGCACCAATATCCCTCGTAAAAAGGTAAACATTCAAATTTCATGACTGTGTTGGTAAATATTTTGGCTGGAGCATAAATTTATGCTCCACGAAAGGAGGCACAATCCAGCCTGTCAAACTCCATAGTGAAAAAATAGGATGCCGTCCCCTTGGTACCTATCGATCAGACTTGATGAGTATGGTAGGGTAGTGAGTAGGGTAAACGGTGGAGAAGGCGGTCTGGTAGAGGGTTTGGGTGAAGGATACAGTAAAGGGAGTGGAGTAGAAGGTTAGGGTAGAGGATAGGATAGACGGTAGGGAAGTGGGTAGGATAGAGAGTAGGGTTGAGGGTTGGAAAACAGGTCAAGATAGAGAGTAGGGTAGGCGGTACAATTAAACACAATATAGACTAGAGGGTACGGTAAAGGATTATGCAGTGATTATGGTGGAGTATAGGGTATGGCAGATGGTAGGGTAGAAGGTTATGATAGAGCGTAGGGTAGAGGGTTGGAATAGAGGGCAAAGAAGACAGTAAGGTAGAAGCAAGAGAGTGGGGTGAAGAACTGAGATGAGATGAGATGAGCTGAGGTTTTTTTAGATACCTTCAGGAATTCTTTCCAGGATTTCTTCAGGCATTCAGAATCTTCCCAGGTTTATTCCCAGGATTCCTTCAGATATTGCTTCCGAGATTGCTGTACGGATTGCTCCGGAGTTCTATTCAGGTATTTTTACAGGGGTTGCTTTGGAAAATCCTGCAAAGATTCTTTTAGTTATTCTTTCCTGCATTCCTTCAGGGATTTGTGCTGGAGTTCTCAGCTTCTGACCGGCAGGACCAGAAGTCATCAGGAATCATGATTATCTCTCTAAGGATTCCATCAGGTATTCTTTACAGGATTCCATCACGAAAAACTTCAGAGATTTCTGCCAGAATTGCTTTAGAAAATCCTGAAAGGCTTCTATCAGAAATTTTAACCACCGTTCTTTCATGGATTTCTGCTGGAATTACTTCACAGATTCATTTTAGTATAGTTTCAAAGTGTTCTGTCGAAACATATTCAGAGAATCCTAATGGAATTCTTTCTACGAGCCGGGATCTTTGCTTGGAATTTATACAGAATTCCTCCCGGGATTTCTCCTGTGATTATTTCAGAGATTCCTATCAAGCTTTCAGCTGAGATTACCTCAGAATTCTACCAGATATGCCTCTCCGAATTCCTTCAGTATATCCTCTCGGGATTCCTTCAGGGATTTCTACCGGGAATGTTCTTACCCCCAGCGTTATGTTTTTCAGACTTTTGTACGTAATTCTATATTGCAATTGGTAGACCGAATAAAATTGAATTTTTGGGTGGTTTATCATTTTTCATGCAGCCGAAAGACATCTTTTCGATGTAACATTGATAGTGCCCAGATTAGCACCATAAAACCCACATATTGTTCACGAATAAAAAATCATGGAGTAGTACAAACATAAGTGGAGAGGCCGTGTAGAGTATATCTGGTTGAAATTTTATATCAAAACATGGAATGATGATGAACCTGGGCGTGTTAGTGGAATGTACGCCTGTAAGTACGAGACACTGAAGACGACGTTATAGTTGAGGTCGAAATACGTATTTGCCAAAGGATACAAATTAAAAGGAACAGTATTTAACACGATTTTCTTTTTAAAACATGCAACATTTCTGAAAGTTTACGTATGGTGAGTACGTAAAGAGAATTTGTGGGGTACTAAAGGAAAAACTCAATTACTTTATTAGAAATCATTATATGTGTAAAATCTAACTTCTACCGTATTTTAACGTTTGGTTATGCTACACATAGTGAGCACTCTTTATTTGAATCGTTACAAAAAAATAAATTTGAGAAATGTTGAACACTGCAGTCGAAACTACATGAAATTACAAGGAGCATGCATTGCATACTTTTAGGCGTTTATCGTGATATATTTCTGCCCCAATTTTTAAGTCCTTTTTCTGTTCTTTTTGAGTGGTTATCATCTCTCTCACTTGTTTAGAGCTGTATTGTATCTATACGGATCAGAATATAACGATAGCGTAGAAGTTGTGCTAAAATAGAACTCGAGAGAATTATCAGATATTGAGGACCTACAATGAAGAATTTTTTTGGAACTACACCATAGACTTCCATTTTTTTCGTCGAATCATGCTTATTTTATTGGAACTTGACCTTTGACAACAAATTTATTTAAAGATTTGAATTGTGAGACACCTTGGGCGTTAACGGGTTAATTTAAAATTGGTTTAATTTTTTTTTGATTGTATGGTCTTTGAGTAGTAGCCGATTGAAAAAAGTAGTTCGTCTAGGACTTTTAAGGGTTCAAGAAAGTTCCTTTTCGGTATTTCGTTAAAAATCCTCCATATTTTTTTCCTTTGTCAGAAAGTTCATAAAAAGTCATCCCTTTTTCTTCTTGAATGTCTCAAAAGTGGAGCTCTTCCAAAGTTTTTTTCCAAAATTTAGATGAAAATCTCTTTTGATTTTTTTTTTTAAGATTAATGAATAATTTAAATTTTGCCTGTGAGATTTAAAAAAAATCAGCAGCTACTCATCCTTTTGCCTTCCTTACTCTTGTTTGAGTATTTTTTATCTTAAGAATCTCATTTAGATCAGTATTTGAAAAAAAGGATAAAGGTTTTAAAAACAAAAGTTTGGCATGCATTTCAATATGAATTCAAAATGTATGATTTTTTGACTTTTGCGAACAAACTTGAACTGAATATGTTTTTCATAAGCACTTCTTGGAGACCCATAACTATCCAGGATAGATTTTTGTGTAATTTGAAAGTTAAATATACTTTCGCAAAATTTTTCAACGAGTGATTTCCAAAATTCCTCCAACATTTTGAAGATGTTTAATAGATTGTTTTTGAAGGATTTAAGGTAGTTAATTACGAAAACTAATGGGATTGATATGAGAAAAGATACATCCATTGTAAGATAAACATACACTTCCGTTCAAAAGTTTGGGGTCACCCCCTCAAGAACATGTTATTTTTTTAGGCCCATATCTCCGCCAATTTGCGTCCGATTTCAAAACCCAAGGTTGAACTATATATGACGAAGATATCACCAAATCACTTTTCCATGTTTTACGAAAGTGACCCCAAACTTTTGGCCGATACATCATATTCAGGGGTGACCTCAAACTTTTGGTCGATGACATCAAGGATTAATTTACTTAATAACTTTTTTTCTAGATTTTTTAGCTAAGTTCTGTAAAAATCAGTTGAAAGTTAATAGAAAATGGGTCATATTATCGCTCTCATCTTAAAATTTGGTCGAGACAACTTCCAGCGACACTGCCGTAAGTTTATATTCATTTTTTAGAAAATTTGGCAACTTTGGGTTAAGCTTACATACACAATTTTTTGAAAAAGTTTCTTTTAAATCATGTTCAAAGTTTCTTTGACTTATTATCTTTTAAATGAAACCTAGGGTTTTGAAATCGGACGTAAATTGGCGGAGATATGGGCCTAAAAAATGACATGTTCTTGAGGGGGTGACCCCAAACTTTTGAACGGGAGTGTATGCAACAGATTTTGAAGCATTAATTTCAAGACAATATTGAGGAATATGCAGAGAAATTATTGGACTAAATCTAAGTACTTGCATCAACTTATGATTGATGAACAGTTTTGAGAAGCTTTTGATGTAATATTTCTAAACAAGAGAGAGCTCGGACAGAAACACTTGGATAAATTATAATATTGTAGAAAGAATAAAACTATGAAAACCCACTTTTGCAAAATAAATGGTAGTTTACAGAAACAGGAGGATTTCGGGAGAATAATCATACAACGTTGAGAGTAATGTATAGACTTTTTTTTTATTTATTTTGCTGATAAATTTCAAAAAGCACCAGAAACAATTTCTGTGTGTCCTTAAGAACCATTTTCAGGATACAAACTTTGCATAGACTACAAGACCAGAACATGAAGCTTTATTATAATAATTTGTTGGAGATAGCATAGCATAGCATAGCCGACCGTACACATCCTGGGGTGGCTGTCGATAGAGACGTTTAATGCACCAGAAAAGTTGCCTGGGACTTGACAAACCTTTCATTTAACAAACTCTCGACACCTGGCCAGGTCCTTACGATCAGCGCTGATGGGGAGGAAATGTTGATTAGATATCTACTCAGAATATATCCAAGAACTTGGCCCACTTCATAGATATCTGGAGTTGGAAATTGGATACAGTAAGGTGGGGCAAAAGTTCGACCTTAGTTGATAAAGTAAGGTGGGGCAAAAGTTCGACCTTAGTTGATAATTCAACCTATTTCAAAAAATCGAAGCAGATAAAAATAAATAAATACCTTGTGGTGATTCTACCATCCATGAGCTAAAATTTTGCTGAACAAAGTTACGCCAAATGTCTGTTCAATTTTGAGTTACAACACTTTTTGTATGAGTGTGTTTTATTCGAACTCTTGCCCCACCACTGGGGCAAAAGTTCGAATCTAGTGTTTGTGGAATTTCGCTAACCGTAGCACACTATTTTGACACTTTGGTAATAGGAATACCTGAAACCACTTAATATTTGATGTTAGAACTGGAATACACTTTAAAATTCGATTTCGATTTTACCCAAATCAGGGTTAAATTTACTACACCAAAAATTAGTAGTTTTTCGCCAAATTCAGAAAAAACAACATTTTTTTTTCAACTTTAATCGAATTTTCTCACTAATTCCATCACTCTTAGAGATAATATGCACATTTTGCAGAATTTTAGGTTTCTACCTAAAGTTGCCACATGACTCGAACTTTTGCCCCACAATTCGAACTTTTGCCCCACTATGTGTAAAATACGATTTCCAAATCTTTTTTGCAAAAAGTTATACATGCTAGAGCATCTTCAAAATATACCTAGTTACGCCCCAAAATAAAATATCGAATTCGATTTCATTAAAATTCCATTCCATGCGTTGGAAGGGCCATCGCATGTTACAATTTTTTGATCAAAAACCAACATTTTGTCATAACTTCTCGAAATATTGATCAATTTTCATAATTTTTGGAGTGAAAGACTCTTTTTCAAAAAGGGTTCGAACAACCTTGACACTCGAAAGAAATAATTATAATTGAGCTCAAAAACTTCAAAAGAAACTCTTGCCCCACTCGAACTTTTGCCCCACTTTACTCTATGGTTTAATGGAGTGCTTTCCTAGGCGAAAAAGCGTATGAGAAATTGTAATGGTTTAACCATTTACCTGGTTACCACTGAAAAAGTAAACATATGCATTAAGCAAGTCGCACAGATTTCATAGGTAGTACAGCCTTAGACCACAGTTAAGAGGATTGTCGGATACCAAAACACAAATATTGGAGACTTATCTCTGACTTCTTGACAAGACTGACACAATCCTTCAACGTTCAGACACACAATTATTAGACAGCTTCGAATTAGTTATCTGCCCAATACGTCCTGGTTTCATCGTCATCTTAATGGCATATATTTGGGTTGATTGATTTTCCGGTTGAGAATCTGAAATATTAGATAATATTAACCTTGATTATAATAATTCGTTGGAGATAACGTAAAAAAATTTCTCATGATAGTACAAAATATTTTCAAAAAAAAAAAAAAAACTTGCGCAAATTAATATTTTTATAGACAAAAAGCTTCTTGACTTTTTTTTAGATCATGGGCAGAAAAAAAACCTAGAACAGTTTTGAAAAATAATAATTAGATATAATAGTAGAGGAAGTATTCCAAATTTCCTATAATGATCATTTCATGAATTCATTATTTAAAATACATGATAATTATTATAATACGGGATAAGTTTAAGAACCGCTGACTTCGTATTAATCGTTATTTATGCGACTCCGCCCGTTTCCTGATTCATTACCAACAATTCATGATATGCCTTCTTGAGATTTTTTTATTTCTGTTTTCATATTTAAAAATGATAGTTCTTGCCGGATTTAAGATTTTCAAAATTGAAGGAATATTTTTTATTGTATTTTTTAAAGTGTATTTTCAAGGTTTCCTGGAATGTATATCGGGAATTGTACCACAACATTCCTACTTTATTTTTGAAACATTTCCATTTTCTATGTCAAAAATTCTTTCAGAAGTTTGACCTACAGCTTCTCTAAAAAAAATGTCGAAAACTGCCTTTACAATTCCGAAACAAAATCTCAGATATTAAGAAAGATATTCTTCAGAATATCCCTAAGCAATACATTCAGAAAATTCAACATAATTCTGCAAAAATAAACACAGGATTATGTATTCAAAATATCATCAGAAAATTGTGTCAGAAAGCCAAACAGGAATTTCGCCTAAAACTCTACTCATATTTTTTCCGGAGAAAAAAATAGCATGATCAAGTAAATTATGTTTTGTTACAACCGTTTAACTAGTATTTCTCTTTCTTTCTTTGCAGGTAAATATTAAACCCTCCCAGGACGATACATGCACAGTGATGGTGTACAGCACGTTCACCGAGCCTGTCTGAGTCATATTGATTCCAACATCCTACCAGGATTAAGGAAGTAATTTCAACTGAGCATCATGCATAATGCTTCCGTGTTAAGTAACAATAGCGCAGTTCGTAAATTTTTAAAATTTTAGTACATTCAGCTACCTGTTTCAAAAGTTAATAAACCATCACCACTGTAATATAGGTCTCAGCTGTTGAGATGCATCGACTATGAAACCATCATGCAGAGATTAATAGAGTAAAAATTCACCATCTTCTCGGCAGTAAGATTCCGGTTGCAGACGTTGGTTTTAATGAAATTTTCCTTTCAAACCCCGCATTCAGAAGGTTTCATTTTACCGCTCCGACCCAGGGCACAATCATTGGACCCTTCGAAGAAAACCATGTAGAAAACTTGGCTTCACCCCTACCCGACGGCTGGCATCGCCTGAGACGCAGGGCAATGTTGTCTGATGAGGGCAAGTCGACCGCCGTTCCTTTTGCCGACCGTAATGGCGCATAGTGCGGATATGCACGCCCGACCAACCCTAGGACGGAAGGCAAAGTCCGATTTCATCCTACGACCCAGCACGTTAGTGCACCGAGGTCTATAAAATTTATAGCGCTTTTAATGGGTAATCATATTTCATTTTCACGTTTTATTGAATGAGAGCCGGGCGAAGAAAGTGTGAAACCCTTAAGCCAACTAACCAACGCTGCTGTGGTGTTGGATTCTATGTCGAACGAATTAGCTACAAGGTGGTGTGTTACAGCTAATAAATATGATGGTTTCGCTTTCGAGCTCATTTCAGCATGATTGATACTTCATAACAGGTTTATATTATTTATGAAGATGTAGTAAAATGCATCGTGGTGAGGTTAACTTTCATCATAGAGGCAAATTCGCCTCGGACAAAGGGACACTTAGATGAGAATTTATAAGTATTTGTTGCCTTCTACTTACTAAAACTATAAATGGAAATTTCTTTGCATGCGTCTTTCGTATTCGAGAAAATATTCTGTGCTTTGAGATCTGAGTTATAGAAGGATTAAAATTATCGCTTTCCAAATGCTCAAAATGACTCCAGACATCAACATGAAATTTAGAAGGGGTTAGAGCTTAACCAAATTTGGCATTGTAAGTAATATCCGCTGCTCATTCGGTTAGCATTTTCAAGGAAATACGGCTTATACAAATTTCAATTTTCTTATTAATGAAAAGAAAGAAATTTGAGAAAGAAGCAGTCTATTAAAACATTAAATGATTACGACACACTTCTAAGCAATCATCAATCAACTAACTACTAATAAGCCCTCCTCTGAAACTCTCCAAAATAATACCATTGTGCCATAATGAGTGTCCCATCCCCAAAACAGGCGTTCAACCGGGCTCCTAATAGAATGCTTTCACGAATCGCAATAAATTGAGCCATTTACATTCAGAGGCACAAACAATTGGCTGCTTAATAATCATTGTTATTAAAGTAAGGACCTATCAAACGCGAAACGAAGCGGAAATTTAGCTCCGTCCTGACTGAAATGTGCTCGAAATCTCTTCCGCTTTATTCCCATCAAGACTCTGCCTGCACTTCTGGGCAGTCAGTCGTACCCGTCCCGCAGTCGTCGTCTGTCGGCAAGACAATAATAATATTAACAACAGTGTGGAGTGTCTACTGCTGGTGTGGGAGTCACGCGCGACACTGTAATTACCACGGCTCATAATTGACAGTGTTGCCAGACCCATGATTCGCATCGGAAATCACAGCACTCTGCTACTGTCTGTGAATATGAAAATATTGGAAATGTTGTAAATGACCGTTGCTAACGCGTTTTTAATGAAGCCATTGTAGTGTAGCTGACTTAAAGAGCCAATTCCAATCAAGAATTTTAATTGCCAACCCTGTTCAGTAGTGCTGTCGTCTCTTCTGCCGGCTGCAAATGACAATCACCGCAGGAGCGTGAACACACAAAGGAGAGGCGCGTATTAAATTTTATTTCCTATTTTGATTATTTTATTATGCCAGTCGAGCTTCGGATGGCTGCCTTCAAAGTCGAAGTGGTGCACCAGACAGCTGTGAAAGTGAGAATTATACCACCTGCCGGTGCTTCCGCTTTCTCTTTTACACTTCGACGCTATGGAACTGAGAAAGATTTTCTGGCTCCATTTAAGATGACAGGAAACCCAGTCTTATCCGACCGAGGATGTTGGAAAATAATTAGGTTTGACACAACTGCCGTGCTCATTTAATTGCGAGCAACCCCTTACAGGATAGGATATTTAATTTTCATATTTCTGGTTTATTCTTAGATAAAAAAAAAGAAAAATTATGACAAATAAGACATCAAGACAAGAAATAGGGAAGACTGTTCAATCCTCTACCAGATTACGCAATAACAAAGATGGCCATATATAAATGTAGTCTTTCACATATCATAGCATGATTACTAGGGCGGCCCACACTTATGAGAAAAACAAAAAAAAAATCGAAAGATACGATGTTTTACCTCCACTTATTGTAGATGACTATATATGCCAAATAACTTTGTCGAAGTTGTCGAAGTGTGATCCGACGGCTGTGAAAAAAGTTAAATACTTAGTAAAGTGGGCACGGTAAAGGCTGGGTATGCTGCGCAATTCAGATCCCATTGTGATCCACTAGCCTCTGCCCAGCAACTCCTATCCCTACCTCCACGCGGTACCGGCCGGAAACTATGAGCAACCTTAGGGAAGATCGGGTAACCAACCCCGGTGGGACCTTTGGTCGTAGGCTGACAGGGAAGGGGGGGTTTGCTTCGGCAAACCTGAGCGTCTGTTCTCCAGGAGGAGCGGCTCACAACAGCGTCTGATCCCCATGTTAGGGGCGGCTGATCTACGTCCGAGTGCCAGGGAAGGACTCTAAGCTCAACTGTGCACTATGGTCCTCCGGAAAGTAGGGGGTTGGTGTCAGGCCCTACGAGCCAGCCGTAAAAACCCATTGTAACGGAAAATCAGCAACAGAATAATACGAACCGAGACCAACGGCAACGACCCCAGCGAACAAAAAGGACTTGCGATTGGAAACTCGGTACGTGGAACTGCCGATCTCTCAACTTCATTGGGAGCACCCGCATACTCGCCGATCTACTGAAGGACCGCGGGTTCGGCATCGTAGCGCTGCAGGAGGTGTGTTGGACAGGATCCATGGTGCGAACGTTTAGAGGTAATCATACCATCTACCAGAGCTGCGGCAACACACGCGAGCTGGGAACAGCTTTCATCGTGATGGGTGATATGCAGAGGCGCGTGATCGGTTGGTGGCCGATCGACGAAAGAATGTGCAGGTTGAGGATCAAGGGCCGATTCTTCAACTTCAGCATAATAAACGTGCACAGCCCACACTCCGGAAGTACTGATGATGACAAGGACGCATTTTACGCGCAGCTCGAACGCGAGTACGACCGCTGCCCAAGCCACGACGTCAAGATCATCATAGGAGATTTGAACGCTCAGGTAGGCCAGGAGGAGGAATTCAGACCGACGATTGGTAAGTTTAGCGCCCACCAGCAAACGAACGAAAACGGCCTACGACTCATTGATTTCGCCGCCTCCAAAAATATGGCCATACGTAGCACCTTTTTCCAACACAGCCTCCCTTATCGTTACACCTGGAGATCACCACAGCAGACGGAATCTCAAATCGACCACGTTCTGATTGACGGACGGCACTTCTCCGACATTATCGACGTCAGGACCTATCGTGGCGCCAACATCGACTCCGACCACTATCTGGTGATGGTCAAACTGCGCCCAAAACTCTCCGTCATCAACAATGTACGGTACCGGCGACCGCCACGGTACAACCTAGAGCGACTGAAGCAACCGGATGTCGCCTCAGCATACGCGCAGAATCTCGAAGCCGCGTTGCCAGACGAGGGCGAGCTCGATGAGGCCCCTCTAGAGGACTGCTGGAGTACAGTGAAAGCAGCCATCAACGACGCAGCCGAGAGCACCATCGGGTACGTGGAACGGAATCGACGAAACGAATGGTTCGACGAAGAGTGCAGAACGGTTTTGGAGGAGAAGAACGCAGCGAGGGCGGTAATGCTGCAGCAGGGGACTCGACAGAACGTGGAACGTTACAAACAGAAGCGGAAACAGCAGACCCGCCTCTTTCGGGAGAAAAAGCGCCGTCTGGAAGAAGCGGAGTGTGAAGAAATGGAACTGCTGTGTCGTTCCCAAGAAACACGGAAGTTCTATCAGAAGCTCAATGCATCCCGCAACGGCTTCGTGCCGCGAGCCGAAATATGCAGGGATAAAGACGGAGGCCTCTTGACGGACGGACGTGAGGTGATCGAAAGGTGGAAGCAGCACTTCGATCAGCACCTGAACGGCGTGGAGAACGTAGGCACGGGAGCCCACGGCAACGGAAGGAACGACGACGCCAGTGCAGCGGAGGACGGAAATGAACCAACTCCCACGCTGAGGGAAGTTAAGGATGCCATTCACCAGCTCAAAACCAACAAAGCAGCTGGTAAGGATGGAATCGCAGCTGAACTCATCAAGATGGGCCCAGAAAAGTTGGCCACCTGTCTGCATCGGCTGATAGTCAGGATCTGGGAAACCGAACAGCTACCGGAGGAGTGGAAGGAAGGGGTAATCTGCCCCATTCACAAGAAAGGCGACCATTTGGAATGTGAGAACTTCAGGGCGATCACTATTTTGAATGCTGCCTACAAAGTGCTATCCCAGATCATCTTCCGTCGTCTGTCACCTAAAACAAATGAGTTCGTGGGAAGTTATCAAGCCGGCTTCATCGACGGCCGGTCGACAACGGACCAGATCTTTACCGTACGGCAAATCCTCCAGAAATGCCGTGAATACCAGGTCCCAACGCACCACCTGTTCATCGACTTCAAAGCGGCATACGATAGTATCGACCGCGCAGAGCTATGGAGAATCATGGACGAAAACGGCTTTCCTGGGAAGCTGACTAGACTGATTAAAGCAACGATGGACGGTGTGCAAAACTGCGTAAGGGTTTCGGGTGAACTATCCAGTTCATTCGTATCTCGCCGGGGACTGCGACAAGGTGACGGACTCTCATGTCTACTCTTCAACATCGCGCTGGAAGGTGTGATGCGACGAGCCGGGCTCAACAGCCGGGGAACGATTTTCACAAAATCCGGTCAATTTGTGTGCTTTGTGGACGACATGGACATTATCGCTAGAACATTTGGAACGGTGGCAGAACTGTACACCCGCCTGAAACGCGAAGCAGCAAAGGTCGGACTGGTGGTGAATGCCTCAAAAACAAAGTACATGCTGGTAGGTGGAACCGAACACGACCGGATCCGTCTGGGTAGTAATGTTACGATAGACGGGGATACTTTCGAGGTGGTGGAGGAATTCGTCTACCTCGGATCCTTACTGACGGCTGACAACAACGTGAGCCGTGAAATTCGGAGGCGCATCATCAGCGGAAGTCGGGCCTACTACGGGCTCCAGAAGAAACTGCGGTCGAAAAAGATTCACCCACGCACCAAATGCACCATGTACAAAACGTTAATAAGACCGGTAATCCTCTACGGGCACGAGACATGGACCATGCTCGAGGAGGACCTACAAACACTCGGAGTTTTCGAGCGGCGCGTGCTAAGAACGATCTTCGGCGGTGTGCAGGAGAACGGTGTGTGGCGGAGAAGGATGAACCACGAGCTCGCTGCACTTTACGGCGAACCCAGCATCCAGAAGGTGGCCAAAGCCGGAAGGATACGGTGGGCAGGGCATGTTGCAAGAATGCCGGACAACAACCCTGCAAAGCTGGTGTTTGCAACAGATCCGGTCGGCACAAGAAGGCGTGGAGCGCAGAGAGCACGATGGGCGGACCAGGTGGAGCGTGACTTGGCGAGCATTGGGCGTAACCGAGGATGGAGAGCGGCAGCCACAAACCGAGTATTGTGGCGTACTATTGTTGATTATGTCTTGTCTTAATGATGTGGAACAAATAAATGCATACTTAGTAAAGTGAGGCGGAGTATTGAGATTTCATTATTGATGTTATTCCATTACATGTACTGGGAAACAACAATAAAGTTTCGCCTCACTTTACCTAGGGTACAACTCTCGCGTTTAGTATCATACAGACGTATCTACAATGATCGATTTCTCTTCGTCGATTTTCTCTTCGGATTATTCCGGAAAATATGACCAATATTCGGATGATCTCTCGGTGTATTTCGGTGAAGGACGGCTAGGACTAGCATCTAAAACAACAAAAACAGCCAAAAATGATTTGCAGGCCAAGTTATTAGCCGAAGAGAAAATCGATGAAGAGAAATCGGTCATTGTAGAAACGCCCGTATGATACTGAGCGCGAGAACTGTATTACCTGATGTCGGATCACTTTGGGGTCTTGGACAAAGTTGATTTGTAAATAATCGCCTATATTAATACTAAAGGGTTTAATTGTTACAGCGCAACCTATCGGTTAAAATCGAAATCTTCAGATTTCTACTAAGATTGGGCCAAGTTTTTTTTTTTCATACAAACTTCAATCCCTTTTGTTACTTGTTAATTGTCATCACTTCCGTTTACACTCCAATGATTTCGTTGATTTCATATGTTAAAGAACAAGGTGAGTTTATTACCAGGGGGCCCAACGTAGAGCTTTTTAGTGTGAGGGTAAGTGGTGGGTCAGCTTAAGAAAAAACAATTTACACAAACAAGCAACACACATACATGCCATATAAGAGTTACGGCAACTCAAGTGTCCCCCCCATCCCCTCATACCCGATGGGACATCGGGGCATAAAAGCAAAAAAAAATATTATTTGCATCGGCCTTATTTGTCAATTGTAAAGCTGTTAATTGTCCATATGTTTAATAAAACTATAGATCCCTGAGGAAGGTCCCAAACCAGGACCGAAACGTCGGAGCGCAGAAATTGTAGTTCGCTTAATGATAAAATAAGACCGAGCCAATACAATAACTGTCCCAATAGTAGAAAAACTCGTAATTAGAAGGCACGAAATGTTGCTAATTGACAATTTGAGAAAAAAAATTGTGAAAAAAAATCGCGTTCAGGTGGGATTAGAGCCCACGACTCCGTATTCGCTAGACCGGCGCTTTACCCAACCAAGTAACAGAACAGGTAATGATTCTGCGGAATAGAAAGCCACACCGTGAACATTCCTTTTTCACAAACCCACCTCTCTTTCTGCTTAGATGCCAATCTACAACACACTCGTGTTTTTGCCTGCTAACTACAAGTGAGAGCGAATTTTTTATATTAAGCGAATTCTGTATACTCTCGCACTCCGCATACCTAGCCATCAAGCAGTTTGTTTTGATGGTGTCTAATTAGTATGCGTCGAGACCGTGCCCCACGCCTATAAGTAAATGTCAAAGACTTTTTTCTCGCCAGCACTGTTCCGACTACTAGTTTAGACCTGATAGCAAGAGTGGTCCATAAATAACAAAGCATTTTAAGGGGGAGGGGAAGTCCCCGAAGCTGCTACTATTTATGTATAAGGTATGGGAAAATAAGCTACGAGGGATGAGGGAGGTATTGGAAATTGGCCAAAAAATATTTACGTCATTTATGGTCGGCCTCCAATGAGCATCGTAATTTTAAAACAGTTTATACATTTTTTGTTGATAATTTTTGACGTAGTTTTATTGAGATATTTTATGAATGTTTTATATATTTTTTTTATAATTAAATTAACCACTTATCGATTTTTTCGGCTTAACTAGACGAATGGAAGTTTAACTTAATTCCTAAAGCTAGACTTTACAAATACTGGCGTGAGTATGAAATGGACAAACTGAGGGGATATTTGCGAAAAAGTTACTCGTCCTCTCGGTGAGACTCGAACTCAGTAGGAGTCGTAAGTTCGAGTCTCACCGAGAGGATGAGTAACTTTTTCGCAAATCTCACCTCAACACTCACGCCAGTATTTGTCAATTCTAGCATTTGCAATATTTTTTATCCTTTTTATTTTATCTCTTTATTTTTATCATTTATCTCTTTTATTGATTTCGTACTGCAATACTTTGATGCTTAAGAAATTCCTACCAAGATTATTTCAGAAATTTCGCCGGAATTCCTTTGAGAAAATCACCCACGGATTACATTCTTTCAGCGATTTTTTTTTGTCGATAATCAAAAGTTCAGAATTCTTTTAATCCCCAGGTATTTCTTCAACAAATCATTCAAGTATTGCTGCAAAATTTTTTTAGGGATGCCTTAGGTTCCTCCTTAAATTTCCCAAATAATTTCTTAAGCAAGCCTTCTATGGACTGATTCCTAAATGGTTGCTTTGATTCATTAGAAAAATGCATAAATTACGTAACCCAACAATGTCCATTTTCAACCCCACTCCCCATAATGGTACAATTTATGTACAGGGGATACTCAAAATAACTGGGACAGGTAAAATTCTCACTTTTTTAAAAATGTTCAACTCGCTGTAACTTTTCGAAAAGGGCATCAAATATTCTCAAATTTTTGGAAATTTGGAAAAGATTGGACTATTCTACACGAAGTTAAAAAGGTTCTAGAAAAAGGTATTATTATACGATAGCCAATGCCGATTCAATGATCAGAATGCAATAAAATTTTGATCATTTATGACTTATATAATGAGCTATTAAAAACATTTGACTAAACTTAAAATTCTTCACACGAAATAAAATTATAACGATTAGATTATTTTTCTAATATAACACCAATTAATCCAAAACTTTATCATCGTTTCAATATTCAAGATAGTAATTGAGTTCATTTGAATTATCTTTAATTGAATTGAATATATTTATGTTTCAAAGGAAAGCAACCAAATAGCCGGCCTTAAATTGAAAAAGTAATCAAATGCATATTAAATATAGATAGATTTACTGAAAAAACATGAAATAAATGACATCGCCATAACTTTTTTTTCTTATTAATAATTTCAAATTAACCCTCTAATACCCAATCCCGCCTTTAGACGGGGTATAGTTTGAGCATTTTTGTAATGTTTGTTTCGTGGAAAATCAAATTTTTTATATTTTTGGCTGATATTTAGGACTGTTTTGTATATCTCAAAATGGTTTTTGGTGTATTTCAAAGCGTATTTAGATTTTATAAAAATCATTGAAAAATTGATGTTTTAGACACCTTTTAGAAGTCATTGTTTATTTTGTATTGAATCGCTACAATTAACATATTTTAAATTTTTCCCAAATCATACTATCCTTGTTTAATAGTTTAAGGGAATCGAATACACTCTTAAATTATTTTCCTTAAAATTACACGGAAAATAAAACTTTCTGTGAAAAAAATTTAAAATAATAATATTTTAACAATAATCATAAAATCTCAAAATGTTTTTATCTCAAAAAATCCGTTCCCCGAATTGGCTTCCAGGAAAAATATAAAAGTGTGGGGATGTTCAAAAATAAAAATTAGAAAAATCAAAAACTGAAATTCACGAAATCGAGAATTAAAAAGAATCATCTTCCAAAACATGTTTTAATCGATTTTAGATGACGAAAAATGATATTTAGATCAAAATCAAAAATTTGGGTATTAGAGGGTTAAGTCAACTGTTTTTTTAAGTTTATGATATAAGTCATAAATGATCAAAATAACATTGCATTCGGTTCATTGGATCCGGAGATATAACAGCTCATAGTTGGATATCGAATAATTATACATTTTTCTAGAATCTTTATAACTTCGTGTAAAATGCACCGATCTTTTCCAAATTTGAACCACTGATACACAACTAGTTGATGAACTTACAGTAAAAATTTGAGAATAGTTGATGCCCTTTTCGAAAAGTTACAGCTAGAGTTACAGCGAGTTGAACATTTTTTGGAAAGTGAAAATTTTAGCAGTCCCAGTTATTTTGAGCATCCCCTGTATATATGTCACCTCTGCAGTATACGGGTTGTTTTTTTTTTCGAGAATTCCTTTTTCCATGGAATCCATCAGAAACTAGGCCAGGTATTACTTCCAAAAATCTTGTTGGAAAACAATCCATGGTTTCCTTCAAAAAAATTTCCAGGATAGTCATCCGAAAAATGTCTAGGAGTTTTTTCACTATTTCTTTCAGAAATTCCTTCGACGGTTTTCCAAAAAATCATCCAGGGAATGTTTCAGTAATGCGTACAGATATATTGTTTTCATGAACTCCTCCAGAAATTTCTTCAGGATTTTTACCAGGAGCTCTATTGAAAATTCCCGCAGGAATGTCTCCAAGAATTCCTAGAGGAGCTGATTCATGGTTTGTTTGCCAATGATTTCGGCTAGTATTCCTTCAGAGATCCCTGCATTAATTCGTACAGAGATTCCTTTATTTACCCAGAATTTACTCCAAAGTTTTTTTCTAAGGATACCAATATGAATTTTTACTCGGATTCTTCAAGAAATTCTGAAATTTCTCCAAACTAAATTCCAAGTAACTTAAATTAATTTTGAAATTACTTTAAAGATTTTTCTATAATTTTTTACAAAAGTTTAAGTGTTTCTTCAGACATGCTTCCAGGGATTCATTTGTTCTATTTTTCCTGTGTTGGGGACATGGTATCACTGCGACCATTTATTTGATCTATTGTGGTGTTATCCTCTTTGTTTATGCCGTCCCTATTTAGAAGGAATTATCCTCCCAGTGCCACAGTGGGAAAATAAGGTACAAAACCGACAAAGAATTCTGTAACTTTTGAAAACCACGAATGCGGTTTACGAAGTAATACTTTTCTAATGAAAAAATGTGCGGGGAATCCAATAAAACCGGTTCCATAGGCCGCACGGATCGTTAACATGCTCATTTTACCCCAATTTCCCAATTTTTTAGCCGTTTTTGAAGAAATTCATGAATGTTCAGAAGCAGAAATGATCTTGAAGTATGAAAGCTCGACCGATCATGCTCATATATATTGCGGATATGAATAAAAATGTTAAACTTGACCGCATGAATGATTGTCATGCCCGTTTTACCATATTCCGCCAGATTATCGCATTTCTGGTAAGATATGTCATTTATCTAGGGAGAAAATCAGTGAAATTCCATCAAAATGAGTTTTTACCTGGTAAATACTTTTGAGCCATCGAATAAATCCGGATAAAAATCGAACGAACTGGTTTTTTGGTCATTTTGCCTTGATGCCCCAAAAATATCATTTTTTTAACTGAAGAGTTCTGCAACTTTTGAAATCCATGAATACGGTTTACGAAGCCATACTTTTCTGATGTAAAAATGTGCGGGGAATCAAATTAATCTGGTTTCATAGGCTGCACGGATCGTTCACATTCTCATTTTAACCCAATTCCCCAATTTTTAGCCTTTTTTGATAGAGATTCATATATTTTCAGAAGCGGAAGTGATCTTGAAGTATACAAACTCGACCAATCAAGCTCATATATATTGCCGATATAAATGAAAATGTTAAACTTGACCGCATGAATGATTGTCATGCCCGTTTTACCATATTCCCCCAGATTATCGCATTTCTGGTAAGATATGCTATTTATCTAGAGAGAAAATCAGTAAATGTCCATTCAGAGTTTCTACTTGGTGAATACATTTGAGCCTTCGAATAAATCAGGATAAAAATTAAAAGAACGGGTATGTTGGTCATTTTGCCTTGATTCCCCAAAAAAATCTTTTTTTAGAATTGAAGAGTTCTGTTACTTTTGAAATCCACGAATGCGATTTACGGAGTCATGTTTATCTAATGTAAAAAGGTGTGGAGAATCGAATAGATTTGGTTTCGTAGGCCGCACGAATCGTTAACATACTCATTTTACCCCAATTCCGCAGTTTTTTGTGTGTTTGATAGAAATTCATGTTCAGATGCGGAAACTACCTTGAAGTATAAAAACTCGACCAATCAAGCTCTTATATATTTTGCCGAAATAAATAAAAATGTTAAACTTGACCGCATGAACATTTTCAACCCCACTCCCCATAATGGTACAATTTATGTACAGGGGATACTCAAAATAACTGGGACAGGTAAAATTCTCACTTTTTTAAAAATGTTCAACTCGCTGTAACTTTTCGAAAAGGGCATCAAATATTCTCAAATTTTTGGAAATTTGGAAAAGATTGGACTATTCTACACGAAGTTAAAAAGGTTCTAGAAAAAGGTATTATTATACGATAGCCAATGCCGATTCAATGATCAGAATGCAATAAAATTTTGATCATTTATGACTTATATAATGAGCTATTAAAAACATTTGACTAAACTTAAAATTCTTCACACGAAATAAAATTATAACGATTAGATTATTTTTCTAATATAACACCAATTAATCCAAAACTTTATCATCGTTTCAATATTCAAGATAGTAATTGAGTTCATTTGAATTATCTTTAATTGAATTGAATATATTTATGTTTCAAAGGAAAGCAACCAAATAGCCGGTCTTAAATTGAAAAAGTAATCAAATGCATATTAAATATAGATAGATTTACTGAAAAAACATGAAATAAATGACATCGCCATAACTTTTTTTTCTTATTAATAATTTCAAATTGCCCGTTTTACCATATTCCCCCAGATTCTCGCATTTCTGGAAAAATATGCTATTTGTCGAGGGAGAAAATCGGTAAATGTCCATCTAAGAGAGATTTTTATTTGAATAACACATTTGAGCCATCTATCTATTACACCAGGGAACAACAACGAACTTATATCTTGGCCATTTTGCCTTGATGCCCTAAAACTATTATTATTTGAATTGAAGAGTTCTGTAACTTTTGGAAACCATGTATGCTATTTACAAAGTTTTTTTTTAAGTTAAAATGTTCGAAAAATTTAATGAAACTGGTTTTAAAGGCCACAAGGATCGTCAAAATACTCATTTAACTTCAATTTCTCATTTTTTTGTAGATTTTCATAGAAATTAATGTTTTTTTAGAATGGAAATGAACTAGAAGTTTAAAAACTCAACCAATCAAGCTCATATATACTGCCGATACAAATGAAAACGTCACACTTGACCGCATGAATGGTTGTCATGCCCGTTTCACCATATGTTCCCCGATTATCGCATTTTTTATATCTAGTTTATTTTATTATCATTTTTTTAATTGCAGAATTCTGTAACTTTTGAAAATCTTGAATGTGGTTTACGAAGTCAAACTTTTTTAATGTACAAATGTGCAGGGAATTGAATTAAAGTGATTTTATGGGCCTCACGGATCGTTATCGCACTTTCTTATTTAACCCCAATTCCCAATTTTTAAGTATTTTTTAATAGAAGTTCATGTATTTTCAGAATCGGAAATGACTTTGAAGTATAAAAGCTCAAAAATCTGTTGAGTTCATATAAGTTTTTATTTGAAAAACACACTTGAGCCATCCAATACATCAGGAAATAAAAATCGTACGAACTTTTATGTTGCCATTTCGCAGGAAATCCCGAAATATAAATATAATATTTTGAATATGTACAAGAAATTTATATGTTTTGAAAAACCACTAGTTTATGAAGTCAAACCCTTCTTATGTAAAATTGTACGGAAAATCTAATGAAAGTGGTTTCATAGACCTCAAGGGGTTAATGCGCGTTAGCATACTTATTTCAGCCCAATTTTCTATTTTCTTGGGATTTGATAGAATTTCGTGTATTTTCAAAAGCGTTAATGACTTTGAAATATAAGCACTCAAAAAATCCAAAAAAAACATTCAAATGAGTTTTGGTTAGAAATATATATTTGAGCCATCTAATAAATCAGGATACAACAATCGAACCAACTTGTATCTTGGTCATTTTGCCTTGATGCCCCGAAAAATATCCTTTTTTGAATAACTGTACAACTCAGAATGTTATCAAAAGCGTTTATTCTTACAAGTGAATTTTCTTAGACAAAAACTCTGTAAATTGGATTAATGCCCACATGAGTCATAACTGTGATTTGAACTCGTTTTTTTTGCAAATTCATCTAAATTATTGTATTCAGGGTTAAACAAGCTGCATCTAGAATTCACGGGTTTTATCTTTAAAAAACTGTTTTTGTAGAAAAACGGTTCGGATTATTTTTGGGTTATACACTTATGTAAAGTTAATTGTATATTTTACGGGGAATTAGTGCTAAATAGACAAAAAGCATTTCCGACCGATTTTCGTAACACGTATTCTTTAGATAGTTAAAATTGGTTATTAACGAAGTTTTATTTAATTTGTCATTTGTTGATTTTATTTTTAGATGTATAGCTTGTTTAACCCTAAAAAGTACAAAACTGAAAATGTTTAACAAACACATTATTCACAGTTAGTATTTGGATAAATCTGGGAGAATATGGTGAAACGGGCATGACAACCATTCATGCGGTCAAGTGTGACGTTTTCATTTGTATCGGCAGTATATATGAGCTTGATTGGTTGAGTTTTTAAACTTCAAGGTCATTTCCACTTCTAAAAAAACAATAATTTCTATGAAAATCCACAAAAAAATGAGAAATTGAAGTTAAATGAGTATTTTGACGATCCTTGTGGCCATTAAAACCAGTTTCATTGAAATTTTCGAACATTTTTAATTAAAAAAATATGACTTTGTAAATAGCATACATGGTTTTCAAAAGTTACAGAACTCTTCAATTCAAAAAATGATATTTTTGGGGCATCAAGGCAAAATGACCAAGATTAAGTTCGTTGTTCTTCCCTGGTTTAATAGATAGATGGCTCAAATGTGTTATTCAAATAAAAATCTCTCTTAGATGGACATTTACCGATTTTCTCCCTCGACAAATAGCATATTTTTCCAGAAATGCGATAATCTGGGGGAATATGGTAAAATGGGCATGGACATTGTTCATGCGGTCAAGTTTAACATTTTTATTTATTTCGGCAAAATATATAAGAGCTTGATTGGTCGAGATTTTATACTTCAAGGTCGTTTCCGCATCTGAACATGAATTTCTATCAAACACACAAAAAACTGCGGAATTGGGGTAAAATGAGTATGTTAACGATCCGTGCGGCCTACGAAACCAAATCTATTCGATTCTCCACACCTTTTTACATTAGATAAACATGACTCCGTAAATTTCGTGGTTTTCAAAAGTAACAGAACTCTTCAATTCTAAAAATAATATTTTTGGGAAATCAAGGCAAAATGACCAACATACCCGTTCTTTTAATTTTTATCCTGATTTATTCGAAGGCTCAAATGTATTCACCAAGTAGAAACTCATATGGATGGACATTTACTGATTTTCTCTCTATATAAATAGCATATCTTACCAGAAATACGATAATCTGGGGGAATATGGTAAAACGGGCATGACAATCATTCATGCGGTCAAGTTTAACATTTTCATTTATATCGGCAATATATATGAGCTTGATTGGTCGAGTTTGTATACTTCCGCTTCTGAAAATATATGAATCTCCATAAAAAAAAGGCTAAAAATTGGGGAATTGGGGTAAAATGAGCATGTTAACGATCCGTGCGGCCTATGAAACCTGTTTTATTGGATTTCCCGCACATTTTTACATTAGAAAAGTATAACTTCGTAAACCGCATTCATGGATTTCAAAAGTTGCAGAACTCTTCAGTTAAAAAAATGATATTTTTGGGGCATCAAGGCAAAATGACCAAAAAACCAGTTCGTTCGATTTTTATCCGGATTTATTCGATGGCTCAAAAGTATTTACCAGGTAAAAACTCATTTTGAAGGATTTTTACTGATTTTCTCCCTAGATAAATGACATATCTTACCAGAAATGCGATAATCTGGGGGAATATGGTAAAACGGGCATGACAATCATTCATGTGGTCAAGTTTAACATTTTATTAATATCCGCAATATATATGAGCATGATCGGTCGAGTTTTCATACTTCAAGATCATTTCCGCTTCTGAAAATACATGAATTTCTATAAAAACGGCTAAAAAATTGAGGAATTGGGGTAAAATGAGCATGTTAACGATCCGTGCGGCCTATGGAACCGGTTTTATTGGATTCCCCGCACATTTTTTCATTAGAAAAGTATAACTTCGTAAATCTCATTCGTGGTTTTCAAAAGTTACAGAATTCTTTGTCGGTTTTGTACCTTATTTTCCCACTGTGCAGTGGTTGGCATGTGACCCAATCAGTCGCATCTTTTTGAACAGTATTCTTTGAGAAATTTCAGAAGCAATTTCCAAGATCCATAAACTTTCTGGTCCTTGGATTGACATATTCCTTTATATACAATGAATTTCACTAAATTATGTTTTTTTTTTCAGAAGCGGCTCAATTGTTACATTTGTTTAAATTATAATTATCTCAGTTTCTCATAAGAGTCCGCTATTTAGAAAAAAAATAAGATCAGTAACCAGTCTGATTTTGCCTTGACAGCACTGGTCTAATATTTGACTTCGTGAACTTCTACTTAAAGGAAATCCTTTATAAACTCCATGGTGAACGTTCTCAAGAAATCTCTCAAAAATTTACAACTGAATTCTCGTGGGGATAGTTTTTAATTAAACTCCTGATTCCCTCACGTTCAAACCTTCAAACACAAGACAAATAATTCTGTGTTGGCATTTTTTAAAGACTAGCAATAATAATTTTTCAACACATATTGTGCCTATGAACTTCAGGCATTACGTATGAATAACAATTTACTAAAATTAAAATTGAAAAAATCACGTCGCTGACTTAAATTACTATATACGCAGGTGAAATGTGCTTCGGCGCACACGTCTAGCTGAAACGAAGGTTTGTCCCAGTAATGACGTTGCCAAGAAGAAGAAAGGTCTTGCTGGATCTTTTGTACCGAATTTTTGATTAATTTCAGTGTGAGCCCAACAACTTGAAAACATGATGATTAACCTGGGCCTGTTAGGGGAATATCTGTAAATAAAAAGAAAATCGCGTTAAGTACTGTACCTTTGAATTCCACTAAGAATTTGCATCCTTTGACAGATACGTATTTCGACCTCAACTGTAAGGTCGTCTTCAGTGTCTTGTACTTGAGTCGAGTCAAGTACAAGACACTGAAGACGACCTTACAGTTGAGGTCGAAATACGTATCTGTCAAAGGATGCAAATTCTTAGTGGAATTCAAAGGAACGGTACTTAACGTGATTTTCTTTTTATTTAACTTGAAAACAGCTTAATGAGCATACTTCAATCTGTTATCTTAGCTACCAGAATGTTTCATTTGGAACTTTATCGGAATTGTGTAGAAATTTATATAGAAGCGTATTAAGTCATCTGCCGTTCTAGGCAGAACGGCGTAGAACGGCAGTCATGGGAAGTAGAACTTTTTATCTATATCTATATATATAAAAATGAATTTCTGTCTGTCTGTCTGTCTGTCTGTCTGTCTGTCTGTCTGTCTGTCTGTCTGTCTGTCTGTCTGTCTGTCTGACCGCTATGCATTCGGAAACTACTGAACCGATCGGTGTGAAATTTTGTATGTGGGTGCTGTTGGGGCCGGGGAAGGTTCTTAGCTTGGTGTGAGACCTCTCCGGTCTTTGGAACGGGGGGCTCCCACACAGATGACTTCGCCGGGGACGTCCCTATGGAGCTGTGTGTCAAAAAACACAGTAGGCAGGCAGTACGACGTTTGCCGGGACAGCTAGTATATAATAAAAATGCAGTGGCATACGTGGGACCGCGCATAACTTGCGAATGGAAGGTCTGATTTTGATCGTCTTAGATTTGTTCTGTTAGTTTTCACCCAAGGAAGGTTTATGAGGCATAAAACATGAAAAAAATGAGAGTTTTTGAAAATCGATCTTCCATACATTTTGTGGCCGGAGACTTAGTCTTGGATAGAAAATTGAAACGTCAAAAACGCAGTAGGCAAGACAAAGTTTGCCGGGTACAGCTAGTTATCTATGATTATCTCTGTATCATTCAGTTGTTTACCAAAGTACCACTTCCACCCTTCAATCACCCCATGTCTATTGGTCAAAATAGTTTCGTTCTTTCCCATGTATGAATTACAGAACATGTTAACGAAGTTTTCATGGGATTTGTACATTACAACAGTCTCTAAACACTCAAATGCATATTCAAAAACAAATGTATTCCTTTTATCACTGCATTTCTTTTTGGATATGCATCATGCTCGAGCATCATTCTTGACTGGGGCAATGTTTTTAATGCAAACCCATGATGATGTAGCAGCTTAACAACGCTCCTGTGGATGTGTAAGGATGTGATCAAGCTCATTTTTATTTAAATATTCCAAAAAAAAACTAACCAACGTGCAAACTTTTATTAGGTTGTTTAAACACTAACACACAGAGGTGAGGTCACACATCAATAAATTCCTAGTCGATTATTACCGCTTGCCCGGTGCGTTGATTCACAGTAGATTTGCACCGGGCCAGTTTCTCGCTCAGAGTCTTCAATTCGTTCTGGGCACGATCCAGTGAGTTTTTCAAGCTTGATTTCTCCCCATTTACAGTTTTGAGCTCCGCTTCCGCAATGGCCAGACGACTCATAGTTTCACGTAATGATTTCGAGAGATCGTGAACTTCCTCGGAATATCGGGAGATTGGTTGTTGAGTACTTACTGTAACAACCGGAACTGCTACTTGCTTTTGACTTGCCGTCATGGATGGCTTGACGGTTGATGAAAGTTCAACTTTGTCTTTATCCGCTCGAAATATCTCGGACAATTTTTGTGATTCAAGCATAACAAGTTCGTCGAAGGTAGTACCCAAGTCTCGGCAGCATAAACCTCTCTTCTTAACCTGATAACTTCCACACATCTCATCATTGGATTTCACAGCTACTTTCTTCGCACCAAGTTGCGTGAGCATTCCTTCCATATCTGAACAAGCCCAATCATTTCCATTAAGCGAAACCGTTTGCAACCTCGGAAAGTTGGTTGCTCCTTTCGTAACCTCAAACTTGACCAAATAGTTATTGTTCAGGAGCAGTTTCTGCGCCTGCGAGAATCCTCTGCAATCGTGCACTGATAAGCGACTTAGCTCGTTGTTTGACAGATCTACCGACTCAAGCGGAACGAGCTTCACATCAGACGTCGTCACGGCGAATATGTTATTATGGGCCAGATTCAACTCCACGAGGGATGGCATGTTTTTAAACAAAGCAAAATCTACACTGAGAATACGATTGTACGAGAGATCGATGTAGGTCATCTTGCCGAAGCGTGTGAGTGCATGAATGTTGCTCAACCGATTATGCGATGCATCCAAATGTTCCAGGAGAAATATGAAGGATTGTTTATCCGTGGTCAGTTTGTGAATGTGATTGTTACGTGCTACGATTCGCTTTACATGTCTCGGTATTGTGACAGTTGAGATTAGATTGTTGCTCAAGTCGATTTGTTCTAACTGACGCAAATCGTTCAGCGGATCCCAATTGATGAAGATTAGTTGATTTGTCGAGATGTTCAGCTGACGAAGCTTGTTGCATCCAATAAGTTCGATACCATTGAAGAGATGCAACCGGTTTTGAGCCATGTTGACCGCTTCCAGGTTCTGACATGCTCCGAACACATCTTGCGGTAGGATGCCTATCGAATTAATCGATACGTCTAAGTGTTTTAACTTTGGTGATTTGGCAAATGCATCCACAGAAAGCTTTTTCAATCCTACTCCGATTGCTCGGAATGATTCCAACTGAGGAAACCTGTTGAACACAAGTTCCGGAATGTACTCCAATTGGGAGTTCTCGAAAATGATCTCCTTCTCTGCAGTGGCACGAGTATTATTATCAATGACATCTTTTTCCAGGACTTTGATTGATCGAAGCTTACATGTTCCAGCCTGTTGTGTTTGAACACAGTTCAATGGAAGGGCGGTTTTGGTTGCCTGTGAGCTAACGAGCTCAAGGGTTGCAAAAATACTATGAAAAGAAATTATGAATATAGATTATTATAAAATTGAATGCCTAACAACTTACCATAGAAAAAGTACCGCTTTCAACTGCATAGCGAGGCTGACTGAAAATGATTGCATGTGCAAAAAAATAAACAGGCGAAATGTGGAAATAAGCATTTAACTGATAGCGTAACGTTAAGAAACTCATTGATTAGACATTTTCAAGACATTATCAAAAAACACAAATTCTTCTTACTTCTGACCTCATGGAAGGCCTTTAAGATGAATACAAATACATGCAAAAACATGATTGCCATCTCCCTAATCGGTTGATGGCAAAACATTAGTTACTAATTTTGTCTACCAATTGCGAAAAAACTCAAATTTCATTTGAACAGAAACAGTTCAAGAAGCATTAAGCATTTTTATCATCTTCTCTTAAAAATCCCTTCATTCATACGCTGACTTCATCAGGAACAGTAATTAACAACGAACATGCGTCATAGCGAAGGAAAACACAGAACCCTTATTCAAGCTATCAGAAATATCAACGAATAATGTAATTACAAAATACTAGAGTTCACCATTATACAAACATTTTATCGAATTAGTGTTCTGCAAGTAGGTACCATCCCGATCAGAAAGGCATAACAAAATTATAACGGATTGAGTTATTTATTTCAAAGATTTTTCATAACAGAAGGAGTTATAAAATTCGCCGGTTAGGTGTTAAAATAACAAAAAATATAACTGAAATTGCTCTAGCCATAACATAATTATAACAGGTGTTGATACAATTTTAACAAATTTATAACAACGTGAGATATAATAAATATTGGATGATCAATAAATTATAACAAATGTTGTTATAAATTAGATATAAATATATTGGGTAAAAATTTAGTTGGGTAAATTTTAACTCATTTTTTGGGTAATTTTTATTAAAAGTGTTATTTATTTTTAGTGACAAGTTTTTTGTATAAAAAATTTCCCCCACGTACTATATAAAAAACCCCCACTCAGACGGGAATTGAACCAAGGACGCCAGCCTTCAACTGCAATCCGGCGCCTTTATCAATGAGGCCATTGCAGCACTTGAAGTGAAGGGCGGTATATGATCAAGTGGTTCTTCGTTTTGACGGTCGGTCTATAAATAGACTCACTTTTCCAACGTACAGGGGAGAGAAAATATGACGTCACATAAAAGTGCTCTTGGTACAATTGATCGCAATTACGTCATCTTAGGATATAATAACAAAAGTGGATATAATTAAGTTATAATTGTAACTCAAACATTATCTCTGCATTTTGGCTTCATCTCATGATTCAGACCAGAAATAAATGCATGTCGTATCTTAATCAAAGTTGTAGAGCTAGTTAATGCCTCTTAAACAGTGAAAAGAGGGGTATACAATTTCACCTTCTGTTGGTGCTAGCGAGTAATTAAATTAGAACATTTTGACATGTGTTATTAAATAATTATCTAATGCTCTTCACCATCAAGGAAGTTTCTGTCTATGGCAAAGTTATGCAGTAGTCTTGGGGTTGGAAACTTCACCGCTTCGTGGCGTTATTGTACATTTCTGGAGATTGTCAGATTTAGATGGCTTGTGAAATAAAAAAAAATAGTGTTTAAAGCACAATTTTAACACATGGTACGACAATTAACATACTAAAGCAATTCTGTGACGTTCGCTTTGCCTCGTGATCTCATATTAGGGGGAAACTGATTAAACTGATTAAACGTCGCGATCACCAAGGCAATCTTTGATTATTTCATTCGCAAAATCATGGAACATTTCAATTAAGCAGAAAATCATGGCTTACGCAGCAGTTTAATCTGTTTAGTGAGTACCCCTATTATGTTTTTATTTTCAGCAAAAAAAAAATTTAAACAAGAAATTCCCCCACTAGTCGAAAGCACCTAGTCAGCATTTGCTTCGGAATTTGCTCAAAATGCATGAAGATGTCCATCAACATTTCGGTAAAAAAGAAATAGCCTTCTGCTAGGTATTGATTGGTTTTTCAATTTTCTTATTTTGAACTACTTTACTGTATTTGATTTCAGTTGAGATTCTATTTCATTGAGTAAGTCTTATTTGAATAATTGCTTTCAAATTGTGGAAGTTAATGGAAATCATTGAAGTCCGATCGATATTCTATCGGGAGTGCCACAAGGATCGGTTTCAGGACCAGCCATATTTTTCGGCGGCCTTCCATCATCTTAGAAAGTATGTAATATCCACATGTTTGCAGATGATAAGAAGCTGTATTTCTACTGAATTAAAAAGGATGTTAATTGCATGGCAATGAAACGTGACTAGCGATATGACGTGACGAATTTAGATATAAATTTCAAAGCTCCACAAATAATTTGTTATCGATCAATTCTTCAAAAACTAAGGTGATTTTAATTTGCAGACGACTAATTGATCCAGATGTGTCATGTTAATTCAATAACAATGATGAATCTTTTAATTTTAGAATAATTTATTAAAACAATCTACAAACTGCAAAACCTATGGAGGATTGTGAAGTTTAAAACTTACTTCAGGAATGTTAACAGTTTCAATAAAAGTCATCTTTTGCATATCCATTTTGTTGCCTCACTTATCATAGCTTCATGTGACCGTTTGAGAGTTGCATTAACCCTAGTAGGATGTTGATGTCAATATGACCCAGACAGGCACGCTGAACGTGCACTACGCCATCGTGATTCAAAAAACCTAACATCTTAGGAGGATTAAATCACTGCATACGTTGGGCATTCAATTTGACTATATACTCTAGTGTGGCTCACCTACAATGACAACTGCTGGGAAACTCATTTCTTATTTTTTTTTTTAACTACGTTGCTGTGCGATGCGAAGGCTTAAGCAACCGTCATCCTTTTTGGAGTTTTCTTGCTGTAAATCAAAACATGGACCATGAAAATATATTCACTGCATTCTATTCTTCATGTGGAGTACAATGAATATATTTTCATAGTAAAGACTTTTGTTTTGAACAAAAAAATTGCTTCCATATGTTTGATAACGGTGATGATTTCAATGACAAATTGTTCAACGTTAACCAGCCGCAGTGTATTTTCAGTCCTGTCCCAGGGTGCGTGCGTGGCCTGGCGCGATCTAATGCTGCGCATTTCGAACGCAGCTGGCTAAGAATCCAAGACAAGCGCGACAATATCTATCTGAGCTCTCTTAAAGGTTTGGATCATGATTCAAACATGTCAAAAATGCTGCATTAGTTTATTAAAGGTTTGATTTATGTTAGTGTTTTTGAGCGTAGATAATCAAGAAATCGATTGTGAACTTCCAATGAGGGATAACCCTCAATCTACAAGTATGTCAGTAATAGTTATTTATGCAACGAGTTGCAAAATGAGGATTTTTACAGCACGAGCCGTACATTTACCCAACGAGGCTTGCCGAGTTGCATAAATATCCTGAACTTTCTTAAGGGTCTGGATCATGATTCAAACTTGTCAAAAATACTGTATTTTACAAGCACAGTAGCACCGCACAGCGGCGTAACTGCATACCACACACCACCTGTAAAAAATCATTTTAAATAAACTGCATTTTCAAAACTATAACTGAGTTTGTTATAATATTCATATAAAGATGATCAGAATGAATTTATTTGTATTATAACTGACCTTGTTATAATTTTGATATAATTAAATCAGGTTTTCAAATATTTTTTGTCAAATATATCTAAATATAACAAACGGTGATATATCTATCAACCGCTGATATAATTTTGTTACATTTTTGTTATGCCTTTCTGATCGGGATACGTCCCTAGCCAAATGCTGCTCCCTGGATGGCGATGAACGAGCGTACCCGAACAAACACATCCGACAGCGGATGTCCTTCAACGTATTACCTAAGTAAGTTTGCGGATGTTCCTCTTCAGGAGAGGACCCCTGCTGACTGTGGTGCTGCTGCTGCCTGCTGCTGCTTCACATGATGCGTGAGATGGCTTGTTTGAACAGGGGCCATTAACACACGAAGACAAACAACTTTTGCTGGGGAGTGTGTTGGCGTAGTAGTTGCTCTGGCGAGGAAGGAAATTGTGTTTTTTTCCTCATACTTTCCTGTTTTGGTCCGACAACACAGGAAGAAAAGTGAATTTTGTGGATACGACAAACTCTCGAGTTACTGCCATGTAGCAGCAAATAGCGACGAAAATTGAGCGAGTAGGTAAACTTTGTGTTGTAATTAAAGCATTGTAATGCACTGATGGAAAATCACAGAACCAGTTGGTGGCTTCATTGAAATTTCATGCTCGAAAAATGTGATAATCATGGACACAAAATAATACGATGGATAGAGTGAAATTCATATTGAGAAAACCATACGCATACAACATGCACTACACAATGCAATGACGTAGTTGTGTCAAATCACTTAGGGAAACAAAGTCCAAAATTACAAGGTTGGGTAAAATGGCCCAACTCACCAAATCTTTCCTGACACCATTACTATAGGCAAATGGTGTCAAGATATGTTTGCATTAAACATTCTTCTAGAAGCTTGGCCGCCAAACCCACAGAAAATTTTTGAATTCGATTTCTCAATGAAAATCGGTAACTTCCATTTTTTCGTGCTTGCAGTTAAGATTTTCTGGTGATTTTATTGCCAACCAAGTGTTTCCAAGGAGATTGAGACACGCATGGAGGCGCATGGTTGTTGATTTCTGCGTTATTCATGTTAGGGGTCATTGAAATATGACGACCATCGATTAGCGGGTTTAGCGGGTGCTTGCTTTCTTTCCCACTTTCTCCTGGAAATGTAAATCTATGTCCACGTCCTACAATACGTAGAGTATAATCACTCTTCTTCAGCCTATGCCCCATGTTTATTATATTCCAAAAACAGACTGTTTTGCACCAATTGTTTCCGTTCTTTTTGTTATTAAAAGCATGCCTACTCCCAACAAAAAAAAAAATCAAAAATATCAAACAAAACAAATAGCGCTTATGAGCTTTGTTTTCGATAGGATAAAAAATGAGATAACTATGCTGAAGATGAGTTCCGTTCCCCAACCTCTTTGACTTTTATTCATTTAAATTATCAGGAGTACACGATACTGCATTGCATTGTAAATGGCCGTTGAAATACGAAGAAATTTTGCTTCAATTTCACATTTGAAAAATAAATTTGCTTACCACTTCATGCATCATACACTAACCACACAGCAAAAAAAAAACAACTAATGCATCTGTTCCTGTAGCTGCTTTTATCCGGTTATGCCAAATTAATTATAAACTGGCAAATCACCGAACGTTCGAAGCATTAAGAAATGCGTAGCAATTGATTATACCTTTATACCAGCAACCATAAACTTGTTTTGCTCACACGTGTAGGAAGTAAAGACCAAATAACATTGGAACTAAAACAAAAAATAAAACAATGACTATCAAGGTACTCAAACGCATTACTCATAGATGAGGCAGCATTACTCATATAATCTGCTTCCACGGTTCATCAGCCGCTTGCCTCGCAGTAGGTAATAACATCAACAGCAGCCACATTATCGCCTTCTAGTCGAAGGGGAATTCCCTGCAGCATCAATGAGCACGGTGCTTTTCTGCGATCTTACGGCTTCGACAGGCTGTCCTGTGGCTTGATTGAGCGCGCGCCGGCGGTCCACCACTTGGGTTGGGCAGGTTCAGTAGTTCAGAACGCGCTCTCAAAAGCAGTTCAGTGCGAGAAGTGATCAGGTTATCAACGAAGAAATGCAAAAGTTAGTGCTTGCCGCTTTGACGGCAGTGATCGGCTGTGGATTAGTGCAATGTCGAGACCCGTGTGTTTCATATACAAGTGCTTTGACAGAAATTCATGAAATGCTCGATTATGAAAACGACAACCATAATTATAATATGTATATTCACGGAGGACCATCATACGAATCCAGAGCTCGCTATATTCTCAAAAGTTTAAACGCCGATTTAAGACGAGCTAGAGCAAATAATTACAACGGCTATAATCCGAACAAATATAATAATAGACAAGGCACTGCCAAACCTGATAGTAACTGTAAACAACTAGAAGATGCAATCCTGGCTAAAAGCCAAGAATTCGGAATTGAAAAAATTGGCTTGGAAAGTAACTTAGTGCGCCTTAGAAAAGTATTGGACTATCAAGATGAGCGGAACAACTTCCACTCGATGCAGAATCAAGAGTGCACAACAAAGGAGCAAAAATGCGAAGAGGATAAATCCAGCCTGGAAGCCGAAATTTCAGCATTTAATTCAACTCGCAAACAACTACATAAAACAATCAAAAGTCTCAATGACACCATCACAAAGCTTCAAAATGAAAAGAAAGTACTGCTGACAAAACTGAATGCCAATGCACCGGCCATTCATGGGGCTACCGGAATTGAGTATCCTGTTGCAGGACGCGAAATCAACAGTACAGCATCCTTTTCGACAACCGAAACGTCCATCCCAGTGCCAAATGTTACGAGTACAGAAGCTGTGGAAGTTCCGGAGTCCAGTAGCGTTATCCCGGATATTGATTTAAGGAACGATGCTAGTTAATTTAGGAATCGAACATAATTGCAGTAGTGAACGTTTTTGAAGCACGAATAACAAATGATGCTATTTGGGAATGGTACAAGTGTTTTACTCGGCGATGACATCCCAGACTCTATTATTAATTATATCAAATTAATGGGATTGTATAAGATCAAGTGGAGGTGCGTTAGAACTTAAGTAAATATGTTTTTACAATGTTGGGTTTAGCTTCCTAAAGTCTTTGATCATTGAAAACTGACCAAATTGTGATGAAAAACTTTTAGCAGGAAGCTGCTCAAAATTGAGTTTGACGTCATCAATCAAAGTGGCTGCTGGGAAGCAAAATTCAAACTTTAGCTATATAACCCCCCCCCCCCCCCCCCCCCCCCGAACTATGCTCAGCGGGAATCTCCAGGGTCGGCTGAAGGGAAATCGGTACAACAAACTCTAAAGCACACAAAAAATCCACCTCCAGAGGGAACTCACTTTTAAGGTAAATCAGGGTAAATCCAACAGCATAATAACGATCGACGGAACTCAATAACACTTTCTTATGATTTAGAAAACTCACAGGCAACACTACAAAAAGAATTCTGATTTGAACGCACGGGGAAGAGAGGCCTGAAAACCCCTTAGTGAATCCGAAAATAACGAAATCCACAAGAAACGTAGTAACTCTTCTCACACCTTGAAATGAAATTTAACTAGCAAATATTCATGCACAAAACTATATTGCCTAATATTACAAATTTTACCTAGGATTACATACATAAACAAATTTTAGCCATGGCTTCTATAAACATTTGTGACGTCACATAGTACTTGCGGTTTTCGGTCTTGGTTTAGTGGCAGGTAATTGTCGTGGCGGGTCTCGATCTTGGTAATGCCGGACGGTCGCGGCGCTAGGGCGGATCATTCGTGAACAGCTTCGTGGTTGGCGGTGGAATTCAGTGGCGATCCCAGTTGTCGACGGTCGGCAATTAAGGCTTCGAGCGATCGGCGAAATTCTCCGCAGTGGCCGAGGGTCTCAACCAGGAATCCAAGTGGCAAAGTTCCCGATTCCGGCCGGGGGCCTGAGGCACTATCGGCGAACTTCCCAAAGGTGGTCGGAATGACGGCCAAGAGTATGGTAGGGGTCCAACTTCCGTGCATACGTTGGCTCCGTCTGTGGGTTTTGGCCGCATGGCAAGATGGCTTCTCGCTGGACCCACGCTAGTGTTACTGTCCGGGGTCCTTTGTTCCGGAATTGTTGATGGCGTCCGAACAAAGCTGGTCGAAAGACAAAAGAAAAAGGCCCTTTTGTGGACCTGCCCCAACCATTACCAAATTTGACACGTTTTTGAGTTTTTCCGCAAAACCACTATTTTGTCTAACAGAATTAATAATTGTTTGCCCAAAATTTACCTTTTTCTGTATACGTTTCACTTTAACTGTTATAGAGCGTTCTATGTGGTATGAGAATAGGTTCCACTACCCTAATTAAAGAACCATTGGAATTTAGCTTTTCAATTATTTTCACGACTAACTATTACTAACCACTTCGTTCTATCGCACTAACTCCTACTAACAGTACTAGTTTTCACGTTTATTACCGCACAAGACCTATAATCAAAATCATCCAAATTGTTAGAATAAGTTACTACAATTCACTATCGTGCTTTCCACGAACCATGAGCAGTTACACACGTCGCACACTAACTGCTCCCTTGAACGTCCCGGACAGTACTAATTTTGCAGTGAAGAATGCCGAGCACGGACTTTAAAAACTATTCATAAGAATCCGAGCAATCCCGAAATTGCCGAATATCATTCGTGTTTTATGAGTTTCGTCGTACCTTGCTTTGCCTATGGATTTAATAAGCTATTTTACGAGACGTTCTACCGGTGGGCCGCTCATTGTTATTGTTTACATTTGATGTTTTTGTTTTCGCGAAAAGTGGCATAACATGTGGTGAGCGCTAATAAGATTTTTGCTGGCAGAGATGTTTCGGTTTCTAATGCGGCATGTATGAATCCCCCGAGCTGTATAATGTCACTAGCAGATGAAAAAAACATCCCCACGGTCTACGGTTATTAATTATAGTGGGCGGATTGACGCATTTTTGCGGATAAATGAACCCCGTTTATTGAATGGGCCCGTATCACATGTTATGCTAGCGAAAATGTAAATAAATGGGCCCACCGGTTGGACTTCAAAACTGGTAAACATTCAAAAAACAGCTGATTTGAAACGTCTCATAAAATGCCTTATTGGAAACTCGGCTGAGTGTGTTTTGCCGGTGCTCAAACCGCTGTTAATAAATTCTTCGGGCTGGGGTGAGTGCACCGCACAAAGGTGTGGGTAAGTGGGAGAATGAGAATACGAGAGAATTCTCGCATCTCGGTTCGAGCATAACTCAGGGTCACATCCAGGGGTAATTGTTTATTTTAATGTCGAGATTATTGTGATGAAGTCACAATTTGAAAATATGGAACCATCGGTTACAGCTATAATCAAACTAACAACTCTGAAAATGAAAATGCACGTGGTCCAAAGAGTAGATCTGCTCTAAATTATTTTTAGACAACGTTTTAGAGGAGGGCCTAAAAAGAACATTTTAAATTAAAATGCTCGTTCTCAAAAATGTAATTTGGTATTACCAAAAAGATTTGAATACTGAGTCTTCTTCCAGAAGACCCAATGCCTACATGGAGCTGACATCATTTACAGGCGCTTCCAGCAACATGTTTTTCATAATTTAAAACCAATGTTTTTAAAACATTAGATGCTTCCTTTTAACCTTGGTAGTCAGCATAGCATGAACAATTGCCCAAATTGTGGATGGAGTTTCAAAGCGGAGTATATCCTTTGTCTTTACAGAATCCACTATTATCTACATCTACAAAAACATTATTCCCCACTCATCCATAAAAAAGCTTGTTCTTCTTAATTTTATAAGTCCTACCGTCAACATAGAAAGCATCAAGGCCTGAAAAAGCTTCCGATAGATGATAGGATGGTAAAAATAACATATATTAAAAAGATATAAGGCTAGGTAACAATATAGTATACAAAGAAATAATCGGAACGACCTCGCCAAGTTTCATCTTATCGGACGATCGTACCTACGCCTGGTTTTTTTTTATCTCTGCGTCAAACCATGCAATCGTGTAACATTGGCGTATCTAGGATTTTTTCCTAGGGGGTGCCAGTTTCAGTGGCTTCCAGATTGTTTGTTTTTTTTTTTGTAGTATGAAACACCAATTCGCTCTCAATTTCATATAGTATAGTGATACATATACTGTATTGTGGGAAGAATTAGCCTGCAAATTTAAAAACTATCGTAACCAAAACTTGTTGATGTCATCCACACAAGACACCAAATCATTAATCGAGTTCTGAAGCTTCATAAACATATAACTGGTGAATAAAATGCTGTATAAAGCAAAAAAAATAACTTTTGTATAATCAGCTCTGATTACCAATCAAACAAATTGTCAGCGTCGTACAGCATTCTGTTTGCAAGATATATGTTTTGGGAAGTTCCGAAGCTCGACTCTGGATAATCGGGTTGGAAATCTTTCAGAAATTCTTTTGAAATTGACAACATTTTTCAGCATATTTTTAGATCCCCTTCTGCTCTTTTTTAAAAGTTTCTTCGGTACATATCAAGTTTCAATTTCATCTGCAAACCTTTCTTAATTTTTATTTCGTTTCTTTTGTCGTTTTTATTAGTTTCTTAAACTTTTTTATTAAGTCAGCATCTCTTTTTGTTATTGTTTTTTTTTTTCAATTTCACCTAAAACTCTTCCAGCAATTCCTTATGGATTTTTTTGGGTAATGCCTTTAAACAATAACTATGAGAACTTCCTTGCAAATTTCTTCAGAAAAGTCTTCTTACTTACTTTCAGTCCTGGGCACCGACGGTGGTGCAGAGCGCTGAATTGAAAGATTTCCATCCTGGGTGATTGCCAGCCATCGCCTTGACCTGTGGCCAGGTCAAATTTCTGTCGACTTGCTTGATTTCGTTATTAAGGCTGCACCGCCATGAGCCTCTGGGTCTACCTCTGCTGTGATTTCCTGATGGGTTCTAGTCTGACGCTTGTTTTCCGCATTTTCGTATTTATTTTTTTCTGTACATACATCGATTTTTTTTTTTCATTTATCACACTCCGGAATTCCTTCGGCAATTCCTTTTAAAAATACTTTTGCAATTCTTTTTCAAATCTCTTCTTCATTTTGTAGGGAATTATGTACTTGAACAATAACATAGATTTTTCTTCAGTAACTTTTTAGGGAATTCTTGCAGCTGATTCTATCGGAATACTTTCGACAATTCCGATGTAAGTTGCTTCGAAAATCTTTCTGGGAATTTCCTGCGGAAATGTCTTGGGCAAATAATTGCAGACTTTTTCGATCATTACTTTGGAAACTACTTCGAAAATTTCTTAGGAAATTTATTCGGAAATGTCCTCAAGATTTCTTTTGGGAATTTGTTTGCCAAAAAAAAACTTTGGTAATTCTTTCCAAATTCTTGCGGACATTCTATCAGAATTTGTTTGAATATTCCTTAGGAAATTCTTTTAAGAATTCTTTCTAAAATTTCTTCAGAAATAACTTTAATAGTTTCTTCAGCAATACCTTTTAGAATCTCTCCCGCATGCATGGTTATTGGAAAATCGTTCGGTCGTTATTTGGAAAACTTCCAAACGATTATTTTGGGAATTCCTTTCGAAACTCCTTTGGCATATTCTTTGAAAATTCCTTCGAAAATTTGTTTAGGAATACTTGCGAAAATTTTTACAAAAATTCATTTGGCAACTCCTTTGGAACATACATATTTTGGTAATTTATTTTGAGCTTGGATTTGTCAAATTTCTTTGAAAAGCTTTCATAATTTCTGTAGAATCCCAATTGGTAATTTCTAGGAATTCCTTTGGAAACTCCTTCGGTAATTCTTTAGGGAACTTAGTTTTGACGGCAGTTTATCTGGAACTTCCATTGAGAATTTCTCAGGAATTTTAATCAATTTCGAGGAAAATCTCATGAAGAAATCGCGGAACCAACTCTTTGAGATGGCAACATTTTTTGCAGAAATTCCAAAATGGATCTTTGGAAGTAATCTCGAGAAAAACCCGTGGATAAAATCAGGAACAAATGTAATACACTCTGAGAGGTATTCCAGGAGCAACATAGGAATGGATCTTCTTAAAGAGAGCCCGGGAGAAATTCCAAGAGAAATTAAAAAAATGTTTGAAATTTGCTGAAGAAATCTTCGGAGGAACTCTAGTAGAAATTCCATGAATAACTCCTGTAGAATTTCTTGGAGAAATCTGGGGAAGATTTCCCCGAGAGACACTCAAAAATCCCCGCTACAAATCTGAGAAATATCCTAAATGAATCTCCTGCAGAGATCCCGTGATAAATTCTCGAAGAAATCTCACGAAAATTTCGTCGAGTAAATTCCACGAGAAACTTGAGAGCAATGCTATTTTTTTATAGTTTCTTCAGTTGTGTTCTTCAAAGATGTTCTTTGTGTATAAAGGTTGTTATGTATGGCAGGTTGTTATTTATATGAAGATCCATCCTGTCAAATTGACGGATTTATTGAGGGAATTTCAAATATGTTTTAAGAGAAAAAAAAATAATACATCTTGAGGATATTTAAAAAGCTTTGCAGAAAAAAATGTTCAAAACTGTTATCAATTCGGCCACTTTCATCAAAAACTGTGTAGGAATACACAGGAAATTCTGTCAGATATTAAGTCAGAAATTCCAGTAGAAGCTGAACATGTGTTTTACCAACATTTCTTTAACAGTTTTCAGATTTTTGCCAGAAATAGCCCCATAGAATTTTTATTCCTTCATGAACTTTCACTGGAAATTCATTTCAGGATTTTGTGGAAATTGTGAGAAGTTATCGCAAACGTCTGTTGTGTTATAGATTTTTTAAGTAATATTCCATCGGAAACGTTTTATCGTTTTTTCTTTTCTTGAAATATCTCTAGGGTCTCTAGGTTTGCAATGCCATGAAGTTAGGATACGCGTAGTTTAAGAATAAAAATGTGTTTCTTACAAACACGTAAAATTCTTCTCATGATAGTTAATGAGATGTGTGCAATGTGTGAATTAAAATTGGTATACTGAAACTACAAGCTTACGAATTTAAGTGAAAGAAAAAAAAAAATCTTCGAACACTATCCTCAAAAAAAACCAGTACCTCCTCCCCTTCGAGTGAAGAAGGAAACGCGTAATAGTGAAATTCTTCCGAAGCACCTCCAGCTTGTCCGAATGGCGGAAACTCCCATTCGCCGGAGCACATTTTCCCATCAGCTTCATTTGTTTAGCTGTCAGTACGCCACTGCAACATAGAAAAATTGCTCTACATGTATTATGATTATAAAGTCATTCCACCGCACCGCCACACCGTACGGTCGTCGTCGAGCCAATATTGTTTGCAGCAGCGCAGCACCAGTATTCAGGGGAAGACTCTACAATATAGCACAGCAGGTTCATGGCAGTTTGAGGAATCTGTTCGCCGTTGTTTCCTTACACTATACCTACCTACTGCTTCGGGTTTCGGATCGCAACTGTCTATGGCTACATAAAAGGTTTTCTACTTCTGCTGATGCTGTGTCGAAAGAGAGAGGTACATGGTCTTTTTCTTCACGGTGCTGCACCATGGCAAAGATGTTTCCCTTCTTCCGTGAATTGATGGCTGTTGCCAATAACGGTAGTGCACTGCAGAATCTTGTGATTCAGGGGTTTTCACGAAGTACCGTAGTACTTCGAAAAATTTTGAATTGTAAAGGTTTCAAATAAGGATCCTCCCAAGTATTCGTGCATAATCATGACAGAAATCTACCAAAAATCTCAAAAAACACTGCTGAAAATTTCATTTCGATATATCAAGATTCAATTACCTAAATTTTATTTCAGAAACTGAACCTGAAAATATGGTATATGAAAAAATAGACCAGTTCTACAAGAATGTCACGTAAAACCGCTCTATCTCTGATATTTAAGGTAAATGTTATCGACTACCTTCGAAAAATGCCAATTGATATTCATAATAGTCTTATAGTAGGGGTCTCCAGTTAGCTTAGTGTTTAAGGCTTAGGATCGCCAATCCGTAGACGGCGGGTTCGATTCCCGTCCCGGTCGGGACAATTTTCTCGACTCCCTGGTCATAGCGTATCATTGTACTTGCATCACAATATATAAAAATTCATGCAATGGCAGGCAAAGAAAGCCCTTCAATTAATAACTGTGGAAGTGCTCAAAGAACACTAGGTTGAAGTGAGGCAGACCAAGTCCCAGTGGGGACGTAGAGCCATAAAAAGAAGAAAAGAAGAAAGAAGAATATAGCCTTAAAGTAATGTTTTTGCGTCCACAGGTACACCGCGGATCATCCAAAAGTGCATAACAAATCAAAAACTCTGAAAACCCCTGTAGAAATGGAAAGTAACTACGTTTTTGTCTTACTGCCATGCAATATTTTTGGTATTCATGTTGGATGTTTGCCTGGATGAAGAAATACAAGCTTTCAACATGAAGGAGGTTCATTTTACATACATGATAGTTGAAAGTTTGTGGCGTTGAATTTAACATTGAACAGTGCACCCTCGGCTGCATCACCTTTATACTATCATATTGTCGCAATTGGGTTGGTCCCTTAGAAGCTCCAGTTCTAATTCAAAAAAAATGTACTTCTGCTGTCTGGGGTTAACTCCAAGGAAGTATAAAACAAAAGATTTAGACAAGCATCGCCGAAGTATTGTGCCACGCATATTCGGCCGCTGCATAAAATCTCCGCAAATTATTTTGGCCAAGCAAATGTCAAGTAGGGTATGTGTGCCATCAGTAATCTCATGTTCCCATTTTCATCCTATTCGAAAACAAGCGATTACGGCACCGATTGACTCCGTTCTTTTTGTTTTCATGGGTGCTCACTTCTAACAAAAAATACAAAAATAAGAAACAAAACAAACAGCGCTTCAATCCTTTGTTTTTCGTGGGATGAAAATGGGAGCCACATGCTTAATAAGGGAACCAATGCCCTAGAAAGCATCATCACCGCTTCACGAAGAAAAAAAATCATGTGGGTTTCGACCATTCGATGGCAAAAGCAATTCAGTTGATTTCGGTTTCGTTCTCGTTCAACAGAAGGATGGATGTTAATTGATGAGCTCGTTCTATATAATCATAAAAATATGATGATATATTTATTTCAAAACTGTATTTACTCAACGGTTAATTTATAACATCGCCCCAGGCAGAGCCGTAGCGTGGTCCCACGGCGCCCTTGGCAAGAATCCAGATTGGCGCCCCACGGCAATTAGACATTATTATTTTGCTAAATTTGTTTATTCAAAGTTATAAGTACGTTTTCGAAGTTTTCACAGAGTAGGGTAATTGTTCCCTTCGTTGTGGTAGTACCTAATGTTACGGTAGTGGCAATTGAGCACTTTTTCGACTGAAATGTTACCAAAAGGCATTTTTAATAGATGTATTATGCTTAAATTATGAGATTGCACCATTTGTGTGCTTTAGATTTGCCCAAAAACCTATTTTAAAAAAATATTTTCCTTAAATTTTTTGCTGCTGTGTTCCTATTGTTGCGGTAGTGTTCCTAATGTTGTGGTATCCCATATGATTTCAATTGGATACCGCAACAATAGGAACCAAAATTAAATTTTACCTCCATAATAGGAACAGTGTGCCTAATGTTGTGGTAAGCGATTTATGATCGAAAACAGAGAGAAACGATAGTTTTTATATTTTTCCAAGCAAATTTGGATAGAAAACTACCAACAAACATTTTGCAACTCTTCATAAGATGGTACGATCATTGTTTTTTAAATGAATTTACCTTAATACCACAACGATGGGCACACTTACCCTATAAGTACGAATACATTTTGCATTTCAAGAATCATACTTAGACCAGCACAATAGTTATAAATGACATCTATGAGTTTTTGTTGAAATTTTTGCTGGATTCATTGAATGAAATTATGAAAGAGATTGTGGAATTCTGCATTTATCCGGAAGAATAAATGATTAAAATCTTCAAGAAATTTAAGTAAGTATTCTAAGTGGAATTCATGGAGTAATTTTTGCCGGAATTCATGGAGCAATTCGTGAAGAAATGCCCGTAATAGTAGAGGACCATTGGAAGAGTTTAAAAATAAACTTGACATAATGTTTTAAGGAATCTCTGAAAAAGTTTCTTAAGGAATTTTCGGAGGAATTTCTGAAGAAATCTATGAATGGCTTTTAGAAGAAAGCTTTGGAGAATTTTTGGATGAAGTTAATGGCAGATTTTCTAACGGAAAATCTTTAGAAGTTTCTGAATAAATTCCAAATTTATAATTTTATGGAGGAATTTATGAAGACATTCATGAAAAGTTTTCTAGTGAAATTCTAGCAGAAATTTATGGATCAATCAATTCATTCTCAGAGGGACTTCTGAAGGAATCCCTGGAGCGATTTCTAATAGATTCTCTGCAGGATTTTTCATAGGAATCCATGGAGGAATTACTAAAGAAATCTATTGAAGGGATTCCTAGTAATCCTTATAGACATTTTTTGCAGGAATCCATAAAAGGAAATTATTAAATATCCATGAAGAAATGTCGAGAGGAAGCCTTTGAGCAATTTCTGAATAAATTCCTAGATAACTTCCTAAAAATCTTGAAAGAGACGAACCAACCAAGGGTGGAAAGTCTCCATAATATAGATAAATCAATCAATCCTGAAAACGTCCCTGAAGGCATTTCTAAAGGGATTCTCATAGAATATTTAGTAAGAAACCCCAGAAGAATTTTAAATTTGTTTTTGTATTTGAATAATTTTTGATGGAGATTTTGATAGAATTTCTGGAGAAATTTTTCAAAGAATCCCATAAGGAATTTCTGAAATATTTTTTGAAAGATTTTCCTAAAGAAACCCAGCAAAAATCCGAAGAAATACCTGGTGAAATTTATGAAGAAATTCCCGAAATATTTCATTTGCTTTGAGGGAATGAACATAAAAAAAATCACTGATTGTTTTGTGGGTGAATACAACTTGAATGATTTCTGTTAGATTTACAACGAAACATTTATTGGTAATAACAATAAGACGATCAGAAGAAACATCGTCTGAATATCTTTCATATAAAATACTTGTTGTAAACACTCTAAAATATCTTGTACCGACTTTTCGAAACCTCTAAGCAGAATACCCTCCCGAATGAGTGTAATCAGTTTCGTACCTTTTAATTCCGCCCTAATTCCTTATCCTTTGACAGATACGCGTATTTCGATTACCACTTGTAATCTTCCTCAGTGTTAGTTATCCACTAGATAGTCGAAATACGCATATCTGTCAAAGGATAAGCAATTAGGGCGGAATTAAAAGGTACGAAACAGATAACATTCATTCGAACTCTAAAATATGTCAATAAATAAGTTTCCAGTAATTTTCAGAGAAAAACTTTCACTAGAATTTCGAAAACTTATTGATTTAGCTTTGCTCGTTAAAAACAACTAAAATAGCTTCTTAAAATAATAAAAAGCAAGCTAAATTCCCAGGTAACATCATGATAAATAATCTGGACAACGAATTTTTGAGAATAACGTAAAACACTCGATCAATCTTAGAAATTTTGAAGTCTTGGTAACATACAAGAAAATAATAGCATCATACTGTTCCTTCTAGCTTTAGCCCTTTTCGGCGCCCCTCAGAGGCTGGCGCCCTTGGCGGGGGCCAACCTGGCCAACCCCACGCTACGGCTCTGGCCCCAGGTTCCTTGTACAAGTTCGTAATCATCTAACTCTAACAAATCTGTATGTCGGTAGATTGACATATGAGGTGTCCCAAAATTGTCACAAATACATAATCACATTCCCAATATGGCAACCACCTGGAAAATGATTCGGAAACTTTATCAGTTTGATGAAGACATCCTGTCGGTGGATGCCTTTAGCGCACTAATGGTGCATAATTTATTTTAATTGCGCTATGAAGACATTTATGGAGACCATGGCGAAGGCATTATGTGGATTTTCGTTCGCGCGCTTCTCGTCTACCAACATAGATCGTCGCAGGAGGTCCATCCGTCGACGTCGTCATCATCATCATCGCCTATAGGGCGGGCAGCCCTATAGGACAACGCTGACATAGCCCGCTCGATACTGAAGGATGATGGTTGGTTGGTGGTACCTACAGTCAGTCAGTGGTAGACGTGATCCCGTGCAATCCTCCAATCAGCTCACACCCAACCGACCAATCTTCCCCATGTTTCCCGTGACGAAATGCACGGATGATGCTGTCCGTCTTCCTGCCTGAGCCCTGCTTGCTGTGTTGGGTCGTAAATTGGCTGTGAAGCTTCGCGATGGAATGCCGCGGGCAAGAAAAATTGTTGTTCTCTCTTCTTTGGTTCAGCAGAATGAAGAACATAATGATAAGGAAAAATTTACCGAAACGATCACCACCGACCGACCACCTCAAAGCTTTCGCTTGCGCGCAGAGATGGACCTAATTTATGGCCGGGCTCGCGTCTGGAAATTGGCACAGTTTATGAATTTTTAATGTTGATTATTCCGCCATAATGGATTACGGGCCCGGGAACACGAATCGACATCATCGCTGGGTGTCGTCCAGTCCATTTTTCGTGTGAAGTTCACCCGCATATGGAGTCGCGATAGTAAATTAGATTGGACGTAGAGGCCTGACGTGTTAAGACCAGTATAATTACATCCGGAAATCAGGGCTGCAACGCAGAGGAGACGATTCTTGTTTGCAAACAAAGACGAGCGAAAATTGAAAGCTTCCATTTAAGGTACATCGTGCATAAAGTACAAATACATAAAATCTAAATAAATTTGATATATTGTAATGTATCCGTTTATCATGACAGTGCAATTGGCTTTCATATGCGCTCAAGTTAATCCTAATCGAAAAGTAACGATGAAAGCACCGAATGAATCCGTTCTTTTTTGTTTTCATACGTACTCACTTCTAACTAAAAATTCACGAATAAGAAACTTAACGTACAACGCTTTAATCATTTGTTCTAAGTAGGATGGAAATGGAAGCACAATGCTTAATAAAGGAACTGATACCCTATGTGATCACCAATCAAAATTTTATGAAGGGCAGAACACAGGGAAAGCTGGGAAGTTTACCGTGGAAAGGCAAACTAATTTTCTGGAAAGCCTAAATGCTCCCATTGGAAAGCTAGAAAACTTTCCCTGGGGAGCTGGTATGGTTTCTCTAAAACTAGAAACCTTCCTATGGAAAGTTGAATCGATTTCCCTCGAAAGCTTTCCCTGGAAAGTTGGAATGCTTCCACCGGAAAACTGAAATGCTGAGAAGACGAAAAGCTTCGCTTGGAATGCTCCCCATGAAAGCTAAAACGCTTTTCCTTGAAAGCATCCTCTGGGCAGCAGGGATGGGAACACTCACTTGCTATTTTCTCAGCTCAGAAGCGTGTAATCAAGAAACGATGTATGGACGACTTTTGCCTTGTGGTTTTGTCTAAAACTTTGCCGAATAGAGTAGGGGTGGCACACGAATCTCAAAGTCGTGACACAGCTGTGAAAACGACTCTCCACGAGGTGAGTGTAAATTACATTCACCTCGTGTAGAGTTGCCTTCGCAGCTCCTTCTCGACTTCGGTATGCGTGTGCGACCCCTACTCTATTCGGCAAACTTTTAGACAAAATCTCGAGGCAAAAGTCGTCCATACATCTTTTTTTGATTGCACGCTTCTGAGCTGAGAAAACTGCACGTGAGTGTAACCCTTTGCAAGTGAGTGTTCCCATCCTTGCTGGGCAGCTTAAAATAATCCCCTGAAAAGCAAAACTTTTCCACTGGCAAACTGGAATGCTTCCAGTTGGAAAGCTGGAAAACTTCACATGAAAGGTGAAACGATTTTCCTTGAAAGCTTCCCAAGGAAAGCTTCAAAGAATCCCCTGGAAAACTAAAACTGGAAAACTTCCATTAGAAAGCTGGAAAACTTCCCGTGAAAAGCTGAAACGCTTTCCCTTGCAAACTTAAAAGAATTCCCTGTAAAGCAAAAACTTTTCCACTGAAAAATGAAAAACTACCCCTGGAAAGCTGGAAAGCTGATTTCAAATGGATTTCTTTTTCAAGTTCCACAAGTGATTTCTCCAGTATGACGAGCTTGATGGTATAGTGGTTACCGCATTTGATTTGTATGCAGAAGGCCCTAGGTTCAAATCATGGCCCGTCCCTTTTCTTCTACTTTGTATTTTTCTATCTACTTCCTCTCTTTCTCCTCTCTACATATACAACTCATGTATATTCATAAAGTTCATAGCCTAGCCATCGCTAGAACAGATATGGGTTCCGCTCCAACTTCCACAGTCAGTGTCAATCTCTCATGTAACGCCTACAAACTATGCAACCAAGCGAACAGTGTCGCTTCTCGTTCAGAGTAATCAGCGCACAACCTATCACCTAAAAAAAAATTCCCTATCCATGTATCACATCACTGACGACAGGTGACCCCTAGATCTCACATCCTACCCTACAAACAAATACCCCATCTGTGCTGGTTGTGGAGACGCAGAGTGCTCGCGATCGCGAGCACTCTCTAACATTCCTTTCATTTCCCATCTGACTGTAAGGACTTGGCCGGCACCGGTATTGATCCACATATATGGGCTGCCTAAATTGCACTTGGAGAATAAGTGGATTGTCCCAGCCCTTATTCAGTTAGATTTCGGTGCAATACATACCAGTTCAGATCAATCATGGAGGAGCAAGCATTGACATGTAGAGTCAGCCTTTGCTAAGCTAAGCTGATTCCACCAGAGCGATACCTCCAGCCCATATATCAGAAGGCCGAGCATCCCAGCCCATATAGCCGAGGCGGTAAACGCACGGGTATTCAGCATGACCATGCTGAGGGTGACGGGTTCGATTCCCGGTCGGCCCAGGATCTTTTCGTAAAGGAAATTTCCTTGACTTCCTTGGGCATAGAGTATGTTCGTGTCTGTCACACGATATACACATGCAAAATGGTCATTGGCAGAGGAAGCTCTCAGTTAATAACTGTGGAAGTGCTCATTGAACACTAAGCTGAGAAGCAGGCTTTGGCCCAGTGAGGACGTTATGCCAAGAAGAAGAAGAAGAAGATACCTCCAGCATTTTCATAATGAAATTATTTAGAAAATCTTATATGGATTGATTCAGAAATTCCCCCATGAATTTCACAAAAAAAAATCCTCAGGCATTCCTTCAGAAATCCGTCCAAAAATTCCTTCAGAAATTCATCTAGATAAAAATTTAGTAATTTCTCCTTGGATTACATAAAACAGTTCATCATATTTTTATTCAGAAATATTTCCAGTGTTTTTTTTAGAAATTCATCCGAAAAATTCATAAGAACATTTTCTAGGGATCCGTTCGGAAATTTAGCCAAAAGCTTCTCCAATGAGTCCCACAGGAATTTCCACAATTTGAATACACCAAAAATTGCTCCAAGGAAAAATTTAGAAAATTAGAAATTTCACAAGGAATTCACACTCTAGAAAGACATCAAAAAAAAATTTAAACAATCTTACATTTTCATCCCGTTTTCCATCAGAAAATGTTCCATCCATAGATACATTAAGAAATCTTCCAGGGATTATTTGAGACAACCTTCATGAAACTAGTTAAAAAAAATCTTCAAGATATTTTTTGCAAATTCCTTTAAAAATAACTTTAGAAATTCCTCTTAGGGTTCCCTCAAAAATTTTCTAAGAATTTCTTTTAGCAAATCTTTCATGATTTAGCTCAAAAAATCCTCCAAGATATCTTCAGAAGTTTCCCCCGAGTTTCCTTCAGAAATTTAGCTACCGATTCCTCCAGAAGATTCTCCAAAGAGCGAACCTGCTTAATATGATGGTTAAACAACGTGACTATCACGTAGAGGACCTGGGATCGAATCTCACTCCCGACATACTCACAAAATGTGATTTCTTCCTTCGAAAGGGATGTAAAGCGTGGGTCCCGAGATAAACTAGCCCTAGCCCAGGGCTAAAAATCTCGTAAATACAGATAAAAAATAGTAGTAATTCCTTCATAGATTTTTTTTTTGAAAATCTGGTATGGATTCCTTCTGAAATCCCTTCACGGATTCTTCTGGAAAATGTTTGACGAATTCTTTTAGCAATATCTGTAGTGATTCTTTAAAAATCTTCCAGAGAATCTCTGATAAATCATTCCAAAAAGAAATTTCCAACGCGATTCCTAAAAAAATCTTCAATGGAATATTTAATAAATCATTCCAAGAACTCCTTCCATCATTTTTTTTTTTCACATCTTCCATCAACGATTTCTCTGTGAATTCTTTCGAAGTTTTCATGAGAAAACCTTTTTATTTCAGAGGTTCGTTAAGACTTTAAGAAATTCCTCCAGAGATTCTTTCACAAAAATTTTCTAGGAATTTTCCTTCAGATAATCTTTTAAAAATTCCTACCATCTTTAATAGAGGCCTTCAAAAAAAATCTACTGGGATTCTCCTAAAAAATGTGTTATGGGTGGTTTCACAATCTAGCTCATGATTTTTTTCTGAAATTTTTCCCGAGTTTCATTCAGATTTTTTTTCTGTATACTGCAACCTTCGTAAAACTCGTTAAGATATTTTCTCCGGGTTTTTCATTTTTTTAAATACTCCATGATTTACTTTAAAAAATCTCTAAGGGGCCATTCATTAAGTCGTGACGTACTAGAGGGGAGGGTTTGTGAAAGTGTGACAAGCAACGTATTAAGTATAAGAAAAACTCGTACGAAGGGAGGAGGGGGGTTTGAAAATTCCCAATTCTAGCGTGACGTACTTAATGGATGCTCCCCAAAACATCTTCAGAAATTTCTCCAGAGTTTCCTTCAGAAATTTATCAACCGTTTTCTCCAGAACACTTCTTAAAAAAAACTTTCATAAATCTGCTCAGTAATTCCTCCATTGATTTATTTTCTAAATCCTGCATGGATGTCTTCAGAAATCCCTTCGCGGATTCTTATGGAAAATCTTTGGCAAATTCCTTCAATTCAATTCCAGGAGTGATTCTTTAAAAACCTTCCATGGAATCTTTAAAAAAAAAATCATTCCAAAGACTCAATTAGAAAATCTTTTAGGAGTTCTTCCAGAAGTTATTTCTGTGATTTATTAAATAATCCTCCATGGAACATTCAATAAAGCATTTCAAGGAGTCTTCATGAATCCCATAAGAATTTCTTCATAATTTGCCACAGATTCATTTGGGTTTTTAAAGTTATCACTAGTAAATCTAACTTTCAGAGATTCCTTAAGCGAATCCTTTAAAGATTTCATAAGAAATTCATCCAAGAGATCCCTTAAGCAAATCCTTTAAAGATTTCATAAGAAATTCATCCAGAGATTCTTTCACCTTTTTTGCGATGAATATTTCTTCAGATAATCCTCCACAAATTCCTTCGAGAAAATCGTTCATAGATAAATTCAAAAAAGTTTACTGGGATTCCCAAATAAAAATTTCTTGGGTTGCTTCAGAAACTCACACATGATTTTCTTTTTTTTTCGAGATTCTTTCATTCTTTGCATTTAGCTCCACATATTTCTCCAAGGATTCCTCTTGAAAACCTTTCATGAGCTTTTTCAGAAATTTCTCGATATAATCGTTTGGAAAATTATCCACGAATCTCTTCAGAAATGTATCCAGCAGTTTAAAAAAAATCAGAAATTTCTTTCAAGTTTTCTTCAGAAATTCTCCCAATGATCCCCCATAAAAATACTTGAGAAGTACCAACAAAGTTTTCTGCATGAATCCTTCTATTGATTCCTTTAAAACTTCCTCCAGGAATGGTTTCAGAATATTTTCTTGGGACTCCTTTATGAATTTCTGTAGGAATTCCTTTTGAAATATCGCGAGAGATTCCTTCAATTTGTATTCCAAAGATTCTTTCAGAGACTTTCCCAAGGATTCATTCGAGAATAATTCCAGCAATTTCTTCAAATATTTTCCTAGAAATACCTTCAGGAATTCTAACAGATAATCCTTCACGAACTCCCCCAGTTATTGCTACGGGATTTTCCCAGGAATCACATTGGAAATTCCCGCAAGAATGTTTCAGTGTTTTTTTTATTCAGGGATTCCTCCAGTGATTTCCTCAGGAATTTCTCCGGGTACTACTGTATCTATTTTCTAAGAACTTCTGCCAGTTTTTTTTTAAGATCTTTCTATGATTATTTTTTCAAAGAATTTTTTGAAAAAAAATAGGAAGAATTCCATTGGGATTTTCTCCAGTATTGTTTGTAAGATTCTTTCAAATATATCGCCAGAGATTGTTGCAAGCATTTCACCGGTACATAATTTTTACAATAAATCAATGAAAAATTTTCTCACACATTGTTTCAGAAATCCATTTAATTGTTAGAATTTGATTAATGGATTCCTCCTACAATATTTCACATGATTATTTTATGCATTTGGCCAGGGGATTTCCAAGAAAGTTCTAAGCTATTCCAGCTATTTTCAAAAATCCTGGGATGATTTCTTAAGGAATTATCCTTGGATTCCTTCATATATTTCTCGATATTTTCTACAAAAAAACAATAAGAAATATCTTCATAAATTGTTTAAGGAATCATGCAAATTCCTTCGAAAATCCATTGAAAAATTCATATGGAGATGCTTTCTTATATTTCTCGAAATGTTCTCTTTGCATTTAAAGTATTTCTTTAAGAACTTCAGATGAGATTTCTTTAGAGATTATTCTGTTATTTTTTTTTAAATTCCTGTATGAATTCCTTTCATAAATCCTTCAGGAATTTCTTCAAAAATTTTGTCAGGAAATCTTCAAAATTTTTCATAAGATTTTTTCATAGAAACTGCTTCATCGATCGGTTCTTAGTCTGCTTTTGACTCTGCTTCAGATTCCAGAGATTTTTCCGAGATTCCTCCTGGATTTCTTCAATTTATTCAACCAGAGAATGTTTCAGAAGTTTTTTCTTGTTAGAAACTGTTCCCTAAAGTAAATTATGACCAACAAAATTTTCTAACCAGGAGTTCCTACTCGATTGTTTGAAAAGAAATAGTCACAAAATCTTAGATTTCTTTTATTTCAGTCTCGTTTTGCAATTATACAGTAGTAAAGATCGTCAGCTCACGGGGTTCAAAAATACTTTAATCAGTGTTATCTGGAAGCTTTTTTGAACTCTTAATGGTATTTTCAATGTTATTTCATATTTTAAATTTGCCGAAAATTGAAGATATTTGGTGTTTTTAATGTTTTCAAATATTCTTTGGAAAATATGTCTCCATGTCACGTGCACTACATCTGTTTCAATAAAACACTTTGGCTTGGTAGAATTTCTGATGCATGCCGCACTGGAAACCTTCAAAAAAGTATCCTTAAACAAAGCTCGTTTAAAAAGATTTTGAAGTATTTATCATGCAATCATAGCTCAGCATACGTCTGAGAGCAATCCAAACATCTTCCAGTAAGCCAACTATGTGTATTGCCTCACTGATCTCTCACGGGAAATACAATGAAGTTAATGGAAATAGTTTCAGTCTGGATGAATGCAAGATCTCATCTTGAAATGTATGCTTGCTTACATAGGTACTTACTCCCGAAACCACACTCACAATACGTACACCACAAGAAATTGATGCGCCCGGAAGGAATGTCCGTATGCTTTTACCAAAACGATGCATGTCGCAAGTGGTTGGTTCTGTTTGCACATCTTGAAGGGTTGATTTCTGTTCAACAGTTGTAAACTGTGTAACTGAGGGAATTGATAGTGATTAAATTTGAGAATTTAGTTTTTGCCTTTTAAATAATAAATCAACTCAGGAGAGGCTCCATGGGACTTCATTCAACTCTTCGTTGCACAAATTTCTACTAAGGCTCCAGCAATTGAGTCTACATTCTCCAACAATTTTTGGCAGCTGCTTTTAACACCCACCTAGACACCCACCTTAATTGCATTTCATAAGACAAAATATTCTACTTTTTACCTTGCGTAGCATTCCCTAATCCAAAAGCTCAAAATATCTTCTTTCAATGGACCCAGTTTGTCAGATTTACGCCTCGACAGTGAGCCCGAACCAGAGTAGCTCTTAGCTTAATCACATTAGCTTGACGTAATTGCGTGTTTTAATTTGCAAACACATGTTCATGGGGCCATATCCGTTTGCAGTTTCACGTATCCCCAACGCAAAAACAACGTACGCCTGGGGCTAAACATCAGCAGAACACGCAATCCGGACCCGAAATCTGTGTTACACCGAAATCTATGTGCTCTATAAAAATAGGTTTAATAACAGAGTCCATACATTAAGCCGCTTGCTTGCAAGGCATCCACTCTCATAAGCTAAATGGAGAGACATTCTTTACCCGTTGGTGAAGACTTCGGGCAGGATAGGGTGGGGGATGGACTGAGAACATACCATGATGGCCGAAAAGGATGCCGTAAGGTGGTCCATTAACCGTTTCCGAGTTCAGCAGACGAGGTCGATGTAGGGGAAGAAAACGAAGAAGCGCTGATGAAGCCTTTGGACCATTTTGCCGTCTCTGTAAGTGTATTTCTCGGAAGCGGAAGCAGTTACAGATGACTAGAACGAAAAGAAAAAAAAAACACAAACGGCTCGATTTCTTGCCTCCCCAGAGCATTTGGGCGGAATGGGAGATAAAAATATTTGCCCTACACGACGGTGATGTTCTCGTTCCGGGTCACCCAACAACCAATCAGCGATGTTTACTTTACGGGTGGGAAACACGTGTTTTGGGTGGTTCAGCTGCCGATATGTGGAGGTGCCTGATGAGAAGAACTAAACGCATTAATATTGATTTTGTTTGTTGTGAGGAAATGTTAAGATGAATGATTGGACCTTTCCCAAAGACGTCATAATGAAAAGATCGGTTAGGAGCATCTAATGACTGGGAGGAATAGTAAGGGTTATTTAAATAAATCTGTATTATTGAATTTTTGAATTTCTTCATCGCCTTCACATTCGTCTAGGAAAGTGTAGAATTAGCCATGTGTTAAAATACACACTAAAAAAAACATTCGTCTAGGCGACACAACTAGACAGTTACTGCTTCGGAGCTTTGAGCACATGCACATTTATTTATTTTTTTTATCTGTATTGACGAGATTTTTAGCCTTAGGGGCTGTCCATAAACCACGTGGTCATTGGGGGGGGTTCGGCCAATGATCATTTTGTATGGACAAATTAAAAATTTTGGATGGACAAATGACCACGCGAGGGGGGGGGGTTGAAAAGTCCCAAAAAAATGACCACGTGGTTTATGGACAGCCCCTTAGGCTAGTTTATCTCGGAACCCACACTTTACTTCCCTTCCGAAGGAAGAACTCACATTTTGCGAGTTTGTCGGGAGTGGAATTCGATCCCAGGTCCTCGGCATGATAGTCAAGTGTTCTAACCATCACACCAGGTCAACTCCACATGCACATTTATAAACTAACATCTTTCGTTGTTATTTCCTATTTTTACTACCATTTTTCGTGTAGCAGACACGAGTATACTCTATGTCAGCCTTTCTCAAACTTTTTTTTTATCGACGCGTGTATTTCTTATGGGACTGATGGGTCCTATCGCGGGTTCTGTCACATTCGCCCGAATTCCAAATGCCCAAATTACAAACGCCCAAATGTAACAAACGCCCGAAACATTCTCCAGAAAAGACCATTCGCCCGAAAACCATAATAATCTTGAATTCTTTGAACACAGTCTGATTTAAGACTTATACTGCTACAAACATTTTCGGCAATATAGCTGTGGAAACATTTAATGACATTGACCCTTCTTTTGTTAATAGGCTTTTCTTTTCAGTTTCACCTTCAAGGAAATTTGATTCAATTTTATGTCTTTTTTACCAGAAATTTGCGCTTCTTTCAATCATGGGCTGTTCTTTTAAGTTGTTCTGTTATGGGGAACCTTGACGTTTTATATTTTTACAACTTTTGGATTCCAAACATGGTTTCAAAAGAACAGCTTGTTCAAATAAGAATGCTGAATTCTCGCGATTTTGATGTTTTTTTTTCTGCATCCGTTAGCTCAAACGTATTAATTTTCATCAATTATTCTTCATTTTACGAAACGTATGTAGTTATTCCGAGTAGATCAGTCATGAACACTATAATCTTTAAATGTTGACTACTCTGTGCTGAAGCTTTGTCTTTATCCTTTCGTTCAACAATGCTATAATAATATATGACATATTATGTAATATTTTCATAAGCAATTCCTTCTTCAAAGCATTGCAATGCATTGGCCGCTCTTCCAAACAAAGCTAATATGATTATTATTGGCGCTAGTCTAGCTGTTCTTACAATATTAAGTACACCATGCGTCTGTCCTTCAACTTTCATTATGGCAAACAAGAAAAAAAATTGCTCTGAGAAACTGCATGGAATCGGTGGATGACTTTCGAGCGAATGGTCTTTGGGCCGAATGGTCTTTTCGGGCGATTAAAATTCGGGCGTTTGTCATTCGGGCGAATGGTTTTCGGGCGAATGTGATAGAATCTCACGACCCAGAGTTCGAGAAAAGTAGCTCTATGTCAAAAAGAAAAACACGTCAAATTTCAATTGCAAAAGCTTGTATCTACAGTGATCGGGACTCAGAAATGCGGCTGCAACTCTGCAGAGGGTCGGTAAAATTGCACAAAAAATTGACTGAAACTTTTTTGGTGATTTTTTTATTGTTTGTGCCAATTTTCGCCAAAAAGACAAATCATGACCAATTTTCATCTGCATTTCTGTTACAGTCCAAAATACAGTAAAAATGGCGTCAAAATTTCGTAAACAATTACGATACACATACAGACACTTTCTTGTAAATTTTCATCAATTTTGATCAACTGGTTCAATGCTCTCAGCGTTGATATGCGTGAGTATTTGTGAATATTTTCCATATAAAATGCAGCAGCATACGTGGGACCGCTCTTAACACGCGAACGGAACATCCGATTTATGTCGTCTTTGTTTTGTTCTGTTAGTGTGCACCCAAGGTAGGTTTATATGAGGTGAAAGACAATGAGAAATGAAAAGTTTTTGGAATCGATATTTCAAACGTTTTGAATAGGGAGACTTTGACTGGGAACATCAAAACCACAGTAGGCAAGACAAAGTTTGTCGGGGACAGCTAGTTTTCCATATTTTTCACATGTAATGTATGCCTATAAGGCACTGCACTGTTTTGATTTTGTATGGGATTTTGACGTTTCGTGGCCTTGTTGTTTACCAAGTTTCTGTAAGAGTGAAAGAGAAGGAAAGAATTTCATACAGTGTCCTATTGTCATTACACCAAATATTTGTCAGCGAAATCCGACATTGATCAAAAGTTGCTTTGTGCGTTGTGTTGGTCATTTGTTGGATTTGTTTGACCAAATATTTGTCATGTCAAATAGGACCTTTACAGTTGTTGGTTATGTATATGGTATGAGTTCCATAAGTAATCCCACGCTCCCAAATTCATCCTATTTGAAAACACGCGATTACGGTACCGATTAATTTTCCTTTTAATTTCATGCGTGCTCACTTCTAACAAAAAATACAAAAATAAGAAACAAAGCAAACAGTTTGTTTTCATAGGATGAAAATGGGAGCCACATGCTTAATAAGGGAACTGATACCATATAATGCCTGTAACATTTCATGGTTATTGAAAAAGTTGTTCAAACAGTACAATTGAAAAAATAAGGGGTGTTCACTAATTACTGTTAAAGGAGCTTTTGCTAGAACTAATTTTAATCACGATTAGTCCCAATACATGTTTTGAATATAAAAATGTTGATAGTGCTTGAATTTTTTGCAATTTTGCCGACCCAAGAAATATATTCTAAGAGATTTGCGTTCAAAATTTCAGCCTTTACCTTTGCCGATTTCAAAAATTACTGAATTAACAAGCTAAATTAGGTGCTGCACAATGATCATTTACACACAGTCTACTTCTACTGTGTCATTGCTACAACAAAAAGTAAAGCATGCGTTTACATGAGATGAATCCATTTTAAGATTTTCCAGATTAAATTTGAAAAATTTTAATGTCTCCGTTGTAGAATATCAGCCGTATTTTTATGTCCCGGTTATTGTGGCTACAGGCTTTAGACGTTATTAGATCGAACGACAATTGAATCCAGACCTTCAAGAAACGATCTTGCTGAATATCTGTTTTACGGGAAGTGACTACAGGTTGTACATTCTCGTTTCAGGTAAGGATGAAACTAATTGAATACGTCTAGTTTTCGCGTTGAAATGCATCCAAGTTAAAATCTATTTAGGTCCCTCCATTTAGGTAACGTTACTTAAATGGAGCCTGGAGGCGAATGAATTAAAATTAAACAAATAAGGCCTTTACAAATATTTATTTCACTATTTGTCCACTCTTTGACTGATCGAGGGGGGGGGGGGATAAAAATAATGAAGCATTTAATTTGAAAAATATTTAAAACTCATCGGATTTGTTTAATAATTTGAGCAAGATCCGAAATTTTGATTAATATTTTTAATCTGCCCCCTCAAAATGCAAAATCCAGCCAAAAATTTTTAAAGGGGGGGACGGGGGAACAAAAAGTCAAAATAAAATTTGTATCAGCCTAAAAGCCTCAAAAAAATGCAATCTGATTGTGTTTAGAAAAGTTGAAGTATTTTAGATTAGGGATAAGGATGGTTTACAGAAAATAAGTAGCGAGAGGAGCTAAAGTTAGTCTAGGGCGTGCTCAGAGGGGGGGGGGGGAGCGATTTTGGTGTGGGAGGAGTGTTTCACCTGAGACCCTCTGAAACCCCCAAAAACGCCTACGTAATGCCTCTGAAACCTGTAAAAAAATCCTCTGAAACTCTCTGATGCCTTCGAAATTCCCCTAAAACCCCTTCGAAGCATTAAGAAATGCCTTTGAAATCTCCTCAAAGCCCTATCGGATCGTATATAACGCAACTGAGACCCTCCGAGGCCCCCCGAAAGCGCCCATGGAGCCCCATGCAACGCCTCTGAACCACCTGCCCCCTCCCCCTTAAACTATCTTGAAAGCCCTCTGAAACCCCGCATGACCCCTTTGAATCTCCAGACCACTTGCCCTTCTTAAACTTCTTTGCTACCTTCAAATCCATTTAGGTAATAAACTGAATCCATTTAGGTAAAAATTCTATTTAGACAGTCCCGACTCATTACCTAAATGGAGGTTTTGGTGTATATTATTCTGAAGAAAGGTTAAACCTCAACGATACAACTGAACTTGTTAGAAATATTCAAAGCTAGGTACTACAATTTTGTCTCATGTTTTCTAAAACTCTTGAATAATGCCCCTCTCAAAATGCAAAACTCCGACCATTTTTTTCAAGAGCCCACCTCTGGAACAAGAGCAACTCAAAAGTTCATTTTGTGATGAAGATGATGATTTTATTTTACCATCTGTTGTAGCTCGGCATCTGCCTATAGTACTCGGATAATATAAAAAGCAATTTGTTCAAGATTGTGCTACTGTTAGTGGTCAGTCATTCTCCTGCATGAAGGGCCAAAAAGGTTGTGTGGACCTGCAAGCAGACACTTGCATGAAACCCGTGAACGAAAATAATCTCCTTCCAGAAACAGAGCAACAAAGTCAAATGCGGCGACCCCAGCAACGACGAGAGACTTGCGATTGGAAGCTTGGTACGTGTAAACTGCATATCTGTCAATTTTATCGAGAGCTCCCGTATACTTTCCAACATACTGAAGCAGTGGCGTAGCCAGAAGGGGTTTTCAGCGGTCAATTATACCTTTTTGCCTTTCTCGTTCACCAAAATGAACTGAAAGCAGACCCCCTCAACTCCATCATTTTCTTGGAAACACGAACACAGCGCCATCATTTAGCTAGCGGATGAATATAGAACCATAAAATCAGCATAAGTGTGCTTTGCTTCTCGTGGTTGTTATGGTAGCTACGTTGTTACTTGTTTGTTATTTCCTTTCGATTCAGACGTGTGATGTGAAAAATGTACACAGGTACGTTTATAAAGTGCATGAACTAACAAATTATTTACAATTAAAACTTCTTTTTATACTTTTAGGATGATGAGATATTTATTGTAGTTGCCGCCAATCCCAATGGACCATGAATCATCTAGATCGCGATATGAATGGATAATCTTTAGCGCTCATCAGCTTGACCACACCGGGATAGTAGGTCAAAAAGGAATCATCGATGTCCGTAGACCAGATCGAGGTGAAGCCCGGAGCATCAAGATTAACATGCACTGGGGCACGATTAACAATCAAGTGAAGATACTGTTCGGAATTTGCATCGGTTAACCCCAACTGGGTGCCTTCGAATTAGAGAAAATAATTAAGGATCCGTTTGCGGTTCTAAAACTGAAAGACACCTTAATCAACCTGAAGATTGGATTCCGTCGGACATCTTACCCTGATGAAAGTGTTTTTACTCTTGCTGAAATTTATTGTAAATTCTCTCAATAAAATCATAACAATTCTGCGTGTTATACTGAAATAAACTTGGAACGAAAAGCTTCAGTAATGAAAGATGTTTTGCGTTTTCTATAATGTGCTGTTTCTCTAATAACTCCTAGCATAGATAACTTTCTCCACAACTGCGACCGGGGTTTGAGCAACTGGCAAAACGGTTCCTAACCACTTCAGTTTTTCCCAGAAGCTGTGGGTGCGGTAGAGTTTAACGGTTGAAAATTCATCAACTTCGACGTTGATGTCGGAATATTCTCAATTGCCGGATGTTATCACCTAAATTTCATGGGTTAATTGATCCGAGAGATCCTTGAAATCTTCATCCCCTTTTTAAACGGAATACCTGCCACCAAATATGCCATCAATCCGTTACAAATCTATTGGGCTGCCCGGGTCCGGAGGTTCAGATCGACCTACACAAAACAAATCAAATGTCATTTGCATTTCTATAAGAAAAATCTCAGTATGCTTAGTGAAATGCTACCTCGTAGTTCTATATTGTTACCCTGCGTGGCAGCACAATCACAAAAAAGACATGTTTCCTATGATTCATATGGAAAACCCACTCACATGGCCATCTTGTTAATCGGACATCTTTGCTGAAAGGCTATATGTTCACTCAAAAAACGAATTTTCGATAGCAGGCTCGGAGCAGGCTGGAAAAATGTGTCACATATACCAATCAACTCAGTTCGACGAATTGAGATTATGTCTGTGTGTATGTATGTGTGTGTGTATGTGTGTGTATGTGTGTGTGTATGTGTGTGCGTATGTATGTCTGTGAACAAAAAAAGTTCACTCACTTTTAAGGCACTTCCCTCCTTAAGGCCTCCAAGATGGAGGCTCCAAATTAAAGATGGCGGCTTTTTAATGGTGTATTAGGCTTTAAAACCATGTGATATGGGTATATTTGGTATACCAGGTTTTAGGCTCTAAAACCATGCAATATGGGTATATTTGGTATGGGGAAATTGTCCGGAATACATAAATGGCGACCATAATATCCAAGATTACGGTTATAAATTCAAGATTGCGACAGTTTAATTGAGTTACAGGCTCTAAAAACATGCAATATTGGTATATTTTGAATGAGGAAAATGTATGGAGTCCACAAATGGCGACCAAAATATCTAAGATGGCGGCACAAAATCCAAGATGGTGGCTCCAAATTCAAGATGGCGGCAGTTTAATGGAGTTCAGGCTCTAAACCATGTCTCAAATCCAAGATGGCGGCTATTTTTTGGTGCTTTAGGCTCTAAAACCATTCAATATCGGTATATTTGGTATGGAAAAGATGTCCGGAATACAAAAATGGCGGCCACAATATCCTAGATGGCGGCCGAAAATCCAAGATGGTGGCTCCAAATTCAAGATGGTGGCAGTTCGATGGAGTTTGAGGCTCTAAAACCATGCAATATGGGTATATTAAGCATAGGAAAGATGCATGGACTCCAAAAAATGGAGAGATGCATGGACATCCAAGATGGCGACCTTAAATCCAAAATGGCGGCTCTAAATTCAAAATAGCGGTTTTTTCTTAAGAGTTTGAGGCTCAACATTAAAAGCCATAAAAACGATATTATTTCTGGTGCCATGAAATGGATTTCTATTAAACGTATGAAAGTGCGATATACATCAACATGTCACTTGAGTTAAAAATATAAAGGGATTTTCGAAGGCACGAGAAAGGTGCCATTACCGCTATGTGGATTAATGAGAGTTTTTGATATGACACTTACATTTTGGAGAAATTTGTAACGTAATCCCCAAAGATTTGTTTCGAAGAAATCTGACGAAGAATTTTGGAAGAATTATTGGAGAAAATTCTAACACAATCTTCGAAAAATCCCTGGAAAATACAAAGAAGAAATTCCTGACGAAATCCTTAGAAGAATCGATGAAGGAATTTTAGGAAAAATTACTAGTGGAATTACTTGGATCCATATTTGACTGCAGCCATGCTCTACAACCGCGCCCGAAAAATCATGGAGCTCCATATTTATCTATCTTAGGCGAGGTTGCTGCAGTGTTACAATTTCCTCGGACGTTCAAGGGTTGTAGTTGCAGACTGAATGAAACTAAACACTAGACAAGGGACACATGGATCAAGCACCAGTGCATCACTATCGTCACGAAAAGTTTCATCACCCGGAGCGGAAATCGAACCCTCACCCCATAACATAGTGCGATTAGAAGCTTGGTGACCATAACCGCACGGCTACAAGGCTCCACAAGGTTTCATCAATTAATTATTGGTTGTAGGGTATCTGATCAACAATCTGCAGGATTGAAAATCTAAGTGTATATTTTTTTAATGTGTGAGCTTTTGCATGCTCATGCATTAATCGATTATGTTAAGTTCTTTGTAATGTATAAATTAAAATTCCATTTGGTATTTGAACATTCTCCGTCCAATAACATCACAATCAGTTTACCACCAATACAAAATGTTAAACCCTTCTTCTTATATAGTTATGTATCGACAGATCCTACTACACAATATAAAGTACCTTCGGTTCGCGCGCACAACAGCTCGCAAGTGTGCTCGGTGGCCTTATCGAATTTCTTGCCTCCAGTATTAATGTAAACAAATTTAGGGAATGCTTTTGCTTAATTCTAATAAATTACATCCATTTTTCTTTGTCTGTCGGTGTAGTGCCGCCACGCTGTGTTACCCACCGACCGGCACGGGATGTCGAGTCCTTCTCTCCGAGGGTTTCCGTTTCTTCCTGTACTGTGTTGGGTGGGTGTTGTGTACTGTGTAGCACACGATGTTGTTGGTGAAGCTGATGCTGTTGATTTTAGTGGTGAAATGAATTCGTTCTACTATTGCACAGCTCAGTGCTCGTATGGGTGGCGGCGAAACGGATACGACATAGGACCACCGGAAGTCAACGGATCCCCTCTGGTAAACTCTGCGACCTTCTCTGGAAGGAGAACGTAGCCTTGTGTCGGGGTAAATGTAGTACTTGAAAAATGAGTTTCAACTTTATTGTGCAAATCATCGCTAGCTGCCAGTGTGTAAAATGAGTAAAATTAATCCGGAACAAGGAAGTCAACTGGAAGCATAAAATTGAAATATTTATCAAATTTTGTGTGGCTTTCGAGGAAGTAAATCTGGAAAACTACCACCATCGTCGGCAAGGGAAAACTTTTCCGTGCTGTTTGAATTTTGACACTATCTGGGCGTTCATTCGCCAAGCAATGGCTGAAAACCGTCACCCCAAGAAGACAGTTACACATTCGTTAGATACAATTAAAACTTTAAAACAAACAACCGCACAAAAAAGCCGGAGCAAAGTCCCTCCGGCAATTAGAGGAAGCGAAAACTGTAGCTGTGGCTTTTTTGCTCCCAATTTTTCCGTTTCCTTTAGTTTTCGTTTTGCACTCCGATCGGACCGTGCAGATTCGAATCAGCATACAGGAGGTTGTCGGGTGCATCGTGCATCGTTTGTTTCGGAAACTTCAAGCAAATATGCACAGCATTTGCTCTCCACGGTGCTGCACTGGATTCCGCGAAAAAAAAGGTCAATGTAGAAGAATGTGTACTCAAACGTCATCTCCCTGGGGCAAAATGCGTTTGTTTTTTTTTATGGTAAATCAATACTACATATATGGTACGATATATTTAATTGTTATAAAGATTCATTGAACTGAACATTTCATGTAATAATTTAATTGGAGTCTACAAAATATCGAACGATTTTGAACCATTGTGCCAACTGGAGTAAAATTATGTAAAAACTCTCTAAAAAAAGAAAGACGAATCAGCACCGTACAGCGGCGGCGGTGGGCAGGTATGTCTAAGCGCGGGCGCGAGCCCGCAGGGAAAACCGGAGAAAAAACTGCAACCGCATCGCATCTTTTAGTTTGGCCAAAAATTTCCCGTATTTGTCTATGCATGCCAAACTGTTGGCCAAGAGGCAGTTTGCGACAGAGACCGAGAGAGGGCGGCGTAGGTACATGGTCGCGTCGTCGTCGGTAGGTCGTTCAACATAAAGTTGTAGCACGAAGCGGTTGCATTTGGATGGTCGTGTGAGAGTTTCTATTGCCAAAAATCAGCACCAAATCTTCCGCGCTAGCCGGCAGTGCAAATAAAAGCGTGATACGGTGTGGGAATAGTGGTTTGCCATTGGGGGAATGCACGCGAAACGGTATCGGGATCTCCGGTTTTCGTGCAGTGTTCAAGTTGGATCCGAAACGGTTGAAGTTTTTTTTTGTTCGGTTGGGAAATGTGCATCTTAACGGAGACAGCTTTTATCCTCTCACATTTTATTACAGCCGTTGGAAAGCCTATACGTGCTTGGAATGCATTTCTGTCAAGTTGAAAATATGTTCGCCAAACACACAAATCCGGTTTTCGAGACCTTTTTTGCAAACATTTTGAGGAACGCCAAATGAATTTAAAATGTCTACAATTGTTTCCTTTTTGACGTTGTACTCAAACACAAAGTCTTATTTAAAGGTTGATGTTGCAAGATTGTTCCATTTCCTTGCACTTTGCTTCTTCCAGACTGTACTTTTTTACCGATAAAGGCGGGTCTGCTGTTTCCGCTTCTGTTTGTAACGGTCCACATTCTGCCGGGTTCCTTGCTGCAGCATTGAGGCCCGTGTTGTGTTCTTCTCCTCCAAATTCGCTCTGCATTCCTCGTCGACTCCTTTCCATGTACCCGATGGTGCTCTCGGCTACGTCGTTAATGACTGCTTTCACTGTTCTCCAGCAGTTCTCTAGAGCAGTTCTCGTGGGCTTCGTGGCCGAGCGGTTAGCGGCGTCAGTCTTTAGGTGTCTCGTAAGACTCGGAGTGTGGGTTCGATTCCCACTCCAGTCGGGGAAAACTTTTCGTCAAACGAAAAATTCTCCACTGGGCCATTGGGTGTTCTATGTGTTGTCCGTTGTCTAATGTTAGTAATGTTCAGTTTGTGCGGCCTCTGGCCGAAGACGGTGTAGTGTCTTTTTAGAGGGGCCACATCGAGCTCGCCCTCGCACACTGTTGCGGATGGCATAAAAACGTGATCGAAATTGTTTTGACCATGAAAACATGATTTTTGATCTTTGGTGTCTTCGGCAAAGTTTTTCTATAAAATAAGCCCTAATTTATGGAAAAATCAGTTTTGTGATCAATCCCCCTAAAAGTGAGAAACGATTTCTATCTTTTTCATTTGTAAACCAAAAAAATATGTTTGTTCAGAGAAGTTGTAGACAATTTCACTAGAAACAACTTTGCCGAACATACAAAATTTCTGTCTTTTGATTTGTATGTACATTTGAGGCGTTTTTTATGAAGCACCCCTAAAAATCAGTTTTTTGCTTATAACTTTTTCTATGAATTTTTCACGATTTCCAAATGTTCTAGCAAATGTTTTGCCTTATTAAAACGCGTAACTTTTGCGAAGAAAGTATATATCTATCTCTCATATTTATCATGTTATTGGAAATTTCACTTTAAAAAATGCTTATGTTTGACATACCCATTTGTTAACTTTCGCACGTTTTCGCAGACCAGGATTTTCACATTTGAAAATATGGAACGAGTTTTATCTATTGCAAATATAGCCAGTTTTAGCCTGATTTCGCCTGCATATTTATATTTACATACTAGAAATGACTATCATTATAAAATGTGTTACTGTAAAATGATCAACATGTCAAAAAATGTACTCAGTGCTTTTCTTACATGATTTTTTCACATGAACACGCAAAAACGTTTTCACAGAATCACTTGGAATTGCATCAGATGACTTTCCCATAAAATTTAAGTTTTTTTTTCAGATAAACAGTGGCTTTCATAGTAGTACGATAAGTCTCTTCCACAAAATAAACGATATTGTTGAATGAACTTGCTAATGCTCATAAAAATTTTCGAGTTCATGTACACTTTGCAGAAATGTAAATTTTCAGAATGTTTAAATAACAGCATCTAATGATTCGATTAAAATTGGGTTTCAATTTGTTTACTTGAAAAATGAAATTTATCTGTTAATATTAACACATATCATTGAATACTGTCATCATTAAATGTATTGCTTCCAGTTACTGTTTGTATGTTTTTCTGTCCGAGGAAGCACAAGAGTCACGCAACAAAATACCAGAAATTACAGAGAGGATCATAGACGTAAGTTTCCAAAAATCTAAACTAACACAGATCTCCTACATCGTCTGCTTGAAACATCTGATCCCATAATAAGGAATATTGGACTATTTCCTAAAAAAAACTAGAACACCATAAACGTAGGATGCGAACAACCTTTTGCTCTAAACATATGACGAGATAGTAACTGGAAGCAATGAAATAAGTGATGACGTTAATCAATGATATGCATTAATAATAACAGATATGTAATAATTTTCAAGTAAACAAATTGAAACCCAATTTTAATCGAATCATTAGATGCTGTTATTTAAACATTCTGAAAATTTACATTTCTGCAAAGTGTACATGAACTCGAAAATTTTTATGAGCATTAGCAAGTTCATTCAACAATATCGTTTATTTTGTGGAAGAGACTTATCGTACTACTATGAAAGCCACTGTTTATCTGAAAAAAAAAACTTAAATTTTATGGGAAAGTCATCTGATGCAATTCCAAGTGATTCTGTGAAAACGTTTTTGCGTGTTCATGTGAAAAAATCATGTAAGAAAAGCACTGAGTACAGTTTTTGACATGTTGATCATTTTACAGTAACACATTTTATAATGATAGTCATTTCTAGTATGTAAATTTAAATATGCAGGCGAAATCAGGCTAAAACTGGCTATATTTGCAATAGATAAAACTCGTTCCATATTTTCAAATGTGAAAATCCTGGTCTGCGAAAACGTGCGAAAGTTAACAAATGGGTATGTCAAACATAAGCATTTTTTAAAGTGAAATTTCCAATAACATGATAAATATGAGAGATAGATATATACTTTCTTCGCAAAAGTTACGCGTTTTAATAAGGCAAAACATTTGCTAGAACATTTGGAAATCGTGAAAAATTCATAGAAAAAGTTATAAGCAAAAAACTGATTTTTAGGGGTGCTTCATAAAAAACGCCTCAAATGTACATACAAATCAAAAGACAGAAATTTTGTATGTTCGGCAAAGTTGTTTCTAGTGAAATTGTCTACAACTTCTCTGAACAAACATATTTTTTTGGTTTACAAATGAAAAAGATAGAAATCGTTTCTCACTTTTAGGGGGATTGATCACAAAACTGATTTTTCCATAAATTAGGGCTTATTTTATAGAAAAACTTTGCCGAAGACACCAAAGATCAAAAATCATGTTTTCATGGTCAAAACAATTTCGATCACGTTTTTATGCCATCCGCAACAGTGTGCCTCGTCCGAAAACGCTGCCTCGAGATTTTGCGCCTATGCTGAGGCGACATCCGGTTGCTTTAGTCGCTCTAAGTTTTACCGTGACGGTCACCGGTACCGTACCGGTAAAGTTTTGGGCGCAGTTTGGCCATCACCAGGTAGTAGTCAGAATCGATGTAAGTGCCACGATAGGCCCTGACATCGATAATGTCGGAGAAGTGCCGTCCATCAATCAGAACGTGGTCGATTTGCGATTCCGTCTCCTGTGGTGATCTCGAGAAGTAACGGTATACCCTTATAAGGGAGGCTGTGTTGGAAAAAGATGCTACGTATGGTCATGTTTTTGGTGGTGGCGAAATCAATGAGTCATATGCCGTTTTCGTTCGTCACCTGATGGGCGCTGAACTTTTCAATCGATGGTCTGAATTTCCTGGCCAACCTGAGCGTTTAGATCTCCTATGATGATCTTGACGTCGTGGCATGGGCAGCGGTCTTACTCGCGTTCGAGCTGCGCGTGAAATGTTTCTTCCGTCATCATCAGTGCTTCCGGAGTAAGGGCTGTGCACGTTTATTATGCTTAAGTTGAAGAATCGGTCCTTGATCCTCAACCTGCACATTCTTTCGTCTATCGGCCACCAACCGAGCACGCGCCTATGCATATCGCCCATCACAATAAAAGCTGTTCGTAGCTCATGTGTGTTGCCGCAACTCAGGTAGATGGTATGATTACCTCTAAATGTCCGCACCATGGATCCTGTCCAACACATCTTCTGCAGCGCTACGATGCCGAACCAGCAGTCATTCAGTAGGTCAGCGAGTACACGGGTGCTCCCAATGAAGTTGAGAGATCGGCAGTTTCACGTACCGAGTTTCTACTTAATCGCAATTCCTTTTTGTTCGCTGGGGTCGTTACCGTTGGTCTCGGTTGGTATTATTTTGTTGGCTCGTAGGGCCTGACACCAACCCCCTACATTCTGGAGGACCATAGTGCACAGTTCAGATCAGAGTCCTTCCCTGGCACTCGGGCGTTGATCTGCCGCCCCTAACATTGCGATCAGACGCTGTTGTGAGCCACTCAACCTGGAGAACAGACGCTCAGATTTGCAGAAGGAAATCCCCCCTTCCCTTCCAGTCTACGCAGCCCGACCGGTGCCACACGGAGGTATGGATAGGAGTTGCTGTGCAGAGGCTATTGATCTGAATGAGATCTGTCTCGCACGAATTATCCAGCCTTTACCGTGGTTGTGGTATACGTAAGGCTATAGATTTAATATAGAAGTGAAGGGGCTGCAAAACGGTGAGTCGATAAGGAGAGCGTCCACCATAGCTCTGGTCCTCACAAGTTCCTACCTCATGCTTCCACGGGTCAAACGATGACAAAGACCGCCAGCTAAGAGTTGTGTGCTTAGCTGGTAGTGCAGCCTGGGCACTGTTGTCCTTCTGACTTCAGCTAGATTGAGGAGGTACGTCCCGAGCGTCTGTTCACCAAGGAGGTGCGGCTCAAACAGCGTCTGTTCTGGCATCCAGCGGCTGAGTATGAAATGCTGTATTGCGTCAGCTATACCTAAGAAGGCAGCCCCTTCAACGCAATGTAGGTAGCGCGGCCCCGGTAAGGTAGCCTGCTGAAAACCTTCAAACACCCAGAAAAGCAATAGTAGAGTAAACGGATTGATTCAACGGCAAAAGACCCGGCAACGAACAAAGGACAACGGTTGGAAAGTCGGATCTTGGAACGTGAGAACTTTGAATGAACCCGCACGTGTTGGGCTCCTGGCTCGTGAACTGCAGAATGTCGGCGTTAATGTGGCCGCTATCCAGGAGATACGCTGGCCCAAAACTGGAGAACGCGAATTCCGAGCGGTGGATCCCATCGCCAACACTTCATTCAAGTACCACATCTACTACAGCGGCGGCGATAAGGCAGAACGCGGAGTTGGCTTTATAGTGATCGGGAAGCAGATGAAGCGAGTTATTCGGTGGAAGCCGATAAGCGACCGAATCTGTGTGTTGAGGATGAAGGGCAAGTTCTTCAACTACAGCCTGATCAGCATCTATGCGCCAACGAACGACAAACCCGATGACATGAAGGATGAATTCTATGAGAGCCTTGATAAGGCCTACGGAGAGTGCCCAAAACAAGATGTCAAAATAGTCATCGGAGATGCAAATGCGCAGATCGGCAGAGAAAGTTTCTTTCGGCCTGTCATTGGAACGGAAAGCCTTCATTCTGTTACCAACGATAATGGTCTGCGCCTTGTGACATTCGCTGCTGCTAGAGGGATGGCAATCAGCAGTACCTACTTCGCACGTAAGAATATCCGAAAACACACCTGGCGACACCCGAGTGGTGACACTTGCTCCCAGATAGACCACGTGCTGGTCGACGGGCGACATTTCTCGGACGTCATAGATGTGAGGTCCTACAGAGGCCCGAACATCGACTCGGATCATTATCTTGTAGCCGCTAAAATTCGGGCGCGATTATCCAGCGTCACGAGTTCAAGAAACAACAGGACGATGCGTTTCAATATCCAGCGCTTGTCAGCCGAAGGGGTTGCTGCACAGTACCATCAGAAGCTAGACGAGAGGATAGGAGAGACCAACGGATCTGGAGATGTCAACAGCTTGTGGCGAAGTATCCACGAAGCAGTGACAACAACAGCGCAAGAGGTGATTGGTACCGCTCAGCGACGCCAACGTAATGGTTGGTTTGACGAGGACTGCCAACGAGCGACGAACGAAAAGAATGCCGCCAGAAGTCGAATGCTAGTGGCCGGTACCCGGCAGAACAGAGAGCGGTACAGGGTTGCAAGAGCAGAAGAGAAACGAATCCACCGCAGGAAAAAACGGCAACACGAAGAGAGTGTTATTGCTGAAGCGCAGGAAAGTATGGACAGGAACGATATGCGGAGATTTTATGCAACTGTCAATGGCGCGCGGCACAAGACTGCGCATGTGCCCGCCATGTGCAATGACCGGGAAGGAAATTTGCTGACAGACAAAACAATGGTGGCAGCCAGGTGGAAGGAGCACTTCGAAGATTTGTTGAATGGTAGCAGCGGAGGAGCACCCAGGAACAGGATTAACATAATAGATGACAGTCAAGCAGTGGAACCACCAACACTGGATGAGGTTAAAAAGGCCCTTAAGGAGCTGAAAAACAGCAAGGCTGCTGGGAAGGACGAGATCCCGGTCGAACTTCTTAAGCACGGAAGCGAGCAGCTACATCAATCAATCCATCAGATTATTATAAAAATTTGGGAGGATGAAGAATTGCCCACTAGTTGGTTGGATGGCCTCATATGCCCAATCTACAAGAAAGGGCACAGACTGGAGTGTGCCAATTACAGAGGGATTACCCTTTTAAATTCGGCGTATAAGATACTGTCGCGTGTCCTGTTCAACAGACTGCGACCTCTTGAGGAGTCCTTCGTCGGCGAATACCAGGCTGGTTTTCGTGAGGGCCGATCAACGACGGATCAAATGTTTACCCTGCGGATGATCCTAGATAAATTTCGGGAATATAACTTGCAGACTCACCATCTGTTCATTGATTTTAAAGCAGCGTACGATTCAGTGAAAAGAAATGAGCTTTGGCAGATAATGTCAGAACATGGTTTTCCGGCGAAACTAATTAGGCTAATACGCGCAACGCTGGATGGATCAAAATCAAGTATTCGGATCGCGGACGAAGTGTCTACGTCGTTTGTGACCTTGGATGGATTGAAGCAGGGGGATGCTCTTTCAAATTTATTGTTCAACATTGCACTCGAAGGAGCGATTAGGAGGTCAGGCGTGCAGAGGAATGGCTCTATCATCACACGGTCGCACATGCTCCTCGGTTTTGCGGACGATATTGATCTCATCGGCATCGATCGTAGGGCAGTGGAGGAAGCTTATGCTCCTCTGAAGAGAGAGACAGCGAGGATAGGCTTGACGATTAACTCTACCAAGACGAAGTACATGATAGCGGGTAGAGACAGAAGCAGGCCTAGTGGTGTTAGTGTTGAGGTAGTGATTGATGGGGAAGTGTTTGAAGTTGTTGAAGAATTTGTTTATCTTGGAACACTTGTGACATGTGACAATGACGTTTCCCGTGAAGTGAAAAGGCGTATTGCAGCTGCGAATAGGGCCTTTTACGGATTGCGTAGCCAGCTTAGGTCCCGTAACTTGCAAACGCAAACAAAATTCGCTCTGTATAAGACGCTGATTCTTCCGGTTGCCCTCTACGGTCACGAAGCGTGGACGTTAAAGGAGGTAGACCGAAAAGCTTTTGGAGTTTTTGAGCGCAAAGTGCTGCGGACAATTCTCGGTGGGAAACAAGAAAATGGAATGTGGCGCAGACGCATGAATCACGAGTTGTACCAAGTGTACGAAGATGCGAATATTGTGAAACGTATAAAATACGGCAGACTTCAGTGGGCTGGACACGTAGTGCGAATGTCGGAAGAAAGAATAGCGAAAACAATATTCAGCAGAGAACCCGGTAGAGGTAGGCGACTTCGTGGGCGGCTGCGAACTCGCTGGCTGCACGCGGTTGAAGAAGATCTACGATCCCTACACGTTCGGGGAAACTGGAGGAACATCGCCCAAGACCGACGAAGATGGTGCTCTACTATACGCTCGGCATTGGAGTAAAGTTACTTTGTAGCCAACAAGGTATCAAGGTAAGGTATAGAAGTGAAGAGGTAAAAAGCAGAGAGAAATATACAAGGTAGGAGGGAAGGACGGGTCGTGGATTTAACTCAGTACCTTCTGCATATAAATCAGAAATGGTAGCTAATACTCTTCGAAGCCTTGCTTCTTAAAATAGGATTTATTTATTGTGTTTTGGGGATTACCTTATTTTCTTACTGATAAATATGTCATATTCTACCTTTTCAATTTATTCAATAGCAAAATTATTCTAATGGAAATTCTGCAAGCACTCGACGTAATTTGTATCATCTTCCAACTTTGGACAATTCGTACTAATCCAGATTTTTCCATTTCTATCATTTCAGGCGAGAAACCCTACAAATGCTCCTGGGATGGATGCGAATGGCGCTTTGCCCGCAGCGATGAACTCACCCGCCACTACCGAAAGCACACCGGAGCGAAACCATTCAAATGCCGGCACTGTGACCGGTGTTTCTCCCGCTCGGACCATTTGGCACTGCACATGAAACGGCATGCCTAAGTCAGTCGAATGCGAAGTCGGCGTGGGAGAGAAGGAGGAAGCCCAGCAGGAAGTGGACTATCCCTGGCACCCCGATTAAAAGAGCTTGTATCATCCTCTACGGTCAACACATCCCCAAACACACAGCCACACACACATACAGAATAGTAAGAGCAACGACAACTGAAACACTTCCAAAGTTAATGGGGGCGGTGAAACCGTTGCCCATCACCTTGAGATGATTCCGTTTGAAAAGTATTTCCTGTAAACAAACTCACATTTAGACATTTAGGAAACTTTAGAAGACTAGAATGAACCTCTTCCCCTCAGCCATTGTCATTATCATCACACACACACCATCACCAATGCCATCATTACAATCATCATTTTCGTCATTGATATGATCCTGCTCGCTATCGTCCCCGAATAAACACATCATTATCTAGAAAAGTTTTCTCATTAGACTATTATACACCAGGACGTAAGTTTTTAGAAACGCGAGTGAGAAATAGAGAAGCGGTTAGCAAACGTATATAAGCTGATTTTAGAGCAGACGGTGGATTAGAAGAAAATCCAGATGCACCGGATCTGGCAATTCCAAGCGTTTTCGGAAAACCAAAATTTGAGTATTGGTATTATTGTATCTGTATTAGTAGGGCAAAATGGAAATTGTCTCTTTGTATTTTAATTAGTTTTAAGAGTCACATCACCATCCCTCACGTGTGTCGGGAGTTCCCAATCGACACGCTCTACCACATCAACATTCAATAAGGCGTTTTCATACTTTAGCATAATTGTAGTGTAGTTTCCTAAGTATGCGTATGACTTTGTTGTTATAGTCAAGTAAATTTAACATTCTTCAAGTTAAAAAGGATTTCGTATCTAATGTGGCCATTTTAGGATTTAAGATTTTTGTTTTGTTTTCGTTTTTCCCTTTAGTTTTATTTGCAAAAGTTTAAGACTAAAGATAATATAGCTTGTTTTCTGTTCTTCCGTCAGGTGAGCAAAGTAAACGAGAGAAGAAATACAATTATCCAACAATATTGAAGAAAACATCACTGCCAAAACAAAACAAAAACATTTCGACTAGGATAAGGTCCGAAGGTTTAACTTTGCAAACTTGCTTCACAGTTCTGCTAATTTTGTCAGGTTTTCTTCATTGAACTTAAAAAAATGGAAATTAAACATATCCTGCCCTTGAATTTTATAATTCTTAGTGTTAATATAGAAAAACTATATGTATAGATAATGCGACGCCACTTCAACATTTGAAGTTTAACTTTTTGTTCTAATTAATGCTGGTGGCTTCAGTACTTCCTTGACATAGAACGTTGCTTTCAAGCTTGTTTTCCATCGGGTAAAACTACCAAAATTCATTGAACAAAAACCTCGTAACCCATGACTTTTCAACTTGAAAAAGTAACACGACTTTGACACAAACATTACATTCACACAACAATTCACACTCAAGCGGAAGGTGATTCAAATTGACCGCGAATGTAAAAAAAATTAAAACAAGAAACGGAGAAATATCCTATCGATTGCGTGATGCAATTTCTGTGATCTGCATACAGCATTTTTCGAGTGACCGCCGGTGGTCAGATTTATACAGCAACAACAACAAAATAATAAAAAAAAACTAACACATAGAGTAAAATAACACAGGTGACTAAAACGATTGCATAGTATATGGAGGAACATTTCAACGGAGCGAATGAAGAAGAAGAAACAAGCAACGCAAATAAAAAATGACACACGCATACCACGTAGTTGTGAGACAAGTAGCTGCATTCACTCTTACCTGTAGGATTGTGTAGAACCTAGAGCAGTGTGGATTGATTGGTGTTTTAACGTTTCGTTCGTTCGGTGCTGCCCTCGTAGGGTCAGTGTTTTCTTTGGTTAGGTTTCGGATATTGACATGTGCTTGACTACACACGGTGCAGAGAAATTATTGCGCAGACTCTATACTGGACTGGATGGAGTTGTACAGTACCCTAAAGCCAACTGTCGGACTAAATGTGATCCGTTGATACGCATCGTGTTTCATTAGTAACGTACAGCACCGGTGGTTTTGCATCCCACGTTATCATAAAAAATGATATTGTTAGATTGTGCATCAGGGCTCTCCACATGATTGAGACAGTCGAAAGCCATTTCGTAATCAATGAACACAAGGTACCAAGACTCTTGAAATTCATTAACTTGCTCCAAGACGATACGTAACATGACAATATGGACCACATAGGATCTGTTTGCAGAAGATGTTGCAGATAATGCTAAGATAGTGTTGTGAGATATCCAAGAGGAAACGCGAATGCCACCGGTATGTGTGGCTTTCTCGCCTTCGTCGGGTAGGCAGTCTGTCCAAATGGTGCTGACGGACTGCGGTTTTGGCTCCACGTGTTTTCGCTCGCTCTATCAAGGCTTTGACGTTACTTCCCTTCTCTATCTTGCTATAAGAATTACCTGCGAATCACCGGGAAATGTTTATCACATCTACAGGAATATGTTTTCAACGAGATTTCGAAAAAAATGGCTTTTGGAAAATTGATAAACATTTCTTTTTCGATCTTTTTGAAATGGCGCACGTCTCTCAAAGCTAACCAATATGTATTTTCTGAGTAATAGAGCCACACTAGTGGCGAGTGTATCGATTTAGACAAATCTGATGATGGCTGAAGAAGAGTAAGCCGAAACGTAATAAATCGAGGCGTTAGTGTGTAGTAATCACCGAAAAATATCAACAATCAATAAATATACAATATGTATTTTGTTCAAATACTGTTGCATTCCATATGTCCTCATAGAGTTTGCGCTGCAGATTTGTCTGCGCCTCATTTTTACAACGCTACATAGAATAAATTTCCAGTGAACATTAGCAATACCTTCACGACACCATCACGAATGCTTACACAGATTTTTGAAATCCATCATCCAACTCCATTTCTCATGCCATTTTAGAATAAATCTAGCGTAACGAAACCAAAATGAGAACGGAACATAAAACTGATTGAAAATGAACAGTGAAAAAATGTGTCAAAAATAGTATTAATCAAAGACTGGATAATTTTTTACGTATTTTAAAACCACTAGATGAATCTTAAAACAAAACACGTAAAGATAACGATATTGGAGAAGTAAACGTGAAAACCAACCCCCATGGATGAGAGTTTACAGCGCTTTTCGAATGTTCAATGTTAATTCCGTTCGGAGTAGCTGCTTTTCGCAGGTGAACCGAACAGAGAAAGTGTGTTACCGTTGCAAAAGTTTTCATCGTTTTGTACTCCTATGTTTACTGTTTCAGCCGTTCAATCTACCCTATAACATATAGTTGTGTCCGTAGAATAAAATTAGCAACTACTACCACCACCAACCGAAAACACCTGAGCCCGCGCAAAATAAAGAAAAATCTTTTAAAAAAATCTGAATCAGAAAAAAATAACAAAAGTTAAACACAAAAACCGCAATGCAATAATAACAGAACAAACTACAACAAACAAGCAACACTACAAAACAAAAAAAAAAAGCACTGACGACAAAACACACGATGAAAAGTTATTTATTTCCTTTCATATATTACAGAACTAAACCAGAAAGCAAACAGCCAGAATAAGACACAGTTTTACACTCACACACAATCAAAACGAACAAAAGTATTATTTAGGAGTGAATAGACACGCTGCATTTAAATTTCAACGTACAGTCCAGCCCTGATGACTAATGATGAGGACGACACTGAAAAGAAAAGAATAGTGAAAGAGAAAAAGCAAACACAGCAAAACAAAGAAAGGTGTAATATTTAGAACTAGAATAGAGAAATGAAGCAAGCCGGTGAAAACATTAGGAAAATAAACTAGCGGAAACAAAACAGTAGTTTAGACAAAATATATTTTTTACGAACTTTTTTTCGTAACGAAGAAAATCATAAAAAAAAGAAGCAAACGCAGAAGATCTGGAGCGCTATGTTGCTGAAAGTTGCTGAAAACGGAGTCACCAAGGCAGAAAGCGCGCCATTCCAAACCTATCCAACCTGTGCGCTAGAACCGCTTCCAGTATTTTCACACACACACACACACACACACTTGATTTAGACAACATGTCGTATTCGGTCGAAGCACAATAATAGTTTTTTCTACTTCTAGCACAATTTTGCATTGGCACAAAACACTTCGAATATTTTCTTTAGGAGCCCTAGGTTAATCAAAAGTTTTATCCCTCCCAATTGAATGATACCAAAAAAGTTAAAAGTGAAAAATGTTATTTTTAGTCTAAGTTTTAAAGTTTATTTTTAAGTATAACTTCCGTTGATTAATTTTATTGTTGCTAAAATTTAGAGAACCGCGTTCGTTCAACAACTTTCTCAGCAAAGCTCACACTGAGACGAGGAAAGATGATTCATAAAGTCGTTGCACAGAAAACTTGAAGAAGCAAACACGTGTATAAAAGCGAATGATTTAAAAAATGAGCAAGGCAAAAAAATGAAATCCAATACGATTAAAGATACATTTAAAACAATAAAATAAAGAAACGAATTTTATACAAGCTATATTTAAGGTAAACTAAGGCAAACAGAGAAGGACGCATAGAACAAAAAAAGAGAAAAAAGGAAACAGAAACTCTATGTTACGTAATATAAGGTAATCTGCTACAAGCTAGCAAAGATTTTGTAAATTAATTCCATTTGGTTCAGATGTTCTGGAGTCGATGAACTGTGGTTAATCGATAAAGTAGGCAGTACACTGCTGCCAACAGACTGTTTGATTGGAGAATTTTTGTATTCTTTAAGGAAAGCCCGGTAGACGTATGCGTTTCTGCTGCTAGCAAATGGATATAACCTGTGCAGAGAGGCCATTCTCTGTGTGTTCTGTTCCGTGTGTTGAACAATGTAAATTTAGAGGTCTGATTAGTGGTTTTATAGGTCAACAAAACGACATACAACTCTATCGGTGGAACTTAGTTTCGACGGAATGCATGTGGAGTGAAAGTGCGCACGTAAGGTGGATACTATTAGTGTTTTGGGTTGCTTCAATCAAGTTTTGCTGCATAGTTTACCAGGAGAGTTTCTGCTGTTTCAAGAAAAATGTTTTGATTGGTATTTAAAATACACATAAATTGCAGTTATTTTCCTGTTCTGTGGAATTCCGACCTAGGAAACATTAAAACTCCAATAGTTTTTTTTAAGCATTTATGAAACAAATTGGAAATGAGGTGTAAACCCACAGTAAAGAAGTGTAAGTCGCAAATATCACTTTTCGAGAAAACGACTGCATAATAGTTAAATAATAATTTATCTTTTGAACTTAAAACATAGAAAGGTCATTAAAAAGCTTCAATTTTGATGAAACTTTATCCACTCTGCATTTGCTGCCGTAATTCTACAAAGTGACGTGAGCGCCATTCCAAATTTGGACGTCCTTTGGCATATATCTGGTGAAATAATTACACGGTGATTTGCCTGCTATATTAGGATGCAATATCTACTGGAAATCTAGCATTTATGAAAGAAAACATAGCGAACGATCAAGAGTTTGATGAACAATAACCAAAAATTGTCAATGTCGCTTATGTCACTTTGCAGAGGAACGGCAGTTTGGTCCTCTTACAAAAGGGAAGTCAAAACATTTTCCAAAAAAATAGCAGATTACATTCCATTTTATACGAGAAACTTGATTAGTAAGTACTCAATTTGAGTTGATTTTCACAACCATCACGTCAACAACGGAAAACTTCCGCTTCATCTGTCAAACCACTTTAATAGGCATGTAGAAGTCAGGTGTAGAAAATTGTGTAAATTTCAAATCTTTTCTTTTATAAATGGTACAGTAGACTTTCGATACTAGGTGCACGTTTTACATATTCACTGCAACGGGTTTTGGCTGGTAACTATGCTGGCAGTTGCTGTCAGTCGTTATTGATTTATCCAAAGATTCATGTTGGCTCTTCATTTTTAAGAATGGTGAATCGATAACTGCAAAACGGTTGTGCGATATCTGCAACATATTTACGTTTCGCTTATCGAATGAAATTCGACAGTTGCAACAACTGACAGACGTCAAAGTGGTGTTGATATTTTATTTTGACGGAATACAGTAACCGTTGCATTTAGTGAACTTTCTTTTAAAAAAGCATTAAAGTTAAAGCGTTTCCTTCGAGCAAACATCTGCTGTACCTGTTGGAGTTTTAGTAAAAATGTATTGCAGTCAACTATCTAACACGATCGAATGTCCACTGTATAATTGGAAAATCATTGTTTAAATGCGATTTAAAATCTCAGTCTTTTTTCATTGATATTGAATTCGCGTCAAATACGTATTTATTTCAGGTATGTAGTTCTAACAATCGTCCGCATTTTGAAAGAAAATATTTGAAATAGACCCAATTTTCGCTAAATACTGACAACCTAAAAAAAATGTTACAAGCAGATTTGTCGAGTGAGAATTTCAACGTCACGATCCGTTTTTGCTAGGCTATATATCTATGTCTTTTTGCTGTTTATAAGCTGTTTTTGTTGTTGGAATGAGTGTAGAAACAATGGATTCGCGATGTCAGTAGAAGAAATACAGACGACAGTTTCATCACATAGCATGCATGTATCACTGACACAAACTCACACAACACACAATACACATACACGAAATCACAACGGCTCACGATAAATACTCTTTCGGAAGTTCTTTTCTCACTCTCTTGATATTTTCACTGTATTTTCTTAAGAATTTTGTCGTTTCCAGGGGTGGAAGAAAATAAGAAAGCTGGATAATAAAAAAAACAGAGCTCGTCAAACCGAAAACGCATTTTAAACACGAAAAAGTAAAAAAAAAGAAACAAACGGATAATCATCGCAACCAAAAGAAAATGATTACCATAAATGTAATTTGTTGTATTAAGGATCATAAGTCACATAAGAAGTGCATATTTTTTTCGAGCATACGCTAGTTTTACAATCAACAGTTGTTTTTCATTTCATTCTTCTTGATCTTCTTTGACGGTTACAAATCGACTTAAGTCCCTTTTGTGTGGTTCACGCATTGAAGCAAAAAGGTATGTTAGTTTTACGTTACAACTTGAAAAGAATCGATGGACTCGTCGCCATATACGGAAGAATCAAAAGAAATCATTGCCATCTGCGAGCCCTGTCTGTTGAGTTTCGCCCATGGGAATTCCAAAAGTGAAAGAAAATGTTAATTTATTCGGTGCATAACTATTAAATTGAGGTTTATTGGACAAGAGAGCATAAATCTAACGAGCGGATGCAAGCAAAGACAAACTACAGCAAGACGGCAACACATGTACATATGAAAATTGAAGCAAATAAGTAATTGTAAGTAAATAAGTGATATTTTCAGTAGTTTTCAAATGAAAATAATTAGTGAGTAAGGGAAAGCAAACGAGCGACCGTGCTAAAGATGAGAGAAAAGCTATTTTTATGAGAAATTTATAACTGTAACTGTATTTGATAGGGATGAGAGTGAGTCTGAGAGGTGTGAACCACGTGCTAATGGTTTTAGTTATTTCAAACGTACCAGCAGTAGGCAAAACGGTGGTAGAAAACGGAACTATTTCCGGGCATGTTTGTTTGGATTGATTGTAGATAAATAGCAGGTCATTTAGTTAATTATCAAGAAGCGGATACGACCGATGAAAGTAAAGACCGAGCGAAGTACAGAATACTTTCTGAATTTGAAATTCTTATAGTTGTTGATATAAAATTGAATAATTCCTTTGAAATCAGTCTAAGTTACTTTGAAGACTTATTCAGATTGTAAAAGATCGTAAATATAAATTTTTATGACAAATTTTACTAAATGTTTTGGCATCACGTAAGATATTCATTGTTTGCATCTTAATGTTCTAGCTTTTTAAACAACATGCGAAAATCGTAAACCAAAATGCTATAATACTGTAAGTATTAATCAACCGTACATTTGCTGGCTTTTCTGCTATTGATTCGAAAAGAAGAATATATTTATTAACCATTCGAAGCAAAGAATGACGAAAAAACTATGAATATAGAAAGCAAGGCTTTCGTTGTGCAAGATATATTTAATATAGTAATTGAACCGTTAAGTACATGATATGACTTTAAATCAAAACCAGCTTATTATTCATTGATCGATAGCTTAATATTTTACCAGCGTAAAGGCGAGTCCAAACTCAAAAGCAAATGGAACAAACCGAAACAGTCCCAAATAATTAATCAGTATCCATGTTTGATTCCAATCGGATGGCCCAAAGCAGCCTGTATAAATACAACTTGTTTGTGCTGACACTGACAAATATGGCGACGGGTGTCCTCTATCGATTCTAATCATGGTTTGGAAAATATCTTCACCTTGGAAGAAGTGAATGAAAGTTATAGCTTAAAATTCTGCTATGTGCATATTAAATTTAAGGAAAAAAATAAACGTACGTTCCTGTTACAAAAATGAACCGAACCGTGTAGCCTTTTGTTAATTACATCCGACACAGTCCCCAAGGTCCCCTCCCCTGCTCAGCCGCTCAACCGAAAGTTTCAAAAGTGCTAAACTACGTAACGACATGGACCTCCGTTTCCTTGTTTCGGTGTAGCTTGTGAGCGCGCGCACACGGTTGGCTGGGCGACATTTTGGTGCAACATCCTGCCCCTACCCCCGTTACCTTTTGCCACCCACAATTTTACTGTGTGTTTCCTTCCATCACTCCCGTGGGATGCATAGATCACACACAAAACAGCAGCACTGTAATTAATGTTTGTTTGTTTCTTGCCTCGTTGATGATGAAAATTGCTGCTGCTTTTATCTACTACTACCTACTACTGCCACTGTCGCCGTTACGAGAGAACTGCAAATGAAGGACTGTAATTTAGGATGTTGCTATCCGATGAGGGTCTGGCTGGGAAACACAAACCGAGATAACATTTCCTAAATAGTAACAAGTCGACAAATATGAGGTTTCCACTGTTGTTGATCGTGTGTAATTTGAGTGCGACTTGAGAATTGAGTTTTGGACGGAGGTAAATGGATGAACCCCCACAGGAGAAAACCATACAATGCGTCTTACTCCAAGAGTTTGATTTTTATCTTGGGTTAATGAAATATATAAAAAGTTCGGTTTCATAATACATACATTTATTTGCCAAGCCACATACATAATAACACATAATCAAAAACTTCGAACCGGTCCATCTCCATCTTGAACACTACGGTCCCCGCCTTCTTATGTCAACAGGTATGGTCTCCAACTTTTCAAGATTGTTGCCTAATAACCTCACAATATGTCGTGTCCGCTATATTTTTCGACTTCATGTATATTCAGGATAAGTGCAGCGAGCTCGTGGTTCATCCTTCGCCTCACAATATGTCGTGTCCGCTATATTTTTCGACTTCATGTATATTCAGGATAAGTGCAGCGAGCTCGTGGTTCATCCTTCGCCGCCTCGTACCATTGTTCTGCGCACCTTCAAAAACCTCCCTCATCACTAGTTTTTCTGATCATGTATGATTCAGGTTACATTATCGTAATCCGGCCTCAACCATATAATAAAAAAAAATGATGCTTCATATATCGCTGATGTACTGGAAATTTGACTCCCACGACTTGTATTATTTGTTTGAATCAAAAGAAATAAATGCTGATATTAGTGCACTTGAAAGTTCATTACATATGAAAACCGTATATTTTAGCTTCAGAATGGTTGGGATGATCAAGAAAAGCTTCAAGTTATATGATATATGGTCGAACTTTTCATCTATGTCTACTAAAATACACTACACCAAGTTTTGAACGTGCAGGATGCTTTATTACGAGTGTAGATCTGAAGGCCTTAACCACATACAGGGGATAGACAAAATGATCGGGACAGGCAAAATTTTCACTTCCCAAAAAATGTTGAACTAGCTGTAACTTTTCGAAAAGTGCATCAAATATTCTCAAATTTTTACTGTAAGTTCTTCAACTAGTTGTGTATCAGTGGACAAAATTTGGAAAAGATCGGACAATTCTTCTGGGCCCATATAGCCGAGGCGGTAAACGCACGGGTATTCAGCATGACCATGCTGAGGGTGACGGGTTCGATTCCCGGTCAGTCCAGGATCTTTTCGTAATGGAAATTTCCTTGGCTTCCTTGGGCATAGAGTATCTTCGTGCCTGCCACACGATATACACATGCAAAATGGTCATTGGCAGAGGAAGCTCTCAGTTAAAAACTGTGGAAGTGCTCATAGAACACTAAGCTGAGAAGCAGACTTTGTCCCAGTGAGGACGTTACGCCAAGAAGAGGAGAGGACAATTCTTCACGAAGTTATAAAGATTTTTGAAAAAGATAAAATTATCCGATAGCCAACTTTGAGCTGTTATATCTCCGGATTCAATGAACCGATTGCAATGAAATTTTGACCATTCATGACTTATATAATGAACTCTGGAAAACATTTGACTTAACTTGAAATTTTTAACAAGCGAAAAAGTTATAGCGATTTTATTTTTTTCACGATTTTTAAGTAAATTGGTCTATTTTTAATATGCATCCCATTACTGTTTCAATTTATTGGCGGCTATGTTGTTACTTTCCTTCAAAACGCATTTATATATAAGTCAATTAGAGGGAAACTAAATGAACTATAATTTGCATCTTGAATTTTGAAACGATGTTGATGTTTTGGATAATTTGGTGTTTTATTAGAAAAATAATCTAATCATTTTAATTTTCTTCCGTGTTAGGAATATTAAGTTAAGTCAATTATTTTGCATAGCTCATTATATAAGTCATAAATGGTCAAAATTTCATTGCATTCGGTTCATTGAATCCGGAGATATAACAGCTCAAAGTTGGCTATCGGATAATTTTACCTTTTTCAAAAATCTTTATAACTTCGTGAAGAAGTGTCCGACCTTTTCCAAATTTTGTCCACTGATACACAACTAGTTGAGAAACACACAGTAAAAATTTGAAAATATTTGATGCACTTTTCGAAAAGTTACAGCTAATTGAACATTTTTTGAATAGTGAAAATTTTGCCTGTCCCGATCATTTTGTCTATCCCCTGTAATTTGAAATGCACCCGATGCGTTATTACGGGTGTAGGTATAAAGGCCTTAACTCCAGAATGATTTGGATGGCCTAAGGTGTCGCCATTGATGTGCAGTTAGTCTTCCACACTCCCTGATTTACATGTATGGATCTAATGAAATCAGTTCTGACATTCATACAATAGTTTGATATACTATTACAGGTAAAGGCCTTATAATCAGAACTCCAGAGCTATTTTAAGTTGCCTAGAACATCAACAGGTCATGACTACCATCATTTCATGTTTCAAAATGTATATTTGAATGTAATTCATCAAATTCAAGTGATATTAAAAATAAACACAACTATTTGTATTCAGTAGACAAAGTTCAAAACTTCTGGACGTTTTGGATAACCTGGAGATCTATGTTACAGCTGTTAAAGGACATAAGACTTTTCTATCTAACAGCCCCAACCCAATCAAAGAATGTTGTGCAATTTCCATTGAAATATATCACATGTACATAGAAATAAAACGCGGGTTCGAGTGAAGAACAAGTGGTGTACACTACATTTACAGCTATATCTCCAAAATGTTCTAGCATAACATAATCTCCATATATGCATATGATAGCACAACTAATCCCCTTGATAAAAACATTTTGGTTGTGCAAATCTACCCACTGGGTCAAAAGATATAAGTAAAACTATGCAAAAAAAAGTTGTCCACATCCTTTAACCCTTTGATGCCGGAATTTTTCCAAGCATTATTATGGAGTTTTTTCTACGTTTTTCGGTATTTTTGGTGGCCAATAGCATAAAAACGGAAGAATATTATGCAGAATATTTTTTCTGGATATCCTAGGTCACCCAAACTATTCTTGAGTTTTGATCCTTAAATCTTCGGGTATAACGGTAACTTTTTTCATTATACAAAGCTACGATTTGTAATCTATCATGTCCAGTAAGTCTTCTGAAAGGTTATTAGATAATATTAGATCAGTCGGGATATCCTAGGTCATCCTAAGTGTTTTTAAGTTTAGATCTTGAAGTCTACGGGTGTAACGGTATTTTTTTTTTTTTTTCATTATACAAAGCTACGATTTGTAATCTATCATATCCAGTAAATCTTCTGAAAAGCTAATAGACAGTATCTGATCAGTCGCGATATCCTAGGTCATCCAAACTGTTCTTGAGTTTGGATCCTAAAGTCTAAGGGTGTAACGGTAACTTTTTTTTATTATACTAAGCTACGATTTGTAATCTATTATGTCCAGTAAGTCTTCTGAAAGTTCAATAGACAGTATCAGATCAGTCAGGATATCCTAGGTCATCCAAACTGTTCTTGAGTTCAGGTCCTAAAATGTGCGGGTGTAACGGTAACTTTTTTCATAATACAAAGCTACGATTTGTTATATATCATGTCCAGTGAGTCTACTGAAAGGTAAATAGACAGTGTCAGATCAATCGGGAAATCCTAGGTCATTCAAACTGTTCTTGAGTTTAGATCTTAAAGTCACCCGTAGACTTCTTTCATTAAAATCTGTAATCTATCATCTCCAGTAAGTCTTCTGAAAGTTACAGTGGTTGTTTTTATCAACTTGGCTTTATAACAATAAGGAAGCCCATAATATCCCAAAAATATATAACAACGCTTATTGTTCCTCTAACTACTTTAATAAGTAAGTACAGTGAATTCTGTAACACTACTTAACGTAGTGGCAAAAGCTATTATCACAAGTGTAGACCTGAAGCAATGGACTTCGGAGTAGTGTGGTTGATCTGGAATATCTCTAAACTATCTTGAAATGACTCATGGTGTGCCAGGGGGATTACAGATTACAGTATAAGTTCATTGTGAGAATCAATACTGTTACTATCGAGAGCTAAACTTCAGGAAGTTTGAACGACTCTCAGTATCCCAAAGGTTCATAATAATATATAGTTAGACTTCAGGTTGGTCCAGCCCCCGCTATTGATTATAAAACGATACTCAGTATGACAGATATAGCTGATGTTACGAGAGTAGACTTGAAGTTCTGAACTCAAAAATAGTTTGGCAGACCTGGAACATACCATAGTGTCTCTAAATGATATTTCAGATTTCAAGAGCTTCACGGATCTCAGCAGATTATACTATGCAATTATTTATGGTGAAAACACATAAAGTTTTTCTTGTAGATTTGAAGGACTTCATTATATAACAGTTTGGACGAACCTGGACGTCACAAAGGTTTATAATAATAAAAAAGTGTAGCCTTCAGATTGGTCCAGTATCCACGGGTAAATATGCAACGTTACTCAGTATAGCAGTTATGGCTGTTGTTACGAATGTAGACCTGAAGTCCTGAACTCTAAGGTAGTTTGGCTGATCTGGAATATCCCTGTAGTGTCTATAAATGACATTTGAGATTTCAAGAGCTTCACGGGTCCCAGCAGAATATGCAATACTTACAGTTTATGGCGAAAACACATAAAGCTTTTCTGGTAGAATTGAAGGACTTCATTATAGAACAATTTGGACGACCCTGAATGTCCCAAAGGATTATAATATGCTGGTAGACTTCAGATTGCTCCAGTAATTGCGCTTGTTTATGCAGCGTTACTCAGTAAAACAGATATGGCTACTGTTACGAGTGTAGACCTGAGGTTCTGAACTCCAAGGTAGTTTGGCTGATCTGGAATATCCCTGTAGTGTCTATAAATGACATTTGAGATTTCAAGAGCCTCACGGGTCCCAGCAGAATATGCAATACTTACAGTTTATGGCGAAAACACATAAAGCTTTTCTGGTAGAATTGAAGGACTTCATTATAGAACAATTTGGACGACCCTGAATGTCCCAAAGGATTATAATATGCTGGTAGACTTCAGATTGCTCCAGTAATTGCGCTTGTTTATGCAGCGTTACTCAGTAAAACAGATATGGCTACTGTTACGAGTGTAGACCTGAGGTTCTGAACTCCAAGGTAGTTTGGCTGATCTGGAATATCCCTATAGTGTCTATAAATGATATCGTAGATGTCAAGGGCTTTACGGATCCCAGTAGGTTATGCAATGCTATTATTTGTGGCGAAAATACACAACCTTATTCTTGTAGAATTGAAGGACTTCACTATGGGACAGTTTGGAACACCTAGAACAACCCAGAATATAAAATACCTTTTGCTAACCTTAACGAAGGCTAAATGAATACATATATACGTGACCCACATCCAAGCTCAGCTTTTAAAACACCTGGTATGTCAATTATTTCGTTTTTCCAAATTTCATGGTGTTCAGGATGTCCTAGGTTTTCAATGAAGCCCCAAATACAAATATTCACATTTTTCCCTAATAGAGGACTCAATTTGCAATAACTTTGCCGAAGACAGTATTCTGTTTTATCGAATGGGTGAATTTATAAGCCGTTTAAATGTTGGGGTCATATATGACCCCTCCGGCTCCAAAGGGTTAAGGGTAACAATGCTTGTCATACTTTCACACCACCGAGACCAACCCCCCCCCCCCTTAACCCTCTCCAAGCGGGACGTATTTCATGGATCACCCCTTTATGGCTGGCTTTCCGGAGAACCAGTGCACAGGCTTTGAGCCACTCTTTTTGGAGCACACACGCTCTGATTTACATAAGCATAACCCGCTTTCCTGTCAGCCTTCGTTTTTGTATTGGTAGAGTTAACCGTAAGGCCTATCCTCATTGTCTGTGTCCAGAAGAACATAAGGTTCCTCCACTGCCCTGAGATTGATTCCAATTAGATCAATATCTTCCGCAGAGCCAAGGAGCATGTGCGACCGTGTGATGATATTGCAATTTCTCTGCACGGCAGACCTCCTCATCGCTCCTTCAAGTGCAACAGTTAATTTGAAAGAGCATCAACCTGCTTCAATTCATCTGAGGTAACAAACGAGATAGACACTTCGTCTGTGATCCGAATACTTGATTATGTTCCATCCAGAATCTGAAAGTAAAAAACCATCTGAAAATGATTCTATAAGGTTTTTTTCAGAAAATCTGCTGATATTTCTTTAGAAATATATCTTGGGATACCTTCCAGGATTTCTCACAAGATTATTTCGTAATTTTCACGCCATTTTTGTGATTATCGCCTTCCGAAGATTCGTCCGGGTTTCTATCAGAATTTTCCCAAACTTCGAACAATTCTCTCCAGGATTCTACCTTGAGAATCTTGCAGGATTCCTGAATTCCGACCGCTTTCTCTTGGAGTTTTTCACAAGAATTCTACAGAATTTCTTTCGTTGGTTTTTTTGGTATTGCTCACAGAGTCTCGAAATTCTCATGAATTGTCGTCTGCCGAAATTTCCCCGAGTTTCAGCTGGGATATTTCTCAAAGGTTCCTGCAGGATTTCTTTTGAAGTTTCACTTGAGATTTCTCTCGAGGTTTCTCTAGTTTTTTCAAAAGTTTACTTCCGGTGTTATTCATGGAATTTCTCTCAAGTTTTTTTTTTTTTACTTTCTCCTAACAATTTCTCCGGATTGCCTATTGGGATTACTGCAAGAACTATTGCTGACATTTCTCATGGAGTTCTTCCTGTGGTTTCTTTCAGATTTTTTAAGCTTTTCCTTGTAGTTGTTCTCAGATATTTTTTTACAGATTTTCTCGGAATTATTCCCAGAGTTTTTCCTAGAATGCCGAATGAAAACTGACACGAGATTATGGGTGCTTCTTATGAGATTTATTTAATAGCTGCTTCCAGAATTCTTGCAGGGATTTTTCCTGGAGCTTTTTAGTTTAAACCTAGTCGTGCATTGGGGTCATTATTGTAGAACGGGTTCCAAACAACCGAGCAGTACTCCAGTATGGATCGATATAGGGCACAGTACAAGGATTTAAGGCAATGGACGTCCATGAACTCTTTAGCAGTTCTAAATATGAATCCCAGTACACTCGAAGCTTTCCCGACGACATAGCTGATATGCTGTTTAAAGGAGAGCTGTTCGTCCAAGACTACACCAAGGTCTTTGATATGACTAACACGCTCAATTTGGGTACCTGACAAATTATAATTGAACAGTATAGGCCGTTTTTTGTTCGAGAACGAGATCGCCGAGCACTTAGATGGGTTGACTTCCATTCGATTTAAGGTACACCATTCAGCAAATGCATCCACCTGACGTTGAAGGAAATAGCAGTCTTCAATTAAGCGAACACGAAGGTATAGTTTAAGATCGTCCGCAAAGGATAATCGCGGTCCTTCGATCATCATGTTTACATCGTTGAAATAGATAGTTAAGATATTACTTTATCAATACAATAGCAGACAAGATTTGTCGATCTTTTTTTTGAAACATCAAAAGAAATGCCAACATTCAGCGTCGAACCTACGACCTTTACAGGCGGAGATGCTTACCACTCAACTGTGGCTCACTGTTGTGAATGTCACGGGAATAAGACGAATAAGAGCATAAGCTTCTTCGTTTCCTCAGCTCAGAAAGAGGCATCTCTGGGTGTATGTGTTGCATTTCATGTACCGTCAAGGCGCCATTCACCGTGGGGGCTCCATTCACCGTGTGCCTTCGAATATTTTTTCATTATCTCCATATTATGATCCCTTAAATTTCACCAATACAACACTAATGTATTGTTACCATGTCAAAACGCTCATTAGGAACATTCAAAAGTATCATTTTGATACTAAAGTGTGTTTACATGAAGCGAGTTTCTGCTCGTTCACTTCATTCATAGTAAAAAAACAAAAACTGCGCTAAGGTGATTTAAGCGATAAACTAAATGTAGTAACGTTTTTATTCCACCAAGAAGCAATTAAATTATCAGGTATGTATTTTGCATTACCGAAGTAAGTTTAACAAGAAAGTACGATTACTCGTACTTTTTAATTGAAATAAAAAGGCACGGTAAATGGGTACCCTAAAAATCAATGGTCTCCATTCACCGTGCCCCATATTGTCCCATATATCTAGAAAAAATCGAAAATTTGAACATTCGTTTTACTAATAAAATCTTGCAAGTTATTACTTAAAATGAATTTAAACGAAGAAAATTCTCTTGGCTGGGTTGTTTTGATCATTTTTAAACAAAGTAGAATAAAATTGCTTATACACGGTGAATGGGTCCCTACTACCACGGTGAATGGAGACCTACCACGGAGTTAGGCGACCCTACTACCCTTTACTAATTGTGCTATATCACCAAATTTTGTGAAAATTTTTCTACTTCTGTGGATATTGCTTTAATTTTAACCTATAACGAAGGCAATTAAAAGCGGCACCAACAATGTTTATAAGACTGGTGTCAAATGACAGCCCTTATTTGCCCCGAATACTCTTAGATCCACGGTGAATGGTGCCTTGACGGTAGAAGAGCTAAATTAGTTCTTATGTAGAAATTTTCAGATATTTCGACAAGAACAAAAATTGATATCATATCACTTTGAGTTATTCATGCAATCTTCACTAAATTTTTGAATAACACATCAAAATCACATCAAGCTATGACATCAAAAGTTGATATATGATTTAGATATTCTCTTCTACCTGAGTTGAAATCCACGGCGAAACCAGGAAAGAATTCAAGGAAAATTTGTCTAAAATCATTCGCAGGTTTTAAATGTTAAACCTGCTGATAGGTCCTCAGGAAAACCGCCGAGACCTTATCAAGGTCTCAGTCTTTTTAACAATCGACCGGAACTGACGGCATAAATTGATTACGTTTTTTTATGTTTTTATATATGCTCACTTATGCGGAAAAAATCAATACTTTGCCTTGAGTTGGATGAAAATGGGAGCATATATGCTTAGTAAGGGAAGTGGTACCTTATACAGATAATTTTTTGGATAGAATTTCAACAGATTCAAAGGGTGCACTATGTTGGGCATGTAGACGTTAGACATCTGCAAATTTGTTTAGCGAAATTTAGGCTTTTATCAGCTTATGACTAAAAAAACTTATAACTTTAAAGAAAATAAATGATTGGAAGAAGACCTGGAAATCACGGCGAGCGTGGAGTTGGTGACAGTCATTAAATTGCGACAGCGACATTGAGCTCAGCATTCAGCATTAGATACGACTATCCAAAGAAAATAGTTACGGCAATGTGTTGGCAGATTAGATTATATAATTGGTACAAAACTATTAGATACTCAAATCAACATCCTGTTCCACTAATCATAATTGAGCCTTCCAGGGGTCCTAAGAATACCGGCATTGTGTGAATATTAGAGAGCTTAACCGTTCGGGATCCATGTAGCCGAAATGGTTTACGCGCGGTTATTTAACAATAGGGGAGACCGGGGAGACTTGATCCCTTTTTCTTAATTTACCTGAAACTTTAAGAAAAAACACAAAACTAGATCCGATTTCCGTACAAAATGGCAGGTAAACATCTATTGCAAGTTAATACACAACAGAAGGTCTTTAAATTATTGTCAAAGTTTTCAAAACTGTGTTTTTATGGAGGCATGTCTTATAATGTATTTTACAAAAATAGGTGACACTTGATCCCCCTTTCAGCACATGGTTTATTTAAAGGGAAAATAATTCCAGAGTCTTCCTATTCAGTTTCTTTTCGAGTTTGCTTGTATTTTTGATGAATATGGAGTGTTTGAAATTGTAAGATTTCCTTAAGTTTTTAAGGATATGCCGTATTTTCAAAATGGGGAGACTTGATCCCCCTTTTATTGGTTTGTACTAAAGTTAAAATTATCTGACACATTTTATCGTTGAATAGACTAGAATTCCAAGTAAATAGAGGCTTCCGAATAGAATTTTATTTATCACATATATAATGTGTGTGTAACCCTCGAGGGATCAAGTCTCCCCATGTCACTGTTGTGTATACTAAGCTGAATTAATTAAAATATGTTCACATTTAAAAAAAAAACAGTCGTTTGTCCAGGAGTAGTTTTGAAAAAAATATGCTAGAAGAAAAATGTTTTTGATTCCGAGCAAATATGGGGGGAACAAGTCTCCCCAGGGATCAAGTCTCCTCAGTCTCCCCTACTATGTTGAGGGTACTCGATTCGATTCCCGGTCAGCATCAGGATCTTTTCTAAAAGAAACCAGTTAATAACTGTGAAAGTGCCCCTTGAACACTGAGCTGAACACCCGGTTATGCTTCTGTACACTTAGGAAATTTGATTTATTGGCAAATATCCATGTACCGAACCAACTGAATTAATCTGGTGTACAAATCTCTCAGCTGTATATTTTCTGATTGGTTCGATCACGTTTAATTTCCTACAAGATGTGTAATAATTGCCGGCTTGCAACTCTAGCATTTCCAGCCATTCAAATCACCGATTCGGGCTAATCGCTTTGATTGGTGAACAATCCGATAAACGGTTTATGGGCTTCCACTTTGCAAAACAAAGCTTGTCAATCACCACCAGGCACAAAAGCAGCCTCCGTTTTTGAGTTGTTCCATTCATCCGCGTAAATTATGCCCACAACGATGATGGGTGATGCACGGCGCCGAAGATAATGGTACCCTCCGTTGGCCGGCAGAGACCCCGCTAATAAAAGTAAAAGTGAACCACGGCGCTCTCGCTACAAACCATTACGGACCTTGAAGCGATCCGAACCTGGCCACTGGTCACAGTGTAGTTCGTAACGGCGCAGCGATGAGGTTGCAATCGTTTCGGTGGGCTTCGATGGCCCAGGGCTTCCTAGCAGTGGCTCTCGTGTTCACTATAGCCCAAGTCGCGTGTGATGTGGTGATTTGCAATTATGAAAAATTCGAACTGTACGATAGTATGTACCACAAGAAAAAGGACGATTTCTGTGTATTCAACGAAGTGTACATGTCGGCCAGCATTCGGTATGGTGATTTTATGGCCAGTAGTTTGGATTACCAGAAAATTGCGTTTACAAATTCAAAGTTTCCCATTGTTCCACCCTCGCTTTATCGAAACTTTGACGACATTCGTGAGCTGTACGTAAGAAGATGTTCGCTAGAATCCTTGAGAATAACGCGACTGATTGAAAAGATGTACGCCGGAAACAATCAAATCACCTCTGTTATTGTGGATGGAAACGGATCGAATAACCTGAAGGAGTTGTACTTGGAAGCAAACATGCTAAAAGACCTTTCGAATATTACCAACCTACCAAACCTACAAGTGCTTGTTCTGGAAAACAATTCGCATCTTGGAAACATAGATCTCGCCGTATTTTCAAGAATGACAAAACTGTGGAAACTGGATCTCGAAAATGTTGGCATGACTAGAATCGTGAATAGCCTTAGATTAAATCTGCAAGAACTGAAAAGGCTAGATCTCTCAAACAATCAGCTCACCTACGTAGACATGCAGCTGTTCCAAACGTTCTCCAAATTGGAGCACTTATGGCTCAACGGAAATAAAATCTTCTATATGGAAATGGAACCCATCAGGACCTTCTTGCCGGACATCCGCAGTATAGTGATCGATGATAATTACTGGGGCTGTCAACATTTATCAATTGTTAGCAAATACCTTCTCGACAACAACATTATCATCCGAAGTAGTGAATGCAAAACTCGATCAGTTCATAAAGTGTGTTGTTCTGATACTACGGATCTGATTGACTACCGATACATAATAGAAATGAGCATCAAATCTGAGGCGAAATTCCAAACTGAAATCAAAAGTCTTGAACAAGCAAACCACAACCTACATGAAACTGTCGAAGGAATGCGACTTCAGCTGAACACGCTGATCCAAAATTATACGGGAATGCTGGAAGAGAGGAAGAATATAGCCACTCAACCCCCACCAACGCTGTCACCATCGTCTGAATCTGCCGAGGACTATTCGTACTACGAAAGCAGTGAGCCAGAGAATGATGTCGAATTGGATCCAGACGCGGACCATTCGGCACAAAACTCTGGAGGGGAAAACTTCACCATAACGGAGGAGGAGAATAGTGCGGAGCGAAGTCTACCGAGTAATAAAGTGTAAAGTGATGGAAAGTTTTTAATGATCATGGATCATTGCCATTTCCGGAGAAGTGCGATAAATTAAGTGAAATCTGTCGATAAGCTTCAATATTGAAAAGTGCTGATTGGAGTCATATAATCATGTCAAATGAAGTGCCGTAAATAGTGTAGAAAAGATGTGTGTGCAGTAACCAGTGTAGATCGTTGAATAATAAGCTCATCTACGAGAATCGAACTTATGGATACTTAATTTTACCTCAGATGCAGATTGTAAAGGTAATGGTAAAGCTTACGAAGCCTTTGCTTCAACTTTATTAAAAATGAGCTATCTGCAATGTATGTTTAACCCTAAAAGGGAAACCTTCATGGCCTCAGTTTCGTCACCTCGCTGAGTGTGTTCCATTAAAGACGAGCTCTGAAAGGCGGCTGGGGTCCAAATGGACCCCAGGTATCCCTTTTAGGGTTAATGTAGATGTTAGAAGCGTTTCCCATCTAATTTATGTGATTTTATGTGACATCATCCCATAAAAGCATAATTCATTTTTATAAACACCCATTCTTAATGTGCACAATTCGGTATCTCAACATAGATATAATAACGTATGATATGAAAAAAGGCGCTCTCCATTAACTATGAAGACTCAATTTTGGTACGTAGGTAATGGACAGGCCCAAACGTTCTTACGGTCAACAGTAGGAAGTGGAGCGGACTTGGTGTGATGGTTAGAACACTTGACTATCACGCCGAGGACCTGGGATCGAATCCCACTCCCGATAAACTCACAAAACTTGAGTTCTTCCTTCGGAACGGAAGTAAAACGTGGATCCCGAGATGAACTAGCCTTGGGCTAAAAATCTCGTTAATACAGATAAAAAAAAACAGCAGGAAGAAGGAATGTTAATTCATCAACTAGTAGGTAGAGACGTACTCACTAACATTAAAACCGTCAGCAGATCTGACTTGGTACATTCGGCTATACATTTACTCAATAAATTGAATGTATTTGCACAAAGGTATAGTTTGATACTACCAACTCACAGCCATAACCTAAATATCCATGAACTTTCCGTCGATATCCCTTTTGGGACGGAGCGCAAAAAAGTAAAATCTCCATACAAATGGCTCAACTTTGGCTCTCCAGAAGTCTTACATTTCCCAACAAAACAACAATTATTTTTTTCCATTCGTAAGAACTACTCTTAATCTTTCGATTTCTAGCTTTGACTACCTAGATGAATCGAAATAAAAAATATGCGACGGATAAAACTTTTTCATGTTTTACGGTTTTTGTCTACTTTTTGTTTACCTTGTTGTGGTAAATCTCACAGGCAACGAAAATAAAAGTTTATTTGCATACATACAAGTACAAGTAATGACTGAATTATTGAAACTGTTCACATAACATAAAACAAAGTCTAAACAAATGAAAAAAATATGCAAAACTGTTACCGTTCAACAGCACAATTGTACTGATGATTCGTCACGAAAGGGATATAAGCCGAACTGTTCCTGAATTCTGAGCAGAGTTTAAAAATTGCATTTTCAATTAGTACAATCAACGTGGATTTTGAAAATTCTTAACAGAGGGATCAAAAAAATTCATTCTGATGAATGAATTTTCTCACTTATTCATTCATTTTTCTGTCACTGACAATTTTCACTGAGAAATAGAACTAGACCGTAACTCTCATCAAGTCGGATTGTGCATCTGTTAACAATAATTGAACATTTTACGACGTGAGACAAAATATTCATGACAGAGAATTGAATGAAAAAAGAGGCATTCAGCTGAAAGTGGCCAAACGCGAATGAAAAAATGAAAATGACAATTTTTACTTTGAATCTTCATTTTTTTTACACTCTGGGCTTTGATAAAATTCTTGCTTTCAAAATAAAGTATTCTCAGAAATTCTGAGAATACTATATTTGCAAAGCAAGAATTTAATCAAAGCCTTGATGAACTTTTTTATGACAAATATTCCAATGTTTTGTTCAACGTATAGGCAGAGCTGGATAACATCAGACTTCTCAGTTGACTGCTTGACCACCTTCACTATCACTGGAGGCCCATCAATATCAAGACGATAATTGCTAGGATAAAACTTTTTTTATAATCATAGATCACTTTGCAGTCTTTGACATTTTAGGCTATATTTCATTACTTACATGATTCATGTAAAATATTACAAGAAAATGCAAGCAACTGAAATTTCCCAGACTAAATCCCATACAAATTTCAACCACATTACAGAGCACGAGGGCGCAACATAATCGCCAAATGCTAATCAGGTTGCATCTCGCAAATTGTTGGCTAGATAACGGTAGTGAGTTAACGCCAAATAAGAACGAAAGCGATGCAAGCGTCATAAGTGTCCAATTGGGTTGTTTTGCGAATAAAATATTGCTATTTTCCATAGCCTAATCGAAAGAGCTCATTTTCCTGAGTACAACGTGAATTTATTAGATTTTAATACCTTTGTTTTGATGGTTAAATTAACAAAACAGTTTTAACTTTCGTGGATAGAATGACAGTTCAATCGATAAAATGACAGTTCGACCCGAACAAAAAATTTACAAACTCTAAATGCATTTTAAAAATAGTTCCCGGACTTCAAAAATTCTGAAATTTTGGATAACGACTAATTTTTGGGCGGAAAATCAGATTATGAAATAATCTGGATACCCCTAAAGAACCCAATTGACGAACTGATGAATATTTGAATCAACCTTTGAAAATAAGAACGATGGATAGTGAGAAGAGTGAGACGTCTGTATGTATGTGGCTTTAGTTACGTCAAGATTGTGTTCTCTTACACATATTTATCGTTTGCGTTGACTTTGTTCACTTTTGTAAATTCCGACGAAACACCCATCGCTGGTTCTGCATCACTACCGGTAGTCTCTAATGTGGTCTGAGCCTATATTGTTGCTAACCGTATTTCAGGTTTAAAAAAAGCCACGGTTTGATATGTCACATGCATGGGTTTGGATTATTTTTGTATTTTTATTTGGCCACTTTCGGTGGAACACCCGAAACCGATTACGGAACACTACCGGTAGTTTGAAATGTGGCCTGAGCTATTTTTCTTGCAAACCGTTGATCAGGTTATCGAAAAAGTCACGATTTAATGTGTATCTGTATTGGTTCATTCTACTTTTACATTTTCCAATTCCAATGGAACACCCGGAACCGGCTCCGGGACACTATCGGTTGTCCCAAATATGGTCTGAGACTATGTTCTTATTAACCGTTCATTGAGTTATCGAAAAAGCTGCAATTTGATGTACCGCATCCATGGGATTGGTTCCATTTTATTGTTTACACTTCCGGCGGGACAACCGGAACCGACCCCGTGACAGTACTGATTGTCCCTAGTATTGTTTGAGTCTAGTTTCTTGCTAACAGATTTCCTAAAAAGCCGCGAATTGATGCGTGGTTTTGGTTCATATTTGCATTTGACCGATTCCGGCGAGACAACCTCAACTGCTTCTGGAACACTACCGGTATGTAGTCTCTAATGTGATCTTAGCCTATTTTTGCTAGCCACTCATCAGGTTCTCGAAAAATCTGCGATCAGATGTGTCGCATGCATGGGTTTGGTTCTTGTTTGCATTTCGCCACTTCTGACATGAATCCTGAGACTGGTTCCGGAACACTACCGATAGACTTAGGTTTGGTCTGAGCCTATTTTCTTGCTGGGCGTTCATCAAGTTATCGACAAAGACGCTATTTAATATGCCGCATGCATATGTTTTGGTCCCTTCTATATTTGTCCACTTCCGGCGGGACACCCGGTTCCGGAACACTATCGGTTGTCCCAAATATGGACTGAAATCATTTTTTTGCTAACCTTTAATCAGGTTATCCGCGGTTGTATGTGTCACGGTTCCAATATGGTCTGACAATATTTTCCTGATAACTGTTCATCAGGTTATCAAAAAAGCCGCTATTTGATGTGTCGCATGCATGGGTTTTGTTCACTTTTATGCTTGGCCATTTTCGGCGGGACACCTGGAACCAGTTTCAGAACCCTACCGGTTTAGATATGATCTGAAACTATGTCATGTTTATCCACTGTTATCACGATCATTTTCCAACAACGAACTTATAACATTTCGATTTTTTGAAAAATAAGGGACGGCCTAGTGTACAGTATAGTTGGCCAAAGATACTCTATGCTTCCATGAATGTGTTTTATAGATTGCTCTTTTTTAATACAATTAATCGTAAAACTAGTCCTAGTGGAAAATGGTTTCTCATTTTCACGAACCATTTTTTTTATTTTGTTAAAAAAAATATTTGTGTAAAAACGAAACACATTTTTCACCAGGCAAAAATTCAGAAGAAATTTTGATCATTCATCTAAACGGGTATGGAAACCGATTTAGAAAATATTCAATGAAACATCAAAAACCAAAAAATTACTTACCAAAATTATGCTTTCTGTCCTCCAAAGCTGGCTCCACCCTTGGCAGAGATTTTCAGGGCGAGTCTGACTTTGGGACATATACAGTAGACGTTCGCTCGGTGCAAACGGTTTAACTGCAATGCTTTTTAACTGCAAGTCCGCTAAGTGCAACAATTTTGCAGTTATCGCACCGCTATCAGTCAAAAACGAAACGTCAACAGAGTTGCGATGTTTTTCAGATGCACTACAGCTGCATTGCGATGTTTTTGAGTGCATTCTGGCTGCGTCCAACAGCAATTGACAACTGTTTGACGGCTGTCAGTCGTTGCAGTTAGCGAATTTCATTCGGTAACTGAAACATAAACATGTTGCACTTATCGAACGTCTACTGTACTTAGCGATTGGCGTCAAGTCCGGGTCTTCATGCCCCCATCTAATTTGCTTATCAAAGTGAAAAATTTACTATCTCTGCACTACACACGGTAGTTAAAAAGATCGAAACAAAAACACTTAACCCTGCCTGGGAATTATTTGCAAAATTTCTACTCAATTTGATTTTTGGAAAGCGTTGTGCAACCCACCGTGAAAATGTCAATATTTCCCAAAATTGGGCTTGAAAACTTATTTTTATATTTAGTGCACATTTACATTAAGCGCCGTCACCAACTTACGTTACGCTTCGAAAAAAATCTGTTTTTACACTTCGGATGCATCAACGCCAAGAAAGATCTTGTAAAAAGTTCGCGTAACTTCAAAAAATCGTGCAAAATAAAATCCAAAGGATATTCTTTTTCGCAATTTGCCCTCTGAAAATGATCAAAATCGCGTAAAAAAGTCGCGTGTTTTCACTTTTATTTCGAGCACATCTCTTCAAAAAAACGTGCAAAATCAAATCGTATATATCAGCAAAGGCTGATATTCAGAACCTTTCCATTTGAGCACGGAAACAACATAATTTTAACATAACCGCAATACGACCTATTCGAAAAAGGTACCGGTTGATTCGATATTCAACAAATCGTACCGTAGCAGACGACCAGCTTTTTGAGTTTCACCAACTAAGGATTGTTCATTTTATAAAGAGGACAACTTTGCAAGGCTATAAAAAGAAAACGCGTAGTTCAAATTTGAGCAGCCTTGGTTAGTTGTTTAGTACATTATATTAGCAGATAATAACCATAAATAAATTGGTTTAAAATTATTGAACTTCATAGAAATGTGGTAAAGTGTTTCGAGAGATCAATTTTTCAATTCCCAAAAACTAAAGATAAACACAAAATTTCTGTAAAACATCGGTGTATCGTTTTTAATTGCAAAAAAAGTGTTTGCCATGCTGCAGCAGTTTGAGTGATACATATTCTGGCAAAATATAAACCTAATCGGAATAATGGTTGTTGAGATATTAAAGTTACAAATTGGACTCGATTTTCAGAATAAAATTTATTTGTTAAACAAAAATGTATAAAAATATTAAATTTTGAATGTTTTCAATGGATCTAGTCGAAAGTACTAATAATGCAAATTCAAATGCAGAAAACCGCTTCTTGATAGCATTGTTGGCTTGGTTACTGTGCTTCATGGCAGTTACCGGAGATAAAACCGCTTCGTTCTATGAAGGTTCTTCTAAATAACGATGTACTCTATTGCAAATACAACGTAACAATGATGTCGAAAATAAAAATTAACATGTAGTTATTTTCAAATAAGGTATATAATTAAATAGGGTCAGACCTTGCTGAAAATAAATAATAAGAAGCTTCTCTAGAATCAAAAACTTGCATTTATGGAGCAATTTTTCATTATGGTCATCATTAAGTATTAAATTTATGATGAAGAATGTACTTTAAAGCATATTTTTTTTCGGTATCCTTTAGAATGCGATTCTCTTCTTTACTGGACAAATTTTGAACTGATTCCGTAGTGTTATTGCATCACTGGACTTAAATAAGTATTTTTTATCAATTTCATTGATAACAAGGCAACTCACTATATCAAGCTGTATAATGCTTGGTGCATTATTACTGACCAACTATTACACTCTACCTTTAGAAAAATAGTATTAGATCCCAACACATTGAAAAGTTCATGAAAATTTTAAAGTTATGTATGTGAAAAGTTGTGTAGAATTTTGAGAAATGGGGTTTTATTGAGTTTTAACGAAAACCGCTTCAGTTCCATAACTAAGGACAATTTGTATAATGTTATATTTTTCCTACACTGTAGAATAGCTATGGAAATTTATGCAAAAAACCGATAATGATTTTATTGAAAAATAAAAAAGATATCACACAAATAAGGTGTCCTCTTTATAAAATGAACAGTCCCTAATTCCGTAGTGGCTCTGCTTCAGGTATGGAAACAGGCCAGGGTCGTGATGGCTACGATCTTCTGAATGTTTCCAAAGCTTTTCTGGTCTAAAGTTCACAATTGATGGTGGGTTCGGCACTACTAGCACTTAACAACAATGCACAAATGAGCATCGATTGAGCTAAATTTTGTACTGTAACTCGCTTACATTTTATATTTTAATAATACGTTGAGAAAAAAATTAAGTTGTTTTTTTCGTATTGAAGAAAATACAAAACTTTTTTTTTTAAATTGCTTAAATTTAAGGAGATTGTCCCATATACTCACTAACTTGATATATTTTTTCTAGAATTATTTCGCAACCGCAGAACTCGCTCCCCTGCAAACAAAAGTAGCTGAATAACATCTTATAGAGCCAACGCCTCTGGAAAAAGTTCTCCTGAACTCTACCAGATCTACCAGTTTAATTTTCTATGAGCATTACTTCAGTTGATAGCTTTTCTATAAATTTCAATTTGGTATGTATTTATATATCGGAAGGTATGCATTTTTTAAATAGGTACACGAGAAACTAAAAATTTGGGCTCAGTGTACCAGTTGTGGCAATAGTACTTCAAATTCGCCATAGTTGATTTTCAACCTTTAATGGTACAAATCGGCAAGAAAATTTTCATGAACAACAGATCACGTTCACAAAAGATGGTTGCAATCATTCAAACTTCACAATTTGCGCAAATTATGATAGAAATAAATCATTTTCCTTAACTTTTCGGCTTCCTTGCACCCTATTTCGCCACAGTGTACCAGCTATGGCTAATCCCGTAAGGAATGCATGTAAATAGTGCGAAGTGGAACCCAAATTAACAATTATGTCCATAACTGGTACAGGGTTCCTATCATTGGCACACGCCGTAATAAATACTAAAAGTAGTTTTGGCTCCGTTTCTATAATTTTCCTGTAAAGTATGAGAACTAACCAATCATTTGACATATCGATGACATTCGTCGGTCTTCTTCTTATTTTTGTATAAATAGTCCTTACTTAGTGCGATAACTGGTACAGGCACTCTATCGTGAAATTACACAGCGCAACATTTTTTTGTCTCAAGAGCAAACTTATGTGTCTCCGAAGGTTTTTGGGCCGCTGAATCCGAATCCGGGCTCAGATTTGCTCTAACACGTCACAATTTTGAGCTATACCTCAATTTATAGGGCAAAATATGCGATTTTGGGCTTTTTTGACTGCAAGCCATTAAGCATGGAAATATTTTTTAAGCAATCAAAAGGTTAAATGGTCAATTAACATCTAATTTAACGACTTATGCAAAATATTTCGTTTTACTTAATCAAATTTGATAGATTTAAGCATTTTATGTTAGTATGAAAACTTGCATACAACTTTTGGAGGGCGACTTGTATGGGAAATATCATACCTAACATAAATCGCTTAAAACTATCAAAATCGATTTGGTAAAACGAAATATTTTGCATGAGTCGTTAAATTAGATGTTAATTGACCAATTAACCTTTTGATTGCTTAAAAAAAATATTTCCATGCTTAATGGCTTGCAGTCAAAAAAGCCTAAAATCGCAAATTTTGCCCTATAAATTGAGGTATAGCTCAAAATTGTGACGTGTTGGAGCAAATCTGAGCCCGGATTCGGATTCAGCGGCCCAAAAACCTTCGGAGACACATAAGTTTGCTCTTGAGACAGACCAAAAGTTAATTTTTGTTACGCTGTGTTATTTTTTTTCTGGACCAGCATAATTAGTTCTGTTCTTTACTTCCATAGCTACAGATAAGGATCGGTAAATTCGCCTCACTCCATTCATATTCACTCCTCTTTGCTGAAGCGAATCGAGAAAGATGCAGCAAACGGATAGTCGTGATCAAACACGCAACCCCATCACCAGTGGGAAGCGATGCGCAAGCTGGTTGACATAGTGGTTTCGCAGCGCGGTGTCACGAACACTAACGCAAATCTACTGGTTGAAAATACGCCCATTTGATTTTGCCGGGAACAGCTGATTTTTGTTTACTATTTTCAACCAGTAACTCAGGTTGTGTTCGTGTAATGCATCGTGTACGTACACGCAACACTACTAAAAGCAGAAACCACTATGGATATTCGTGACCGATCGTCGCAGTTTGGATCGCAAGCGAATGAATGAATGGCGAATGGTGACGAATGCTGGTGAGCGATCGAAGCGGCTATTATCATAACTAGAAGAGAATTTCTGCATGTAATGCATACGTTTTTAGTGTATTGTTGTTGAAATGCTAGATTAGCAAAGAAAATAATAAACATTTTTTGAAAACTTCAAATATTTGTACGCGCAATATCGCTTGTGATGCGAATGTGGACGAATGTTTAAATTCCATGTATGGCTTCCCATCGTTCGCCAGTGTTTGCTGTCGGCGCTGACAAGCAAACACACAAACTAAAGCAACAACCGTTCGGTGCTGACTGTATTTAAGTGTGGAAGAAGATGAAAAGTGGAAATCAGGAACCCTGGCTACAGATATACAGATTTTTATGATGGTTATTTGTGGGGGTGATACACAAATTATGTCAAGCAAAATTCGACCTTTTTCGACCTTTTTCGAGTTCACATTTTTTACAGTCAATTTGTCATATATTTCTGTAATAAATTCATTTTTTTATTAAATTCAATATTTTACCAAACTGCGTATTAGGCATACTTCAAAGACCTTTTGAAACTTTTGTTACCGTAGCTGTATCGCACATGTTGTGAATATTCGAATGATTATAGCTACCAAGTATTCGCTAAATCCAATTTCGTCTTCAAAAGTTTTTTTATTCTTCAACCAGTTAACCTAATTTACAGCTCTTTTGTCCACTAGGGTTCTGCGTGAGCGATTCCAATTGGCGGCTGCACTTACACTTTGTACAGCGCCTCCCAAGTAACACACTTGTCACCGAAGAGTCACGGCGGCGCAGGTTTTTGTTGCGCAGAAGTCACTGTGACTTACTTCTAACAAATAAACACTTACTTGCTAGAAGTAAGTCACAGTGACTTCTGCGCAACAAAAACCTGCGCCGCCGTGACTCTTCGGTGACAAGTGTGTTACTTGGGCTGAATGTATTCTAATTCTAATTCGAACTGGTAGCATTGCGTTGCTATCACTTTTCTACCCTGTCCATGGGTAGAATGATGTGCACGAGGATGTTGATATGTGGCTCTTGTTCCTACTCCAGTCCGATTGGGGGTGCATTATGAGTAGCCGTTAGCCGATATCCAAGTTTTCGGGTCCGTTAGAGCATATGCTCAGAAGAGGGTCAGGTGTCAGCTGCTCTCGGGGGGAAGAGCAACTGACGAAAAATTGCAAGTGCCGGGGCTGGGATCGAACCCATGACCATCCACTTATGAAGTAAACGTGTAACCACTACGCTATGGGCCCCGGCATATCATCAAAAGTGTTATTAATGAAATTTATGCATAAAATTGTACATTTCCTGTAGTAATAAAATTTTAGTATGGAAATTGCATACTTTCAACCGTTATCTTTGGATTTATTAATATTTAAACTGAACAAATTGAAAATTTAGAAAACCTGTAAAAGTTTTGCGTAGCTTTTCACATGTTGGAATAGTCAAGGGGTTGCATACCTTGCGGGGATTAAAAAATCTTACTTTTTTATTGCATTATTTAAAAGTAAATATAGCGGAACTTACGTATTTTTGGCAGTTTTGTTCTCTTCGTCATGGGAGTTTTTTTTTTGAAACCTGTTGGTCTCAGAGTTAGCCTCAAATCCTTCCCAACCAAGCTGAGTTTTATGCCCAAATTTTAGGCAATTCGACCCACAAAAACCCCCCATGACGAAGAGAACAAACCTGCCGATAATACCCTTCGTCGCCCTACTAGCTAAACAATGCACATTCCAAATTGGAGCACTATAACTAAAGTTACAGCCAAACCCGTGCACATAGGAGGGGTTTTGGGGGTTATATATCTCCCATTGTATCCCCAATGTTCCATCCATACACTAGGTGCCCCTCCGTCCTTTGTTAAAATTAGGAAAAACCCCTCCTTTTCTGTGCACGGGCCGGGTTACAGCCCATTGTAGCGCACGCCTTCCGTAAGGACAAGGCAAAGCGTGAAGCTTTCCACGCGATTATCTTGAAATTGATATTTTTTTTAAGCGCCGTTACGGTGATCACGATATCTTAAAAACTAATTGACATATTTGCAAACTTTTTTTATTGTTCGTTTTCGAAATCTCGAGGTACTGAATGGTTCACTTTTCACAAACAAATGCTACATTGACTTAAAAAAAAGCTTTGAATAAACTTTTTACAAAGAAAAGACGACTTTTTTGTTCACCATGAAGGGTTCTTAGAAAGGGTGCGCGCTACAATGGGCTGTAACTTTAGTTCTAGTGCTCAAATATTTATGAAATTTGGAATATGTATAGTATACTGCCCATGATCGCATATCAGTCCCATCTTTGCTGGGTTTCCTATTCATATGGGACAATTATGCGATCATAGGCAGTATAGCTAGCACAGAGAAACAGACATCACACTCCGCCCGCTTCCCATCGATCACCTTTTTAACGGTTGATTTAAATTTTCGGTAGTTGGTCAATTAACCACTCACGACGATTCCTCACTACCGCCACCTAGTGATAGCCCGACCAATCACAGTAAGTTAGCATTGGGCGGCTACGTTTTCGTGACATTTTTTTTTACATATTAACTTATAACATATTTTCAGTACTTATAAAGGCAAACTGATCAATTACACCTGAAAACCGTGGTTGTACTTGTTTTAAAGCATTGAGTTTGACCTTATCGATAACAATTCAGAAATTAGACGCCCAAAACTATGGAAAGTGATCAATTTTATCTGAAATCACGGTACATGATGAACAATTAACAAGAACGTATGCTTACACCACATATGTTTCCTAAGGTAATGGTCACTTAAAGCAGAGTCAAAGATTTTAATATACTATATTTGGCAGAGTGTAATGGCAAGAACATTAATCTGTAGGCCCTAAAACTTCCACTACATAGAGGCTTCAGCCTTCTTGAATCGAAGCATGTTCGTTTTTTTTATTTGTCGCTGTGAATTGTCAAACATTACTCGAATCACGTAAATATATTGTTGATGTTCTTCTTCTTCTTATTCTTCTTCTCCTTCTTCTTCTTCTTCTTCTTCTTCTTATTCTTCTTCTTTTTCTTTACGGCTCTACGTCCCCCCTGGGGCTTGGGCTATCTCGCTTCAACTTAGTGTTCTTTGAACACTTCCACAGTAATCAATTAAAGGCCTGTTTTGCCTGCCATAGCATGAATTTGTATATTATAAGGCAAGCGAAATGATACACTATATCCAGAGAGTCGAGAAAATTGTCTCGACTGGAACGGGAATCAAACCCATCGTCTCCGGATTGGTAATCCATAGCCTTAACCACTAGGCTATCTGGAGACCCCAAAACCTACTGTATGATGAGTGAAAAATTCAGTCAAAAACATGCATTTCAACTTTTTGTCACCACACACACCCCCCCCCCCCCCCACCCCCCTTTAAAAAAATATGGCTGGATTTTGCATTTTGAGGAGGCATATAAAAAATATTTATCAAAATCCGATGAGTTTAATATTTTTCAGATTAAATGTTTCATTATTTTTGTACCCCCCTCCCCTCGTTGCCATGGTGGGAAAAGTGAAAAAGTGAAATAAATATTTGTAAAGTACACCGGCGCAAGTTGAAAAGAGTGGGGCAAGATGAAAGGCTAAGTTTTGAAATAGATTTCAATGAAATTAGGAAATTTATCCTCCGCTTAAAGATTGTTTGAATCAAAAACTATGTGTTATGGCAATCAAATTGTTTATCATCATTAGTAAACATCATGTTTTTATTATTATTTTTTTAATAACGACGGATTGTTTTATGGCTTAAGCTTATAGAAAGTAGTTGAATGGGTCAATAATCATATGTTTTATTTCATCTTTCTATTCCAGGAAGCACCAGCAGTGGAAATCCACTCGGTGAACGAGTAACCAAGTCAACGTGTTGCAAAAGTTCAAATAGCGATAATTATTTATTTTGCAAATTTTTGTATAAATTTATTAACTTATTGAAATTTCTGACGTATTTATTTCATCCGAAACCTCCATACGCAATTACTAAACGCGGCCATCTTTTCTGAGAACTCGAATCGCAACGCCGCGGCTGGAAGAACGATCATCACGAGAGAACATATTTCTGCGACAGACATTTCAAACTGATAACGGCATCGAGAGCGAGTAATCTCCACGCGAACTGTATTGTATATAAAACAACCTCAGCTGCAGTAAACCGCAAATGGCGACGTCGTTCTGGTACTTCTTGTGAGTAGTAAATAGACATTTTTAGTTAAATTTATAATTTGGGTGGTTTCTAAATGCATTTCAGTTTGATAGCATTATGCATTTTGGCAAGGATCGTCGATGGCCGCCGAGAGATCAAGTTCAACTGTACACTGACGGCAAATTACTACGATTGCCTATTTCGAGATGTAATCATCCGTAGTGAATCGGAAGCGGACAGCATCTTTTTTGGCGAACAAAATTTCAACGATACCAGCATAGCATTTCGTGATTGCTCAATGGTTGTATTGCCCAAGAAAGTGTTTGAAACATTTCCAGCGATTCAATATCTATCAAGTGATGCATGTAATATTCAAAAGCTGCTAGGAGGAACATTTGCCAATGCTCAGCGATTGCAGGAGCTTCACTTGTATAACAACAAGATTTCAAAGCTCAATAATTTCGTATTCAATGGAGCACTGCAGTTGGAGATACTCTCGTTGTATAATAATACCGTCAAATATCTTGAAGAACACGCATTTGATGGCCTAGGACACCTGCGCCAACTGTACATGGATGATAACTTGATAGAAAAATTACCCGAGAGTTTGTTTTCCGGTCTAGAGGAGCTTCAAATATTGGAACTGCAAAACAATAAGATAAAAGAAATCAATGACGATCAATTTATTCTTTGCTCAATGCTGAGGGAATTAAATTTATCTGCAAACATGATTAACACATTCAACATGACACAGTTAGTCGGATTGAACAAGTTAGAGACCTTGGACATTGGTAAAAACTATTTGGACGAAGTTTTTGTGACAAAATATTTGCGTACCCTTAACGCTCAGGAGAACCAAGTCAGCCGAATACTAATGGATCAGGGTGACTTCTTTCAGCTTACTCATCTGAACTTATCTCGGAACAATATTGCCAACATAAACAACATTTTCAAGTTCCGAAATCTCATCGAATTGGATGTTTCTTATAACGAGCTAATTACATTAGACTTCGTCATATTCGCCTTTATGAAAAACCTCAAGGACATAAAGCTGAACAACAACCACTTGTGGATAATAGATAATGGGATTCCCGCGCCAGCCAAGTCCCTGCGAACGCTAAATCTTGCTCACAATAAGTTTCTCTTTATCGATTTGGCAGTATTCGATACATTTCCGGCACTAGAGAACATCTACCTCCATGGTAACGAGCTAATCGATATGCGTATCGAAGAAGTGGAGCAAAACTTTCCCTACCTCTCGTTGGTGTCCACCGACAACAACGATTGGGATTGTATCAATCTGATGAACATTGTTACCACCTTGGAGCGGGCCTACGTCAAGTGGTCGAACGGAAATCGCAACTGTACGAAACCCGAGCAGCACAAGTTTATCTGTTGTACCTCGACGGAGCATCACCTGCGGGAGAAAATTGTGCGGCTTACCAAGGAAATTTACAAATCGCGCAAAATGATTAAACAGCTTATTATGGAGAACGCCGAGTTGCGGACCGAGGTCGAGATGCAGTTTTTGCCACCGGTGGACTAGAAGAACTGGAAATGGCGAGTAGACTATCTTTGTGAGAGAAAGTAGAATATCTACTGCAGACAATGTGATTACATCATTAATTATTAATACCTGACAACATACCAGCATCTTACGAGATCAAGCGAGCGATGCATAAGAAGATGCAGTAAAAACATCAATAATTCCCAATCAATTTAATTGATTAAATGTGAGAATAAATATACTGACAAAAAATTTGAAGAGTATTTGATTTCCTAAAACTTCATTGCATTATGTTTGCGTTTCTATCGGTTCTGCTAAATCAAACTAAATAAGCACCTTTTAACATTCGAAAGTCGATACGTCCGTAACCAAGAATGAGGGTGTATGTATTACACCTAAGAGAATATTAGTACTTTTTCACCTACACACTACTTCATTTTTATCGATAGTCCAATCTCTCTGAAGCGAGCAGCCTCCAATTCAATCGATGAAGGACTCAGCACATGGAATACGCTAATGCTAAGTCTTGAGTGCTTTTTCCAAACGTTCATACACCATCATCATAGCTTGAGTTCCTTCACATTGCTCGATTCCAAGCAATGAGAAAGGGCCTCTCTGGTTTGCATTGGCACGTCAGGAGGATGGGTAGATGGTTGTATTCTATTGCCCCACAGATGTTGAAGAGACCATGGTCCAAAAGGTTGGATTCAGGCCGCGATTTCACTAGTGTTATGTGTTGTCTGATATCGAACTCTCGGAAAGTAATCTGTGTGTCTGCAGCAAGGCTTACCAGGATATCGGACCCATCGTGTGGGAATGAGATGAGCATCCTGAGGTCACATCTGAGTTGAAAGAATGGTCAGAGGTGAACAATAAAGGCAAAGGGGTGTAAGTGACAAAACACCACTTTTTGAGTAAATGCGGTTTAAAAAATTTTCACCAATTTTTCATCCCATACAAAATGTAAGTAGTTCCAATAACAACTCAGTTTTTTTCCGATCTGTTGTAATTTTTCTAATCCTCGTAAAAATAATCTCAAAAAAGTTCCTCAAAGCTTGAAGTCTGAAGGTTTTATTTTATATATTCCCAGCTTAAAATCGACAAAATTGTTACTTACACCCCTTTACATCTGGGCCCCTCAGGAGCGTGTCATGTGGACTCAGGTGTACTTTTGGAGATCTCTGAGGGATTTCCAGAACTTCTCAAAGATGTTTCAGGGGGACTCATAAGAATTTCAGAGAGGGTACCTGCAGGTCTCAGGAGCGTTTCAAGGAGTCTCAAGCAAAAGCTGAAGGTCTCAGGAGCGTTTCAGAGGATCTGAGAGGGGCTTCAGGGGTTCTCACGAGGTTTCGGGGGGTTCTAGGGGGTATCTGAGGTGCTTCATACTAACTAATGCAACGCCCATGAAATCCTCGTAATCCCTTTGAAATATCCCTAAACGTCCTTAAACTCCAGAAAAAATATTATGAAACTCATTCAAACGCCCCTGCGATGCTTCGAAACACCTTCTAAACCAGGAATAACCCCATTTAAACGCCCTTGAAATCCCCGTAATCCATTTGAGATGGCTCTGAAACTCCTTGACACACTTCTAAATGATTTCTAAATCCCTCAAAACGCCCCTAAAACCTCCATAATCCCATTGAACTGGCCTCAAAATCCCCAAAATCAATTTCAAATGACCCTGGAACACCTTCAAAAAGCTTAAGAAACCCCATGAAACGGACCTGAAAACCATCAAGTGCCCATAAAATTCTTTGAGACGTCCCTCGGAATGCCCTTTAAACGTTCTTGAAACCCACAGAAACCCTCTGAAATGTTTCTGGTTAAAAGAAGGAATCATTTCTGAAAAACAAACACATTGGCAGTTTAATTTCCCGAAAATTCCATTAGAAGATAGTTGCTTAGTATCTTAATTTCATAATGAAAGATTAAGTATAACGTCTCAGAGTATAACATAGAAAGCATTTTTAAAACAAGCATATTAATTAAAAAATAAACTTTTTCTTCCATTTCTTGCTGGCTCTACGTTACCAATGACATTAAATGGGCTTTCTTTGCCTGCCGCTACATGACTGCACCTTGCGTGACAAGCACAATAATATACTACACCCAGAAAGTCGAAGAAAATTTCGTTCAGAACGAGAATCGAACGCACCGCGTCCAGTTTGGCAATCTAATCGGCTAGGCTAACGTGATAATCAGACTTAAATCCTTCTCCCAATTAGAAGTCTTCAGCTTCGTCATTAGATTGATGTTTCATTTTCCAACGTAAATTTCGTGTCGTATTCCAAAGATCTAGCGTTACATTATATAAAAAGGAACATTTTCTTGGAAAGACTGAGGAAGACAGCATATGTTTACAAAACAACAGATAACGGTTAATCCCATATAAAGCTGATGGCGATAAGCATTTATACTTTAGTTTGCATCTTACACTCGGACAACATATAAGTGAAATGGGACGAATTATTACAGCCTTAGTATTTTTTAGGTAATAAATCGTAATATCCTTCCTGATATGCTTAGTTAACTTACCCGTATGACATTTCAGTGCATTTTTCTGCTTTACTGTGCTGGAAGCAAGAGAGTACAAGTGCACGTACAATGATAACCAAATCTGCGTTTTTCGTGGTTTGCAATTGAAAACTGATGATCAGTATACATCCACTTCGTTTGCTTCCATGGGGAAACCACCTAGAAATGTGAAATTTGAGCAATCATCGCTATCGTCAGTGCCTGTCGGAGTGCTCCAAGCTTTTCCTAATCTCGAGAAATATGATGCTAGCAACAGTGGAGTAAAGTTGATACCCGCTGGTTCATTTTCCAGCGCTACAAACATCCGAGAGTTGAATCTCACCGGAAACAAAATTCATCTCCTCGAGAATAACATCTTCGAAGGAGCAAATAAGATTACAAGTCTGGATCTGTCGAAAAACGTCATCAGTGAAGTACAGGAAGGTGCATTTAGTGGATTGGGTCATCTGACAATTCTGAATCTGAACAACAATCAAATTTCGATGCTTCCAAGCAAAGTTTTTGCTCCGTTGACGTCACTGGAAAACATTGAGTTGCAGTTCAATTCCTTATCGAAAATAGATGATTCACAATTTGAAACTTGCACAACTTTAGTGTCACTGAACGTGTCAAATAACGCTCTCCAAAAGTTTGATCTGAAACAATTCCTGCGAGAATGGTCGGTGGATTCGATAGACGTCAGTTTCAATCAACTAAAAGCAATAAGTATTCCCAAAAACCTTAAGAAGCTGGTAGCATCGAACAACCAAATCCAATCTGTTCAAGTTCTGGGAAAAGAACCGCAACTTATATTTCTCCGGTTGGCACACAACAAGCTGACCAGCATGGACCAAGTTCCTAGCTTCAACAAACTCGTAACCCTAGATCTGTCATACAACGAGATCGAGACCGTGGATTTTAGCTCTGTAACCAAGTTCAAAAACCTTATTCTGCTCAAACTGGACGGGAATCGATTGACAGCGCTATCCAGCTCCTTGACCACTCCCTGGACCTATTTGAAATACATCACATTGTCCCATAATGAGCTGATTCAGTTGGACTTGGATGCACTGAAGACACTTTCCAGAATCATCAAACTGGATTTGAGCTACAACAAGCTTACGTCGTTGCAGGCTAAGGGTATCAGCGATAAGTTCCCGGTAATGGTGCGGCTGATGATTGAAGGAAATGATTTCAAGTGCGATGGTATTGCTGCTTTGGTGAAAGATCTCAAATACGCGATGGCTGAACACAAAGTTACCGTCGACAAGTGCAAACGGGGTCAGCGGTTGATGAATGGAATCTGTTGCTCATAAATGTCAACATTTTTCGTGTTATATTATATTGTATGGAATAATAAGTGCAAATATAATCCATGTTAAAATGAGTATCTGGAGAAATGTACGAAATTTTCCGAAAATCCACTGAAATTTCTAAAAAAAATACTCGTGTTTGCAAAAATAGCTGCAGTAAAAACAGTAGGTGGCACGGACATTTCTGTTTGGCGAAGGTAGATGGAAGCAGAGAAAAATAAATGAAATAAAGTGTGTATGTTAACCAATAGTGGACCCCTTGGTAGTTGAAAATTGCGCTGAACGTGAAAACAGTATCTTAATTGAATTGTCTTAATCAACGATTGTGTTTCCTTCCTACATATTGCATGCAAAAACCGTACAAAACACCTTAAATTTATTTTAAAATAATCCTTTCAAATCTGGCTCAAATCCCGAGCAGAGTCTGACAACAAAATGATAGCAAATCAAAAACTCGATTTGTATTCAACAGCAAATTGATATCACATTTTGATATCAGTTGGTCTTGACTAAATTTGATTTCAAACTTAGATTTCGTTTTGCTGTCACTTCAAACTATTAAAAAAAATAAGTTTTTAAGTTATTTCATAACTTCTAGGCAATCTTGTATAATAACTTCTGGAATATACCATCAGTGTAGTTATCTTATGGCATTTAGGATTTGATATCAATCAAAAAACCCCTATATTTAACGATTTTCCATTTTTTTTTTGTACTGATAGCAAAAACAGTTATCAATTTGCCATCACTGATAGCAGGAATTGTTTTCAACTTGCTGTTACAAGAACATTTTTCTGCTCTCATTTTTGATGTTTTAACCGTTAAAACGACCAGAACGACAACAACCTGAGTTATCATAATTTGCAATATCACAACATCAAAATTTGTTTTCAATTTGCTGTCAGACTTTGCTCGGAATGTTCCTATAGTGGTTTCCTTGGAGTCCACTATTGAGTAGATTGCATTTTCTTACCATGTTAAATCGGTTGCATTAGTGGACCCCCTTAGTACATTTTTTCACTATCGTCGCAATGCTTTTACCGTCATGGCCGATGTAGATTACCCATAGGTGCGATAGGAAACTAGTCGGCTCTTTCATTCCTACGATGTTCTTATGCGAGTGACATCATGTTTGAAATGTTTAAATGCGATGCTTATGTCAAATGATATTTCTGCTTAGACATTGTATGAATGTACGCGATTTCTGTATTAAAAGATTTTCCCTACTCCCTACTGTCATGTGTTTGCTTAGGAACTATGGTATTAGTTGGACGCCCGCACCAATTCAGTGTCCAGTAATGGTCGACCATAAGAAGGGGGATATAGGCTAAGGCTTCTGACTCTGAATCTGAAGGTCATGGGTTCAGTCCCACCCCCTCCAGGGGTGAGTGGGAAAGTCTACGGACTATAAAAGAAAGATGCAGTCTCCGGATGGTGAAACAGAATTGTAAAATCAACGGACTAACAGGAATTCACTGTACATCAAACATGGTTGATAAAGAAGAATACTTTGTAAACTCCACGGAGTATAAATAGTGACAGGTTGGACATATGACCTGCGATGCCGGTCCATTAGGAGGTGTGTGCACAAAAGAAAAGCACACCAAAACAGAAGCAAGAACAACATGAAGAAGGCCATAAAAAGAAGGAGGAGGGCAAGGGCAAACTCTTATTTATGTATTTATTTATTTAATTGTATTTCTTCGTCTGACCTTTGGGGTCTTAATGAAGTGTGGTTGGAAAAAGCCTTTTTAGGCATAAAAACCCACATCTTAACATATAACACATTAAAAATACAAAATTAAAACTAAGAACTAATATTCACATTTTAAAAATAACATATCTAAGTTTAACAAAATACGTTAACGGAAATCAAATTCATCAAAAACATTATTAAAATTTACTACAATATACCTAATAGGATCATGTTGACCATATCGGCTATTGCGAGAATCCAAATGGAGAAAGTTGCGTCGTCGTAGCGGCCGTTCAGGAACTCAAATACGAAGCTCAGAGAGTAAAGCTGGAGCATCAATCTCGCCATTCAATAGCTTCCCAATAAAGCTGGATTGTGTCGTGTCCGAAACGAGCGGAATCTATTTTCAGGCCTCAAAACTGTCTGGGGTTGGTTCTTTCGGCCAATTTCCACCGCGAAATGAAACACGTTTGTTTCCGTCAAAATAATTCACAAGACTGATTTATTAGTTCTGTTTACCTGCCTTCTACCCTGCGTCTCCATGGCAACCCCGTTATTCTCTCTTTCAACTTCTACCTTTCTCGCATTTTTCAGTACCTCTTCTATTCTCTACATTATCTCTTTTCCCTACTCTTTACTGAAAAAATATTGTTCAAAACATGTTTATATATTTCTGCAGTTTGCGAGTTCCCCTCGTTGGTCTCAGTGGAAATATTTTTTTTTTTCAACCTAAAATTTTGAAAGAGGGAAAAGCCCCTTTGAGTGATTTCCTGAAATTCGAAATCTTTCTTAAAAAGGCACAGAACCTCTTTATCTTTTCTTAAAACATAACAAAAATATCTTAAGACTAAATGCTCACACGTTAGTGACCCATAGCAGAGCCGTGATCTTGTGTAAAGACAGCGTACCATATCGTGAAACGTCCATCATCTCTAGAAATCCAAGGGTGTGGTTGGATCAGGGGGTCATGAAAATGAATCTTCAAGACTGAAAATAAAAAATTCCAAACAAAACGAACAGTATCAAACAAAATAACAAATCTAATTTAGGAATTTGTATAAAAGTTTTAAAGCAGGTTCATATTTTGAGCCGAAAATATCCCGTATAGATATATGAATAGGAAGACCTGCAGCGTTTATGCTATAAAATAATTTCTTCTTCGGTTCAATGAATCGAAATTCTCAATCTGCTGGATTCCTCGTTCGCGCGATGATTAATCATAATCCCATTTTCTGAAATTGAAAAAAAGATTAATACCATTTTCAATCACTGGAAGTTCAAATGCTATTAGAAAAGACTGTTATAGTATCACCATCGTTATTGAGATTACCCAAACCTGCAATTGCATTGTTTAAACTATCCATTCGAAGTTTATTGTTGATTCTACATTCGTTTCTCATTCCAAATTCTGATGCTTGTATCACGTCCTGGGTATAGATAGCGTGTGTATTCGCTCCAAATAATGACTTTTGCTCTTTGCGTCGTAAGAACGGTGAATCGTTCGTTTGAATACGTTGGACCAGTTTCGGCTCGTAAAATGGACTATTGGGGAAGTAGGTAATAATGTGCAAAACTCTATAGTTTCTTAGGTTACGACCGCAAAAGCATTCTTATGTTTTTTCCAGAAAAAAAAAAAAGATATTTTGTACTCGGAACGAGAAAGAGAATAAAACAACGATACCGTCGCCGTACTCTGTGCTATGCTTTCCAAAACGTGCCTTGGGCGTTGTGAGCGTCATTAAAGACAATTTTTAAAAGGTCTTTATTTTTTTTTTAAATTAGTTGTGCTTCCAATTTTTTTAGTATTCGCTTGAACGCGCTTTGTACTTTTTAATGAATGATTGGGTGTGAGCTCCGTGCATGCTTGCGATACTTGATTTGCAGCGCACTCAAACAAAGATAAAACACATCTTAGTCACTCCCGACAGCTGATGCTGCGTGCAGTAGACAACATGAATGAAAATAAAACACAATTACTACGTCCGACCGATATCCTATCGGAAAATGTGATTCGATATCCAATTGGAAAACTAGTACATCATCTGTTTTATTCCAATAAGAGTTTTGTTTTTGAAAATTCCATTTGACAGAACGACTCGAACATGTGATGTGATATCTCCCCAGGGCATGGTTTTGCAGCACATGAAGCAAACAGCAATAATGCAATAGGAAATTCTGCAACGATGAAAATACCAGCAACATTATCAAAACCGGTGGGGAAATAACCAAGCCAGTGTATGCATGTCCTCCATCGACTATCAAGACAAATAGCTTGATGAAAACAAAAAGTGATTTCAACTTGTTATGCTGCACATCAGTATGCATTCTTTTACCACTTTTGCCTCTATATGTGTGTGTTGATTGACAAGTGGCAAATAACGATTGCTAAGTTACAGTTATTTCCCACTTGAGAATGAAAACCGCAGTGAAATGTTTTTCTCTCTCCCACTCTCACACGGATAACTCTCGCAACTAAATGAATGTTGGAGAAAAAAAAATGGAACATTCTTGAACAATAATTGTTCGAACTAGGCCAAATGAAAATCTGAACTTTTAAAGCATGAATACAAAATCTCACTGCCACTTCATGCATGAACAGAATATGTGTGTGTACTTACTTTACTTGAAGGATAAATTCTCGTGTCTTTTTAGTCTCCAATCTCCACCCACGATGGGCATATTTGTGCTCATTCTGCACTTCGAATGAAGTGACGAAAGTCGAGTCGAATGTGTCACCCGATTCCCGTAGTCGAATGCGGTGAGAAGAGTCGGTGTGAGTGAACACCGATGAACTCTCACCGTATTCCTACAGTCGATGTTGATCGACAGAAGTCGCGTTCAAGTGACGTTTGTGGGTGAGAAGAGTCGTAACCTCAAGAGGTGTCGAGAGCTCAATCGACACCAGAGAAGCACAACAAATTGTACATAATTGGTAAGTTTATTTGTAAATAAACCTTCATCTATTGATTTCAACATATTTTGTATGATATTTTCAGATGAAATCGTACCGACTGACTACCGGTAACCAAATCCACCACCACTGCACACTCTTCAAGCTGTCCCGATAGAAAATGGCCAAAGTTGCTGCCGCATCAGAAGCGAAGTCAGATGGCCGCTTTCTTTGGAAATCACTTGTGCTCACCATTCGGAACCTGAAAAATGTGGAATCATGGACCTAAACGCACTGGCATTTTTTTTCTGTAATGAAAACATCCGCTTGTTGAAGCTAAAGCACCGTCGAGATTCAAGAGCTGTACGGGGTGTAAAATGGTTGGCGTGAAATTAGAGTAACGGTATACTTGGACCATCTCCAGCAGCGTGTGGGAGTTCCAAAATGCATCTAGAACTGCATCTGGAGTATTTTCAGCAGAACAATGATAACAAGGGGTAACTGCTATGAAGCAACTGGAACGCTGCTGGAGATGTCCTTACTGGTGTAATTGTGAAAAAATATTACACAAATTTTGAGTTATGATCCAAAATAAAGTTTTTCGCTATAATTGTTGTATTTTATGGACATAAATAAAATATTTCAGACAGAAAGTTTATTTACAATTTCCCCCTAGTATTTTTTTTTAAATTTTGCTTGTGTTTTCTCACAGAGTGTTTATTAGAAATGTTCAAGAACTCCTCTAGCTATTCCTTCACGTCATGGCTATGCGCAGAAGTTTAAAACCCCATTTGCGCATGGGCTTACTCCATATATAAGCATGCTTAAATTTAAACATTTCATACCTATTCGAAAAAAATCTAAACTGTTGAAAAAATGTGTCACAACGTCTACAATTTCGAAGGAAGATTTCTTCTAGCATTGACTTGCAAAATCCATTAAGGAATTCGAATTCCTCCTAAATTTTGTTGAAATGATCTCTTTAAGAATTCCACTAAAACTTTTTCCTGGAGCTCTCCTACAGTAATAACTCCAGGAATTTGTCCAGTAATTCCTTTAGGGGTTCCGTCAAGGATTCTTCGAAGCATTCATCCAGAAATTCCTCCAGCTGTATCTCCAAGTATTTCTCCGGATTTCAGGGGTTCATCCAGGAAATCTTGCAAGAAATTCTGCTGAAATTTCTCCAAGGATTCCTCCAGCAATACCTTCATAATTTCTGTAGGAATTCCTTAGTGAAATTTCTGGAGCATTCTCTGAAGGGATCTTTCGAGAAATCCCTGGGGAAACCCCGGGATGAATTCCTGAGACCCAAGCAACACACATGGTTACAAAACAGTGACGGCAGCGTATGTAAGAGTTACGCAGTAAGTCACAGCGACTTCTGTGCAACCCTTACATACGCTGCCGTCACTGTTTTGTGACCATGTGTGTTACTTGAGGATGATCCCTGTAGAAATTCCTGGCAGAATCCCTTGATGAATTACTGAAGGAATCCCAGAAGGACTTCTTAGAAAAATCCCTGGACTTATTCCTGAATGAACCGTTCGAGTAATTTCTGAAGAAGTCCCATAGAGCTGCTTGTGGGAGCTCCTGGAGGATCTCCTTGAGAAATCCATGTAAGAACTGCTGGAGGAGTCCTTGGAGGGATTTATTGAGGATTTTCAGGAGTAATCTCAGGTAGAGGTCTTAGAAAATTTCCTGGAGGTATTTCTAAAAGAACTCTTGGAAGAACTTCTGGAGATATCAATGAAGGAATTTCTGGAGCAATTCCTGGAGGAGTTCCTGGAAGAATGCCTGCGGTATTTTAAGAGGGGTCTTTAAAGGAAAATCTTGGGAAATTCCTAGTGGAATCTCTGGAGGAATCCCTGGAGGAAGTCTCGGATGTAATTTTGGCGGAATCTCTGGATTTATTTTTGAAGGATTCCTGCAGGAATCTTGAAGTAATCATTGAAGGAATTTATGGAGGATCTTTAAAAAAAAATCATGAAAAAAATATTGAAGGAATCCCTGGAGAAATTCTTGGAGTATTTTCAGAAGAATTCCTGGAGAAATCTCATATGAACTCCTGGAGGGATCCTTGGAACAATTCCTGGATGATCCGATGGAGGAATTCCCAAAAGGAAGGTTTTCTGGAAGAATTCCTGTAGGAACCGTTAGTGAAGCTTCTAAAGAAATTCCTGGAGAAATTCTTAGATAATCCCTGAAGGAATTCTTTGAAGAACCCTTGAAGGAATTCCTGAAGGAACCGTTGGAGGAAATACTGGGTACCTTCCGGAACAGGTAGTGATGTTTTTTTTTTTTCCTAGGATGCATGCTATATTACAACTATACTATTTATATTATTACTGGATGTGGTCTTGTGATTCCGTTGTGATTTTACCCAAAAATGCATGGTGGGAGTCCTTGCTGGAATTCCTCAAAATATCTCCAGCAATTCCTCTAAAGGTGTCTGCTGGTGTTCTTCTAAAAATTCCACCAGGATTAGGTCCTTCTGGAATTGCTGGAGGAATCCTAACAAAAATACCTGATGGAATCCCAGCAAGAGTGTCTTTCTTGATTCCTAGAAAAAAAAAAATCCTGGAAGAATCATTGGAGGTACTTCTCGGCAATCCCGGCAGGAATTTCGTCAGGTACTCGTGGAGGAATTCTTCGAGAAATCTTTCCTCTATGCATTAGCATTAGCATTAGCATTAGCATTAAGCGAGTCGCACAAATTCGTAGGTGGTACAGTCCTAGACCGCTGTTATGAGGGTTGCCTCCTTCCCGTCCGAACCAAAGCACAAAGATTTGGGACTAATATCTGACTCTTAGACAAGATTGACGCAATCCTCCAATGGTCGAGCACTGTCCTGGCCACGTCCTTGCGACTGCTGAGGAATAGGAAAGGATGGTTAGTTTTGGACACCTATGAAAAATGTAGACAACTCTACGATCTCTCAGGCCTAGGTGTCACGGGAATTTTTGGGTGTTGTTAGTGGAAGGGTAAACTCCAAAGGATACACTTGGTTAACGTTCAGCACACCATTGTTAGACTGCTTCGAATCAGTTGGTTTTCTCGTCATCTTGTTGGCATTTGGTTGAATTACTAGATTGTTCGGTTGATAATCTGAAATATAAAACAATATTAACATCGTACGTTAAATAAGCTACATATTAATGATACGCTCGCCACAGTTACATATTTTAAAATATGATTTATATCGTACGATGTATTTACCTGAATCCTGCTGAAATAAAATGTTAATTAGCAGCACATTGAAACAAAAAAAACTACAAAACACAAGGAAAAGAGCATCAAACTTTGATCTTGGAATATTTAAAAATACGGTAAATATCAAGATCAAAATTTGATTTGGTAGATCTTACACCGCAACGCACCATTCTAAGGTGATCTACCCACGTTACGGGGGCAGAAATCTTTCCTCTATGCCTTCAAAAATTCCTATAGTAATTTCTTCAAGAACTGATTTAGGAATTTCTCTTAAAGCATCAGCATTTCTCCAAGAATTCTTGGAGGGATTTCTCAAGTATTTCCATAGCAAGATCTCCAAGAATTTCCGGAGAATTCTCAGCATGAATTGTCTGGAGAATTCCTGCTAGTATTTCTGGTGGGTTCCAGCAAAAAAAAATTAAATAAATTCCAGCAGAATTCCTAGAATTCTTAAAGGAATCTCAAGCTGATTTCCAACAGCAATTACTGGAAAAACTTGAAAATGTCTGAAAGAATCCTCGTAGAAATCCTTTGGATATTTTGAATAGAATTCAGCTGTGATTGCATGAGGAATTCTAGCAATCAGGAACTCTAGCGTTCGACGCTACAGCAAGCTTTTCTTGCAAATCTGAGAACTGAAGGCACTTTGGGAAATTTACATATGAATTTGATAGAGGAAGCATTTTACAAACTAATTTCAAACTGCTTTCAAGACAAAACATTTTATTCAGTTATTTTACATTATTATGCATAAAACAGCACTGCACTCTTTTGGTTGGGCAATAAGAAGCATGCTCTCACAAAAGCTCCAGCAGCTTTCTTGTTGAGGGAATCAGCCTTTTCGAAGAAAGTATAGGTGCCTATATATTCCGCATCGGTTCGGAATCCTTGTTCAGATTGGTCGAGGACAATTTGTCTTGTACCGGAACCGGAACATACAGTCGACATGGTGCACAATCACATCTACCCACAATATCGGTGATTGGTCCTGGCTGGACCTAGCTGTACTTCATTGCTGCAATCTATTTGTGCATCTTGATTTCGGGGCAGCAGCTATCCTGACGGCAAACATCTCTCTGCATTTTCATATGATGGAACACCGGGGCTCTTTTCCGCAAACTTTTTGACGGTCCGAAACCATTCGAAGCAGAGCAGGGCATCTTTATGTGTGCAGAACACTTTTGTTGAAATGTATTTTTTCTGCGGATTGGTAAAAGAAGGGTCACTCAAAAGTATTTCAAAGAATTCTGCAAACACCTACCTTGAAAAGTTTAATCATTTTCCGATCCTTACTATTTATGTGGCCACCAATCGGAGGAAAATGTTTCCATCCTGTTCAGGGAATATTCTGCTTCTGCCGCTCCTGCACATCCACTGTTTACGTTTGAAAAAAAAAACTTCAAACACCTACCGTTGTTGCAATCAGGGCGAAACATGAAAATAAATCGCGGCATATAAACAATCAAATAAACCGCCTAAAAGCAAATTAAAATGTTGTTCAAAGCTTATACATAATTCTAAATGGATGATCAAACGCAAATTTTGCATATTTCATGAATTAAAATATAATTATTTGAGATCAAATAAAAATATTATTGTTGATGTTCATTGGTTACGCTCTAATTCGAGTGATATCGCGAAACTCTTTTCGCTTGACAGATCTGCGAATGAACATCGCTTTTGTTTTGAGTCATTTTCCTTCTCGCTACAAAAATGAACCTCTCACCTCACTCGAGTCGACAACCGGAATCGAGTGAAAAGAGTCATGTGACGACGGGGTGAGAATAGTCGACTCGAGTCATTCGCCGTGCAGAATGAGCACAATTTCTTTATTCAGTCCCATCTGTGCACGATGCACGGCATTCCAACTTTCAATCAGCATTGATAATGCAAATGTACACCCGCGAAACTTACTTTTCGGGAGCTAATGCGCCAATGTCGTGTCCGAAACGAGCGGAATCTATTTTCAGGCCTCAAAACTGTCTGGGGTTGGTTCTTTCGGCCAATTTCCACCGCGAAATGAAACACGTTTGTTTCCGTCAAAATAATTCACAAGACTGATTTATTAGTTCTGTTTACCTGCCTTCTACCCTGCGTCTCCATGGCAACCCCGTTATTCTCTCTTTCAACTTCTACCTTTCTCGCATTTTTCAGTACCTCTTCTATTCTCTACAGATTGCATAGACGATCTCCTTTTCTCCAAAGTATCCAACCCCAATAGCATGCACCGATGCTCATACGGAGGAAGATGCACAGCGTCCAAAGAGCTAATCGCACGAATTTCCATTGTACAGCTTCAAAACAATCTATCCAATTCCGGATATACGGGCACCAAACAACTGCTGCCGAACTAAAGCGCTGTACAGAGACTTTAGACACAAAGGATCTCGAAATCCATCAGCAATTTCAAAAATGAAGCCCAGCTGTTTGTTTGCTCTAGTAAGTACATCATCATAGTGCGGCCTGAACGTCATCTCCGTATCCAGTATCACTCCAAGATCCTTAATTTCGCTCTTCCGCTCCAACTTTTCACCTGACAAAGAGTATTCAAAGAGGATAGGGTTCCGTTTTCGGCAAAAAGATTTTGCATTGCATTTTCCCACGCAGAGTTCCAATCCATTTCGCCTGCTCCAGCATTCAAAGGAGTTTAACGTTGCCTGAAGTGCCAAGCAATCTTCAATACTGGTGACCACGATGAAAAACTTCACGTCATCGGCATAGAACACTCTCTCACACCGCGGGGTAGTACAAACGCTACATCGTTGATAAACAGTGAAAATAAAAGTGGTCCAACATTGCTTCCCCGTGGCACTCATGTCATGCGTGTTGCTTGGGATCCGAATTCTGCGTTCGCCAGCAGTTGCGTCCTGAAGATGATGCGGCTCAACGAGGAAGAGTGACATTTTTAAGTTCGTTGATGTCTGGTCATCATGTGAACATCGTAGTGTGTGGCAATCGGTAACATCGTTCAATGCTGGACTACGTGTGATTGCCGTTAATTTGGACGAAATATTGACTCCTCGCTGGAGCCACCATGTTGAACACTATCACATTTCACGAATTCTAGTAGAATTAAATTCCCGGCAGGTCGTCTAAATGCCTCTGATGCTGCGCGTACGAGGATCTTGCATTTTCGCAAACCATTTGCGGACCGATCTTTCCCACGACTCACCGCAAAATGATTGTGTAAATTTTCAGCTTCTTCGTAAGGTTCTTCGGTGTAGTGTTTACGTGGATGGCAGAATCTGTAGCTAATATTTATGTTAGGTCCCAATAGTTGCCCAACAGAAATAGGTTAGGCGTGAAGGATTCATGGTCCTCTGACTTGAAAAGCATGTAAGTGAGAGCCCTAGAATTAATGACGAACTTAGCTTCGACCAAAAGTACTTCCAGGGTTTCATAGATTGGTTTTCGGGGAGGGTTCGCATCCCCTCCTATCGCGACTTTCATCGAGAGTACAAGCCGTTCCAATCAGACTCATGTAAAGCGTTGCCGATGGTATGAACATCCACTTTGTTTGGGTTATAAAGGACGACGGTCGACTATAGAGCTTCACTCGTCTTGCGGTCGTACTCCGGATACACGTTTCATTGTTGCTCTATGTGCACCGCATGAACTGTCAGGTAAGCAGCAGGCATCTAAACGTATCTAAATACCAAGGAAAGATATACCTGCAAATGCCAATAACGAAACCCATCCACCAACATATTTGTGTTAGTTAGTTGGTGTTTATACTCTAAAATATCATTATTACTACAAGGGAGCGTCCATAAATTACGTCACGCTCTGAGGGGGGAGGAGGGGTTCAGCAAAGTGTGACGATCCATAGAAAATTTTTCGAGTCTTCATACAAAAAGTGTGACATAGGGGGGAGGGGGGTTGAAAATCAGCAAATTTGGCGTGACGTAATTTATGGACGTTCCCCAACAAAGGTTGTGAAGTTTTATTATTTTGTTCTTTTCTAAATGCTGTAAATGTTCAGAATCATTAAAAAGTGTCACTGATTTTCAAGTAGTGATATTTCCTGTTTTATCACATGGAGGTCACTTCTAATTCAGTGAGATGCAACTTAATAATAAGAAGCAATCGGTGAAGTGCTAGATTGAAAGTAGTAAGCTGGAATTTTGTATGGCGAGATGATCAACTCTCTATTTCTGCAATTAAATGGTGCAAACAGCCTGGTTATTATGATTTCTTGCGTAATTTGATGTTGTTTGGGCAAAAAGTTGGGTAACTGTGTTGTTGTATTTTTTATTTATTGCAACTTCAACAACAACTTTACCTAAACTTTTGCTCGAACAGCATCAAATTAGGCAAGAAACCATATCCACGCTGTTTGCACCTTTTCATTGTAGAAATGGGGAGGTATATCCTCTCACCATACAAAATTCCAGCTCACTACCTTCAATCTAACACTTCATTGCTTCCTATTATTAAATTGCATCTCACTGAATTGGAAGTGACCTCCATGTAATAAAACAGGAAATATCACTATTTGAAAATCAGTGACATTTTTTAATGTTTCTGAACATTTACAGCATTTAGAAATGTACAAACTAAGAAAACTCCCTAAACTTTGTTGTTGTATTAATGATATTTTAGAGTATAAATACCAACTTTTCATAACTAACGCAAATATGTTGGTGGATGGGTCTCGTTATTGTCATTTGAGGGAATATCTTACCATGGTATTTAGATACGTTGGTATTAACCTGCTGCTTACCTGACAGTTCGTGTGGTGCACATAGAGCATCAAACGTGTATCCGGAGTACGAGCGCAAGCTCTATCGTCGACCGTCGTCCTTTATGAGCGCCCAAACAAAGTGGATGTTCATAGGTATCACCATGGGCGAAACTAGGAATTCTTGCCAGGGGGTGCCCTACAAACAAAAATTCATTAGTTCATCCATTCATCATTCTTGGCCCATATCTTACAGCAATGCATTCAAATTCTAGGGGGTGCCTGGCACCTTCGGCACCCCCAGTAGTTTCGCCTATGGGTATCACCGGCAACGCTTTACATGAGTCCGTCTGGGAACGTCTTGTACTATCGATGAAAGTCGCGATAGGAGGGGTTGCAAACCCTCCCCGAAAACCAAACTATGAAACCCTGGAAGTACTTTTGCTCGAAGCCAAGTTCGTCATTAATTCTAGGCCTCTCACCCACAATCCTTTAAAGCCAGCGGACCATGAATCCCTCACGTCTAACCTATTTCTTCTTCTTCTTTATGAATCGACGTCCCCACTGGGACTTGGCCGACCTCGCTTCAACTTACTGTTTTTCGAGCACTTCCACAGTTATTAATTGAAGGGCTTTCTTTGCCTGTCATTGCATGAATTTGTATATTGTGAGGCAAGTACAATGATACACTATGTCCAGGGAGTCGAGAAAATTTTCCCGACCGGAACGGGAATCGAACCCGCCGTCTCCGAATTGGCGATCCATAGCCTTAACCACAAGGCTAACTGGAGACACCGTCTAACCTATTTCTGTTGGGCAACTTTTGAGGCTCAACATATGACCTACAGACCCAACTAACAATTCCAAGTCACAAACAAGCAAGCTTGCTGAATTGTTGCTTAATAATGGTAATGATAGCGGAACTAAAATAATGCTTTACACATTACTGTTTAAATGATTTTTCAATTGAGAAAGTAGTCAATGTTCAACTTTCCTCATCGATATCAACAATGATAAATTAAAACACTTTTCAAAAGCTTAACAAGAAATGTATTCGACAAGCATTGATTCCTTAACAAAAGAGTTTAACAAAACATTTGTCTGCTTCTTATTAAGCTGATGTATCGATAAGCATATGTTCCTGTACAATGTGTTTTTCACTTGTCAAATAAACGTCTTCAACCCATCAAAGTTTGACTCGGAACTTTGTTCGGATTATGGGATAAATCAAGGCTAAAACTGTTGAGACAACCAAGTTATTAAAGAACCAGTATTTTAAACGAATCACATAAAATAAAACAGAATAGAATTATGTAGTTTAACATTGAGTGCCAAGAGACGTAATATATTTTTTATCTTCCGCCGCAGTTCAATTGTTCGAGACGTTTGGATCGATGTATTTGACATTTCAGTGCAGTCGTGTTTACTGAATATTGTTCCCAGAGTCACCTAGATAACCAAACAGCATTCAGAAATCGACACATTTCAAGTATCCCTAAACATCGTCATGCACTATTTATTGAACATAATATTAAGATTCCATGGCATAAATGGAAAAAAAAGCTTAACGGATCTTCGACTGAGCATTAGTACATTACCTGAACAGATGCTGTGAATGCACCATGTCCAAGACCATACCGCACACATATTGTCATACATTTTTAAAGATCGATATTTAATAATAAATATAAAAACATATTCATATCGCAATTAGTACGTCTGGAAACAATATCTTCAATAAGGACCAACACTTTTTGGCCGCATTCGATACAAGTTCAGGAGTGATCATTATTGAGTCATGGGAATATAATGCTTTGCTCTGGATCTCACCATCTCTAGGATGGCGCAGATAGGAAGGCATGCGACTAGCAATCGACAGGTCTCGAGTTCTAATCCGGATTCAGGTAATTTTATATGTAGTTCATATTTCATAATAGGTGTTCTCAACATGAGAGCAAATATTTACTCTCGTGAGAGTTCAACATTTTTGCATTTTATTTATTTTCAGACATTTTTACCAAAGCTTAATAACAACTTTCCTGTACATTTGTAAAACGCTTTGAACAACAAAAAATTAAGTTGGTGCACAACATGGTGCTTTATAACTTCTCCAAATTTGTGTGAACAAAACCCGAACATAGGTTAAACGTGAAAATAATTCAAATGTTATTCAACATTATGCTGAATTAATTCGTCATAATGGTGCCTGTTGAGTGATTGTTAGTTGCGGATTCTGCCATCTACGTAAACACAAGGACGATTCTTGTTAGAGATGGACGGGTATGTTAAGTCCTCGTACGCGCATCAGAGGTATTCAGACGACCTGTCGTGAATGTAGTTCTACTGGAATAAATGAAATGTGATAGTGTTCACCATGGTGGCTCCAGTGAGGAATCAGGATTTCATCCAAGATAATGGCAATTACACGTGATCCAGCAACGAGTGATGTTACCGATTGCCGCACACTATGATGCAGCAGTGACGATGACCACCGGATCATAAACAAACTTAAAAATGCCACTCTTCCTCGTTGAGCCGCATCATTCAGGACGTAACTGCTGGCGAACGCAGAATTCGGATCCCAAGCAACACGCATGTCATAATATAAGACTCACGACAGCGCAAGTTTTTGTTGTATAGAAATTAATTTGATAGTCGGGGCCCGTGGCGTAGTGGTCCACACGTTCGCTTCATAAGTGGATGGTCATGGGTTCGAACCCAGCCCCGGCACTCGCAATTTTTCGTCAGTTGCTCTTCCCCCCGAGAGCAGCTGACACCTGACCCTCTTCGGAGCATATGCTCTAACGGACCCGGAAACTTGGATATCGGCGAACCGCAACTCAGAATGGACGACCCCCAATTGGACTGGAAAAGGAACAGCAGCCACACATCAGCATCATCGTGCTCATCATTCTACTGTGGACAGAGTAGAAAAGTGAAAAGCAGCACAAGGCGCCAGTTCGAAATAGTTGAATTAGAATAGTATACATTTAGGCGCTGTACAATGGTAAGTGCAGCGTCCAATTGGAATCGCTCACGTAGTGCCCTAGTGGACAAAGGAGCTGTAAATTAGGTTAAGTGATTAAGAATAAAAAAAAAAAAAAATAATTTGACGATAAATTGTGAGAGCTTTCTCATGAAAGTTTTCTAAATGGTGATGTGATCATAAAAAACTGCACAAATTTGATATCTATTTTTGCCTTTTTATTTTACTAATACATGGATATTAGCGGGAATATTTAGATACGTTGGGTAAATACCACCCATCATTATGCTTGACACTTTCTGGATTCTGCGATTCTTCTCATTAGAAGTTCATATTTATCTTGTAAAATGTAGTTATAATATCTATTTTAGGCAGTGTGGCCTAAAATACTCCGACAAATTTTGCCCACTGGAACAGGCTACTTGTAAAGATAGGAGAAACAATAATAACGATACGCTATTTCGGTATAATATACCGAGGCACATAAGAAACACACTGTTACAAGATTAACAGAATTGATTAGAATATTAGAATATTCGCGATGCCAGAAAAACAAAACGTGATTTCGTGTAACTCGTATTTTATTTATTTAATAAGAAACATTCGAAAAATATATTCGGCAGAACATTTGGGTCGGAGCGTGAGCTACACCTGCCTGAAACGTTAACGTAGAAGTCGGTCTGTAGTATGAATACATCAACAACAAGGTGGAACTGAGTGCCAGAAACTTGAGTCTTTTCTTTGTTAAGGTGTTGAGGCGAACTCCAATCAAAATGAATAAAATCGAATAAGGTATTCTTATAATATCACTATCATCAAAGTTTATCAACCAAAATATTATCAACTGCATGTAGAAGTAAGGCATGTAGCAACGGTATGTAGTTCTTGAGAAAATGGATTTCGAAACATCAGGTAGGTACTACGAACAACTATTACATTTGTGTAAGGATATTTTATTTATTTATTACTGCACTTTTACCCATTGGATAGCCTCGCTGTTTATTAAATCATCATCGCTCGCATTATCTTCTGCATCAACAGAAGCGCTCTAGAGAAAGGATAATTCCTCACGAAAAGGCAACAGCAACAATATGTCTACAGGAAAAATTCAGCTCTCGTACTGGCGACGACGACGGGTCAAAGTAGTAAATTATGCTCGGTGGAAATGTAATATAACTCATCCGAGAACCCAAAGATCACAGTCACGTACGCACGTCAAGCGTCATCGGGCTAATGATGGCAAACTAACGAACGAGTAGTACTTGTCCGAGCAAAGAAAATAATTTACGACGTTGGGCCGAAAACTAGAACGTGACAAGTCCATGTGCCGACTGGTCCTTTTTTTTTCGGTGAAGCACATCAAATACATATTTGAGACTGGAACATAATAATCACACCATCAAGCAATCAGAAGTGGATCTTGAATTGAAATTGATATCGGATGTCGATGATGGATTGTTTCCATGCTCCATTTTTCGATTTCAATCGCCCCAGGTATCCATCACTTTTTCCATTCGTGCCCTGATCAACAGTTCCGGTGTCTTTGGTCGCCTTATTTCCGATGGTGGATATATCACTAAGTGGCAGTATATTGGAATCTGAAACAATCACAAATTTGTTGGAAAATTTTCAAAACAGCGCACACATATGGTTACTTACATAAAGTAACGACGTATCGAAAACGGGAAGCTCATGCGGTCGAGTTCGTTGGGAAATTCGATAATGTTTTCCCATGATTGGTTCCTCCAAGGACTTGCCAATTAGCATTAGATTTGGATGGTACTTTACTACCATTCGATTACTGATCCCTTTGATATCCAGTTTGTTAGTAGTTTCACTGGTCTTTCGAACGAAAAACAAATCCCACTACCCTCGAGGACACTCTGCTATTTACTGGCTTGGTGACATAAATACGATGGCATGCGAGCAGCCCCAGCAGCAACTACAATCACGGAATCATGCAACATAAAACATGCCCATGTGCTTTACTAGGAAAATGTTTTATCGAAGCTTGTTTACGACTGGCTCACTGTCATTGCTGCGTTTCAGCTATAAAATCTTCGTACTCTATCTATACGTCAACATGGTGGTTGTTTACGGGACCATGAGACGCGCAATCAAACTGTCTTGTGGATATATTTCATCAACTTACCACGGGCAGTGCTTGCCATTCTGATTCAAAGGAGGGAGGTCCGAATACGACCTACAAGGGATGGCCAAAATGTTTGGGATAGGCAACTTTTTTTTCTCTCACAAAAAAGTTCAACATGCTATAACTTTTAATAGAGCGCATCAAAAAATCTCAAATTTTGACTGTTTATCAACCTACTATATGTGCATTATTGGTACAAATTTGGGCTCGATTGATTGATATTTCGCAAAGTTAGAACTGTTCGCGTAAAACACTATTTTTTAGACAACTCATTTTTGAGCTGTCATATCTCGAAAACCAGTGAACCGAATTGAATGAAATTTTTAACGTACACTAACAATATGTAAATGCTTCATAAACTATTAAAACATAGGTACTTTTTAAACGTTGAAAAAAATTATCATGGATTGACACTTTTCGGATTTTTCTCGAAAAAATGTATTTTTTTACATCAATGTCATTAAATTTTCGTGTTGATATCCAAAGATTTTCCACTTCTGTTCTCAAATTATCTCTAACCAGATATATTAGAGCCTATTTAGATTGAAGGAAGAACACATTTAATATTTTTTGTGTGGTATTGTAAATTTTACTTATTTTCCTCTATATGGGTAAAAATTTCAACCCGGTATAACTTAATTCGTCGTGAGAAAATATTACATTTTATAACGTCGTATTAAGTATCAATATGTTGTTGATAAACGTTAAAAAATTCATTCAATTCGATTCACTGGTTTCCGAGATATAACAGTTCAAAAATTAGTTGTCTAAAAAATAGTGTTTTACGCGAACAGTTCTAACTATGCGAAATATAAATCAATCGAGCCCAAATTTGTACCAGTGATGCACATATAATAGGTTGACAAACAGTCAAAATTTGAGATTTTTTGATGCACTCTATAAAAAGTTACAGCATGTTGAATTTTTTTGTGGGAGAAAAAAAGTTGCCTATCCCAAACATTTTGGCCATCCCCTGTACTTCTAATGAGAAATCCAGCAAATATCCATAAATAAATCACTTGTTTTAGCTCTGGGACATAACTTTTTGGACCAGTGTTCGAAATATCAACACCGCTAAAAATTGGGAAACTAGGGAAATAAATCATTTCTGGCGTTGGTTTTGAATAGATCGAATCTGCATAGGAATTTTAGACCTATTGAAATCGAACACCAAATTCGTTCAGGACGAAACCTTGGTACATTCCTGAACAATCTGCAACCGACTACATGAATCTAGGTCTTATTCAAAAGATGATAAGTCAAAGAAACTTTTGATATTTACAAGAAAATTTTCAAACATTTTTGCATGATAACCTTTTTGAAAGTTTTATAACAAAAATTAAGGTGGTGTCGCTAGAAACTGGATCGACTAATTTTATAGATGAGACTAGAAACATAACCTATCTATATATATAAAAATGCAGTGGCATACGTGGGACCGCGCATAACTTGCGAACGGAAGGTCCGATTTTGATCGTCTTAGTTTTGTTCTGTTAGTTTTCACCCAAGGAAGGTTTATGAGGCAAAAAACATGGAAAAATTGAATGTTTTTGAAAATCGATCTTCCATACATTTTGTGACCGGGGACTTGGTCTTGGATAGAAACTTGAAACGTCAAAAAACGCAGTAGGCAAGACAAAGTTTGCCGGGTACAGCTAGTTTCCTATAAGAGCCTGTCCATAAACTACGAAAACTCTTAAAAGAAGCTTATACATGAGCAAAATTTCATTTTAATTGAAATAGGTTACTTTTCACAAATGTAAATAATTGAATTCAATGAACAGAAGCCGTAAAACAAACGTTTAAATCTTTTTTTTTGTAGAGTGATTAGGTGGAGCTGCAGGACAGCTGATAGCAAAGCCTGGACCCTTTCCCAACTTTCCCCCTACTAGGACCAATACTCACGATGGACTAGACGATGTCGTCAACTCGAGCAAAGTGTGTAGTAATTAGTATTGGGTCGTAGTAGTTTTTTAAAATACTCTGTTTAAACTATTCCCATTGCACTAGTGTTTTGACCGAATGGAAGCTCCAAAGATGATTTGATAATTGAACAATATTTCAATAATCGAAAATTCACAGAAAGAAGGCTGTCTATGTTAATGCCTTCAATGAATAGTACTTTGAAAAGTACTGAGAAATATTACAAAGAAGATCAAAAAAATGTGTCATAGCTAATTTTTAAAGATTTGCTATTTCTGAAAACTATTCGGAGACATCTACCAGAGTTAGCGTTTTTAGCCGATATGGGCAACTAATTTTTCTGACAGCTTCCCCAAACAATAATCAAATAATATCCTAAGTTATTTCAAAATATATTCTGAGAATTATTTCAAGCTGATTACCAATAGTGTCAATAACCGATGTTGGTCATTAACAGCACCAGCATCACCAGCATCATAACTCTATTAGATAAAAATTGTTGAGCTTCCATTCGATGTTGGAAAGGAATCAGTCAAACCCTTCATGTCAAAATGTAGTCTATAATGTGTCAAATTGTGTTATTAATTTCGCTAGTCGTCTTCTGCATATCTGTGATCATCTCAGTCCGAAGAATTATTATATCCACCGTAACGCTTTACATTGTCAACCGTCTTAGGTCCTAAAGAAACAAGTAACTAAATTCCTGATTTTTTGGTCAGTGTTATAATACCGTCTAAGATATAAAAACAAAAAAAGTTCAGTCAGCTGATTTTTGTGTCAAAAATAAAAATGATAAAGATTATTTGTCAACTTTTATATACATACACTTGTAGGTAGGTCAAAATAAGAAACAAAAATATAAACTTATTTCAACATTAACAGTTTTATCATTACCTAATCAGTACATAATTGTCTAATGGTAATAAAATTTAGTTGTTAAGATAACCTAATCTGTAAGGCTGTAAGTCTACTTATCCTAGCGCCCCATGTCCTGTGTACTTTCGAATTAAAATGATGAATGATGAGTGTAACGCAGAGTCCTCCCCTACCCACTCTTGCGTTACGTTAAATTTAACAATTATTGTCAAATTTGAGAAAATTCAAAGAATGCACAGATTAGGTCTGTGCAAGCTGAATTATAACTTGTCTGTGACTTGTGATAAATGCACAACGGATACTCCTTTGGTTCCCATTAGCACTTACGGCCGATTCCTTCACTTGCGCTCAACTCGTAAACCAGATACACCTAGCTCAAAGTTCAAGCGGGGGTGAATAAACTGGCGCTAAAGTGCTGATGGGTTAAGCCCTCCCATCGCGTCAAGATTGAATATCCAGGGGGAGGAAACAAACGTTTAGATCATCATTTTTAAAATAAGTCAAGAAGAACTCAAGTAGAAAAACTACGAAGATATGAACAAATTACTTGTCCACGTCTTACGAGATTCTTGTATGTCACACCATATTGGTGGGTGACCCCTAGCTTTTGGTCGATGACATCAAAGTTCATTCACTAACCTTTTTTAAGATTGTTCTACTAATGTCTGTAAAAAGCCGTTGAAAACTAACAAAATACAGGTTAAATTACTGCGCTTATCTTAAAAATTGGTTTACCCAAAAAAAATTGGGGGGAAATTTTGTAAATTCTTTGATTGATATCTAGATTTTTGAAAACGGACGCAAATTGGCGTCCGGATTAAAAATACATATCAGTCTAACATACCGCCGAAATGATTGTCATCATAAATCATTTTCTAAAATTCTAGCTGTTTTCAAGACTTGAGAAAGAACAAGTTTAATGTATGGAAAAAGTTTCCAAACAAAAAAACACATCTCACATTACACCCTTCTTCAGTTATAACATGACAACTTTCCAAAGAATTCAAATTTCCCCCCGCTAATCGTGGCGAGGAAAATTTTCAATCGTGTCACTTATTCGTATTTTTATTGACTTCTGGTTCGCATAGTTATGTCGCCCAGCTCTTCTTTCGAAATCACTCGCCAGCAGCAGCTAGATAAGGTTTCAGAGGGGAAAATAAAAAAAGCGAACTCTTATTATCTCAAACAACTCTCCAAATACCAAAAATCCAATAAATGTTCAATAAATTCCTTCGCATCAACTTAACCAGTAGCAACACCAGCAGCAGCGCAGTCAACGATGACAACGAGGACGGCGACGACAGCGAGAGCAAACACACATCCTACCTACCACCTTACTACTGTATGCATTCTGAGCCATTTCGATGAACTTCGATTGCGAGATTGTCGAATAGGTTCAAAGTGATAGTATAGTTGAGGCAGGAAGAAAAAAAAGCAAATTGAAGACGATGACGCCGATAAAAAAAAAGAATTGGAAAAGTTTTTTTTCCTGGAGCACAAGATTTCCGAGTGATTCCCCCCAGCGAGAGCAGGGTTTCATAGGATGAACTCGCGGAGCACTTCCAACTTTCGTTGTTCAAACTGAGAACTTTCTATATAATAATGCCAATGATAATAAAGGCAATATTCATTACGAATTGATCCTGGGCTGCAAAACGGTGAGTCGATAAGGAGAGCGTCCAACATAGCTCTGGTCCTCACAAGTTCCTACCTCATGCTTCCACGCGTCAAGCGATGACAAAGACCGCCAGCTAAGAGTTGTGTGCTTAGCTGGTAGTGCAGCCTGGACACTGTTGTCCTTCTGACTTCAGCTAGATTGAGCAGGTACGATCCGAGCGTCTGTTCACCAAGGAGGTGCGGCTCAAACAGCGTCTGTTCTGGCATCCAGCGGCTGAGTAAGAAACGCTGCACCACGCTCACCTAGATCCAAGGTGGTAGCCCCATCAGCGAGCTTCTAAAATACGGTGGAGAAGCACTGGTGAGAGCACTACACTGGGTCATTACCAAGATTTGGGAGGAGGAAGTATTACCGGAGGAATGGATGGAAGGTATCGTGTGTCCCGTCTACAAAAAGGGCAACAAGTTGGATTGCGGGAACTACCGCGCGATCACACTACTGAGCGCGGCCTACAAGATACTCTCTCAAATTTTATGCCGCCGACTATCACCGATTGCAAGAGAGTTCGTGGGGCAATATCAGGCTGGATTTATGGGTGAACGCGCTACAACGGACCGGATGTTCGCCATCCGACAGGTGTTGCAGAAATGCCGCGAATACAACGTGTCCACACATCACTTGTTCATCGATTTCAAATCGGCGTATGATACAATCGATCGAGAACAGTTATGGCAGATTATGCACGAATACGGATTCCCGGATAAACTGACACGGTTGATCAAGGCGACGATGGATCGAGTGATGTGCGTAGTTCGAGTATCAGGGACACTCTCGAGTCCCTTCGAATCTCGCAGAGGGTTACGGCAAGGTGATGGTCTTTCGTGCTTGCTGTTCAACATTGCTTTAGAGGGTTTAATTAGGAGAGCGGGATAAACACGAGTGGAACGATTTTTACGAAGTCCGTTCAGCTGCTTGGTTTCGTCGATGATATTGATATTGCTCGTAAATTTGAGACGATGGCGGAAACGTACATCCGACTATCGAGTGAAGCCAGTCGAATCGGATTACTCATTAATGTGTCCAAGACAAAGTACATGATGGCAAATGGCTCCAGGGAGGAATCACCGCGCCCGCCACCCCGAATTCATATCGACGGTGATGAAATCGAGGCGGTAGAAGAATTCGTGTACTTGGGCGCACTGGTGACCGCCGACAACGACACCAGCAGAGAAATTCAGAGGCGCATTGTGGCAGGAAATCGTGCTTACTTTGGACTCCGCAGAACTCTACGATCGAATAAAGTTCGCCGTAACACGAAGTTAACCATCTACAAAACGCTGATTAGACCGATGGTTCTCTATGGGCACGAAACATGGACCCTACGTGCAGAGGACCAACGCGCCCTTGGAGTTTTCGAACGGAAGGTGTTGCGTACCATCTACGGCGGAGTGCAAATGAAAGACGGGACTTGGAGAAGGCGAATGAGCCACGATCTGCATCAGCTGCTGAGAGAACCAACCATCGTCCATACCGCGAAAATCTCGAGGCTACGGTGGGCAGGTCACGTCATCAGGATGTCGGATAGCAACCCGACTAAAATGGTTCTCGAGAGTCATCCGACCGGTACAAGAAGACGTGGAGCGCAGCGGCTAGGTGGGTCGACCAAGTGGAGGACGATCTGCGGACCCTACGCAGAGTGCGGAACTGGAGACAAACAGCCATGGACCGAGTGGAATGGAGACGGCTACTATGTACAGCAGAGGGCACCCGCTATGGCCGGCTCCTGAGTTGTTAAGCGTTTCTTGTCCAGAGGATGAGTTTTGTGTAATGATGACTTTGGCGGGAATGCCGTTTCAACGGCTATCACCCACATCGTCTTGGAGCTACAGAGGAAGTGGAGCGTGGAGCCCCGACTGGAGCGGGAATCGAACCCACACTCCGAGGCTTACGAGACACCTAAACAACTGACGCCGCTCGGCCACGAAGCTCGCCAGACATCGATGTTCGTTGTTACAGGCTACGCAGCTAACCTTGAGGGTGCGATGTCCAATAGCCAGCCCCCTCTGCCTTCTTGGTGATTCCGTAGGGTGTGGTGACCATGGGAACGTGCTCAGTAGGTCGAGGATCTGGACCTGGGCCGTTCAGTATCTGTTGAATACATTCCGCAACCCCTGGTTTAGAAGAAAAAAACACATCCGGTAGCAACTCTGTACAAGCGACATGACACCGTTTCCAAAATGCCCCAGCCTAGGCCGCAGCCCAGCTAGGAGTACCTCGAACACATCAGGAATGACAGTAAGTTCTTGATTACGGAATACTTGTCATTGCTTTGAAATTAGTAACTGAGATGGTACACGCCTATAGGTAACTATGCTGGTGAGCTAGTAGCGACGGCAGTCTATCCTGCTAATAGGATCGGGTGACACTGACCTGAAACGGCCGATGGGCCGGCGTTGCCTTCTGTCCCATAAAACCATAGCGAGGTCTTAACGTACGTTCCCGACAGCTTAGGCAACTAAGTGGGTTTAGAGGAATACTCTCAAGCCGATTAAAAAATGCGCAAGGGGTAGAAAAACCAAGCCCCAAGAGGCCAATCCCAAGGAAACTAGAGGCCGTCCGGGCAAGAGAGGACCCTTGGACAAGGGATCACGGTTGACATAAAGAAGGTACTGGGACCCACGAAGGATAAGCCAGCTCCCCCGCTTGTCCGGAATGCCGAGACTGTGACGAGACCATGGAGCATGTGCTCCAAGCTTCGTGAAGATATGCGGTAGATATATCACTCCTGACAACATTGTTGAAAGGATGTGTACGGGGGTGGGTAAGTGGGATTCCGTTACTTCCACAATCTCCCGTATCGTACTTGAACTACAGAGAAAATGGTAGATCGACCAATAGCAAGTTGAGTCGGCCCCTCCTCCTCATTCGGGAGCTTGAGTCAAACTCCAACGAGTAGTCTACAGTACTAGCCAGGACCCAATCTTCCAGGGAAGAGAAGACAACTCAATAAAGAGTACTCATGTACGTCCCCCTTTTTCAAAGTCATTCCCAACGGGCATACCGCGAAGGTAAGAAAGTGAAAGAATGAGGTTCTAGTGGGTCGACCCCCACATAACCCGAGGAACCACCTCTGATAAGCAGATTCCTATTAAAATAAACACGATATACACTACACATGCAAAATGATCATTGGCAGAGAAAGCTCTCAGTAAAAAAAGTGGAATTGCTCATATATTAGCAGCTTAATAGCAGGCTTTGTCCCAGTTGGGACGTTACGCCAAAAAAAGGGTGAAGAAAAAAAACTCGGTGGACAACATAGGAACCCCTGTTGCAGAGAAGTGCCAACATTAAGACGACATCTATGTGCTGTAGGTGAAGCTTGATGCTTACGCAAAGGCACCGGATGCATTACGATTGCTTTTCCAAATTCCTCTAAACTCAACCAACACTACCTGACAGAGCGCCCTGGATAAAGAAGACGATGGTGCCATCAGCAGCAGAGGAGACGTTAAAAATACTACTATTTCACTTTTTAAAATAGAAGCCCTGCATGATGCCGGTGCACCAGTGACAGTCAAATTCAATTTGAAATTCTGATTGGAGAAACACTTTAGCTACCAGCCATAGCCAGCAGCGCGGGGATGGATAAGGAAGAAAAAGTGTTTGATATTCTTGATTCCTTGACTGAAAGCTTTCTGGATGCATAGCAAAGGAACAGAAATGAGATTAACTATTAAATGCACAGCTATGTGATGTTTAGCTCTTTTTCCTCAAATCGTAGTGCGATGGAAAAGAAATAAGGGCTTATTCAATTATGCGTTTGCACATGTTGGTAGCGCAATGTTATTGCGCAGTTCCCACCCAACTGGACCCCTTTCGCAGTTAGTATAAGTGCGGGATCGTGAATAAAACTGCGATTTTGCATCGAATCGTTTCGGTGTCTTCTGCGCACTTATTCAGCACTTTGTAATGCATAAGTGCGCAGAAGACACCGACACGATTCGATGCAAAATCGCAGTTTTATTCACGATCCCGCAGTTATACTAACTGTGAAAGGGGTCCAGTGGGGTGGGAAATGCGCAATAACTACGGTTTTGATGACGCCGTGATTTTTAACTGTAGGAAAAAGAGGCTGCAACAACAGATTCCGAGCATTTTCAACGAACTTATGACAAACGGTTGAAGAAACAAAATTTTAGATTTTTTTTGTCTGTATTAACCCTCTAATACCCAAATTTTAAATTTTGATCTAAATATCATTTTTCGTCATCTAAAAACGATTTAAATATGTTTTAGATAATGATTCTTTTTAATTCTCGATTTCATGAATTTCTTAACTTAAACACTTTAAAAAAAATCTTGTTTGGATCACCATCGTAACTTTTTTTTACTTATAAACACCATACCACTTTTTTACTTATAAACACCAGTCAGAATAAATACGCATCAAACCATGCAGAAGTCATTCTGATCGGTTCAGCCGTTCGTGAGTTTTGTTTCCTCAAAGGGACCAATAATCGTAGAAAGAATGAGTTTTTCATTCACACCACCACAATATCTGTAGAAATTATGTTTCATAACTAATCCGGAAATTAAAACAAAAACAAAAATAGAGTTGCCAAATTTCAAATTTCAATGTAGGGTGACCAGTTTGTCGAATAAAAAATTTACCCCGCTTATTCGACAACAGTCGGTGTCGTATTAGCGGGGTACCGTATTACCCCGCTAATACGACACCGACTGTTGTCGTATAACCGGGGTAAACTTTTAATTCGACAAACTGGTCACCCTACACCACCATGCTTATTGAAATTTGGCAACTCTATTTTTGTTTTTGTTTTGATTTCCGGATTTGTTATGAAACATAATTTTATCAAATATTGCGGTGGCGCGAATGAAAAGCTCGTTCTTTCTACGATTGTTGCCATCCTCAGTTCATTCCGGTTGGTCTCCAGGCGGTTTGGGTGTTGAATAGCACCAACTCAGAACTTCCGAAATTTGCGGCTGCAAGAGGAGTTGCTGCGGGTGTGAGTATAAGCGCAATATCAAACTGTTTTGCATTTACAGTGTACATCGCTGTGACATTTGAACACTTTTTAATTCGACATGTGTCGTATAAGCGGGGTACGAATTAAAAAGTGTCGTATTAAAACGTGTCGAACCAGAGGGGTAAGACGGTATATCAGCTAAAAATATAAAAAAATGATTTTCCACGAAACAAAAATTACAAAAATGCTCAAACTATACCCCGTCTAAAGGCGGGGTTGGGTATTAGAGGGTTAACGAGATTTTTAACCCTAGGCTAGTTCATTTCGGGACCCACGTTTTTACTTCCCTTCCGAAGGAAAAACCCACATTTTGTGAGTTGGAAGTGGGATTCGATCCCAGGTCCTCGGCGTGATAGTCAAGTGTTATAACCACCACACCAGGTCCGCTCCGCTTTAGAAAATAAAACAATAGAATAATATAATTTAAGAAAAAATATTTCAAATCATACAATTCATACAACTTTTTGATCATTGGGCCTGCACTCCTTTCTGCAGCATATTCTTACATAATCTGATCATATGGTCAAATATTAACAACAGCACTTCAAAAATCGCTCATTACAATGAAAGTCCAAACAATCATTATTCGCATCTGAGTTTTCCAAACCCCCCTGGGTTGCATACTGGAATCATATAGCTAACATTCCCCAACCATCATCACAGAACTTTGCCACAGGAATTCACAAATGGTTGTTTATTAGAAAACTTTTATTTGTTCTTCTCGTCTCGTCGGACAACTTTTTTTATATCAGCTGGACCTCTGTGTCTTGAAGCAGCCACTTCCTTTCAATCTAACATTTGCTCTTTATTTTAAGCCAAGAAACTATAGCCCCACATTGCATTGGAAAAACTGGATAAAACTATACATTTGATAGGACACATTGTGTGCTGGAAGCTATTCATTGTGGCATGTGGTTGGTGCATGAAAACCCAAACAAACTGTGCAACTGATTGATTGTGCATGAAAGTTTCATCGGGTGTTGTTACGCAGAGATAACGTCAACTGTAGTTGGGCAAATGTGGTGAATCGAAACTTGTTCAATGGATTATTCAAGTTTTACTGGAAATAATAATGCACTCGTCTATGCATCTCTATTATTTTCATAGGGGAAGGACCCCCATCCAACCCAACTGTATTTATTTTTAAATTTTTGAATGAGAATATGTTTTCGAATAGTTTTGGCGTTTCAGTCTTTTCGGGGTCAAAAACAACTAAATGTTTTCTTCTTCCAACGTTTCGATCCTTATTGGATCTTCCTCAGGGAATCGAATGAAATTGTTGCTTTTTCGTCCAGTGGTAGTTTTTTTAAAACTTTTAACCGTCATTTGTTGTTTTTTGAATTTGTCCGTTTTTTCTGTTCAGAAAAACCTTCAAATTCAAAAAGATATTTTCGTTGGTCGGAAACCGGACCGCTATCCACTACCTTTACGTACAACTTTTTGACCCCGAAAAGACTGAAACGCCAAAACTATTCGAAAGTCTTCAAAACAGTCGTCGTCAATATAGTAAATGAGAATATGTGCAAGTCATAGGGTATTGTACCATTTGGGCAGGTGTACCTATTTTGGGCACTTGTCGCTATAACTAAATCAATTTCAGACCGATTGATTTGAATTTTTGTACAGAGTTAGATACTGTACGTGCCTAACTCTGGACAAAATTTCAAATCAATCGGTTTGAAATTGACTTAGTTATAGCGGCAAGTGCCCAAAATAGGTACGCCTGCCCAAATGGTACAAGACCCTACTGCGCCTAAAACTCTCCGTTTTCAACAATGTTTGGTACCGTCGGCCGCCTCGGTACGACCTAAGGCGACTGATACAACTGGATGTCACTTCAGCATATGCGCAGAACCTCGAGACAGCGTTGCCGGACGAGGGCGAGCTCCATTAGGCCCCTCTGTGTTCATTCGAGATTTCTGAAAGTTGTTCCTGGGAATGCTATCAGAGTTCCTCACAGGATTTCTTTCCGAGTTTTTTTACAGGGTCTCTTCCGGGAGTACCTCCTGATTTTTTTTTTCAAAGATTTTCCCGATATGTTTCCAGAGTTCACCCCGGGAAGTTTATCTAAGGTTACTTCAGGGATTTCTCTTAGTAGTTTTCCGGGATAGCTACCCAGGTAACCAATAAGCAGTTGAAATAGCACTAATTCGGCACTATATGCACCTTAACAGCAGGTCTTTAAATGCTAATCTGCCATATATGCGCCATTAGTGCTAATTAAATGCAGGTTTTGGCCCAATATACGGCTGATTAAATGCTTATCCCTCCTATCCCCCAGATTGTCAAAAATAAAAACAAATATTTTCCCCTGCCCATTTCACGGCTTCCCTTTTCTTTTCTTTTTTTTCACTCTCCTGTGGAGCTTTTGTGGTTTGGGGCACGTCCTGAACTGCTGTTGCTGTTTTTTTGCTGCTTTCGGCCAAATTGGGATTTGATTCCTCGATCCTCGGGTTGACGATGGTGCTGAACCGCGCTACAGGGTAAGCTATAGATGATTAGACAAAGCGCGTTAGAATTTTGATCTATTTAAGACATGGGTATTACACCGGCGGCAGTTACTTCGTTATGTTTATGAGCTCGGCAGGTGCTGATAATAAAATCGATCATAGGAAACCAACCATGGAATTAATTTGTCAAAGCATGTTTTCCCATTGATTTTCTTCGTTGTTACCTATGATTGACTGGACATGCGAATAATGATGGCTTCTACAGCCGTGGCACGTAAATTAGGAAGTGGAAATGTGTTATGGTTTTAGAATCACCCATCTTTCTCAGCAGTTACAGTGCACATACAGTGCATTTGAAATGCTACGAAACTGCTGTCAGATTATAAGTAGCATTTGAATTGTTAATTTAGGGCAGTTTAGCAGTTGAACTGCTATGATGCGGCAATAAGCAGACCGAATGCAGATATGAAACAGAAATACGGCTTATTCAAAAGCTTATTGGTTACCTGGGTATCCAACAGTTTCTTTTGGGATTATTGCGAGATTCTTGCAGAAGTTCTTCCAGGGATTTCTTCCAGAGTTTTCCGATATTTCTCTTGGATTTCCCCGCGGGATTTTATCCAGAGTTTTTTCTAGGTTTTTTTCATAGATGTTTTCAAAGTTTCTCTTGAATTCTCCAAATATTTCCTACTGGGATCTTTTTTCGCATGCCCCAATATTTCTTAGGATTTTTCGAAGATTCTCTGCGGAATTTCTCCGCAGATCCTTGCCGAATATCTCGCTAAATTTCACCCGATATCGTCCGATATTTCTCCGGGAATCTCTTACAAGAAATTTTGTTTGTTTTTCCGCAGATATCTCGAGAAAAACCCATGGAAAAGTCCCTGCATGAACTCTTGGAGCAACTATTGAAGAAATTCCCAAGGAGCACGCAGAAGTTTAGAACAACTTCCTAGAGGGATTCTGGGAATAATATCAACGAAATCTGTAAAATAAATAACACAGCGAAGTCACAGAGAACAGACACCCAGGCTAGAACAAATTTCATTCGGAAAGTTGTGTAAGGATTTGAACCTTTACTTGAGTAAGGTTGCAAACTAATACACGATGACAACACTAATGCCACCAAACACCATATTGCCAGTGGTGAATTGAAACATTTCAGGTGGTGAATTACATTTGTATGGCAAACTAATCGATTGCAGCGTCACGCTATTGCCACTTGTGTTGCCGATTTCAAATGGCCGTTAAATTCCTTACACAGTTTCGGAACTGGACTTGGATGTCTGTTCTCTGTGGCGAAGTAAAAATCACAGAAAGCAGACGTCCAAGCTCATCAAGTGAAGATGTTTAAAACAATGCAATTGTTATTTTGAAATGACTGGGAATGTGGCCATTACGCAGCGCTGTCGCATTTCGAATCGCGGTACAAATTTGCCATTTTTATCTTTTGGCGCTGGTGTCACCAGATGTGCACCCTAGTATAGATCCACGAAGAGAGTGTGCTGGTTTTCCTTGGTAAACAATTATTGTATTGTTGTTCATGTTATTTTTAATTGAAAATGTTAAAATTATTTGCCAATGAGTTGCTCCAATTTTGTTATTAAATTAGCAAATACAACTCAGTCTCTGAGTAGGAAAATTTGAAGATGCTCTTGTGAAATAATTCATAGGATAGGGCCATCACGGCGTCGAAACGAATTTTAGGTGGGAAAGTCATTGGCGATGTCGCTACTGTGATTGTTTTTTTTTTCTTTACACAAGATTTTTAAGAAATTTTGTTCGAGCATGTTCGTCTGTTCTCTGTGATGCAAGTTTACTTACTAACATAAAATGCTAAAATTTATTGAATTTGATTTGGTAAAACGAAATATTTTGCATGAGTCGTTAATTTAGATGTATATTGACCAAAATGTACTTCCCCTCAAAATCAAAAACAAAGGCTAACATCAATATCAAACTAGCTGTCCCTGACAAACTTTGTCTTGCCTACTGCGATTTTTGACGTTCTCAGTCTCCTGTTTCAATGCTCCAATGTTTAAAAAATCAGTTTTCAAACATTCATTTTTTTTCTGTGAATCATAAACCTTTCATAAGTAAATACTACCAGAACCCAACAAAGACGACCATATTGAACGTTTCTATCGTAAGTTATGGCGTTGTCTTACGCATGCCTTTTTATATGATTCATACCTGCCTGTATTTAATACAAATCCCATTCATTGAATACAATATTAACCCTAAAAGGGATACCTTCATGGCCTCAGTTTCGTCACCTCGCTGAGTGTGTTCCATCAAAGACGAGCTCTGAAAGGCGCCTGGGGTCCAATGGACCCCAGGTATCCCTTTCAGGGATAAGATTTACTCATTGGGGTTTCATACGCTCTCACAGACCTAAGCAACTCACGAGTACTTCTGGAAAGCAATTATAAATTCTATATGAAGAAAGTCAACGTAATAATGAACTTTTATTAAGATAATACGAATGAGGGTTTAACTTATATTGCATCAGAGTAGTCATGAATTTTACTGTCAACGTAGATTTGAATGCAGTTAAATCGCAGTATGGACAATTTTTATTATGGTCATATCTCCTCCATATCACGATCATCTAGTGTACGGACAAACTAATCCTTATTTGAAAGCTCTTTAAATATACTTTCTGATAAGGGTATTCTCATCTGCATCTTTTTGCCCATAAGAAAAATATTAATTCCGAAATGTCAATGAAAAAAATCATGAATTTTCTGAAAACAGGTCTCACTTAATTCTTACAGCTTCGATTTCATCGGCAAAGTTGCGTATTTTATTGATACATACAACTTTGCAGAATATCTAAAAATTTAACAAATGTATGTATTGCTTCACAAACGGGTTTTGGGATTAACTTTCAAACACAGGCCTCTATTTCCATTGGTATTAAAATTACTACATTGATTGATTGATTTGTCTTTATTAAAGAGACTGAACTCTAGAAAAGGGCTGAAGGCTATTACTATATTGACGTCTTCAGGAAAGTTATTTGGAATCGAAAATGTTACAACTTTGCCAAAGTCTCAACCATTAAAAAAATTGTATCTCACTTTTAAGGGGGATTGATCCGAAAACTATAACTGTCAAAAGATGGCGCTGGTTATTCCCAATTTTGCCGAAGACATCATAGCTCTATTTCATCAATCCTACAAGAGCGTGAAAATGGGGATATAAACCATTGCATTGTGCGATGCGTGCCAAGGCCGATCTTTGATGGCATGAAGGAGAACGGTGTGTGGCAGCGAAGAATGTGTCAGAAACGAACGAATAAGCGAAGCCTAGTTGTCCCATCCCAGGCACTAAATGACATAGCAACCAGATCAGTACCTCTCCTTTATTTCATCTAGGTACTACCATATTAACAATTTAGAACCATCAGATGCCGACCAGAGCGCACGCGTCACGACGCAACGCGGAAATTTGCACGCAAAGGAATAACAATCAATAATAAGGAGCTGTCAAATCGTATGGGAAATCCGCGTCGCGTCGCGTGACGCGTCCACTCTGGCCGTACCCTCATACTTCACCTACAAGTTTCGTATAGGGGAATTCAGGTATTTTGGACAGACCGTTACGCGTATATATTTTGAACATTTACGGCAAAATCAAATGGAAGCGTCCAAAATATATACGCGTAACGGTCTGTCCAAATTACCTGAATCACCCTAGAGGCTTGCAGCAAAAACCTAACCTCATCGAATTCTCATACGATATGTAAACATTACCCTCAATTTTTATTTTTTGAGGGCAAGGACGGCTTTATGGACCGACGCCGAAGGAAAGAAAGAGAAGAAGACAATGATGACGTCAGTGTGCAAGCGCTCATCTAGCTCCACTCCACTCGAACAGAATGAACCACGAGCTCGTTGCGCTTTACGGCGTTCCCAGCATTTAGAAGGTTGACAAGAATGTAGCAAGAATGCTGGATAACAACTCTGCAAAAAATGTGTTCACAACAAATCCACATAGTTCAAGTGACGTGGAGCACAGCGGAAATGGTGGGCTGCCCAGGTTGAGAGAAGTTTGACGACTGTAAGACGTTCAGCAGTGAACAGAAATGAATCACCTATTTGGACACCCATACATTTTGGACCCTCTGGATTGTATTACAAAAAGAAAATGTAGTGCTGAGGAAACTTGAAGAAGTAAACAAAAACGTTTATCGTTATAGCGTAATAAATTCATTAAATTATTATATCTAGCATATTGAAGTGGCAGTTTCATCGAAAATAGTTTCAAACAGGTTTAAACACCGGGTGTCTAAATATATACTGAAGGGGGTCCAAAAAGCATTGGCCAAAACAGTGTAAACTAATGATTCAGAAATCAGTTATTTTTATCAAATTTGTAGCCAGAAATGACCTTGTGGATATTTTTAAACGGAAAGTGGAGGCTTTCACGACCATACTAACATGATCATTATGTAACAAGATGTATCGTAATCTGTTTGATTTTGACTGAAATTCAAACTAATGTCCTCTAGGGGTCCAAAATTCGACCGTTGCCCTATTATGGACTCAGACTTATCCATGTAAATATGTGAAACTAATTAAATGAAATGAGAAGAATGAAAAATGTTTCCAGATACTTTTATAAATAACATTGAAAATAAAACTAAATCAGTTCGTGGATATCAGCAAGAGATATATCCTTTTGTCACCAACATATGTAGATCCGGATTCAGCGACAATTTCATGAAGAAAACATTTGTGATACCAAACAACTTAAATAACAATGACTGGCTGGATAAGAAAGATTAAACGTAAAAAAAAAATAGTCTCTACATAAACATTATTTGCGCAAGAAACTAAACTTCCCAAGATTTCTCTAAAATAAAACTCAAGCTTACCTAGTTTTCGCAGTTTGGCATGGCTTCCAAAGACAACGGCGTATGGCGGATGAGGTCGGCATATGGGACTCTTCCGTCGAATGAGTAAAATTGGATTTCAGCAGAGTACTATGTAGACATCAGTACACTGCTGCAGTTGTGCTTCGTTAGTTATTTAGATTCGCTCCAGAGGATCTGGAATTCCGGAATAGTGGCTATGTATAGCTAAAACATGAAACACACGTAGGTACAGGCACAAGCGAGAGTAGCCACGTGCAACGGTAACGACGATCGGGAATAAGCGGGGTGTAGATAGCAGAAACTTTTATTTTCGAAAGAAAGTTTATTGTGCTTATTGAATGTTGCGCTTGATATACAGCGGGAAAACAAACATATGGTAGATGTACCTATACGCAATGGATAAATCTTTTTATCAGTTTCATATTTAATTAGTTTGTTCAACAATGAATAGAAGTTGACAAAAAACATAGGGGCAGCTATATGCTAAAGTTTCAACGTATTTTTTTTTTCAGTAAAATATTTAAACACTTCATGTTACAGTGCATTGAAAACTTTCAAACTACATATATGCAATAGTTTGAATGCTCTCAAAGTGATTTTTAGGTTCTGTTATTCTGTTACTCTGTTATAATCAACGCACCCCGGGCCGTGGCCAATCTGCGTTGTTTCGCTGGGCGATACGTCTACCAGTAGACTTGTATCTGCCCTATGCTAAACCGATTAGCATATCTAGTCCTTTCCACTGATGAGTAGGCTCGAATGTCCCGCCCCTCCCTATAACCCATAGGGGGAAATAAGGAGTTTCCAGTTTCAAGTATTGTATTGATTATGACACCAACTCTTTCTATTCCTTGGGAAAAAAAATCACTAGACTTGGATTATCAGACTACTATTAATAATGAACATAATTAAGATACAAGTTTACATACACAATTGTAAAAGCAGTGTTAGATACTTTAAAGTGAATTGAAAAATGTGAATAAGATAAATTGTAAACTATTTCGCGGTCAGTGTCATCAATAAAGGCGCAAACAAACAAATAATTGATATTGAAGTATGCATATTGCACTATCTATTAGCAAAGTAGTAGAAAGAGTTGGGTGCCTGATTATAAAATTGTTGTACTTATCTTGTGTGTTTCGGACAAGTCCCGTTTGTGTTGGCCATTAGGACACTTCTTGCTTCAAAACGGTCGTTTCTGGAATGGAAAGAGAATAATTGGCCGCACAACTCCGCAAATGGGCGGCCCGCACATATTAGTATAATGTTGCAATGATTGAAAATAATAGAGTATAAATGTTAATCTATATGAATACTGCTACTAGTTCAGGTTTCTCACCCTCCACGATTCTCTAGATACTATTATAGCGTACTTGTTGTAAATTTGTTAATAAGTGAAGCCTCCAGTAATTCAAAATTTAATGTAGCGAAGATCTTGAGTGGATAGCATTAAATGATAATGATAGTGATTATTTTAATATGGCTTAACAAAAATTACTATTCAAATATTTTAAATCGGATTCGTCAATAAAACTATTGTTCATAAAATAATTAACCATGCGAATAATAACATGATATAAGAGCTCTCGTGTTTCAATCAATGCTGTCATACTATCTACCAAATCGCACAAAGAGGATTGAGGAAGTTATATTGGTTATATGAACTACTACTACTTACTATACATCTTCAAATGGATAGTGTAACTACAGAAAACTACAGAAGAGTTAGCGGTATTTGTATTATTGAAGTGATATACCCAATGGGTGCCCCAGAAATAAAAATCCATTAATTTGATTCAACTAGGAGTTCGTTCATTAATCACATATACTTCATGAGGAGAGGCAAAGTTGTAACTTCATGCAATTTTGGTTTTGCATGGACAAAATTTTATGAGGGTTCGGTCTATATGTTTATGAACGGACTCTAATATATGGATTTGCAGCATAGCTGAGCCTTTCCTTCATAAGACTGACGAAAACCAATAGTTTGTAATGAAATTGTCCGCGTGGATTTGTAGTACTGAATCAATTGCTCGACATGACCCTATGTCTTTCATACGATTATGCTAATGACTCATAAAAAGATTAAAATCTGATACTCATCTCATGTTTGTCTTCAAAACCTTGTCATATTTGGAAAATGTATGCTTTTAAGGTTTAGCTCTTAAGCTATCTTAATAATTTTACTATTTACTGACCAGATAGCCAAAGTTAGAATTCACAGAGAATGAGATCATTTATAGTACTACAGCACCATAGGAGATCACTCACACTGCGTTTTCATAGAACGGCATTTTGTTCTACTAATAACAAACAGATGCTATTGATCTCCCTTAGCATAGATCGGCAGCCTAATGCACGCGCCCTGTCGGATTTCATAAGCCTCGGAGATTATTACCACCTTCAATGGTATGCCCATATACTATCCCACATTATTGTCCCATCAAGGGTCTGACTGGGCTCATAACCCCCCTCAGTGGTAATGTTCTCACCAGCTTGGAATTATATTTTCCCGGTACATAAGTAATTTCGACAACATACCGTTACACTATGCCGTAGTATAATTGGAAACACTATATCAGAGGATTGAATTATCTGATTTTAAAATTTACCATTGAATCTACATTCAGTTTAACCAATCAACACTGAAAAGCACAATGGTCATATGACGAAAATCAATGCTTCCTGGAAGATATAAACCAAGCCCAGGGGCTCTCAAAGTGATTTTTAGGTTGAGTTTTTATCTACGGTAATTCACAGATCCTATCCAACAAATTTGTTGAAATACCTCTTATATTGATAACATGATTACATTTAAATATTTCTAATAAAGAGCTTTTGGCCTATTACCAGGTTTATTATAAGTATAACAAATTCTTTAGAAAAATCCTCATAATAACATGTTTTTAATCGGATGTTCATCTATCCTGTAATTGCTAATGCAAATATTGAGTGTAACAAAATTACCCACTCATGCGTTAAGCTAAAGTTTACAAACTGTTAAATCTGTTAACCTGCAAGAATATGTAAAATTTTTAGAAGACACGACGGCTATTCATGTTCCACTTTGATTTGTATTCGAGATGTTATGAGGGTGCATTCTTTATTGACTCTTTTTATATCCCCCCTACCATTCATCAAATACTTATTTATTAATATTTATTAAACCCACCAACTCGTTCGTCTGGTAAAGGAGGTGAGACGAAATTTCGAACAACGAAACTCTTCAGGGCTGATTCTTCTTGACGCGGAGAAAGCGTATGATTCGGTGCGGCATGACGCAATCATACATAAGATGCTCCGTGCAAATTTCTCCATTCGCCTTTTGAAAATCATCCGCAATTTCCTGAAAGACAGAAGTTTCCAGGTCTCAGTAAATGGATGTCTCTCAGACCGCAAATCTGTACCATTTGGTGTTCCCCAAGGATCCGTTCTCAGTCCCACACTGTACAACGTTTTTTCTGCAGATATGGTTAAAGTTGATGGTGTTGAATACTTCCTTTTTGCCGACGATACTGGATTCTTAACATCGCATCGTGAACCAGAGAAAGTGGTCGAAAAGCTGCAGCAGGCTCAAAATGCTATCCTTGAATATCAACGAAAATGGAAAATTAAGACGAATCCTGCGAAATCCCAGGCGATCTACTTTACTCGTCGGCATAGCCCGAGGTATCTTCCACAAAGTTATGTCTCTTGCGGAGGCCAAAACATACCGTGGTCAGAAAGTGCAACATACCTAGGACTAACTCTTGATAAGAAGCTTAACTTTGGATTACATGTTAGCAATTGTATAAAAAAATGCGACAAACTCACCAGATCGCTGTACCCCTTAGTAAATCGTCGCTCACGTTTACAGACAAACATGAAACTCCTGCTATACAAAACTGTGTTTCGACCCACGATTGCATACGGGTTTCCAGCCTGGCACAATTGCGCTCAAAGCCATCGTAAGAAAATCCAAGTCAAGCTAAACAAATTATTAAAACTGATGCTGAATCTTTCACCATTTCACCTTTCCGAAGATGTGCATAGGATGGCTAGGATAGAACCGCTGGATGAATGGTTCGAGAGATTACTGCCGAAATTCAACCTGAGTTGCGCGACGTCTATAAACCCACTTCTTCAAGAGCTGGCTGCATAGTCTGCTGTGATATTATTGTTAAGTGTTTTTGTATTTGTTTCTTTGTTCTTTTGTTTTCCTAGTTTAGTAATGCCAATTTGAAGTTTTTTTTTTGTATAGAAAATTTTTTCTTCCGTGGTAAACTTTAAGTTAGACTATTAAATAAAACAGCATGTGTTTTGAATAATCAACTGTTGAAAGGGAACCCCAAATCTCAGTTATGAATGTAAAAAAAAAAAACCAAATGTATATTATATTAATTGCAATAAATGTATGTAAATAAAAAATATTTATTAAATTTATTAATACTCACCATGATGTATCACTTGGTCAGGATATTGATCATTTCTTTCGTACAGAAAATCGCACAATTTGATTGTTGCATCGTAACACAATAACTTTAATTAGAATAACATAATATTGTAACAGTTCCAATGGCAATATTTGAAAACATATGAATCAACATACTGAATCGTCTCTGTCTATCTGGTTGATTCTATCCTCCAGCTTAGACGGTGTTTTGAAGTCCTTTCGCACCTTAGGATTGTAACGCATAATGATTGGGCTCAGCTTCGGAGGGCTTTTATATGCAGCCAGCTGCTCCAATTTACGTTTCTGTAAGCTAGCAGGTTGTCTCACACCAGGAGAAGGTGTAGTTGTGGCGTTTGGATTCACACTGGTTAGTATTGAACGCATAGGAGTTGTTGTAGAATTATTCCGCAATGGCGTATTGAAGCTACAGGACCGTGGAAGTTTCACATCTTTCAATTCTGCTATTTTCGCGCTACACTCATCGTAAAACTCCTGCAGATCTCTATCCTTTAGAAAAGCATGGAAACTTTGAAATTCTTCAACAAAGTGCTTTGATTTGGAGTGTTCACTGAAAGTAGTACATTCAGTTGCAAACGCAGTTGGAATAACATTATGAGCATTATTCGTTCGCCATTGTAGATTTGATATACACAGCACAACGTGTTCCTTGACGACGTCCTCGTAGGCATATTCCTTTATGCTGGACCAAAAATGCACACCAAGCAAGTTTTGATCTGCGTCCGCCAAGTATACCGTTTGAAAATTTTTGTTTCCTATGGTTCCAACTTGGATGACTATGCCGATAGTATCAAATTCGTTGAACATTGGTCGGAAACCTGTTGTCTCTATATCAGCTATCTTCGTCAAAGTTCGCATCAACCGAACAGGAGGCTCATATTGATGGAGATCCAAAATTTTAAAAGCACTATTTTTTCCTGCTGTCAACTGAACTTCACCATTTTTTATTCCATTTGCAGATGCATTCCTCATTTCTAGTACCCTTCCCTCTTGAAACACATTACAATGATCTTCCGGAGGGCGCCATATGGATAGAAGCAATACTTTATCTGGTTTTCGGGCATCTGCTATTCGAAGCTTTAACAAAGAGCTTACTTTCCGTTTGCTCTCAGCGCCATTCATGCGTTCTCTGATACGCCGATTCACTTCCTGGAGGCACTCTTCCTGCTTGCGCCGCTGGAGGTTAATGATGGCTTCTCGTTGAGTACTACTGAATTCAATCTAGAAATAAAGGAATAGAAACATTTATGGCAACTATGATGTAGACACTATTGATAATATATTTTCAAAGAATTGATAGCACTGGGCAAGTTAAAAGGGGCCGTTCATAAACTACGTAGACTTTTTGGGGAAGGGGAGGGGGTCTAGCCAAAGTCTACGCTCCATCCAAATTTAAAAATTTTTGTATGGACTCAGACATACTGGACTGGATTTTTGTATGTCTACGTGGTTCATGAACAGCCCCAAATGGGTTTAAAATATTTGAAACTGAAACCTTAGTCCAAATATTTATGTAGTTAGTCTTTCGTGGGATGGCAGAAAGTCTCTCAATAAAAAAGTAAAAAAAAAATAGTATTTCACGAATATAGTTGTCTTCTGCCAACCAATTGAATAACTGCGCCAAAGCCGTCATTTCCTCCCAAAAACGTTTCAACTTTACCTCTAGGCAGGATAGATCCAAACCGGCGTCCACTAGTTCCAGCAATTCGGCGGTAGTCGTTGCGCGCGTTAGTTTGCTTAATAGGCTGCTACGGCCATTCTGTTGAACACTTTCTGCTTGCACTTCTCGTTGCACTTGACTGAAAAGCGCTTGGAAATTCTCGAAGCGATTGCTGTCACTTTCCAATGCTCTACGCCTCTCGACTCGCTCCGAACGTAACACGGTGGAAGCCCGATCACCCTTAACGGCTCCTTGGGCATCTCGCTGGGTTTTATCGACGAACATCATTGGATAAACTCGTAGTATTATAATTTCTAAGCTTGCAATAAGTCCACCACCTTCAAGAACATCGTTGCTAGATATCACAAAATTCAAAGGCACTTTGTACACTCCCAGGCGAGTGTCCCACTTTGTTCTCCGAGTGGAATTGGCATGGATTTTAAGTCGCACGTCTGCTGGTACTTCCAATGGCGAACAACCTTCACTGAGATTGATCAATTCCGCTCCCTGAATCATGAGTTTGGTCCCGATAGTGACTTTGCCGCGGAGTACGGCTTGTGTTAATGGAAAATCCAACACCGTCCTTATAGCATACCATCCATCGCAAAGTTCAATCTCTGCTTCAAATGGAACTGATCCACGGAATATTCGTGAAACAAACAGAACCATCCGCTTACTAGCGATGTCATCTTTTTCCAACATTTTCCTTATCACAGAACGTTTGGCGTTATCGATTTCTATATGATACCGGTACACAAGTTGATTGAACATATTTTCGGGCGTCGTTATTCCAGAGAAGCATTCCGAAAATTGACATTCCATTGACGTCAGTTTGATGATAATCCACACCCAGCAGTTTTCAATCCATCCCGTGGGAATCAGAGCTGGATCGACACCGGGAGATGCGAGGAAAGCTGCTTTGAGCTCCGGAAGTCCTACCTGGCAGCGGTCGTTGAACAGGAGACGAGTCGTGGCATTTGGATTACCGAGCGAAATGCCTTCCACGTTTTCTAGGCACTCAGTTTTACTGTAAGAAATGGAGTTGATGAAAGAAAAATGCTAATAATTCGTACGATACAGAAAAATTGAAATACAATCCAATAAAGGAGTGTCAACGATTAGGTCGATTAGACCCAACAGAAGCGTAATTCTAGTGACTGGTACCAGTATCAACAGAGATGTATGTACAGCTTAGGAAAAGACGAAAGAGAAATGACGCTATCGAAGCGAGACATGGCATGACGTGTCGTAGAGAATGCGAACATAAACGGCATGGATCAAACAGGTATGCGAAGGTATTGGCGATTAAAAGTACAGGTTATGTCGTGAAAATTTGGAAGTTTGAAAGGGAAATTCCAGTTCCCCATCAATAAATCATCAATTTTTTGGTAAATTGATCGATTTCAACAAATTTAAACCTTAAGTTAAATAATATCAAATATCAGAATATTGGAAATGCCACTTTGAGGTGAAATTGATCAGTATACAATTAAGCATCGGTTGGAAAGGAAAATTTCCTTCACCGCTTAATTTTGCTCTTCTAAAACCGAATAACGCGTCTAAAATCTTACATCTAGTGAATATAATACTTTAAATGCAAAATTAAATTTCGAAATTTCCCCTTAAACGCCTAAAGGTAGGCAATTTAATTGTAAATAAGTGATTTCTATTACAATAAATGACTATTTCTTCATAAAATGAACTGTTTATAACAATTTCATGTTCTGATTAGCTGCATAACATCCCAACCAAGGCTCCACAAAAATGTTAAAACAGAGAATTCACGGGAAGTCCTATTATCAATTGGGTTTTTAAATTAAGAAAAATTCAATGATTTTATATTTTTAAGCGAAAGAGCACCTTTTTCTAAGACTCTATGATTTTTTTCAGATTTTTAGAACTTTGTTTTGATACCTAAAATCAATTTCAAAAATATTTAGTCAAACCACCTTTTGACAGTTGGGCAACTGCTTGACAGCTCCGCCCAGTACAAAATGCGACGAGGGGTGATTCGACAAATCGCTCCCATACAAATTTCAAATTGATTTTTAAATAGGTTCCCAGGCACCAAAATTCATGAAAATTTGGATTTCGGCTCAGTTTGGCATGCAGATTCAGAATATGGAAAAATCTCAATGTCGCTAAAGAAGCCAATGGGGCACGTTCGGTGTAGTACTAGATTTGTAGTAATGAGCTGAATTTTAGTATGGTGAGAAGGTCAGTTCTCTATTTCTGTAATGAAATGGTGCAAAAAGCGTGGGTATTGTGTTTTCTTGCCTAATTTGATGCTGATTGAGCAAAACTTTGAATAACTATGTTGTTTATATTGCAAGAAATGGAGAAAACAACAACACTGTTGCCCAAAGTTTTGCTCAAACAGCATTAAATTAGGCAAGGAATCATAATACCCACGCTTTTTGCGCCATTTCACTGCAGAAACGGAGAATTGGCCTTCTCACCATACTAAAATTCAGCTCATTACTACAAATCTAGTACTTCACCGATCTGTCCTATTGATTGCTAGGCAGCAATGGTTTCAGCTAAATGAGAAATACATTGCAAATTCCTTGAAAAAATAAGGCAAAACTAACTTTTTTCTAAAAAATTAAAAGTCTACACTCATCTCTATACATCTACGAATCAGATGACGTAAAAAGTTAAAGATCATTACGCGCTTAAGAGTTTCTAGTATGGAATTACAATGTAGTACCCGAGTGACCAATTTCACCCCGCTGATCAATTTGACCCCGGTTTACGGTACCACAAAATAAATAGCCTGAAAGCGTTAATCGGTAGTTTTTCACTTAAATTTGCTAGGAAAAATGTAAAAACCATTGTTTATTATAGTTTTTGCTAATAAATCACTTGCACCAACTATAGGTACACGGTTCCTATTGTGGAGGTAAAATTTAACATTGTTTCCTATAATAGTGGCGCATCCCATTGAATTTTTATGGGACCCACCACTATAGGAACACTACCCCCACTATAGGTGCAAAGGAGCCAAAAATTTAAGGAAAATAATTGTTTAAAATAGGTTTTTCGGCAAATCCTGAACACAAAACTGAATTAATGTTATTAATTAGTTATGATGCATCTATTAAAAATGTCATTTGCAAGCTTTTTGTTTGAAATAGTACTAAATTGGCACTACCACCACTATTGGTACTACCTCCACTAAGAGAGCTTTTACCCTAATAACTCGGAGTTTGTAGGGATCAGCTTTAGCTGTAAAACGTTTATTTATTAGTGACTTTAACAATTGAGAATATCGTGTTACTTACTGTGGTAGATTGGACTGCTCTTAGTAGGCCTGGTAGATACTGATTAGTTTAAGGGAAGCTGTCAATAAAATAGGATGTGACCCATTACCTTGCCCACCACAAATGGCTGACGAGGATGGCATCCGAATCACACACAATGACCAAAGAGAATCTAGAAGTAGTGGTAGTTCATACGATTCAGACGTAGTTTCCCTTGAGTTTAATGACTGAAGTCGTGATGCTGTTATGGACAAAGAACTTGGAAGAGCATTGGCAGTTGAAAACAAATTGCAGAAGTAGTTGATGCTGGTAGATGAAGGCGAACCGGAATGAAAAATCGAATCTGCGCTTGAGATTACAGTACAAACAAATCCAGTGATTGCCAAGACAAGTCATGGAAAAGATGCCTCAAATAACGTCAAGAAAACATCGAATCAATGGGAGTATTCTATAGTTCCATAATTATGGCGACAAAGTAATCCAAATTGGGCGTATGATTTGTTGGACGGAGATTCTTGATGAGGACTTTCTGTGATAGGTAAATATATGTAAGATAAACGTCAAAGACCTTCACAGACATCGCGACGACGCGTTGGTCTGGAGCAGGTATGTATAATCAAAGTCCTTAACGGACAACGCGATGAGTTGTTGGTCCGGAGAAGGCAGAAAATATCAAAATCCTTAACGAGCAACACGTTAGCAATGTGTTGGCTCGGAGAAGGTAGACATATCAAAGACCTTAACGGACAACGTGCTGCCAACTCGTTGGTCCGGAGAAGGCAAAGTTGTATCAAAGTCCTTAACGAGCAACTCGCTGGCAACGTGTTGGCTCGGAGAAGGCAAGAGAAATTATCCAAGTCCTTAACGGACAACGCGCTAGCAACGCGTTGGACGAGGAAGGCACTAAAAAATCCTTAACGAGCAAAACGTTAACAGCGTTTTGGCTCGTAGAAGGTAGAAAACAAAGTCCTTAATGGACAACGCACTAACACTGCGTTGGTCCAGAGAAGGCAAAATAATACCTTTGTACAGTTTTCAGGAAAGAGTGAGATGACTTCAAAACATGTTGAGGAAAATCCAAATGACAATTGGAAAAAGGAGAAGACAATCCAGCTTAAAATGTGAACAATGAAAGCCGATGAAATAACAAAAAAAAATATTCGGAACTATTACTGCTAAGAATTCAGAGCACGACAACACTGGATAAGATTGATGGAGTTTAAATGCAATCAACACTCCTAGAGTACGCTGAGAATTATGTCACAAAAGTGTTTATGCAGTAACTTGGCTCGGATAAGGTATGTCCAATCATATTACTTATTTCTTTGCAGATATCTGGAGTTTATCACAAATTACATTTGCGTAATGATGAAAAACTCGAACGGGAACAGAACCTGATATAATTATTTTACTTAAATCGAGATGGAGGAGTTTGACCAAAGATGAATATGGGATGCCCATTAGAATGAACATGAAGAAAGATCGTCGATCGATGGTGGCTCTCAGCTATATTGTGAATGGAAACTACACATTTTCTAATTTGAAACAAAAGGAGATGTGGTAGATTGGACTGCTCTTAGTAGGCCTGGTAGATACTGATTAGTTTAAGGGAAGCTGTCAATAAAATAGGATGTGACCCATTACCTTGCCCACCACACTTACAATTTATCGGTTTCTGTCTACGTGATCTTCCTTTAGGTGATAATTTCCAAATTTAGGTTAAGTAGGATTTTGCTATAATTTCAGTAACAAATTTAGGTAGAAACAAATTATTTCAATTTTAGGAAAACTTATCAAATAAGAACTTACGTTTAATGCTAGAAATACAATTCAATTCTTGCTGAATACAACTTTCCACTCGGAACAAAACGAATGTGTTTACGAACCTATTCTTTAATCTTTCTATTGCCTCACATTTGCCATGTCATCACCTCACATCGCTATTGACACTGACATTCATTCCGATAGTTCTACCTGCCCTATGGTAATTATTGACCATCGCGCACCGGGGGGTACTCGTCGTCACACTACTTTTAGATCAAAATTTATTTATTGTTTTTACGTTGGTTTTTCGACTTATTTCTGCTCGCAGTGCAATGTGTGGCGCAGTTGCATCAAGTGTGAAAACGCAAATAAAAGGTGAAACGTTAAAAATATGGCAGAATATAATATTTTGTAAAAAACCGAAGGAAAATCACTAATGAACAACTGCTGTTTTGATCGTGAAATTTCGACTTCCTGGGTATAGTGTATCACCTACACAAATTCATGTAATTGCAGACGAAGTAAGCCCTTCAATCATGGAAATTTTCAAGGAACACTAAGTTGACGAGAAGTAGGCCAAGCTCCAGTGGGAATGAAGCCAGCAAGATGAGGAAGATCACCCAAAACCGATGAAGATGGAACTATACTGTAATTATACAGGCATAGGCAGGTATACAATTTAAATACTTACCCATACAGTTGAATCATGTCAAACTTGAAGTCCTTCGCATTATCCGCATTCACATGTCGTAGCCTCTCAGACACAACCCCAATATCTCCAGAATTCTTGTTACTTTCCACAAATTGGCGAACATTCTTCCTCCCACTCAGTTGCTTCTTCTTAATGAATTCCGTCAACCGTGGCCTTCGCTCATCCGATGGTTTATTTTCGATGTAACTTTGTTGCCGTTGCCTGCACAGCTGTCTTGCTTCTAGTATCTGTTGGGCTACCCTCAGCCCTTCGTCGGAGTTCAATTTGGTAACGACATCTCCGAAACTATCATCCCACGGTATTCCACCCGGAAGGTTGTGTTCGTCTGCGCTCACATTATCGCATTCATCGAAACGGCTCGTAAGTCGGACTTGTTTCATGGGACGAGACCTACGACTATTTGGACCAGTTGGATCCATTCCGCTGAAAAGCTGCTGAAACTCGTGGTCATCTAGATCTCCGAAAAAGTGATCGAGCTCGTGTTTGCCATTGTGATGCGATGTAGGAACAATTGCTTTGCCATGTATGTTTGGCGTACTTGTGGAGAACTGGTGCACCGCATTATTGCATCTTGCCTCTAGTTTGTACTTCTTGAGAGGTGTTTCCGGTTCACTATCATTTCCATCGCGAAGCCGTTTCGCACAACTGCCATCTTCAGCTGTAGTTGGTTTGTTTGCATCTTCTTTAGGTATTTTTCGAGGTTTTCCGTTTAGCGGGTCTGAAAAGAAGTTTGAGATTATAACTGTTTATTTATTTTTAATTTGTTATGTTTAATATCTTCATTAACATGGCTCTCAGCCAAGGGCTGGTTCGCCTCGAAGTAAGAGGAATTACATTCTTACCATTGAGTTGATTCTCCAAGTCAAGCTCTATCCGCCTGAGCATAGACTGTGCCTTAGACATGGCATCATCAGATACTTTCACCGTACTGCCACGAGCTGTCTGGAATCCGAAACTCTCACCTTGCACCTGTTCCGGATGAATGTCTTCAGTTCTCATTTCGTGCTCAAGCTGATCCAGAATATGTTGCGCTTTAGCCAAAGCTTTTTCGGAAGCTGTAACGCGGCTTCCTCCAGCCGTTTGAAATCCACCAAATGATTGCAGCGCTGTTTCTGGTTTATCATACTCTACCACCGGTGCACCAATATCGTCATTCCCTTCCTCTTCTTTCCATAGTTGTTCGGCTCTTGCAAGAGCTTTATCCGAAATGTGCACCTTACTCCCACCTGCGGTACAGAACCCGCCAAAAGATGGCTTTTCCGGAACAGGGACGAGGACTGCGCATGCCTCGTTGTCGTCGGTGGTGTTTGTTTGCCAAGCTTTATCTCCATCGAATTTTCGCTCTTCGTCGTCCCAGATAGTGCGAGCTTTGGCGAGTGCCGTTTCGGATATCTTGATTCCCCGGCCTCTGGCCGTTTGAAAGCCTTCGAGAGGTGGGTACGCGTGGTTAATGTCTGTTTCGTTTGAAGGTGTCACCATATTTGTCCTGTAGGTAAAATTGATTAGAAAAAAAAAAACAGAAAGATGATTGGACCTTTATCGTCAAATATGTACTAATGATTAGGGCTTCCATCTACACAGCTTAGAAAATCAGGACATTTCATGTATTTTCTCGAAAATGAGTAAAACTCCTCGGACTTGTTAAGAAATTTTGGCCAAAATAAGTAAAAAATCAGGACATGTCCTGCTAAATCAGGACGGATGGTAACCCTACTAATGATCTTTCCATAGACGTAAGCCGAAGGTTTCCTGAGTCCTGATAATACCGGCGGGTGATTGCAAAAAATGTTAAATATTTCCAACTGCTAATAACTCACTTGTTTTAGTGAATAATTTGAATCTGTTTGAACAAATAACTAGAGCATACTCCTAGCTTTGTGATGCTTATAAAGAAGTTTGTCTAGAAGCGGTTTGAAACGCAGAAAAATGCGAAAAAGGGAGAGACAGAAATTTTTGTCGTCGTTGTGCTCGAGTACCGGCGCTCTCGCGCTTGGAAACCGTTTAGAGGGAGAAGGCTGCTGTAAAACAAAATGTTATGACATTTATTTTTCGAACATTTTGAATTTGGGTGGGCCTGTGATGTTCGTGTGGAAAAATGTCAAATGTACAGCCGGTAACCGTTTTTTTCCAGTACATTTCTCATCCCTGCTCTGTACGAAGTTTCTGCCAGGAATAGCTCAAGAACTTTCTTGAGCGATTCCTTTTGAACACGAAACTGGACTTTAACCATGGGTAAATTTGTTTTAATTCGTGCGGGCAATTCTGTACGATTTTAAGGACAGACTTGTTAGAATCCCAAAATAGCCGACATTGGTACCTACTCACGATTTTGAGCGCACAAATCTCTTCGTAAACAAAACCAGCGCGCCTGAGCTTCTTATTTAAAGCTTATTACAAGTGAGCAAGAACAGAATAATGAAATGCACTATTGTTTGAAGCTTGCTTCTTGACATTTGTGCGTCTGAAGTTTTGATGCACTGTTGAAGCGGGATTTCAAGACGTTTGTCCTTAAGTATCAACGTGGTATACGTTTGATAACACAGCGTAACAAAAATTAACTTTTGGTTTGTCTCAAGAGCAAACTTATGTGTCTCTGAAGGATTTTGATCCGCTGAATCCGGGCTCAGATTTGCTCCAACACGTCACAATTTTGAGCTATACCTCAATTTATAGGGCAAAATATGCGATTTTGGGCTTTTTTGACTGCAAGCCATTAAGCATGGAAATATTTTTTTTAAGCAATCAAAAGGTTAATTGGTCAATTAATATCTAATTAAACGACTCATGCAAAATATTTCGTTTTACCAAATCGAATTTGATAGTTTTAAGAGATTTATGTTAGGTACGATATTTCCCATACAAGTCACCCTCCAAAAGTTGCATGCAAGTTATCATACCGTGGGGTGCCCTAATTTCGTGCGCGCCCAAACTTCGTTAACTTCTGACATCTGAGAGCATTATTATCTAATCAACAGCGGAATCATCAAAAGTTTGCTATAACCTCAAAACTACATTTGATCTCAATACAATTCACAAAAAAAAGAAATGAAAAATTTGATTTGTGTCAAAGATTGAAAAATAAATTGCAAATGTATGCAAATAGCAGATGCCATATTCAGAGATACAAGAAAATCAACACTCACGGAAGTGAACAAGTATTTTGATCTCTAGCAAAAGTAAATAATCCCATTTTTGTTTGATTATTTCAATTCAATATGTTTTATTATTATACGCTATAAAATTACTTAAAAATGTTGTTTTCTTATTTTATTTCAACATTTATGTTGTTGGCGAAATTAGGAACCCACAATTTATATGGTCCTTAATTTCGTGCACTCTTTTTTATAACTTTGTTTTAGAGGTTCATGAGTACTTGTAGACATTGCATGATTCGGTTATTAATAATAGTTTTAATGACTATTTTGATTGGTTTAAAATTAGCTAGGGACTGCTCATAAACTACGTAGAAAGTGAAAAAAAAAACAAATTTATAAATGTGGGAATACTAAGTAAGCTCAGGATGATTTTATTTATCCAAACATTGGGAGTAGTAGCTTACAGCCGATAATTTCATTCAAGCAAATCATTACCGTAAGCCTTATTGCCAAAACACAAACTTGGAAGACGACACTTTACTAGAACTAACCTCCCTAGGAATGTGCCTATTAATGGCACATAATAGAAACGTAAAAAGCTACAATTACAAAAATGAATTGATTCACATTACTGACCATTAATAAAGTTAGTGAACATTTGATTCAAATAGCAAACAATATATTGTTTAATTAAGATGTCAATTAAAGAGCAAACAAATGTCAAAAATAATAACCCTTAAAACTACAGAAGGATTTTTGGAAATCTCAATGTATACATCCGGGACCAACATGGGAAAGAGCAAATATTCACTCATATACTCACAGACGTCGATTTTATCTACATTTTATGGTTTCATTGGTATTGTACGAGTATGCTACGTTTTAAAAATTAACACATTTAGGAGAATTCTACGTCTTTTAGAGTGAGCGAAATTTGGACCCATTTTGAACGAAATTTGGAACCCGTGAACGAAATTTGGCACTTTCAAACAAATCAAAACTAATGCTGCAACTATCTTGTATAATGTGAAGTTGCCTAATTTATATTTTTCTTGGAAGCTACACTGCCAGCACTAAATATTATCGAACAAATTAATCTGATATACTTTATGGTAAAATTTCAGTCGTTTATCAAACTTTGAGAATTCTTAAGTGCACGAAATATGGGTACCTCACGGTACTAATATAAAATGCTTAAATCTATCAAATTTGATTAGGTAAAACGAACTATTTTGCATGAGTCGTTAATTTAGATATCAATTGACCAATTAACCTTTTGTTTGCTTAAAAAAAATATTTCCATGCTTAATGGCTTGCAGTCAAAAAAGCCCAAAATCGCATATTTTGCCCTATAAATTGAGGTATAGCTCAAAATTGTGACGTGTTAGAGCAAATCTGAGCCCGGATTCGGATTCAGCGGCCCAAAATCCTTCGGAGACACATAAGTTTGCTCTTGAGACAAAAAAAATGTTGCGCTGTGTAATTAGTCAATGAAAACGAATTCCTACACAAAAACAATGTATAGACGAAATCAGTAACAAATTTTGAAAACGACGTATAATCAATGGTGTAGCATTGATTAGGGTAATTCGCCAATTGTTGAACGGTTAGTACAGGCATTTTGGTTTTCGTTCTTTTTTCCGTGCATAATTCCACTTTAGTTGAAAAATATCCAGTGATCGTCTAGATCTACTCATCCCTTATACTGTCCATTGAATTTGTATTCTCTTAAATTCCATTTTCTAAGAGAAAATAGAACATTTGTATGGGAAGTCTGTAACCCAAATGTTGAACGCTTCCTTAACCTTCCAGGACGCGCGCCATCAAGCAATCGAAACTGCATCGCGCTCGCGCAGTATACGAAAAGCGAGGTTTTTTGGTAGTGTTGTACTTTTTACAACAGCGCGCGCGCTGGAGGGTTAAGCTAGCTCATCCTAATGTTGGACGGTTCTCGCCAATTGTTGAACGGTTGAAGCTTTGTTCGTAATTGATGACGTATAACCCGACATCAACCTATCATTCATCTGTTTTTATTTTGGCCACCAAACCCAACATAGACCCAACAGTTATCCGATGTGAGTCCAACAGTGGTCCAACATTTGATAAAATTTGACCCGACTTTGACCCTACATCCGATATTTTTTCACTCTGGCGGATTTTTTCCGGGTTTTTCGTGTTTTGTGCCCAGCTAGTCTGAGCTAGTGATGAAATGACAAAGGATCACTCATTTGAAGAGAGCTCTAGTGGACTGAAATCGATTTAAACATGACTAGATGCAAAAATGGCTGAAAAGTTTTGATTAGAATCGAAAACGACATAAGAAAAGTATGCATTTAAAAGCCCCTGAAACACTTCTGGAAACCCATGGGACCCACTCAACCCCCAAAAAAACTCGTGGAACTACCCTGAAATCCCTTGAAAACACGTGGGTTGCTCCTGAACCTCCTGGAACGCCATGAAATACTGGGACCCCCTTAATACTCTGAATTCCTCTTGAACAACTCTGGAATGCCCTTGAAACCCATTGAAAACCACTGGAATCTTTCTGAAGCCCACTGGAACACCCCTAGAACATCCCTGGAACGCCCTTGGAACCCCATGAAATGCACGGTTAGGTAAAGTGAAAAAAAATTCTAGCAGTCATGCTAACATCGTAGGTTATGCCAGTGTTCAACAATTGGATCATGGATGCATAATGATAGTGTGATAAGAAAAATATTTTTTCAAATTAAATTACAATGAAAGTATGATTTTAAACAATGTTAAACTGTTAAGGACATCCTTCCAGTTCTTGTAACTATGGTGTGCCTTTGATATTTGTGGTTGATTTGCCCGCAAAGCTTATTTCGTAACAGCAATTTCTTAACATTAATCTTAAGAATTGTGTAGTTTTCGTGTCATCAGCGGTACTAAATTTTCAATCAATTTTTTTGGCATAAAATATGTATAATTTTGTAAATTAATTAGAGCAATATCGTGACTTACATGTATATGCATCTACATCATACGTTTACGTTGGATAAAAATTACTAAAGTAAGATTTATAATAAAATATTCAGAAACTGTTCAACATTTGGGTAGTGTTCAACAATTAGCGAATTACCCTATACGTCGTTTTCAAAATTTGTTACTGAAATGTTCGTAACACATAGGAGTAATAGCTAATTAAGTTAGTCACGTAAAATAATGTAAAATTACATGACTTTTATATGTAAAATCGTAAAAATTATGTGATCTTTCAACGAAAATTGTTTAATAATTTTGAAATGCGCAATTTAAACACCGTAGTATCTTCAGCAAAGTTGTAGAGTATTGTTTTTTTTTTTTTTTTTTTTTTGAAGAGTGACCAGGTGGAGCTGCAGGACAGCTGATAGCAAAGCCTGGACCCTTTCCCAACTTTCCCCCTACTAGGACCAATACTCACGATGGACTAGACGATGTCGTCAACTTGAGCAAAGTGTGTAGTAATTAGCATTGGTTCGTAGTAGTTTTTAAAAATACTGTTTTTAACTTTTCCCATCGCACTAGTGTTTTGATCGAATGGAAGCTCCAACGATGATTTGATAATTGAACAATATTTCAATAATCGAAAATCTCCGAGGTCACTGGACAACATTCAGAGATAAAAAAAGGTGTCTATGTCTATGTTAACGCCTTCAGAGTACTATTCTTAAAAAATATACAAAGAGCAAAAAGAAAAATAAAGTGTCGTAGCTAATTTTTAAAGATTTGATATTTCTGAAAATTATTCGAAGACAGCTACCAGAGCTAGCGTTTTTAGCCGATATGGGCAACTAGTTTTTCTGACAGCTTCCCCAAACAATAATCCGATAATATCCTCAGTTATTTTATAATACATTCTGAAAATTATTTCAAGCTGATTACCAATAGTGTCAATAACCGATGTTAGTCATTGACAGTACCAGCATCATCCCCAAATAACTCTCATATTAGTGTTAGATAACACTTTTTGAGCTTCCATTCGATATTGTAAAGAAATTTGTCAAAGCCTATTTGTCAAAATATAGTCAATAATGTATCAAATTGTGTTTCTAATTTCGCTAGTCGTCTTCTGCATATCTTTGATCATCTCAGTCTAAAGTAATATTATATCCATCGTAACCCTTTACAATGTCAACCGTCCTAAGTCCTAACTAAATTCCTGCTTTTTTGATCAGTGAAATAATACCGTCTAAGATATAAAAACAAAAAAATTCAGTCAACTGATTTTTGTCAAAAATAAAAATGATAATGATTATTTGTCAACTTTTATAAATTCACAAAACCCATAAAAATAAGAAATACAAATATAAACTCCTATAATCAACAGTTTTATCTTTACCTAATCAGTCCATAATTTTCTAATTGTAATGAATCTAATCTGTAAGGCTGTAAGTCAACTTATCCTAGCGTCCCCTGTCCTGTGTACTAACGAATTCAAGTAACGAATGATGAGTGTAACGCAGAGACCTCCTCTACCCACTCTTGCGTTACGTTAAATTTAACAATTATTGTTAAATTTGAGTAAATTCAAAGAATGCAAAGATTAGGTCTATGCAAGCTGAATTATAATTTGTTTTTGACTTGTGATAAATGCACGACGGATACCCCTTTGGTTCCCATTAGCACTTACGGCGATTCCTTCACTTGCGCTCAACTCGTAAACTAGATATATCTAGCTCAAAGTCCAAGCGGTGGTGAATGAACTGGCGCTAAAGTGCTAATGGGTTAAGCCCTCCCATCGCGTCAAGATCGAATATCCAGGGGGAGGGAGCAAAGTTGTAGAGTATTGTTCAAACTATATTCTAACGGTATTTCCGGCACCTTTTCGGTGCAATTTATCGGATTCCAGATTAAATTTCTGTGAATGATTAAAAAAACACAAAATCGACACCTTGAAATCTTCATCAATTTCGCTCATTTTTGGATTGAAGACTTGTTTTTGCATGTGGATTGATAACACTAGTTTACAAAATAAAACGAAAGTCGTGAACTTCTATCAACGACCAAAATTTTTGAAGCATACTTTAGCGCTGATTTCAAAGCCGTGCTTCAAAAATTTTTAAGTAGAACAGTTTTTGAGATTTAGCTCAATATCGAATTTTACAAACTTTTAAAATATGGAATCTAATAAAATTCAAATATCTTGCGTTTTGTTCAACCAATTTTAAATCTTTTTCCATAAATTAAAAGCTGAATATAATATTATTCGATCATCTGAATGCAGGTTTTGCGTCAGATTTATGAAATTCAAGATATTGGCGACTTTTGGGGACAATCTCCTTAAATTTTAGCAAAATTTCCAAAAATATATGAAGAAATGTATTTTTTCAATAAGAAAAAAAAACAATTTAAAAATTCTTTCTCAACGTTTATTTAACATCTCATATGTAGGCGAGTTACAGTAAAAAAAACAGCTCAATCGGGGCATTGATTACGGAGAATGAGATGTGTGAAGTGAGCGACTTTGCTTAAAAATAGAACAAAAATCGATTTCAAATCATCAACCTTGTATGGAAAGTCGAAAAAATGTCCGCTCTACTGTATTTTTTTTTCCTTCGTGTTTTCGAACTCAGGGCATGATTCTTTTTTTTTTTTTTGAAGAGTGACCAGGTGGAGCTGCAGGACAGCTGATAGCAAAGCCTGGACCCTTTTCCAACTTTCCCCCTACTAGGACCAATACTCACGATGGACTAGACGATGTCGTCAACTTGAGCGAAGTGTGTAGTAATTAGCATTGGGTCGTAGTAGTTTTTAAAAATACTGTTGTTAACTTTTCCCATCGCACTAGTGTTTTGATCGAATGGAAGCTCCAAAGATGATTTGATAATTGAACAATATTTCAATAATCGAAAATCTCCGAGGTCACTGGACAACATTCAGAGATAAAAAAGGGTGTCTATGTCTATTCTTAAGAAATATACAAAGAACAAAAAGAAAAAAAATGTGTCGTAGCTAATTTTTAAAAATTTGATATTTCTGAAAATTATTCGAAGACAGCTAGCAGAGCTAGCGTTTTTAGCCGATATGGGCAACTAGTTTTTCTGACAGCTTCCCCAAACAATATTCAGATAATATCCTCAATTAATTTATAATACATTCTGAAAATTATTTCAAGCTGATTACCAATAGTGTCAATAACCGATGTTAGTCATTGACAGCACCAGCATCATCCCCAAATAACTCTCATATTAGTGTTAGATAACACTTTTTGAGCTTCCATTCGATATTGTAAAGAAATTTGTCAAACCCTATTTGTCAAAATATAGTCAATAATGTATCAAATTGTGTTCCTAATTTCGCTAGTCGTCTTCTGCATATCTGTGATCATCTCAGTCCAAAGTAATATTATATCCATTGTAGCCCTTTACATTGTCAACCGTCCTAAGTCCTAACTAAATTCCTGCTTTTTTTGATCAGTGAAATAATACCGTCTAAGATATAAAAACAAAAAAGTTCAGTCAACTGAAAAATGATAATGATTATTTGTCAACTTTTATAAATTCACAAAACCCATAAAAAAAAGAAATACAAATATAAACCCCTATAATCAACAGTTTTATCTTTACCTATTCAGTCCATAATTTTCTAATTGTAATGAATCTAATCTGTAAGGCTGTAAGTAGAGGTTCCAACCCGGGATATCCCGGGACGAAAAATCCCGGGATCTTGAAAAATTCGGGATTTCCCGAATCCCGGGATAAAATTTTTCACTGTCCCGAAAATCCCGGGATTCCCGGGACACACATTTCCTACATATTTTTTTCGCTTTGATTTGGATTTGAAGAGTTTTTGAAACGTATTCGATAACGTGGATTTTTTTTCGAAAATTGCCTTCAACAAAAAGTTACGAAAAAGTTACATAAACTACTTCTACTGTGTGTGGACGTCAAAACTCGTTGAAATTCTTCTTCAGCCAATCAGACTCGCTTAGCAAGCATTGAGGAGACGAGATTTTCCATTACTGTCTAGGGAAGGCAGCTTGAGTTTCTTGTATTCGGAGCTTAAGAAAAGTAACTCCAAAGTTGTAAACGACCTTTCGACGCAATCACGAAGAGAATCAATGAACGGTGACAAAAAGAAATAATAACAGTGCTGAAGTTCCTTCACGGTCTTCCGTTGTCAACGCAAGTGCCAGCAGAATTTGAAAGCTTATCGAAAACGCAAATAATTAAGTTCATCAAAAAACAAGAAATACGATTATTGCAAGACTGCCAAAGATAGACCGATAATGATGCTGCCGAGTTAAATGCTGGATTGTCCTTTATGCATGACACCATCGAGCTTGCGTGAATAACTGGAATCGGCTTTAAAGAGATATGCCAACCCGTCCCAGACTGATTCGGCTTGATTGAATTTTCAAAAGTTATTGCGAAAGAGCTGTCAGTTTTTGAGCTACATGGTAAATTATATCGACAATTGAAGCGACGGCAACAAATAACGAGCGCATCTTTTCCGGATATATCTGTTCGAAAAAAGGGAACCTCACTGTCCGATGAAAACAAAAATCATTATTGACATTAACTTCTTGAAGTCGTATCTTCAGAGAACGAATTCAAATTAATAAGAACAGTTACTTGATTTTTTTATTGATGAATAACACATATTCCTAACCACAAAATTGCGTTTTTAAGCACATTGAAAAATTTCCCGGGATCCCGGGATTTCCCGGGACAAACAACAAATTTTATCCCGAATCCCGGGACAAGCAAATTGGTCGGGAAATGGAACCTCTAGCTGTAAGTCAACTTATCCTAGCGTCCACTGTCCTGTGTACTTTCGATTTCATGTAATGAATGATGAGTGTAACGCAGAGGCCTCCCCTACTCACTCTTGCGTTACGTTAAATTTAACAATTATTGTTAAATTGGAGAAAATTCAATGAATACAAAGATTAGGTCTATGCAAGCTGAATTATAACTTGTCTTGAACTTGTGATAAATGCACAACGGATACTCCTTTGGTTCCCATTAGCACTTACGGCCGATTCCTTCACTTGCGCTCAACTCGTAAACCAGATATATCTAGCTCAAAGTCCAAGCGGTGGTGAATAAACTGGCACTAAAGTGCTAATGGGTTAAGCCCTCCCATCGCGTCAAGATTGAATATCCAGGGGGAGGGGTGTTTTCGAACTCAGGGCATGATTCTACACCAAAAATGATCATCAGCTTACCGAGTTCAAAAATGCTGTAAACTAGTGTAATTTGATGTGTCACGAAGAATCGGAGAAAACAAGTTTCAACGTGAACAGGTCTAATGTTGATACTATAAAATCGAATTCACATTGCACATCAAGTTTGTGCTACAAAGAAGCAAATCAAATTGGTGCATATTTTAAAATTAAAAATGCAGTTTTCTCATTCATTTTCAGTGCATATTAGCTCAAAAACGACCAGGTTAGGAAAAATACGCTGATCGTTTTTCAAAACCGAATAATAAAATTTGGTCGAAAAAACTGTTTTGCTTTGTTTTTTTTGCAGAATGCACTAAACTGAGCTGTACGTGAAGTTAAATACATCGCTCCTTCCACTTTAGTAAAAACGTAACCTGTGGAGATTTTCGTTCATCTGCATATCCTCGTCAATTCGAATCGGAATATCTTCAGCTATAGGGCACTGCATTAAATTATCTCCTTTTCTTTCAATTTTACAGACATTTTGTAAACATCAAGGCGAAGAAACATCAAAATCCCATACAAAATCAAAACAATGCAGTGCCCTGGGCCAATAGCATTTTGACAGAGTTATTAAAACACACCCAGAGGAATCCAGATAAGAGCATTTGAAGGAATCCTAGGCGAACCTCTTTAGGAATTTCAGAAGAAACTCCTGGAAGAACCCCAGAGAGAACTACCGAAGGAATTCCAAATAAACCCCGGAAGAATCTCACCAAAAACTCATTGGAACTTCTGGAAGAGTTTTGGAACAAGTTTGTAGAGAATTCGCGAAGGATTTTTTGGAGAAAGCGCATTTGGAATTCGTGTGAAATCCCAGAAGGACCTCCGAAGGAATGCCACCTTACCACAGACAAACAGACGTAACTCTCAGAGGAAATTCATCAAAAACTTTTGCCCGATGTCTTTTTTTTGTGAGCACACTGCCACCTGTTGGTAGAACCGCGCGCAACACTGTCGGTCATGATGGGATTCGTTTTGACGTTTGTCTAACACGCACACTACTACACAAATCGCCTGTAATTTTCGTTTGCATCATTCAGCAACGTGTGCACTGGCAAACGTCACAGCGATCGAACACTAGCGCCTCTGGTGGAAGGATCGCGCAAATCAAATGAAATTTTAATTGGTCGTTAAATGCATGTGCGAAGCCGTTTTGAAGAGTGTTACGTCTGTTTGTCTGTGACCATACCTTCATCGAGTCATAAATCAGCACACTTTTCCACGCACGCGAACCCCACATTCTGAATTAAATCAAACTACCTACCCATGGAAAGCTGGCGAAATTTTTCTAAGTACGGCTTAGAAAAAATCCCTAGCAACCGCGGTTTGTAGTGTCATCTATGAGCCTGTGCGCACCCTTTAAAGCCGTCTTACTCTCTTCCACAGAAAATTTGACGTTTACTGTGTCCCACGTTTTCAAATTTTCCGAAGGAGTGAGGAAAATATCACAAAACGGTGCACAGGCTCATCGTAGGTTAATTAACTTCAATACATATCATTATTTAATTCTTCTTCTTCTTCTTCTTCTTTATGGCACTACGTCTCCACTGGAACTTGGCCTGCCTCGCTTCAACTTAGTGTTCTTTGAGCACTTCCACAGTTATTAATTGAAGGGCTTTCTTTGCCTACCATTGCATGAATTTGTATATTGTGAGGCAAGATACATTATGCCCAGGGAGTCGAGAAAATTTCCCCGACTGGAACGGGAATCGAACCCGCCGTCTCCGGATTGGCGATCCATAGCCTTAACCACCATTATGTAATTACAGATGTGAAATAACATATTTTTTTTAAACTTGTATATTGTATGAGAACTTATTGGACACGGTATACATAGAGTCAGAGGCGACGCGTGGTCTAATAGGGGACCTGTTCAACTTTAGGAAAAAAAAAATCAAAACTGGTATTCAATACATTGAGAAAAACGGGTATTTATGCAGTATTGAGCAATATGTATTTTAAAACTGAAAGTGGTGCACTTTTCTTCTGAATAATCACCAAATCTCAGATTTGTTGGTGCCAAAACGAATTCGTAGCCATTCGATCACCGACGTCAGTCGTTAAAGCTTTTCATGGTACATGCTTGGAGTTTGAGTCCCTCTACAGTCGGATGAAAGTTTACGTCAAACAACACCATGTTGTTGTGCTTGAATGCCCGTTTGATATGATTGAAGAAACATGCAAGTTAAAAATAAGAAAGATTCTGAAAATAGTCTTCATCAATCATCGAATCCTTATGGTCATTTGGGTTTATTTGGCTCATTTTAAAGCCGATTAAACTACTATTCAGTTTGAAAATTAAGGGACTGTGGTATCAGTGCCGTTAAAAATCTTACGCTCCCAAATACATCAAAACAAGCGATGAGTCGACTAAAAACGATAGCACTCGCGGGACAGAATATAACTTAATGTATGTTGATTAATACAAACTAGCCCGGGTAGGACAATTTAATAAGAATTGCATTTGAACTTTCAATAATTATTATTATATGTACGCAACGAACGCCAAAAAAAGCGCAACAGCTTCAACAGACACGTCTCAGCCTCTCAGCCTCAGGTAGGCACGCATGGTTTGTTGGTGCGCAAGCCACACGCATTGAATGCTCGCAATGATTACGGTGAGAAGCCTCTCTTTTTGTATCGTTTTATTTATCTCTCTCGTTCAAACCGGTGGGTTGAACACGATGAGAGACACCGACGCCCAAGCTGCATGCAAGTTCACCGCGCTTTTTAACGCAACACGGTAAGAGTGGCTCACGCAGCGATAACTTTGGTTTCAGAAAAATAATTCTGTTAGAATTTGCGTGTAATCATAGAGCGTTTTCAGATTTTTTGAGCAAGAACATTACGACATTAAAATAATTAAACTATTTTCTGTTGAAATCCTTTTTCTGAGGAAGCATTGTCATGTGTGATTCAAACTCAATCCAATGCAAATAATTTTTAGCGTCAAACAAAGACACGCACGAGAGCCTCGCAGCGCTTGACAGCGAACGTTGTTCAAATTCTCTCGTAGAACGGGTTGATCCCACACATTTACACATCCAGTCGTATACGAACATCCGAGCCATTGCAGTGTGTTGGGGCGTTTATATATGAGAGCTCGTTCAGCAGCAGAAGTTGAACAACTACGGTGTGGTTGCTTGTTTTGCTTCTCGGCCGCTTCACGGTGGCTGGGTGGGCGACCGTCTTTTAGTGGTCGCATGACTGGTACGGTTAACACCCGATTTTGAGATCCAATAGGGGTGCATAATAATATATTGAATCATGTAAAAACTTTTTTTTCGGGATTCTGTGTTAATTTAAAATTTTATATGGGTCAAATTCAGGTTAATTCAAGGTTAAGTTAAAATTGCAGATTGGGATGTTAAAATAATTCATAATTATTTTCTTTCAAATCGAATACCTGTGCAATGAACAGGTTGAACACGCCGACGAGACGCCTCTGCATAGAGTCATCTGTGTTTTTCAGTCTGGATCTTTCGAGATACAGAATCTGTATACGCATAGATACAGATTTTGGAAAAATTCAGGAATGTTAGAAATTTTACAGATACTGTAACAGATTTTTTGGGATACCAATCTGTTTGGTTTTCAAACAAAAGTATCGATATTTGTTTGGTATCCACCGACCATAAATTGTGAAATCACCAAGTCATGTAGCTAAGCCAAACATCCCACCTACAACTGTACGGTAGGCACCATTGTTCCGCCCACTGGTCTTCTACAGCTAGTTGTAGGTGCATGTGTGAGTGAGTGTAAGTATTGGAGTGTGTGTGTCAGTGATGGTGTATTGGCAATCTGGCAATCTATGAAATAGAATGAGTTAAGCGCCTGTACATAACAGTCAATTAAATCACACAAGGAATATTAGTATTAAAGCGAAGATACAATGAAGCAACGCCCCGAACCTCAAGAGCACAAACCCAAGAACCAAATGACAGGCAGCTCCGACAAGTCGATCGACTGGGCACCACCAATGAATAACAAATCAAGCAACCGAAAATATACTGAAATCAAAGAATTTGGTTGGTTTGTGATTAAGGTTATATTTTCCCCTTGCCGCTTCTTTCAAAAAGGTGAGTGTCCATTTTGCCCCGGCAGCAGAAGATATTCCCAAACTTGATTTTTGATATAATAAAGAAGAAAATATAAACCTGTTAAGCATATAGATACAGCAAAACTACTTGCATGTGTTCTAGGAATATCAGGTTTTAATCGACCTGCAATAAATTAATCACTAAACCTTGTTTTAGATGGTGTGAAAATTATATGTATAATTTTAATTTCGAATGTTGCTTTTCTGAAACTACGTTTTAGATAAATGGACTATATTCTCCTTTCATTAAAAGTTCAAACAAGTTCGCATATTTCAAAATATTGAGGGTGTCGTCCATTCTGCCCCGGATGTCCATATTGCCCCGCCTACCCCTAAATCGTATGAAAACTTAAAACGGCTGGCGCTAAAATATAGTTTCTCCGATTGCTCTGAAATTTTGCACTGTTGATATGGGGCCAAAATGGAACTCAAAAAGTGTACAGGAGTAAAATGTCTTTTTGTGTCCCACGCTAATATGCACCCCACACACGCAACCCCCACACCCCAACTGTATGGTCACTTGAGTATACCTGGGGTTTTCATTACATGATGTTCAGGGATCACAGCCATCAAAACGTTCCATACTTTACCAGGGCTAGCGAGCTGTACATAGTCATGATGTTTTCCGCTATGGGAAACCATGATGGCTAGCGGTTTTACGTACGAAGAAACAACATTCAGAAAAAAAAGGAGCGCAATCCTTCCAAATATTACATTCCCTCAACATACCTGTTACTATATCTTTCGGCAGGCGGTAAAGGCATGACAAACTCCGCTTCACGAGCAGGCGATCCTTCCTTTATCGGCGAAGCAGGCTCCGGTGTTCCAACTGACTCTTCTTTTCTTTGTGACGAATATAGCTGCACCAGAAAGTCGTCGTCATCCTCTAGAAGGCGATGTATGTGTTCCTCTGAATTTCTTCCCTCCAGTTCGCTTTCGCTCTCGGTTTCGGCCTCACTCCGAAATAACCAGGCAATACTTAGTACTTTTGGTGATGCACTCGTGTCCGAAGGTAGCGAAATCGGCGACGTTGGTTCGGGAGGAAACCCGAAAAACGGCGGTTCTTTGTTGAGGGATTCAGAATCGGGATTTGGTTTTGTCACAGGTGGTCCGGGTTGCGAGAAAAACTGCGAAAGCTGGTTGATGTTCGCTTTGATGAGTAAGCTGGAATCGAAATTATCACCCTCAGGACTGGAATCGATCGCTACTGGGTCTTCCGGTTGAGGGTGTTGTTGTGTCCCCTGCAAGCAGTCCATTTCTTCATCGGATGATATATGAGCCGGCTCCATTTCGATTCCGTTTGTTCGTTCAGAATTCGTACTTTCGTAACTAAGCCTCCGAACTGCGACCGGTGTGTGAGGGCTCTTTTCAAATTTTTTCCTGGAAAATGTTCTTCTTTCGGCTGTTTTGCGTACTGCCTGAGGAGGACTGTCGATGTAGCTTTGGATTTTTTCAAGTCGTCTCTTTAACTGAGAAGATTTGATTTTGGAAAAATCTATTCTCAATTCACTATCCGATTCATCGCTGAAGTCTACCGTAATACATCTGCTGATGTTGATTTTACTGGTGGATGGAGGAGTTCGGCACTCTTGAATTGCTGAAAATGAGAAAAAAAAATGAATTCAATTGTTGTACATACTATTCAACAACCTGCGGTGAATCAAAATTTGTACTCACATATCGACTTCCTGGATAATGATGACTGCCTCACATTGCTCCAACGATCCCTTCGTCGAACCTCTTCGGTGGTAGGAGTTTTAGGCCGTATTTGTGATAAAGGTTCTGTTTTGATATGCATAACTTTCTCCTTTTCCTGCTGCTGCTGCTTCAAAGGGCTGCTCCAGTCGTTCAGTTCTTGTTCCGGATTGGTATTCAAACCCGCCAAAATGTCAGCAGCTTCACAGATTCCAATCATCTGGGTGTCCAAATCAAACTTAGTGTAACTGTAGTTTGCCTTTTTGCTCGTTACAGTGGCATTGGGTTCTTTTCCAATCGCTGGTATTGGGTCCGAGGGCCCAGGTTTTACCTCCAACTCAATGACCTCATCTATTCTGACAAACTTATTCTGAACGTTGACCAGAAAATCATCCGATGGCCGTGCAGTGCATTCCTGCTCAATTTGATTCGCTTTTTCCAAAATAGCAGCCGAAACCAGCGGATCTTCGAAGGCCAACTCAATGTTTTCCGTGTCGACATCGAAATATAGCAGGTCGTTTTGTTCGGGTATTTCCGGTTCCTCATTTTCTGCTCCAGCAGTTTCTTCCAACTCACTGACGTCCGCAGTTGCATCCCCGACAACCGAATCCTGCTGCTGCACTTCGGCGGCTCTGGCACGGTTCAACGATAGTGACGTTCGCTGTTTGCTAAAGTGCAACGCTTTCCTGCGGGATTTTCGTTTTTTAACCAACTCTGGACTAGCTGGCACTTCATCCATGTTCACTTGATTCACTTCATACTATAATTACTGAAAACGCAACAAAATTGAAACAGAAATTGATCAAATTCAATGCAATTATTGCACTACAAAATAAGCTCACAGAATCGATGGAAAATGCACTTTTTGTTTTGGTTTTTCTTCTTTTTTATCTCTGTTTTACTTTTCGACCATGATGTTTTGACATCGTCGAATTCGAAACTACAAGGGGTGATGCGACAGCATATACGCCAACATGTAGGCAATATGTGATACCTATTCAAATATAACACAAGGAGTAACGTGATGAAGATATACGCCAAAATGTAGGCATACATCTGATCATAGCTTACACCCACAAAAATAACTACTCAGTCACTGAATTAGCCCTAGAAATTTATATTAACAAATATTGGACACAACAGTTCTAACTACCGTCTTACCCCGCTCGTTCGACACGTTTTAATTCGACACTTTTTAATTCGTACCCCGCTTATTCGACACATGTCGCATTAAAAAGTGTTGAAATGTCACAGTGATGTACACTAGTGTGGGACACGCTTGTATGGAAATAGTAGTTTACGCAACAATTCCCACTGCAGAAAATATCGAAAAAAAATCAAACCGTCAAGCTTCGATCAATTTGACATTTGCCTTTGCGGCGTGTGAGAGAAAGAGACTGAATCTTGAAATTCTTCATCCTCTCACTCATTTCAAATTCGAACTAATGTCGTTTTCGTTTTTGCAGTGGAGCTACACCGGTGCAGCACTTTTGCACCGAAAGTGTTCGTTTTTGATTTTCGTGCTGCACCGGTGTAGCACTTTTTCTGCACCGCTCAAGATAGTGCAGCACTCAAAAATTCGAGAGTGTAGCGGGTGTACACCGTGTCCACCAATCAACGTTTGCAAAGTTGTAAATATTTTGGTTTTTATTCACGCACACCAATGCAACTGCACCGAAAATGTTCGGTTTTGCAGTGAAAAGTGTAGCACAAAGCGGTGTAGCACCGCCACAAAAACGAAAACGACATTAGGTACCTACAATAATTATGTCGTTTTCGTTTTTGTGGCGGTGCTACACCGCTTTGTGCTACACTTTTCACTGCAAAACCGAACATTTTCGGTGCAGTTGCATTGGTGTGCGTGAATAAAAACCAAAATATTTACAACTTTGCAAACGTTGATTGGTGGACACGGTGTACACCCGCTACACTCTCGAATTTTTGAGTGCTGCACTATCTTGAGCGGTGCAGAAAAAGTGCTACACCGGTGCAGCACGAAAATCAAAAACGAACACTTTCGGTGCAAAAGTGCTGCACCGGTGTAGCTCCACTGCAAAAACGAAAACGACATTAGAAACATTTTCCACTTCGTGTTGTGCAATTATACTAGCAATTATAGGCCTCAAAGGGCGAAAAACAGTGAATAAAACAAATGGAGTGCGCGATACTGCTAAAGATGAACGAGAGCTATCTGCTAACGTTGATTGTTGTTGAACGTTCGGAACAGTACGCGCACATAACCCCTTTTAGGATGGCCAGTGTGAGAGACGGAAGAAACCCTTGGTCGGAACCCGTGCCAGAGTAGGAGTAATCCGCTTCAGAACAGGAAAAAACTTCAGTCTGAGTCGCAACCATCCACTCCAACGCGGACTGTGTCGCGACTCGCAACTCCGACGATCCTGACACAGTGGAACAAACGAGGCCCAGCCGGAACTAGCAGACGACAACTCTGGGCTTCCGGCGATTTGCAACCTGATAAAAATCCGGCTTTCGGGACAAAGGAATCGTATGCCATCAATTTTTTTCAGGTAGGCACGAAAAGCCGTTCAGCTTTTGTTTACACTGATTTTAAGAAGTAATTGTATGCCATCATTTTGTTTCTAATATAGGGTAAACAGGTATAATATGCCCCCCTAAGCAGAAATGGTAATATATCTAAAATTGGCGCCTTATTTCATCTATTGTCCACTGCAAATCGTTGTTTCTAAAGTCAGTTAAGTGTTGCATGAGAACTTTACCTCTGGAGGGGCGGCTATGGAAGCTTTGAAACGTTTTCCGAAAACGTTCCAAAATTTACCTTATCAAAACAAACGGGGCAATACGCCCCATCGAAAGAAAAACGTCCAGCGCCGTGATAAAACTGTACCAGGGGATAATTCTACCATATGCTTATCCTAGGAGGGCCTTTTAACAATTGTTTAACTGCATAAAAGTTGCAAAATAACATAAGCGAACAGAACTAGCTTCGTTTACAATGAAGCCAGCTTGCAAGAGGTAAAATATTACGCCAAAAGCCTCGATTTCAGACTTTTTGATATTTTTATTGCTTTTGTATACCAATCAACTAACGGACCAGCTTGATGGCAATTAATCATCAATATTTAAGATTTCCAATCGATCTCGCATGCAAAAAGAGCTTGAATCGCTAGAAAATGAAGGGGGGCGTTTTGCCCCGGTGGGGCGTATTATACCCTTTTACCCTACCTATTTCACAGCGAATGTAATCAGGATGCTGTTCTCTCATCAGAGGAAACAACAATGGTAAGCAGCAGGCAGAGGAAAAAGCTCAAAACTGGCGGGTATGACTCGGGAAAAAGTCAGTCAAAGAATGAGCCCAGGACTGCAGTCGACCATTTGCACTGGAAATACGTGACTCAAATTGAATTCTCCGATGGTGCCGCTCACCGGAAGCTGTTACGGGTCCAGACGAAGTGTAAGAAGCTGAACGAGACACCCTCGAAGGGAACGAATCATCGTTAAGATCCGAGATCTTCAGATCCAACCATTTAGTCGAATTGACCACCGTTTTCGGTTGGCATTCAAGCGGAGGAGTGGTTGTGCGGTTTCCAGCTTTTTGAAGGCTGACCAGCAAACGCGTCAAACCACGGGGAACCTATAGAGATGCACTTAGTAGTTCTTCTGGGAGGTAAGACAATGAAAAGTGTAGTACTGTTGCAGAACTGATTTTGACTTTGCAAATTTTGCAGCATCTTCAAACAGATATATGATAGATCTTTTTCTTCTGTGTGGCTCTACTTTTATACTGGAACTTGGCCTACCTCTCTACAACTTTAAGTGCACTTCAAGCATTTCCATAGCTATTTATCGAAGTGCATTCTTTGTCAGCCATTGCATGGATTTGTATATTGTAGGGCAAGCAAAATGATACACTATGCCCAGGGAAGTCGAGAAAAATTCCCGATCGAAATAGGAATCGAACCCACCGTATCCGGGGCGATCCAAAGCTTGGAGGCCCTTTATAAAGATAAAGATAGAGGCTGCCTCGCCTTCTCGTATTCTATGACCCTGCCAGCTTCTAAGCTGAGCATCCTATGAGTATTACCACAGTAATTACCTAAAAGCTTCATCTACCAATCAACAGTTACAACTATATCGTTTGTCAAGCACAAAAACGTAGTGTCTGTCATTCTTGGTTGTACCACAGTTGTACCTAAAGTTTATATAACCTACATGGAATATCATTCTTGTCGGTAATGTTTAGGTACACGTACTGGTGGTAACTAAACCACAAGACAGACTACTGACTTCTATAAATGATTAACCTTCCAGGACGCGCGCCATCAAGCAACCGAAACTGGCACGCGAGGTTTTTTGGTAGTGTTGTACTTTTTACAACAGCGCTAAAGGGTTAATAATATTTTCTATTATTCTTAAAATACTTCCCGGTAGACTGGGAATTTCTGAGAATCTCTAGGAACTTTCAGGATTTTTTTTTTTTTTTCAAAGTGATTACGGCGGTAGCAACACTGTGCTTATGTTCTACACCGCACCCTTTCCCTACATTTGCTTCTAAGAGCCTCTATTTTTGTTTCAACACACAGAAGTACGTAGGCATGCGTGGCCCAAGTCGACACTGTTTTGGCCTGCGTTGAACAAAAATAGTTTTGATAAAAGTTTCCCCTTTTTTTTCTTTATGTCAATTGGTTTGTTGTAGTATGGTCCATGTATTTAGTTAGGTTCTTGTCCATATGTCAGTTATTCGAAGTAGATCTCCAAGGTAATAGTCAATTAAGTAATTCTGATTTGTTCTATCATAGCAGCTTTAGTCTTTGCTTTATAGAAGTGTAGTTTTATTGGAAATATGCTGAATGTCGTTAATAAAAAGAGACGTCTGGAACTGTAACCTGCTAGTTGTCATGCAGATACGTCATGTCTTAATAATGCCTAGGAGATTAACGAAAACACGTGTGTTCGGTCGGATGTCCATTGCGTAGAAAGTCAAGGAAAATAGGTTTCTTTATTGTCAGTTGCTTCGCTTGAAGCACTTCCCGTGAGAACCCTGTCATCTGTACATCAACTAATCCGTATCTTCGTACACAGCTAAATACTGTACTGTCAACCAGCGAAAAGCCTACGGGTAAATATTAAAAAATGAATAATAATGCTGTCTAGCGCATTGTTTCCTATCGGCCACTATTTTAGTCTAGTCCCAACTGCAAGCTTTTTTCCAATCTTAGCGTCAATTGTCTTCTAGATCCTTCTAGATAGATTCATCGAATCAGTCGAACCCGTATGTTAAAATATAGTCGATTCTGTGTCAAATTGTTTTCTTGATTTCTACTTCTCTGTGTTCATCTCTTGTGTCCTTAAATTGTCATCGGTGAAAAACCCACAGAAACATGTAACTGAACTCCTGATATTTTTCTGTTGGTGTCATAACACCATCTAAGAGATAAACAAAAATACGCCAAGTTGGTCAGTTGATTGTAATAAAACAAAAATTGCTTGTCAACCATTATGTATTCATCTCCCTACAAATACTATGAAAAATATTCAAATTCGTTCTGTCCTATCGGTCCTACCTCGATAAACCATGTCGTTTTCTCATGCGTGGCCTAGAAATGTCAACCTAGTCATACAAAAGTAACGTTGTTCAGTTAATAAAAAGCAGTCAGCTTTTGTCCAAAATGTCACGTCGAACGCATTGATGTCAACAATGCGTTTAAATGTTCGCACGTTAGCTTCGAATCTATCAGCACAATTAAGTGCTGCAAATCTCCTTCCCACTATTAATTCGTCGGTTGATTTTAATTGCATTATTTAAAGAAAATATGACCAACTAACATGGCAAAAAATCGAAAAAGCGACTATGACATTAATAAATTACTAATCAAAATCAACCGAGAAACGTAAGAAATAGAGCCCAAACAACATTTTGAAGTCAGCTGGCTGTTAAAGGTTCCAAAACCTTTAACAAATCCTATAATACTTTTATTAGGATTTGTAACGATCATCAAAACCTTCTCAAATCCAACCGACTTTGAACTATTGCTTAGTAATAGACTCTACTGAGCCCTGGCGGTTCCTCCGAGTTTATCGAGCATGTCTGATGCATATGATCAGCCATACTCCATCTGCAGCAGCCGGTTCGCGATGAACCGTTGGAGGCGCATTAAAGTGTTAAAAAGGTGATATGTTTCACTAAAGAACACTACATTACAAAAATCAAAATGAAACTCCTTCACTTTAATACCGTCAACCCCTGCGAACTTGGCCAGGGCTCTAGGAACTTTCAGGATTTTTAAATCATATTTCGCGAAGCTACTGACTTCCATAAATGATTGAGGATATTTTCTATTATTCTTGGAATACTTCTCAGTTGACTGGGAATTTCTGAGAATCTCTATGTTCTGTATTCTTAGAATACATGTTCAATACTTCCAATGAGCTATTCGCTGTTTGAAGGAAGCACGACACTAGACAACGGACTAGCATGCAACGCCCAGTGGCACAACCGAAAATTTTTCCTGAAAGCTGCGGCGGGAATCGATCCCGCGCTCCTCAGCATGATGCGGCTAAATGCTTGGTGAAACTAGCCGCACGACCACGAAGCCATCCTAGATAGAAGTTTCTGAAAATCTCTAGGGATTTTCAGATTTTTTTTCAACACATTCCGCGAAGCTGCTGACTTCCATGCTAGGGGCAGGACAGATCTAACGAGAGAAAATCTGTGCTCGAAATGTTGTTCAGAATTCTTCACAGTTCCTAAGATTTTCTCCCATTTATAAGAAAGTGTGATCTGGCACCAATGTCAAACTGCAAAGTGTTGCGTGTGCTGAATGAAAATTGCAGTTTTGGGGATATCTTTCGACAAATTTCGTAGATCATTAATAAAAACATCATTAATGAAAACTAAGAATTTCTCAGAGTTGCTCTCGTTTGCACAGTGTCTTGCCCGTAGCTTCTATGTATGATTGAGAATTTTTTCTGTTATTCATAGAAAACAACCCAGATGGCAGGGATTTTCTGAGAATTTTTAGGAATTTTTAAAACATATTCCGTGAAGTTGATGACTTCTATATATGATTGAGAATATATTCTATTATTCTTAGAATACAACCCAGATAATTGGGAATTTCTGAAAAAATCTAGGGATTTTACGGTTTTTTTTAACATATTCCGCGAAGCTACCGACTTCCATGAATGATTGAGAATATTTTTTATTATTCTTAAAATACAACCCAGATGACTGGGAATTTCTGAGAATCTCTAGGGATTTTCGGGAATTTTTTAAACATATTCCGCGAAGCTACTGACTTCCATAAATGATTGAGAATATTTTTTATTATTCTTAGAATACAACCCAGATGACTGAGAATTTCTGAGAATCTCTAGGGATTTTCGGGAATTTTTTAAACATATTCCGCGAAGCTACTGACTTCCATAAATGATTGAGAATATTTTTTATTATTCTTAGAATACAACCCAGATGACTGGGAATTTCTGAGAATCTTAAGGAATTTTCAGGAATTTTTTAAAAATATTCCGCAAAGCTACTGACTTCCATAAATGATTGAGAATATTTTTTATTATTCTTAAAATACAACCCAGATGACTGGGAATTTCTGAGAATCTCTAGGGATTTGCAGGAATTTTTTGAACATATTCCGTGAAGCTGCTGATTTCTATATATGATTGTGAATATATTCTATTATTCTCAGAATACAACCCAAATAACTGGGAATTTCTGAGAATCTCTAGGGAATTTCAGGATTTTTTTTCTCAACATATTCCGCGAAGCTACTGACCTAGCTACTGACTTCCATAAATGATTGAGAATATTTTCTATTATTCTTAGAATACAACCCAGATGACTGAGAATTCCTGAGAATCTCTAGGGATTTTCGGGAATTTTTTAAACATATTCCGCGAAGCTACTGACTTCCATAAATGATTGAGAATATTTTTTATTATTCTTAGAATACAACCCAGATGACTGAGAATTTCTGAGAATCTCTAGGGATTTTCGGGAATTTTTTAAACATTCCGCGAAGCTACTGACTTCCATAAATGATTGAGAATATTTTTTATTATTCTTTGAATACAACCCAGATGACTGGGAATTTCTGAGAATCTCTAGGGATTTTCGGGAATTTTTTAAACATATTCCGCGAAGCTACTGACTTCCATGAATGATTGAGAATATTTTTTATTATTCTTTGAATACAACCCAGATGACTGGGAATTTCTGAGAATCTTAAGGAATTTTCAGGAATTTTTTAAAAATATTCCGCAAAGCTACTGACTTCCATAAATGATTGAGAATATTTTTTATTATTCTTAGAATACAACCCAGATACATAACTGAGAATTTCTGAGAATCTCTAGGGATTTTCGGGAATTTTTTAAACATATTCCGCGAAGCTACTGACTTCCATAAATGATTGAGAATCTTTTTTATTATTCTTAGAATACATCCCAGATGACTGAGAATTTCTGAGAATCTTAAGGGATTTTCAGGAATTTTTTAAACATATTCCGCGAAGCTACTGACTTCCATAAATGATTGAGAATATTTTTTATTATTCTTAGAATACAACCCAGATACATAACTGAGAATTTCTGAGAATCTCTAGGGATTTTCGGGAATTTTTTAAACATATTCCGCGAAGCTACTGACTTCCATAAATGATTGAGAATCTTTTTTATTATTCTTAGAATACAACCCAGATGACTGAGAATTCCTGAGAATCTCTAGGGATTTTCGGGAATGTTTTAAACATTCCGCGAAGCTACTGACTTCCATAAATGATTGAGAATATTTTTTTATTATTCTTAGAATACAACCCAGATGACTGAGAATTCCTTAGAATCTCTAGGGATTTTCGGGAATTTTTTAAACATATTCCGCGAAGCTACTGACTTCCATAAATGATTGAGAATATTTTTTATTATTCTTAGAATACAACCCAGATGACTGAGAATTCCTTAGAATCTCTAGGGATTTTCGGGAATTTTTTAAACATATTCCGCGAAGCTACTGACTTCCATAAATGATTGAGAATATTTTTTATTATTCTTAGAATACAACCCAGATGACTGAGAATTTCTGAGAATCTCTAGGGATTTTCAGGATTTTTTTCTCCAACATATTCCGCGAAGCTACTGACCTAGCTACTGACTTCCATAAATGATTGAGAATATTTTCTATTATTCTTAGAATACAACCCAGATGACTGAGAATTTCTGAGAATCTCTAGGGATTTTCGGGAATTTTTAAACATATTCCGCGAAGCTACTGACTTCCATAAATGTTTGAGAATAGTTTTTATTATTCTTAGAATACAACACAGATGACTGGGAATTTCTGAGAATCTCTAGAGATTTTTAGGAATTTTTTGAACATATTCCGCGAAGCTGCTGATTTCTATATATGATTGAGAATATATTCTATTATTCTCAGAATACAACCCAAATGTCTGGGAATTTCTGAGAATCCCTAGGGAATTTCGGGAATTTTTTAAACATATTCCGCGAAGCTACTGACTTCCATAAATGTTTGAGAATAGTTTTTATTATTCTTAGAATATATCCCAGATGACTGAGAATTTCGAGAATCTCTAGGGATTTTCAGGAATTTTTTGAACATATTCAACGAAGCTGCAGATTTCTATATATGATTGACAATATATTCTATTATTATGGGAATTTCTGACAATCTCTAGGGATTTTCAGGATTTTTTTAACATATTCCGCGAAGCTACTTACCTAGCTACTGACTTCCATAAATGATTGAGATTATTTTCTATTATTCTAAGAATACAACCCAGCTAACAGAGAATTTCGAGAATCTCTAGGGATTTTCAGGAATTTTTCAAACATATTCCGCGAAGCCGCTGACTTCTATATATGACTGAGAATATTTTCTATTATTCTTTGAATACAACCCAGATGACTGGGAATTTCTGAGAATCTCTAGGGATTTTCAGGATTTTTTTAAATATATTCCGCGAAGGTACTAACTTCCATAAATGATTAAGAATATTCTCTATATTCTTAGAATACATCCTAGATGACTGGAAATTTCTGAGAGTCTCTAGGAATTTTCAGGATTTTTTAACATATTCCGCGAAGCTACTGACCTAGCTACTGACTTCCATAAATGATTGAGAATATGAAAATAGGAATTTGTAACGTTTTGACGTTTTTTTCTTTTTAAGCAAAATATATCTTCTTTGAGTTTAATTGAATTAGCCATTCAGTATAGATATTTTGCTTAAATTTGTATTAAATTGAAAAACGTTTGACGTTTTTCTCCTTTTAAGTAAAATGCCGTTTTGGATTCGCTTATTTTGGAACAAACGTTTGCTTGACCATGAGATAATTTTAGGTTAGATTCGAAATCATCATTCGTATTGACTTTGCCTGTATGCATTAAGAACTAGATGTAATTTTGTTTTGGTTTGTGTCGCGGCTTAGATGCCATAATGACGATGTGAGTGCAGTAATGGCTCCTGAATATATGTATTTCATGTAAACCATCTTGACGAACCTAGGGAGGCGCCAAAAAAAGATTATCGCCATTCGAATTCGTTCGTTGGCGCGATAATTGAGATAATAGGGGAATTGTTTAGTGAATGTTATTTAAGGGAAGTTTGACTAAAGCTCGTTCTTATTCGTTCGCTACAAGGCTGGACTGTAGAAGTTATCGCGGTTTTCTAGTTACGACGTTAGTGAAACTTTTAATAGTGATTTTGTGCCCTTCGTCTGCGTACCGAAGGTGAATTTTGTGTGAAATGGTGAATTCGTGTAAATTGTTTAAAACGTTTGTGTTCTTTTTTTTTTGAAATTTAGTAAAACTGTACGTGTTTCCGGTCTGCAAGACCGTGGTTTTCGCAATCCTTCTACGTCGATCGCTGGATTTGTACAAAAAAAAGGTAATTGTTAGATTTTAGGGAAGTTACTCGACTAAATTTTAATTTGTGCTATTTCGTGTTGGACTTTTCCAGCGCTTAGGCGCTTTTTTTTATTGTACGGGCTGGTTCAGCAAATTCTTTCGTGACAAGCGGAGTCACACTGGGGTTTCCCGTGGCGGTTTCCCGCCACCGTTATTCGTCCTACGAGTCCGGACGGTTTTTTGAGCTCGGGAGTCCGCTAAGGCCCGCCTTTGAAAAGGTAGTTAAACGGAGGGAGGTGAAGTCGTTAGTCATCGAACGAAGACCTCCGACGGCCGCCAATTACCGTCGTTTACGTCCACCTCACGCTACAACACCCCCCCCGGTGGACAGAGTACCGAGAGCACGGCCCGCGTGCGTTGTCAAGGGTCGCGCGTAGGACCGGACCCTATCCGAAGGCGAAGGGTTTCATTTCATCGCGCGCGGTAGAGCCCACCGAGGGTGAAGCCGTGCGAAGGGTACGTTGGCCCCGGTCCCTAGGAGAAGGTCAAAACCCGGGTCGCACGACATTCCGTCGTTGCCAGAGCTCTCGAGGATCACCAAATCGGAAGCCTTCCGTCCAGCCACCACCTCCTCCGCAACGATAATTCGGCTATACTTCCCGAGCTCAGTCATCGTGCTGCGTGCCACCATCGCAGCGTCGTCGGTAGTCCAATCTCGTCGCCGCCATTGCTACGAGGAACTTCGGGAGCCACAGTGACCTGCCGTCGTTCGCCGGCAAACCGTCGGAGTCGCCGCTACAAGAAAATCCTGCGCAGGTACGTGGAAACTTTATTCATGGCCATGATTGTTTCCCTTCCCCACCCGTATTTCCGAATATGATCAAGTCCAACCCGAATAGTTTTTAATTTTTGAAGTCAAGTTTTGAGAGTCGAAGTAAGTTAAATAAAATTTGTTTTAAACAGTTTAATAATTTGAATTCACTACTTCACCATTTTTTCTTCCCGTTTGGGGTGAATTGAATCTCTATGCTTCTACTTATCAAGACCAAGCGGTAAAAGGAGCTAAGTCAGAGTTCCTTCTAGATAAGCGGGTTAAGGAAAAAGGGGAAGTTAATTTGCTTTTCTCTGGTTTGTTGAGTCCCTTTATAAATTTCATTAAAGCCGTTCGCGAGTCCCCTGAGGGAAAGGTCTTTCAATAGTCGGGCAAAGTTAACACGACAGGTGGTCTCTCGATTACCCGAGAGTGGCGCTTAAGCCACCGAGTTTAGAAAAACCTCGCGAAGAATCGGAACGGTTACAAATTATTCAAATATTTTCAAATATAATCCTTGTTCAAAGTCCTAGAGGAATCCCTAAAAAAAAACTAAAGAACTATTCCCTGAAGAAACTCCTGGAACTCCTGGAAGAACTTTCTAGGAACTCCTGGAAGAATTTCCGAGGAACTTCTGGAAGAATTCCCGAGGAACTTCTGAGAGAATACCCGAGGAATTTCTGGAACAATTTTTGAGAAACTTCAGAGGATTTCCCGAGGAACTTCTGGAAGAATTCCAGAGAAACATCAGGAATAATTCCCGAGAAATTTCTGGGAGAGTTTCCGAGGAATTTCTGGAAGCACTTCCGAGGAACTACTGGAAGAATTTCCGAGGAACTTTTGAAATAATTCCCAAGGAATCGCCGAAAAACTTCTGGAGGTATTGCTGAGGAACTCCTGAAATAATACTCGAAGATCTCCTTGAGAAATTCCCGAGGTACTCTTGAAGGAATTCCCGAGGAACTTCTGGGAGAATACCTGAGGAACTTCTGGAATAATTTGCGAGGAACTTCTAGAGGAACTCCCGAGAAACTTCTGGAAGAACTTTCTAGGAACTCCTGGAAGAATTTCCGAGGAACTTCTGGAAGAATTCCCGAGGAACTTCTGGGAGAATACCTGAGGAACTTCTGGAACAATTCCCGAGGAACTTCTAGAGGAATTCCCGAGGAACTTATGGAAGAATTACGGAGAAACATCTGAAAAAATTCCCGAGGAACTTCTGGAAGAATTTTTAAGGAGCTTCTGGAAGAACTTTCGAGGAACTCTTGAGAGAATTTCCGTAGAACATTTGAAATAATACCCGACGAACTCCTGGAGAAATTTCCGTAAAACTTCTGGAGGTATTGCTGTGGTACTTCTGGAATAATTCTCGAGGAACTCCTTGAGGAATTTCCAAGGTACTCTTGAAGGAATTGCCGAGGAACTTCTGAAAGACCTTTCGAGGAACGCTTGAGAGAGTTTCCGAGGAACTTTTTAAATAATTCCCGACGAATTCCTGGAGAAATTCCCGTAAAACTTCTGGAGGTATTGATGAGGTACTTCTGGAATAATTCTCGAGGAACTCCTTGAGGAATTTCCGAGGTGCTCTTGAAGGAATTGCCGAATTTCTGGAACTCCTGGAGGAATTCCCAAAAAGCTTGTGGAGGTATTGCGGAGGTACTTCTGGAATAATTCCCGAGGAACTCCTGGAGGAATTTCCGACGAACTCTTGACGGAATTCCCGAAGAACAACGGGAAGAATTCTCGAAGAGTTCTCGAGGAACTGCTGGAGGTATTTCCGGAGGAATCCAGTATGAACTTCCGAGGAACTTCTGAGAGAAATCCCAAGGAACTCCTGAAAGAATTCCTGGAGAAATTCAGGATGAAATCCCGAAGAAGTCCAGGATGAGTTTCGGAGGAAGTCATGAAGAAATTACCGAGGCACTTTTGGAGGAATTCCCGAGAAACTCCTGGAGCAACTGCATGGAGATTTCCCGAGCTACTTCTGGAAGAATTCCCGAGAAACTCCGGAATAAACTGCTAGGAGAATTGCCAGGGAACACCCGGAGGAATTCCCGAGAAACTCCGGGTGAAATCCTAGAGAAACTCCGGGAGGCATTCCCCAAATAATCCCGAAGGAGTTTCCGAGGAACTCCTGGAGGTAATCCCGAGGTACTCGTGGATTCGAAGGACTCCTAGGAGAATTCCCGCAGTACTCCTGGAGTAATTTTCGATGAACTCCGTTTAGAATTCCCGAAAAACACCGCTAAGATTTCTCTAAGAACTCCGGGAATAATTTTCGTGGATCTTCTGGGGGTACTCTATACTTAGATAATCCTCGGGAAGTTCCTTCAGGAGTCCATTCAGGAATTCTTCCAGGAACCCCATCAGGGATTTCTCCAGGACTTCATTCAGGGATGCTTACAGGAGTTGCTTATTAATTTTATTGGGATTAAAATCAGGGATTTCTTAATGAGTTCCTTGAGAGATTTTTCCAGAAGTTCATGCAGAGATTTTGGTAGCAGTTGCAAGATACCCTCAAAAAATTCCTTTGGGGATTTTTTCTAGAAGTTTCTTCTAGGATTCTCTTAGGGATTTCTACAGAAGTTCCTCCAGAGAGAACTCCTGGGAGAATTTCCGAGGAACTTTTAAAATAATACACGAGGGACTTCTGGAAGAATTACTGAGGAACTTCTGGAATAATTCCCGAGGAATTTCTGGGAGAATTCCCGAGGAACTTCTGGAAGAATTTCCGAGGAACTTCTGGAAGAATTCCCGAGGAACTTCTGGAAGAATTCCCGAGGAACTTCTGGAAGAATTCCCGAGCAACTTTTAGAAGAATTTCCGAGGAACTTTTGAAAGAATTCCCGAGGAAGTTCTGGAAGAATTTCTGAGGAACTTCTGGAAGAATTCCCGAGGAAATTTTGGAATGATTCCCGAGGAACTTCTGTCCCAGAAGTTGCTCGGGAATTATTCCAAAATTCCGAAGAATGTGTCGAAGAATTCCAAAGAAACTTCTGGGAAGATTCCCGAGGAACTTCTGGAAAAAAAATCCAAGGAACTCCTGGAGAAATACCCAAGAAACTCCTGGAAAAGGTCTTGGGTATCTCCTGGAGGAATTCCATGGTAATACTTGGAGGAAATCCCGAGAATCTCCTAGAGGAATTCCCGAGGAACTCCGGGGGATTGTTCATAGAAATTTCTGGGAACAAATGTCTTCTGCTTTTCCTAAGAATGGCAAGCTTACTTTTTCTGGAATCCTCAGACTCATTACGCTATACCCAAGAATCATTATACTTTCTCGTAATGCTCAAAGATCTCCAGTTTTTTCGTGGAACAACTATGTACATTTCCCCCTGTATATCAAGGAATTACCAACTCTTCTCTCGAGATAGATAGATTTTAAGCGAGATTTTAAGTAACTTTTAATTCACCCAATTCATATAAATAAATAAATAAAATAACGTTTCTTGCATTTTTAATCATTGAGCACCAACATTTCAAAAGCTCGTAACCGTTTTTTGTAAACAAGAGTAATCACGCTCTTGTTTACAAAAAACAGTTACGTGCTTTTGAAATGTTGGCGCTGAAATCACAAAATCAATACAAAAAAGAAGAAGAAACCCCGTAAAAACGAGCTTGACAAGGGCTCGACGTTCTAGCTTGACATCAGTCTTACGTCAGTCTGATTCGTCGAGCTCCAGTTCGCATGTTCGAAGCCCGACAGCTTGACGCAAACGGTGCAGAATCGTTTGACATCAGACTGACCGTCAGTCTTACATCAGTCTGATGTCAAGCTCTGTAAGACTGACCGTAAGACTGATGTCAGACTTACGTCAAGCTTACGAAATGCACTGGGAAGGTGCAGAATGACGATTTTTACAGCACGAGTTGTACATTTATCCAACGAGGCTTGCCGAGTTGGATAATTACGACGAGTGCTGGAAAAATCGAGTTCTGCACCGAGTTGCGTACAACGTTTTTTGCAATTTCATAAATTACCCTGGATGATAGTTTAAACAAAACTTTTTCATCAAACTGCACACTGATGTTCATAGCCATGTTTAAGAAAATCTGATCATAACAGGTTATACTGTGCAGTTGTCACAATTTTTCAAAACTGCGACCAGAAAGCATCAAATAGTTGATCAAAACTGAAAACAGTGCTGTAATGGTTCATTACGCAACGCAAATCAGTGCTGTAATGAACCATTACAGCACTGTTAATTTGGTGTGGGAAAGTAGGCCTTTTCCTGTCAGATTTGCGTGAGGTAAAACAGCCTATTACGATGAGAAATTGCAAAAAAATAAATCCTCGCTCCAGTCAACTTTTACATACATACATACATTGTTACCGAAATCGTCAACAATAGCCAACCAGCTATCATGCAAAACAAATTCAAATTAAAAATACAAATATTGTTAGACTATGCATGGAGTACTGCCAAAAAAAAAATGTCATTACTAACGCTACCTGGCTCATAACTCTACCCATTGGGGCGAAGTCAACGATATGGCAATTAAATATCCGGGGCGAAACGACGAAGCTGTGGGACGATGAGAGAGCGAGGAGGAGAGGTTGAAGGGGAGTGAGGTGAATCGTGGAAAGAGGAGTGAGTCGTGGTACGAGCTCCGAACAAATAAGTCGACCGTTCGAAACCTAAAAGTATAGTCTGTGTGTGCGAACTTTGACCCACGCCGAACCTAACCACCCGACGACACCAACACCGGATTAACCAACGTGCCCAACCAAAAACCCACTCAGGACGAGGTGCCTTGCGGAAAACGATTTGGCTCCTTCCAGGCAGTGGACCTTCCCCGTGACGAACCGTAGGCTCCGCAGAACGTCAATCGCGGCCCTGGCTGGCCGCTGGAAGCCTCCGTGTCCAAGCCAATACTCCGCAGGACCCATCCGCCCAGTTAAACGTCCCCCGGGACATTTCCAGGCAGTTCGAAGGCCACGTGCTCAATCGAAGGCTCCGCAGAACGTCAAAAGCGGCCCTTTCCGGCCGCTGGAAGCCTCCGGGTCCTACCACAAATCCTACGGGCCCCGGCTGCCAGCGAAACACTCTCCGGGGCACATTCAAGCAGCGAGAAGCCCACGTGCTCCACCATTCCGAACCCGAGCGTCCAGCAAAACGCTACCCGGGGTCCATTCGGGCCGCGACTGTCCGCGTGCCCACCCAAACCGTCCGGGCCAAGCCGTCGAGGGAGAACCTCCAACCGTTACCCATTCCGGTCGCGGTCCCAAACCCATTTCGGACCCCAGCCAACCACGAACCCACAGCCGAGACCCATTCAGGTCGAGGGACCAGCCCGTGTCCAACTATCCTCCAACCGTGACTCATTCCGGTCGCGGTCCCAAACCCATTTCGGACCCCAGCCAACCACGAACCCCCAGCCGAGACCCATTCAGGTCGAGGGACCAGCCCGTGTCCAACTATAGCGCACCCAAGTCCGAGCCGTCGGTTGTGGCCCATCCAAACCACGAGCCGCGCTCGAAGCCAACTTTAACGCACGCCGGACCAACCGGTCCCACCAATCGCCACCTGGCCCAGCCAGGCCGGGAGCAGTCAACCGATCCAGCCATGGTCCCAGCCAAGACCATTCAAGCCGTCGTGCTCGATAGCCCAAAGGGCACAGGTATGTCCACCAACCTCCCTCTCATGTACATGTACCCTATGGGCCCCAACGTCACCGATCGGCCGCACCGATACTAACCTAACTAACCCTAAAATGAGTACCGCCAAATAAATAAGTTAAATGTAAAATTTAATCTTTTTTATTTAAAAGCACGAGACCCTTGAGTTGCATGACAGTTTGTTGGCCTTGTAGTTATGTCCACCTCTTTGTCGCTTGGTAAGGTGTCCCTGAAGCAGGTATAGTGCCGACCCTGAGAAGGCATCCGAAGGTGAGCTAGCATAGGACGGTGGAACGTCCACGACCAAGACGTACGGACGTCACCGGTTGTCGCAATTGGCGATCCAACGTAAATTTTAAAAAAATATTTGCCATCTGCAAATATTTTTACACCTGCTCGGGGAAACCTACGAAAGCTTTTCGTTGGTTCATCGTAAGAAAATTCCTAGTGGTGTCATCGAAAAGGGCTTGGTGGGTACTGGCTAAGGTTTGTTTGAACATTTGCATTGCTCTTACTGGTCCGAGTCACACACAACGATAAGTGATACTCTTTTGAATTGCGCTGTGTTTCGAAGCTTCTGTATATAGTTTTAGAATTGATATTTTTGCATACTCCTACTATTTTTCGCTATAACATAATTGAAATCGAATGAATTGAACTGAAGTTAATTGCGCAATTATTATTGATTGTATATAGGCTAAGGTTTGAATATCGAATTTTTGCATTAATTTGAATTAATAACATAGTGAACTGAAAATGGCTGAAGGCGGTAAAGAATGGGAGATCAGGGAAGAAGATCTTAAAACATTTTTTTATGATATTCGCGTAGATCATCTTAACGAAGATGAACTAGATTTCGAACTGGAAATACGAGAAATTATTTTCGGTAAGGACGAATCCATGTGTAGGAAGCGACGGGCTTTGAGGGAAAGGTTGAAGCAGGAAAAAACAGAACCGGCGATTATAGAGTATGCTTTAAAACGTGATCCTAGAATGGAGGCAATAGCGTGTCAGAATAAACTGCTTTCCTTTGAGTCCACACTAGGTGGTTCTGAGAAAGATTTGCCGCCGCGATGTCAGTCTATTTTGCTACATCTAGGACATCGGGTGAGTCTGTTGAAGAGATCGGTGGAAACGGCCGAACAAGAACAGCTCAATGCGATGCTGGAGAAGGTACTAGCATACCTATCCAGGTTTTTCTACAGCAAACGTCAGCAAGACGATATAGGGCTAGACAGATTTTTCAGAGAACCAGAAGCACCGGTAGTCAGTCAGGAGCAGGTCGATCAGGTACCAAAAGTTGATCAGGATGTTCTGGGATCATTGAGGAGATTAGGTTTGATAGGCGAGGATACCATGCATTCCGACGACGGAATTAGGACGGGACTGTTGCAACTTGAACAAGAGCTATATAATCTGCGGAAATTCAAAGAGGTTCATTCCGTTCGTCAAACTTCTAACATTATCGATTCAGGCATTGGGCTAAGTCAACCCCAAGTCACATACACGGGGACGATTCCAAAACAATCAGGGTCAGATACAGCAGGATTCACAAGACAGGTACGATTTACTAATTCGGATCCTTGGAATATAGTGAGTCAGTCGGGTAGTGCGACCTCCACGGGTAGTTTGGGCCATCCCTATTGGGGGAATTCCATCTGGTCTGAAGCCAATAGAAGGTCCGGCACATCATTTCTAGACCCGACGGGTATAAGTGCTCCAAGGTACCCCGCCATCAATACCCTAACGAACCCCACCCTTTCGAACACGGCCCCAAGAATGGCCTCTTCGATTCGACCAAACGCTGGTTACCCTTTTCCGACCGCCACGACGACGAACCATCTTGTTCCACCGTCTGGTATATCAAATGTGCCTGGTTTTGGTGGACATTCGCCACCCTTTCCTTTCACCCCCGAAGAAAGATGGAAAGTAACCCCTTACATTTCAAGGGAGGATACACAAACACCACACTGGTCTAGTTCCGTTCATAATGCAATTGGAACTCCAAGGCATTACCCGGTTACAGATCCTTTCACCGATCGCAGACCTGGATCGATGCAATACCCGATTCCGGGGATGATCCACTCTAACTCACCGGTTTTGGGTAGTACTATCGGCTCGGTGCCTTCCCCGTTGAGTTCAATGGGATCTTCGGTCTCTGTGGGTGCGGGCAGTATGCCCTATGTTCCCCAACCGATAACTGATGTCTTCCCGAGACCGTATGGACGCAAATCCTTACCGGTGTCGAAATGGAAGTTGGATAAATATGCTGGTACAGACCAAGGCCTTAAACTCAATGAATTCTTGCATTTAGTTTCCCAGCTGGCATTATCCGAAAATGTATCGGAACCGGAGCTCTTCGATTCGGCCTTCCACCTGTTTACAGGTCCGGCACTTAATTGGTATATGTCAATGAGATCCGCCAGCCGATTGGCCAATTGGGCTCACTTGGTTGTGGAACTCCGAAAGACCTTTGCTCACCCGGAACTAGATTCATTAGTTCGGGCCAGAATATACCAACGCCGGCAACAGAGGGGGGAAACCTTCCAGGATTTTTACTATGAAATGGAAAGTATGTTCCGTTCCATGATCAATCCCATGAATGAATGGGAGCGAGTGGATGTCCTTCGTAGGAACATGCGAACGGATTATAAGAAAGCGTTACTCTGGAAGCCCATTTCCAATCTCTCCGAGTTGTTGGAAGCGGGTCATATGATCGATGCGTCAAACTTTTCACTATTTGCGAAGGTATTTGGTCCAGAGAAATCCACCAGTGTTGTATCGGTAGGAAAGCCACGAAGAGACGATCAAAAATCTTCGGATCGTTTTCCTTCAAATTCAAAATTTACTGAGAAGTCCTACTCCAAAAAGGAGTTTAAACAGAACCCTTCGAAAAATGAAAAACCCAGTGAACCCAAATCCCAAAACGGTTCCAGCAAACCGGTAGGAAATGAACCTCCTCAAGAAGGTAGCTCAAAACCGTCCCGAACTTTGGAGTTCTTAGTAAATGGATACAAACCCCCGCGAAGTAGTGAGTGTCTGTACTGCAGACAACCCAATCATTCTTTGGAACAATGCAGAAATTACAGAGGGTTGATGTGTCTTGTTTGTGGCTTTAAAGGCTTCGAGACACAAAACTGTCCTTACTGTAAAAAAAACGGGCTACAGACGTTCGAAAAACGCCGACCGTCGAGTCCCCACCCCCACGCGTAAACTCATATCCTACGGGAATCACCCCTTCTGAATGGTGGGAACCGGTTTCAGAAGAGGCTTACGATTCCGACTCAGGGGAATCTCTCACGATTTCTTTATCCCAGTTAGACGATAACAGACCTTACGCAGCCATTAAAATTTATGGTCTACACTCCAAAGGACTCCTGGACTCCGGTAGCCAACTTACGCTCATTAGTGAAAACACTTTTTCCAAACTTAAAGGTGCTAAATTGCAGCCGTTAACCCGTCCAACCAAGGTACAATCAGCCAACGGATCCGAGCTAAAGGTATTGGGGAAGTTGTACATTCCGTTCAATTTTCAAGGGAGCCTTAAAATAATCCCCACACTGGTGGTTCGTCAGCTAGCCGTCGCTTGTATCCTAGGGATGGACTTTTGGCGCAAATTTCGCATTTGGCCAACAGTGCAAAACTGCGCTCAAGTTACCATTGAGGACGCTCAAAGCGAGCTCCTTTCCGACAACTCCTTATCCGATCAGGAGAAATCCCAATTGGAGAAGGTCAAGGGCCTATTTAAGACAGCGGACCCTGATGAGCTTTCGATGACCGATTGGGCGGAGCATCGTATTGAAATTGCCGATGAATGGAAGGGTAAACCTCCCGTTCGACAATACCCTTACACCCTGTCTCCAAAAGTTAGACAAAAAGTAATATCTGAGGTGGACCGGATGTTACGTATAGGCATTATTGAACGAGCTCATTCTGATTGGTCTTCCAATATTGTCCCGGTCATCAAGCCGTCAGGCAAAGTCCGCCTGTGCCTAGATGCACGAAAAATTAATGAGCGCACCATCAGAGATGCATATCCCTTGCCACATCCTGGCCGAATACTGGGCCAGTTGCCACGAGCCCGATACTTGAGTACAATCGATTTGTCAGAAGCCTTTCTCCAAATACCCCTGGAAAAGGCTTCGCGACGCTATACGGCATTTAGTGTTCAAGGGAAGGGCATGTTTCAATTTACTAGGCTTCCCTTTGGGCTTGTAAACAGCCCCGCCTCCCTCTCCAGGCTAATGGACCGAGTACTGGGACATGGCGAATTGGAACCGAACGTCTTCGTCTACCTTGACGACATCGTCATCGTGACGGAGACGTTCGAGGACCATATTCGACTATTGCGTGAGGTAGCTCGGCGCCTTAGGGAAGCAAACCTTTCTATAAACATAGAAAAATCGAAATTCGGCGTTAGAGAGTTGCCATTCCTAGGGTACTTGCTTTCGACGGACGGCCTCAGAGCCAATCCTGAGAAAGTACGGGCTATAGTGGAATACGAAAGACCCACAACAATTACTAAACTGCGACGTTTCCTAGGGATGGCCAACTACTATCGCCGATTTATCGAGGATTTTAGCGGGGTCACTTCTCCTCTTTCTGATCTTTTGAGGACGAAGTCAAAAGTCCTCATTTGGAGCGAGGCAGCCGAAGATTCCTTCAGTAAAATTAAAGAAAAGTTAATTTCGGCCCCTATACTGTCTCCACCAGACTTTGATTTGGAATTCACTATCCAAACAGACGCCAGTGATGTGGCGGTGGCTGGAATTCTATCCCAAATCCAAGATGGGCAGGAGAGAGTTATAGCTTACTTCTCGCACAAGATGACCACTCCACAAAGGAATTATCATGCGTGCGAGAAGGAAGCTTTAGCTGCTCTCCTGTCTATCGAAGCCTTTAGGGGCTACGTTGAAGGGTCACCTTTTACCTTAGTCACTGACTCATCAGCGTTGACCCACATAATGACAGCCAAGTGGAAGACGGCCTCGAGATGTAGCCGGTGGTGCCTTGAATTACAACACCACGACATGAAGATCGTTCACAGAAAAGGCAAGGAAAACACCGTGCCTGACGCTCTGTCTCGTAGTGTGCCCAGCAATCAGTCAGCCCTCACAATAGAAGCGCAAACTTTAGTTTCTCAGACCTCAAGTTCCGTTGATCCTTGTCGGCTAGACGCTGATACTCAATGGTACGAGAAACTACTAGAAGAGATTACAGAAAATCCTGAAAAGTACGTTGACTTCCAGATTAGGGAAGGGAAACTTTTTAAGTACTTATCCACCCCCGGCTCAATCCAAGATCAGAGATTTGATTGGAAAGAAGTTCCGTCACCTCCCGAGAGGCTAGCGGTTTTGGTCGAAAATCATGAAAATTCAATGCACTTGGGCATTGACAAAACGTTAGCCCGAATACGCCAGCGTTATTTCTGGCCTCGGATGGCGATGGAGGTTCGAGAGCACATCCAGAACTGTGTCATTTGTAAGGAATCCAAGGCAGCCAATGTAAGTTTAGCTCCACCGTTGGGTGACCAACGGATAACCACCCATCCTTGGCAAATAATTGCCTTAGATTTTGTAGGTCCCCTGCCGAAAAGCAAGAAGCAGAATCAATACCTATTGACGGTTGTTGATTTATTCAGTAAATGGGTCATGCTGGTACCCTTCCGTCGAATTGATAGTGCGACCTTCTGTACTACCCTCCGGGACCAGTGGTTCTTCCGGAACTCTGTACCCGAGGTGGTTATCACGGACAATGCGTCCTATTTCCTCTCTCGCGAGTTTCGAAACCTGTTGCAACGATTTGATATTAGGCACTGGTTGAATTCAAAATATCATTCGCAGGCGAATCCGGTAGAACGGGTTCACCGCACCATTAATACCGCGATCCGCACATACGTCCGGGAAGACCAGAGATTGTGGGATTGCAAAATCTCAGAAATTGAGACTATACTCAATACATCCTTGCACTCCGCTACGGAGCTGACACCGTATTTTACGACACACGGCTATGAAATGATGGTCAAGGGATCGGACCACCACCACAGCCCGTCCGAAGCAGCTCTCTCTCCCGAAGAAAGATCCGAGAGGCAGAAGGAAATTTATGGTAAAGTTTGTGATTTGGTTAAAGAAAATTTGGCCAAAGCTCACACTGACTGTAAAAAAAAGTATGATATGAGGCATCGAAGTTTCGGAAAGGAGTTCCAAGTGGGTCAGCTAGTTTTTCACCGCAATATGAAACTGTCCAGCGCACCTGATCACTACAATGCCAAATATGGGCCACAATACCTGCCGGCCCGAGTTATCAGAAAAAAGGGAACATCATCCTACGAAATCGAGGATTTGAATGGCAAATCCCTCGGGGTCTGGCCAGCTGCGCACCTGAAACCTGGCTAATCGACTCACTTAAGCACCAACCTAGTATAGGGCTATCCAGGATCTGTTTTAAAACATCATTCTTACGGAATTTACTGTAGTAAAATTTGTCTTCGTGACAAGCATTCCTAAACTTAATTCGAACGATGAACTCCCACGCACTTTGTTTTGCTTTGGTTTTAACTGTCAAACCACTGAGTGAAGTTAGCTGCGATGACAGCGGGCGAACTGCACGAAAAGAGTGCGTTCACAACTTTCACTCACTTTTGCGTAAATTTCAGTACCGGGCATCCTGCTATAGTAAATTTAAGGCAAAATGCCTAGAATTAACCCAAATAACGCGAGTAACTATTTTTCCATTGAGGAAAACGTGTTATTAAGATGTCTCTTAAGGTAGAATGTGCCTGAGAGGCTGCCGTTAAGACTGGAGGAGTCTTTCGGAAAAATAGACGATAACTAGGTAATTACTTGATTAGTTTTGGAAATAGTCTTAAAAGTGTGCGAGGGAATGACTGTGTTTGGGCCCAATGAGTGTTGATGAACGATAAGTATGAATGGAAAAGTGTGAATCTCGGTGTGAATAAGAACAAAGCGATAGCGTAAGTTACCTTAAAGTTTAACAACAACGAAAGGAGATATCATTCTTTCACCGCGATATTCTGAGGAAGTGCAATTCTGTTCCTTTACAATATGTTAAGCGAAAATGAGTAAAACAAATAAAAAAAAAAATAATCTTAAAGAAAAAAAATAAATAAATAAAACGTAAGAAAAGCAAGTTCAGGAGAGTTCATTAATCAAAAGTAGTAGTGAATGCAAACTAGTACGAGCCCTTAATAATAGAAGTCCAAATTAAAGCCAATATCTGGATAGCTCTGATTAGATCTCCCAACGGAAAATATTTCGATAATTAATGAAAACTTTTCACCCTAATACCAAGCCAGAAAAATTAAGCCCTTTAAGCTTAATTTTTCCTCCCCACAGGGGATAATTGTTACCGAAATCGTCAACAATAGCCAACCAGCTATCATGCAAAACAAATTCAAATTAAAAATACAAATATTGTTAGACTATGCATGGAGTACTGCCAAAAAAAAAATGTCATTACTAACGCTACCTGGCTCATAACTCTACCCATTGGGGCGAAGTCAACGATATGGCAATTAAATATCCGGGGCGAAACGACGAAGCTGTGGGACGATGAGAGAGCGAGGAGGAGAGGTTGAAGGGGAGTGAGGTGAATCGTGGAAAGAGGAGTGAGTCGTGGTACGAGCTCCGAACAAATAAGTCGACCGTTCGAAACCTAAAAGTATAGTCTGTGTGTGCGAACTTTGACCCACGCCGAACCTAACCACCCGACGACACCAACACCGGATTAACCAACGTGCCCAACCAAAAACCCACTCAGGACGAGGTGCCTTGCGGAAAACGATTTGGCTCCTTCCAGGCAGTGGACCTTCCCCGTGACGAACCGTAGGCTCCGCAGAACGTCAATCGCGGCCCTGGCTGGCCGCTGGAAGCCTCCGTGTCCAAGCCAATACTCCGCAGGACCCATCCGCCCAGTTAAACGTCCCCCGGGACATTTCCAGGCAGTTCGAAGGCCACGTGCTCAATCGAAGGCTCCGCAGAACGTCAAAAGCGGCCCTTTCCGGCCGCTGGAAGCCTCCGGGTCCTACCACAAATCCTACGGGCCCCGGCTGCCAGCGAAACACTCTCCGGGGCACATTCAAGCAGCGAGAAGCCCACGTGCTCCACCATTCCGAACCCGAGCGTCCAGCAAAACGCTACCCGGGGTCCATTCGGGCCGCGACTGTCCGCGTGCCCACCCAAACCGTCCGGGCCAAGCCGTCGAGGGAGAACCTCCAACCGTTACCCATTCCGGTCGCGGTCCCAAACCCATTTCGGACCCCAGCCAACCACGAACCCACAGCCGAGACCCATTCAGGTCGAGGGACCAGCCCGTGTCCAACTATCCTCCAACCGTGACTCATTCCGGTCGCGGTCCCAAACCCATTTCGGACCCCAGCCAACCACGAACCCCCAGCCGAGACCCATTCAGGTCGAGGGACCAGCCCGTGTCCAACTATAGCGCACCCAAGTCCGAGCCGTCGGTTGTGGCCCATCCAAACCACGAGCCGCGCTCGAAGCCAACTTTAACGCACGCCGGACCAACCGGTCCCACCAATCGCCACCTGGCCCAGCCAGGCCGGGAGCAGTCAACCGATCCAGCCATGGTCCCAGCCAAGACCATTCAAGCCGTCGTGCTCGATAGCCCAAAGGGCACAGGTATGTCCACCAACCTCCCTCTCATGTACATGTACCCTATGGGCCCCAACGTCACCGATCGGCCGCACCGATACTAACCTAACTAACCCTAAAATGAGTACCGCCAAATAAATAAGTTAAATGTAAAATTTAATCTTTTTTATTTAAAAGCACGAGACCCTTGAGTTGCATGACAGTTTGTTGGCCTTGTAGTTATGTCCACCTCTTTGTCGCTTGGTAAGGTGTCCCTGAAGCAGGTATAGTGCCGACCCTGAGAAGGCATCCGAAGGTGAGCTAGCATAGGACGGTGGAACGTCCACGACCAAGACGTACGGACGTCACCGGTTGTCGCAACATTCACTTTTATTGATTTAATCATTACAATTAGTGTACAATAGCTCTTTGTTACACTTGCAGAGTTTTGGATCTACCTTTCAGCTGCGTTATTTTTCAGTTTCTGTTTAGAAAAATTGGATTTTTTACGAATTGATTATTTATACTGCTTAGGGAAAAACTATCGAAAAAAAAACCCTAGAACTTTTTTTGTAAAACTTATTCTATGATCACAGTGGTTGATTTGCCAGGACTTCTATAAGAGGATTTGCTGACATCTGGCACGATGTGACGAAGGTTCTAATTGATCGCTCGATGAAATCGTCGATTAATTCCGTATTCGACAAGCGATGTAGTTCTGATGTCGGAAAGAAGGGATCCAAACCGTAGATCATTTTCAGCAGCTTATTCTGCTTAACCTGAAGACGAGCGCGATGAGACTTGGCACATTTTCCCCACACTGGTGATCCGTACGTCATTAATGGTCGAAGTACACACTTAAATATCAGTGCTTTGTTTTTGACAGCTAATTTTGAACGCCTATTAATCAGTGAATACAAACAACGGATAGTTTTGTCTAATTTATCAATTGAGTAATTCACGTGCTTTGCAAAAGTCAATTTGGAGTCAAGGATCACTCCAAGATATTTCCCATCATCTTCCCAATTTGATGGTTGACCGTTTGTGGTTATTGCTGTCCTAGGAAGGTTTCGTGCTGCCCTCTTCTTGGTGAAGAAAATTGTTTGCGTTTTTGTAGCATTCACTTTGATTCGCCATTTCCGCTGATAACTTTCCAGGTTGTTCTGCGCATGTTGTAGCTTAGTTACGATTTGAGCTGGATCCTTGTCGGCCGCTAAAAAAGCTGTGTCGTCCGCGAAGAAAGCATAGACTACTCCATCAACCATTATTGTATCTGATGTAAAAATATTATACAATGTAGGGCTCAAGACCGATCCTTGAGGGACACCAAACGGTATGGGGTGCGAAGTAGACGTAGAACCGTTGAGTGTTACTTGAAATCGGCGATTGGACAGGAACGAAGAAATTATTTTTACCAAATACAATGGACAGTTCGATTGATGCAGCTTGAAGACCACCGCCTCTTGCCATACGGAGTCATAGGCCTTCTCCACGTCAAGAAGCACCATGCCAGTGGATTTCCCATGGCTGAAGTTGCGCTTGATTTCTTGTTTGATTCGCACAAGTTGATGAATTGTTGAGTGGCCTTTTTTGAACCCAAATTGTTCGTACGGAATAACTTCGTTTGCTTCGACGTGGCGATTCAGTCTATTTAAAATCAGTCTTTCCAGTATTTTGCTTAAACCGCTCAATAGACTGATTGGGCGGTAGTTTCCGGGACAAGTAATGTTTTTATTCGGTTTAGGGATGGCAATCACAGAAGCATGTTTCCATTTGAGTGGGAAATAAGCTAGTCTGAGACAAGCATTAAGGATCTTTGTTAGTGCCACGAGTGCTTTTTTCGGAAGGTGTTTAAGGATACACGGAAAAAAATCCATTCCCAAGACCATGAATATGACTCATAGTTTCCCGATATTTTTATGATTTTATGTTATAAATATACACCATGATTAAATTTTATGATCTTATGATTGATTTCACCATAACGCTATTAGCCTGTGCGCGCAGGCGCAGTCGACATATGAATGACACTAACGAGTGGAGCTTTTTTGTCGATCATATTTAAAGCTTTCAACAGTGTTCGACATTCGATGAGAAAATCTTATTGGAATCTTATTGGAATCGTAAACAACAGCTTTTCCCATTAAATTCTCATTGACTGAAATTCAATTTAACCGTTATTTTGTAGTTGAAAATATGATTTTTTTTTGTCACGCGAAAATCGTTTTTTTCGTAAACCGTGGGATGGACGTACTTCGGACATATTGCGCTGGATAGAGGGCCAGATCTGCTGTCCAATGCATTACGTCCGCGTTATGTTTCACATATTTATTTGAAGAAAAAATTATTGTTTCAACCGTGACGACAATAGACTAACGTGAAGGTAAGTAATACATCAACGATTATCATTAGTTACATGAAAAAATAATTTGAGATCAAATTAGATTAGAATTAACAGAATTAATTAGAAACAATTACGGCAAGTATAACACTATAACAATAGCTGGAAAGTCAATCCTTTTTGTCGTTAATTCAATGCAAAACTGCAAACTAGAACGGTGATTTTTTTTCAACGGTTGGAAGTTTAATTTACTTATTTATTTATTGTTATGACCTCCATCTAACAAAATCCCATCAAATAATTAATTAATATGGGGATTCACTTGACAGCGTAAACCACTTATTAAAGTATATTCTGATTAAAGGTCGCGATCGCCAAGGCAATCTTTGATTATTTCATGAAACATTTCAAATAACAGAAAATCATGGCTTACGCAGCAATTTAAACTGTTTAGTGAGTCCTCTTAATAATTAATTAGTTTTGTACTGTTAATTTTAATTCCGCCCTCTAATGTTTATCTTTTGACTGATACGCGTATTTAGACTACTACCTATAATCTTCCTCAGTGTCTCCTCTAAGCAGAATATCCTCTTCGAATGAGTGTATTGTGGATTTAGCACCAAATCGGTGTCGGAAATAACTTCATTGACTTCCGCTGCCTTTCTTATGCGTTAAACATAACGTCGGAAGTAGTGCGCTGTATAGCAAATCTGATGCTCTATTCAGCGCACTACTTCCGACGTTATGTTTAACGCACAGGAAAAGCAGCGGAAGTCAATGAAGTTACTTCCGACACCAATTTGGTGCAAAATCCACAATACACTCATTCGAAGAGGATATTCTGCTTAGAGGAGACACTGAGGAAGATTATAAGTAGTAGTCTAAATACGCGTATCAGTCAAAAGATAAACATTAGAGGGCGGAATCAAAATGAACAGTACAAAACTAATTAATTATTAAGAGGACTCACGGAACAGTTTAAATTGCTGCGTAAGCCATGATTTTCTGTTATTTGAAATGTTTCATGAAATTGTGAATGAAATAATCAAAGATTGCCTTGGCGATCGCGACCTTTAATCAGAATATACTTTAATAAGTGGTTTACGCTGTCAAGTGAATCCCCTTATTAATTAATTAATTGATTACATTTTG